>NC_141699.1:1100293995-1100893995 GCF_964263255.1 Lissotriton vulgaris | reverse complement strand
CAAGGTAAGTCCATCACACAGATAAAAGTCTGTCTTTTATGTTGAGTAAATGCATCTGGCAGCCATCATTACAAGGTAAGTCCACCAAACAGATAAAAGTCCTTTTTTGTGTTGAGTAAATGCATCTGGCAGCCATCATTACAAGGTAAGTCCTTCAAACAGATAAAAGTCCTTCTTTTGTGTTGAGTAAATGCATCTGGCAGTCATCATTGCAAGGTAAGTCCATCAAACAGATAAAAGTCCTACCTCTGTGTTGAGTAAATGCATCTGGCAGCCATCATTACAAGGTAAGTCCACCAAACAGATAAAAGTCTGTTTTTTATGTTGAGTAAATGCATCTGGCAGTCATCATTACAAGGTAAGTCCACCAAACAGATAAAAGTCCTTCTTTTGTGTTGAGTAAATGCATCCGGCAGCCATCATTACAAGGTAAGTCCATCATACAGATAAAAGTCCTTCTTTTGTGTTGAGTAAATGCATCTGGCAGTCATCATTGCAAGGTAAGTCCATCAAACAGATAAAAGTCCTACCTCTGTGTTGAGTAAATGCATCTGGCAGCCATCATTACAAGGTAAGTCCACCAAACAGATAAAAGTCTGTTTTTTATGTTGAGTAAATGCATCTGGCAGTCATCATTACAAGGTAAGTCCACCAAACAGATAAAAGTCCTTCTTTTGTGTTGAGTAAATGCATCCGGCAGCCATCATTACAAGGTAAGTCCATCAAACAGATAAAAGTCCTTCTTTTGTGTTGAGTAAATGCATCCGGCAGCCATCATTACAAGGTAAGTCCATCATACAGATAAAAGTCCTTCTTTTGTGTTGAGTAAATGCATCCGGCAGCCATCATTACAAGGTAAGTCCACCAAACAGATAAAAGTCCTTCTTTTGTGTTGAGTAAATGCATCCGGCAGCCATCATTACAAGGTAAGTCCACCAAACAGATAAAAGTCCTTCTTTTGTGTTGAGTAAATGCATCCGGCAGCCATCATTACAAGGTAAGTCCACCAAACAGATAAAAGTCCTTCTTTTGTGTTGAGTAAATGCATCCGGCAGCCATCATTACAAGGTAAGTCCATCATACAGATAAAAGTCCTTCTTTTGTGTTGAGTAAATGCATCCGGCAGCCATCATTACAAGGTAAGTCCATCAAACAGATAAAAGTCCTTCTTTTGTGTTGAGTAAATGCATCCGGCAGCCATCATTACAAGGTAAGTCCATCATACAGATAAAAGTCCTTCTTTTGTGTTGAGTAAATGCATCCGGCAGCCATCATTACAAGGTAAGTCCACCAAACAGATAAAAGTCCTTCTTTTGTGTTGAGTAAATGCATCCGGCAGCCATCATTACAAGGTAAGTCCACCAAACAGATAAAAGTCCTTCTTTTGTGTTGAGTAAATGCATCCGGCAGCCATCATTACAAGGTAAGTCCACCAAACAGATAAAAGTCCTTCTTTTGTGTTGAGTAAATGCATCCGGCAGCCATCATTACAAGGTAAGTCCACCAAACAGATAAAAGGCGTTCTTTTGTGTTGAGTAAATGCATCCGGCAGCCAGGCCATCATATTCAGGCAATGGTGAGCCAGGGAGGATGGGATAATGCAGGGGCCCCACTGGGGGTCCGGGATTCTCTGACTATGGGCCATCTACATCTCAGCCCCACTTGGAGCAGCAGCAGCTGTGTCCTTTTTCTTGACCCCTCTCATGCAAGGCCCTCGCCCTGAGGGAAGTAAGAGAAGCCTTCCTGGAGAGTGTGTGCATTTGCACAGGCCTCGCTGTGAAGCAACCTTTATTAAGCTTTTATTAAACTAAAAAGGAGGTGGCGATACAGCCAAACCTGCTGACTTAAAAGTGGGAAACCATTCTATGATTCTGGTCAAATCACTTAATCTCTCAATACCTGAAGTATCAAGCATTTGCAACGCAATAGGTCTCACATTTATGTGAGTTTGAGCTATTGACATTGCAAATAACAATGCCTTTTATTTTTGGTTTCGTTGTAAGAACATAAATAAAAGGCATTGTCATTTACAATGCCATTAGCTTAAACCCAGGTAACTTCAAGACCTATTGCATTGCAAATGCTTGTGTGGCTTAACGCCATTTCGTAAACAGGGCCAGACCAGGGACCCAAAGCAGCCCTGGCACTTTTGTGGGAGCAGTCCCCCGGGTTTGCAAGTGTGAAGCACTGCTGCTTTTATTACTGAGGGACGATATTGCAGCACCACTGCAAAACCGGCCCCCACTGCTGCAAAACCGGCCCCCTCTGCTGTAAAACCGGCCCCCTCTGCTGTAAAACCGGCCCCCTCTGCTGTAAAACCGGCCCCCTCTGCTGTAAAACCAGCCCTCTCCCTTCCAGCCTCCAGGGGAAATGACTGATGCCCGTTACGGCCAGTCCGGCCCTGTTTGTAAATATGATACCCTTTCACTCAGATATCTGGGTGGAAGGGGCGTACAGTGGGTGTTGCTGTGCGCGTTCCACCGCAACACCCATTGCTTTTTGACGCTGCCCCAGATTGACATGGATCTGTAAACCAGAGGCAGCCATGCAGGAGCGGGCGTTAGAATGGCAATACGAGGATACAATCTTTTATTTATCCTCGTTTTTCCTTTATTTATGTGTGCTGCATTCTGCCGCACGTATAGAAAGAAAAACGCCATGAATTATTGTTTATGTGCAGGAAGGGACACCTTCCTGCACATAAAACAACCATTTCATAATGACGATTTGCCACTTCTATGTGTGCCGCGTTCTGCAGCACACATAAGAAAGAGCAAATCGCCTGTAAAGATTGTTTATGTGCAGGAAGGGGCACCTTCCTGCACATAAACAATCACCCCTGAAATGCACACACCCTTGTAACATGGCGCAAGGGTGCCTGAACTGGTGCTAGGAATTTTCATTAGGGTCGGTGCTAGGGGAACAGTGGGGTGCACCATATTTTTGTAAATATGGCTCATCCCTGCATTTTAAAAATGTCGGAGTGCCTTTATTTTCACAGGAGGTGGCATAAGGCGAGAAGTGCCAGTGGGAGTTGGAATATAGTGATATTCTCGTGCTATTGTGCATCACAAGCAATGCCTTCTATTGGCGCGAGGTGCTTCAACGACAGGGGCCTCGCCAGTGGTAAGAGCTGGTGCTTAGAGCATCGCAAACGGTCCTGTCTCTAATAAGTGTCTTAAACACTCTCCCGACTCCTCACTTGTTTACTCACAGAGTGAGTCAGTCATAAATGTTGACACCTGGAGTCAGGGTCGGAATGGGGCGAAAATTAGACGTGGACGCCAAAATAAAAATGGCCCCCATTAGCAAAGCATGTTATTAAAAAATAAAATGGGAATCTCCGGGAAATCAACAGTAAAATGTGACCCACCTGGACATAAAACCAGCACAACACAGCTAAAAACATGTCCCCACACCCGACCTATCAGACCGGGGCACTGCCGGATTGCCCTATAGGCCAGTACGGCCATGCCAGGGGCAGGTGGCGAGTGGACCATTAATATAATATTACCTCCTATTCTGACCTCCCCGGCACAGTCCAGGTTCATAAATGTTTGTTCAAAAAGGGTATGAGAGGCAATATATATATACAGAGTAAATCATACAGCATGTTCAAAAAGCGAAATAAGGAACTCCACGTTGTTCTTTGTTGTCTTAAGGTGACTTTATTACAGATGCACTTGGTTTTCGTAAACAGACAGCCAACGCGTTTCGCCCAGTCATGGGCTTCTTCAGGGCGATAGCATCTATTAGTCAGTTCACCAGGGGTGTAATTTCAGGTCCAAATTCTAATCACGTCCATGTCGAGACATTCAATATAAGAGGAATTGACTTGTTTGAAGAGCTCCCTGTACAAGCTGTATCTGGCGCCATCATACCAGGAAAAAGGAGTTCATAAATGTAAGTACTGTGAGGGGCAGGTTTGGACTCGGAGCAATGAAACTTACCGGTAATTAACCAGGCATTAACTGCATTAGCCCAATAAGTTCAACTGAAGAAAATGATGACTACAACTCCCAGAATGCACTTGATTCTAAAATGAAAGTTCATGACTGGAAATAATGTGCAGTGTCCATTCGAGTCAATTCGACAAAACCAGGGATGTGGCGTAAATTTAGTTTACTACCTGCCCAGTTTCACCAAGTGGGCAGTGATCCAGTCCTGGGCGTGACGTTTTCAGTTGTGTAAGACCAGTCCGGGGGACTGAAGTGAAAGAGGACCACGACTTCCACCATTCAGTGGGGTTTGTTCGTTGTACCCATAAAGCACACATTGGTAACATGTAGTACAAGAAGATAGCAGAGAACCGGGGCTATTACTGGGCAACAGTGTCATCTAGCGGCCACAGCTTGCTAAAGACGGTAAAATTGTCAGCAAAATTGGCCTTTTTACTTGTAAAAGGTTTCAAAATATCAAATCAAAAATACTTATATATTTCAAAATATAAAATGTGTTTTGTTGCTGGCTGCCAGAAGCGGCTTAACGTCATAGATAATGCTTCCACGTTGTAAAGTTTCTGTTATAAGTGGGTGTGGCAGGACGGACGTAACTGGCCAGGTTCGAGTTCCGGCGTCGGCTCAACGTCCTTTTCGGGGCAAATCAGTTAATATCTCCGTGCTTTCCAAATATATATATATTATACATTTTGTTTTGGGGATTTGTATGTAGCACTATCTTCTCCAAGGGCATTAGTTACGTTCTTTACATGATTAATTTACACACATATATATATAGAAATTGTGACTCCTGGATTGGGATTCATAACAGCATCTATTATTTGAGCTCATACAGAAAATTGGAAAATTATTTTGTGGTTTGCATTGTTTACCATTCCTCAAGCTCAGAGAAACAATCTGATAAAATACTTCTGTGTGATTTCTTCAGCTGGCTGTAGTTTTTTTCTAAGCTCAATAAAAAAAGACAAACCTCAGCCTTAATAATAATCCTGTTATACAGTCGTGGTCTGTAATTCGAAAAGGACTACCCCGCACATACAATAAAGTGCAAGTAACTCCTGCTAGGATAGCGGGTCTGGCTCCATTGCACCAGTGATGCCAGCAAGCTCCATGTCAGTCTGGCAAGGACTTCCACATCCGACTCTACCTTTTACCAATGGCAATCATTATCAGAGGAGTTAGTCCATGTTGTTCAATGGAGGAAAAACGACAACTCCCAGAATGCACTGGGTCGTTACATAAACGCAGAATGGCCGCCCTGCGGTCACTGCACCACATCCATCAGCACAGGAGGAAGTTTCACCCTCAACTCTGTGGAAAGAGGAACCTACTGACGCCATTTTGTGATCCATTTTCTGGTAGTTTATCGGGTCCCGCAGGGTCTTCTAGAACACTTAATGAGGTACGTCATCAATTATTTTTCATATTCATGCTTTCTGGCCTTGCTCGTGACCACCATTGAAACCCTTGCCCAGAGGATGTTCGCTTCTCATCCTCCTTGTGAGGATGAAACCCGTCGCTGCCAAGACTCCCAGGTACTTGCAAGCCAGGGCAGCTGGTCCGGTCCGGTCTAGTCCAGGTGTTTGTTCGCATTCTGTGACCAGTATTACTGGTTTTACCAAGGGATAAGTTGGCCTACAAGTCCCAGAATGCTAATTAAAAGCCCGACAGAAGCAGCTAGTCACTAATGGACCTGGCGGGTAGTTCTCCTTCTTTTTTATCAGGAGAGCAGAAGTAAGATCATGGGTAGAGGTAAAGTCAAGGGTAAGGGCTGAGGTAATATCAAGATTAGAGGTAAAGTCAAGGGTAAGAGCAGAGGTAAGATCAAGGGTAGAGGTAATGTCAAGGTAAGAGCAGAGGTAAGATCAAGGGTAGAGGGTAAAGTCAAGGGTAAGAGCAGGGCTAAGGTTAAGGGTAAGAGCAGAGGTAAGGTCAACGGTAATAGCAGAGGTGAGGTCAATGGTAAGAGCAGAGGTAAGGTCAATGATAAGAGCAGAGGTAAGGTCAATGATAAGAGCAGAGGTAAGGTCAAGGGTAAGAGCAGAGGTAAGGTCAAGGGTAAGAGCAGAGGTAAGGTCAAGGGTAAGAGCAGAGGTAAGGTCCAGGGTAAGAGCAGAGGTAAGGTCAAGGGTAAGAGCAGAGGTAAGGTCAAGGGTAAGAGCAGAGGTAAGGTCAAGGGTAAGAGCAGAGGTAAGGTCAAGGGTAAGAGCAGAGGTAAGGTCCAGGGTAAGAGCAGAGGTAAGGTCAAGGGTAAGAGCAGAGGTAAGGTCAAGGGTAAGAGCAGAGGTAAGGTCAATGATAAGAGCAGAGGTAAGGTCAAAGGTAAGAGCAGAGGTAAGTTCAAGGGTAAGAGCAGAGGTAAGGTCCAGGGTAAGAGCAGAGGTAAGGTCCAGGGTAAGAGCAGAGGTAAGGTCAAGGGTAAGAGCAGAGGTAAGGTCAAGGGTAAGAGCAGAGGTAAGGTCAAGGGTAAGAGCAGAGGTAAGGTCCAGGGTAAGAGCAGAGGTAAGGTCAAGGGTAAGAGCAGAGGTAAGGTCAATGATAAGAGCAGAGGTAAGGTCAATGATAAGAGCAGAGGTAAGGTCAAGGGTAAGAGCAGAGGTAAGATCAATGTTAAGAGCAGAGGTAAGGTCAAGGGTAAGAGCAGAGGTAAGGTCAAGGGTAAGAGCAGAGGTAAGGTCCAGGGTAAGAGCAGAGGTAAGGTCAAGGGTAAGAACAGAGGTAAGGTCAAGGGTAAGAGCAGAGGTAAGGTCAAGGGTAAGGTCAAGGGTAAGAGCAGAGGTAAGGTCCAGGGTAAGAGCAGAGGTAAGGTCAAGGGTAAGAGCAGAGGTAAGGTCAATGATAAGAGCAGAGGTAAGGTCAAGGGTAAGAGCAGAGGTAAGTTCAAGGGTAAGAGCAGAGGTAAGGTCCAGGGTAAGAGCAGAGGTAAGGTCCAGGGTAAGAGCAGAGGTAAGGTCAAGGGTAAGAGCAGAGGTAAGGTCAAGGGTAAGAGCAGAGGTAAGGTCCAGGGTAAGAGCAGAGGTAAGGTCAAGGGTAAGAGCAGAGGTAAGGTCAAGGGTAAGAGCAAAGGTAAGGTCAATGATAAGAGCAGAGGTAAGGTCAAGGGTAAGAGCAGAGGTAAGATCAAAGTTAAGAGTAGAGGTAAGGTCAAGGGTAGAGGTAAAGTCTAGGGTAAGAGCAGAGGTACGTTATGCCTGTAAATATTCCCATCCGAGGGGGCTACATTTGAACCAATATTCTGTATGACCAATTCTCTATAAGTGGTGAAAACTCTGACTTTCTAGAGATGAAAAATAAATTAAACCTGTGGACTAGATGTGAAAAATACCCTGAAATATAACGCATATGTCTCTGTGCCCAGTTGGCATAAACCGGTGACCACAGGACGAGGATCACAACACACTGCTCTTGCCCAGGCTGCCATGGACTCATCTGAGACACCCATTTACATAAAGACCTAAAAGAACCTAGGAAGTATCTGACCACCTTTATGAGGAAGCTTGAGGAGTCTAATTGTTGATGGCTGTTGTTGCTATGGAAACCATTCTAGTGTAGACTGTATCACTCCTTGTTTATTAAAAGGTGACATGGAATATTTCCAAGAGTCAGAAATACCAAATGAGTTCTTCTTTAAAGAAAGTATCTAACTTTACCTGTCCTACTTAGGAAGCAGTACAAGGTGGCTTTAGCTAATAGGAGGAAGGTACTCAGGGAAAAGGCTTGGGCTAATCTGGCCCAGGCGGTCGAAACCAATAACACTCAGTTCTGGAATTCTGTTAATGCCTCCTTCCTGAAGGATAACGCAGCCCCAGAATTTACTTCACACGTCCCGACTCAGGCGTGGGTTGAGTATTACTCAGACATTTCATCTCCCTTGCGGGTGATACAGACAGGGTAGGTAGCCCCATCGGTAGCAGACCCCTGGAAGTGGATAGGGTTCTCCTTCAAAGATTGGAGAGGTGGGGCACTGATACCTCCATCCTTTCAGAAGCACGATATGGCTTAAGAAAGGGTTCGGGTTAGTAGAACATTGCTTTAACTTGGACCTGCTTATCGGGCAATATGCAAAGGGCCAAGCTTGGCTCTCTATATCTGTGTTTTGCTGACCTCAGTAGTGCCTTTGACTTAGCGGATCATTCTATATTATGGCGCATCTTACTCTCACATGGGGCACCGAGAATAATGTTCGCTTTCTTGCTAAATTGTACGGGAGGATGACTGCCAAGGTACGCTTCGACCCACATGGGGAATATACTCACGCCTTAACCCCTTCTATGCTCATGACGAGCTGAGCTCGTCATGAACAATGGGATTCATAGAATGTCAGCACAGGAGAAAAATCTCCCTAGCAGCCAAGGTGTTAAAGTCAATAAGCGAATAGTACAGGGTTGTGTCCTGGCCCCGTTTTTTTTCTTCCTTTACATCAGTGGGGTTGATGATGCTCTCAGGGCTCTGCAGTTTGTTGCACCTATTGTCTCCAGCAACTCATTCCCTGTACTACTTTATGCTGACAATGCAGTTTTGATGTCAAGGGCAGCTGCCGGCCTGCAGAGACTGATGGACACCTTTGTTGATTTTATGGAGGGGAGGAAACTGAAATCAGTATTACCGAGATCTTTACAACGACATGTGGGAAAAAATCCCAGAGGACCAGAAGCTTCCTTATCAAATGTTCCCCAATTACGAGGGTCAATACATTCACATTTTTGGGTATATCTTTTGCCTGCAATGGCTCATGGGCCAATCACGTACAAAGCGCTAGACTGCAAATGAGTAGGGTCTGTGAGGGCATCTTTAGATTTGCAAGTAAGCTTGGTAGTCGCCTTCTTAGAGAAATGATTAATATATATACAGCCAAAGCACTGTCCGCAGCCATGTATGGAGGAGGCATTTGGGGGATATGTGCTGAGTGGGCCTTTACAGGTGGAGGAGAATGGCTTCCTCAAGTGTCTGCTGATTATCCCTACTCTGTTTTGCTGTATATTACTCAAAGAGGTTGGGCTTAACTATCTAGAGAATTTACTCTTACTCAAGTCTGTCCTGCTCTGGAGGTCAATATGGGCCAAGCCTGAAACACCCTTTAAAATATCCACCATCATGGAATGCCTTACACTTGATCATGTTTTTTTTAAGTTCCTTGACTTTCCCATATCAATGAGCCCTAAAGATTCAATCTCCATATAGTGTTTTGAACCCACATATTAGTGCCTCAAAGCCCTGCTTTTAGGCTCCAGATCTGAAAATAGGATACTGGTTAAGTGTACGAAACCTATGTTCACCTTATACATGTCAATTTCATCCGCAGAAGGCTTCCAACCATATCTATCTATGGCTTCACCCGCTCAGTACCGATTTGTTATAATCAAGCTATGGTTGGGCATTGTGTAGTTTTTCGTCTCCTCCCTGTAATGAAAGAATGGGCTAGCAATGTGACCCCATGCCAATGTGATGGCGCTTCACGCTTCAAAGCAGAGAACTAAGCACTTTATTCTTTTTTGTAGTTTTTATTAACTCTGGGCAGAGCTTGTGTAGTGGTACTCTGCTGAATTTCACGGAGTTACTGAAAAACTCAGGGAAATTCTGCGGTGTTCCGTTGCCTGGCGGAGTCACTCATTGCCCCCATATGCCCGGCAAACCCACTGCTGAACCCCAGCCCCCTGCCTCCTCCCTCGCCAGTAGCGGTCGGTGGTGGGAGTAGCTGCCGGGCACTGACGTGGGGAGGGGCAGGGTGGGGGTAGTATTGTATGGATTCCGGAGGATTACAGGTAAGTAGACCTATAAATAAATGAAACCAATTCTGTTGTGTACACTGCATTGCGTTTGGGGATGCAGTGTGCGCAACGAAATTAGTTTTATTTATTTATACGTCTACTTACCTGTAATCCTCCGGAATCCATAGATTACTACCCCCCCCCCACCCTGCCCCTTCCCCTCCCCACGTCACCGCCCGACAGCTACTCCCACCACCGACCGCTAATGCCTCCTGCATAGTGAGGCCTGCTGGCTGGAAGACTTACCTTCCTCCCAAATCGGTGTCCTGCTCCTGGCTCCCCTCGGCTTCTGCTGCTGACATGCCTGACCCTATGAAATCCCATGATAGGGTCAGGCATGCCTTCACGCAGTATGCCATATGCACTGCAGTTCTTCCTGTTAATAGCACTGGAGCAGTGGAAGCCGAGTGGAGCCAGCAGCAGGAGCAGGACACCGATTTGGGAGGAAGGTGAGTTTCCCAGCAGCACAAGTATCAAATCAGGAATATTTATTTAGCGCAAAATATCACCCGGAAGTCTCATGGCGCTTTGCAGAGGCTCGAAAGCATGGTTTAAGCAGAGGCTGGTTAGAAATTGAACAGCCAGGTTTTTAGTTCCCTGCGGAAACAATAGTGATCTGAGATGATGCGCAAGTGTAAGGGTAATTTATTCCAGAGGGTGGGTGCGAGGAAAGAGAAAGATCAAAAGCCCCCCCCCCATTCTCGTGGCACTTATTTTGATAGATGTTAAAAGGAATTTGCTGCTGGATGTTAGAGTCAGCTCAGCTGTGATTGCGTGTTTTTGAAAACTTACCAGGCGAGGGAAGGGAGGTGAAGAGATGGTTGAATAGGGTCCAATAGACCTGGGTGTAATGTTCATTGTACCAACCAAGGGTTTACCCTTTATAAATAGCAATGTCGTAAAGTCTTGCGGAGAGTCACAACGGTTGATTCAGTGGCACACAAGATGGTTGATGCTATGGGTCAATCTTCGGTATCTAACCGGGTAACAGTGATCCGAGAAGGGGCAGGAGGAAGGGCCACAATTCGGCTTGCTGCATCGGCTGTGTAGTGGATCCCAGGTCTTGGTTGGGGGTGACCACGGTGTAGCTGTTGGGGTTTGGGGTGTCGAGTCTGGCGGGGCATCAGCTGTGAGGCTAGAGTATTCTAGGTTGCATGTGATCTGCATAAGATGACTAAAGTCAGCCCTGATTAACAGTAATTCTGCTTTAAGGGTATCCAGCATGGTCTGAGAGTCATGGGTCTTGGTGGGTTCCTGATTGTTGGGAGCACCTGAATCAGGAGGGATTGACGAGTCAACGCAATGGGGGGGTGGGGGGGCACACAAAGGTAGGATCCTCTAGTGGAGTCTAGTAGTGGCTGGATGATAGGGAGTGGAGTATGTACCCTACTGGTGGCTGGGAGAGTTGCTGTTGGCTTCTTTAGATGTACATATCACCCCGCATGAGATGAATTCCATAATGCCGATGGGCAGGAGTCCAAGTCCCAGGTTATAAGGTAAACACACCACCAGGCTATTAGTTTGCATGCCCATACGCGCTGGAAGTAGGGACGTGGGGGTGCTGCAGCACCCCTAAAATAACCATGCTGACACTCAGAAGGAGAATGAACGATGAAGATTTTGTATGTTCAAAGAGAAAGGTCAAAGGTCACGCTGTTTGTCTTCTGATAAATTGCCGTTTACACTATTGACACACAGACTGGCTTTTAATGTTCTTTCTCTGACTGCGAAGAGAGTGTATTTTGTCAAAATGGCCCAGGGGACAATCTTGCTGATGCACACGTAGTAAAAGAAGGGAACATCTATTGCAACGCAGGCATTACATCGTAGTGCCTTTACAACGCAGTCAGTACCATGACTGCGAAGTTACCACAAGTTCCATTAGAACGCAAGTCATTCCAACGACTTACTTTAGGGAATGCGTTGTTTGACTGATGTTGGATTTTAAGTCCTCCTTCCCTACTGATACAACGACTGGAGTTGGATTAGTAACTGAAACCATTCCAAAGTCCAGCGCTTCCCTAAAGCAAGTCGTTGTAATGACTTGTGTTGTAATGGAACTTGTGGTAACGACACAGGGATCTATGACGTTACAACGCAGGCTATTACAACGCCTGCTGTTACAACGCGGTTTTTACATCGCATACCATTACAACGCATAGTGCTTTTAGGCGCTGGATAGTGAATTATTTAATTTACTATTCCAACTCCAGTCCCCGTGGATAGTAGGGAAGGTGTTGGATAGTAAATTAAATATATTCCCTATCCTAGAGCGCCCCCCAGCGCAATGCGTTGTAATGGTTTGCGTTGTAATGGTTGCGATGTAATGGTAGTGCGTTGTAATGCTTGCGTTGTAAGTGATGTTTCCTCGACACAGTCATGGTGACTGACTGTATTGGTTTTGGCATGAGTGGGAACAGATGCTATTCATAAAAGGAAAGGCTGTGGGATGACACTTTTTATTAACACACAACAAAATGTAAATCACTTTAACTGAGCTATACACATTTCAAAATATATCCACAAATAGGAGATCACATTTCAAACATTTTTTTGTAATTCTGAAGTGTGATGAAACAATGATTTTAATAGGATCAAATTAAATGAAAGCGCCAATATTCTACTGACGTCAATCCTACATTGGCACTGGTGTTTCTCTCTGTTCTAGATTCCTTCCTCTGCCTTGCCCAGTATGAAATTGCACCAAATTTATAGACTTTGAGGAGTTTCAAAACTTCCCACAGATATTGTTATTCTTGAATAGCGGATTTTTCTTATTTATTTTACTTTTGCTGTTTTGTCTTCAATGCAATCAAAAGGATAAAGGAAGCAGTACACTCTTAAATATGCTAATTTATTCTTTTGAAATGCTGCATTTAAGAAGTTGAAGGAAGTTTTACCTTCATTAATGTGTAAGTTTTTTCCTTTTTAAAGCTATTTTCTACCAGAGACAAAAAATTATAAGAGTGTTTATCTTATTTATGTATTTATTTATTTATGTATTTATTTATTTGCAAGGTGCTAGCTCAGAACAAAGACCATGGAAAAAGGAAAACAAACTCTGTAAGAAGAGTAAGGCGTAGTTGGAGCCCAATGAAATGGGTTTCTTTTTATCCCATATCTGTTATTCACAGTCCTTGGGTTGTCTTGTACTGAAACATTTATATAGCACTTACTACCTCGATGTGGGGTACTGAAGCGCTTTGCCTATATGGGTAGCATTCTACACCATGTAGGGTATGTGGTTGGAAGGGTGTTGTCTTTGGGCCCGATTCACAGAACTAACTTAAGACAAAATCTTAAACATACTACCATTTTGGTATTCACAGAAGGCACTTACTCATTTTGGTATTCACAGAAGGCACATACTCCTTTCGGTATTTACAAAAGTTAGGAGTCCTAACTTTACATCTCCTAAACTGAGAAAAATCCTAACTTTAAGACTTTCGGTATTCACAGAAGGCATTTAGTCATCCTAAAGTTAGGAGTCCTAACTTCTGTGAATACCGAAATGAGTAAGTGCCTTCTGTGAATACCGAAATGGTAGTAAGTTTAGCATTTTGTTGTAAGTTAGTTCTGTGAATCGGGCCCTTTGTTTTGATCTTGTTTGAAGTGTGTTTCCATGTCATGAGAGGAGCACTGAAGTACAGTTATCGTGTTATGGGACGCAGCACGTACCAGTGTGATTGATAAAGATGTGTGTGAGTGACTTGTGCGGTTTGTTGGTTTCAATAAGCCGGCAGCTTTCCACAGCTCTTCAGGTACCTTTATGGGATTTCTCATGATTGTAGCACACTTAGATGGTTTCTCCATTGGGTGGCCCATTCTGAGACATTTAGGGGCATAGTTATAGGAGACATGTGTCGGGATTGCACCAAAAAACGTGGTACATGCATGACGCCAACCTCTAAGTCAGATTTATGAAGCCATGCCAAGACACTTTGCATGGCTCTGAGTGGCCTCATGAATCCGGAGTAGCGCATCACAACGCAAATCGCTGCGTTGTACTACTCTGCCCTAGGTAGATGTTCCATGGGCATTTCGGGGGTGTTCCCATGCAACTTCCATGGATTTTTAGCCCATTCACAAATTTACAAGGACTTTAAAATCTGGGTATGTGCCAAAATCTTACAACTCCCCAGGAGAGATGTTTCTTCTAATTTTTTCTTATTTCTATGTGTGCTGTATCCTGCAAAACACATAGAAAGAGGAACACACCTCTAGGGGTTATTTTTGAGCAGGAAGGTGCCCCTTCCTACGCAAAATTATCCTGCCTACAACACAGGCACACGTGCACCCCGGCCTAAGGGTGCCTGCATTGGCGTAGGCTGCCAAAATGGCACCAGCGCAAGGGAAAAGCACAGGATTGTGCAGTAGTCGATAAATATTGTGCATTCCTGCCCCTTTCCTTGTGACGCAGGGCATCTCAGCAAGGTGACTGGCTGCACAACCCTGCACCAGAAACGCCATAAATATGGCCCTGGGTTTAACATTTATGGCACTTTAAACAAACCACAGATAATGTTATCATTGAGTAGTGCTTTTATCTGACTCATTTTACTTTTGCAGTTTGTCTTCAATGCAGTCAAAAGGATCAAGGAAGTCTTACCTTCCTTAATATGCTAAATTATTCTTTTTACACTTTTTCAGAAGTTGAAAGAAGTGTGACCTTCTTTAATGTATTAATTTATTGGTTTTAAAAGCTATGTTCCACCACAGATGAAACATTTTAAGAATTTTTAACTTATTTATTTATTCATTAATTTATTTGCAAGGTGCTGGCAGAGAGTGGGAAAGCCAAAACTAAACTCAGACCTGTTAGAAGAGTGAGCCATAGTTAAAGACCAATGAAATGGGAAGAAAAGAGACCTCTACGTGCAATTCACTATCCTTGTGTTTAATTGCACTGAACTTTGAATGAAATGCCTTAGAATGGGCAACCCAGTGGAGAAACCAGCAAAATGCACTGCGATCAAGTGAAACACAACTAAGGGTCCCGAGAGCTGCTCGAAGCCGACAATTGAAAACAGTAAACTGCGCCTCTCTCTCTCACACTTCTTTATCCATCACACTGCTGCGTGCTGCGTCCCATAACACGATAACTGCGCCTCGGTGGTCATCATGGATGGCAAACAAAGACTTCCCACATAGGATCAACACAAAGACAGCACCCTTCCAGCCACATACACTACACACTGTAAAATGCCACCCATACAGGCAATCGTTTCAGGGCCCACATCGGGGTAGTAAGTGCTATATAAATGCTTTATGTTACTCAAAAGATATAGATCAGAGGAAGGCACAGTGGAGAGATCTGCTGGTATAGACCTTGGTAATATCACTCCATGTCTGATTGTCATTGTGAGATGTCAGGAAGCGCATATAGTACGTAGCTTGTTGTGACCTGCAGAGGCGAACAGCATTAAAGTCCCACTTCAGTCAGCAGCACGTGGTAACTCTCTTCAAATAATCAATGGCTGTTCAGATGGTGATGGGTTCTTCATTGCTGTGGACTGGTCAACCGCTGGACGATGGACAGGACTCGTGCCAGTTTTGTGGTATGTGAGTGGAAGAGTGTCAAGCAGTAAAAGGGAATTATTATACAGCCTGTAAGAACTCCAATCGACTGCCGAACCGTTGAGTGTCATGGTATTAAAATTGGTGTGGGCCAGGATGCAACTGTATTGAATTGTAATCGCATTTATATAGCGCTTACTACCCCTGATGAGGAGTTAAAGCACTTTACCTATGGCAGCTTGCTGTGCCGTAACCAAGGTTACTGTTGCTATTATCTGGTTATCGGGATTAGTCGTGTGCTCTCAAGGAAAACATTCCCCACATTTACTCCTGTTTCTACGAGGAGGAGTAAATTAGCAGGAGTTAGGTGTGATCTTTGGAAGGAGATGTATGTGAAGTCATGTAAAATGTTTACAAACAGCTCATCTCTCATCGTTAAATTATCAGCCGCCATAACAGCTGCATATGAACATCTCTTTAAAAATGGACGTAACAACTGCGTGGTCATTGCGCACATGCCGTCTCCTAATACACCGTATTCTATCCGGGTCTATTCACAAAGGCATTCTTTATGTACTCTTGCACATCTTTGAAAGTTGACCCCAAAACATATCAGGTGAAAACAAAATCAGAATATAGAATAGACATAGAAAGGATTCTGCCCTCTTTCCACTTTTTCCTAATACGGAGCTGGATGTTCTTGGTTGATTGCCAGAGGCGCGTAAGAGCACGAAAAACAGTATTCCTGTAGTACTGCTTCCCTTAGGAATGAACCCCTTCACATGTAATGTACCCCATAACATCTGCATACTAACAACTCTTGCATCATCTGCATATTAACTGCCTCCACATTCCACATGATCAGCACATTAAGTGTCACATGTATCAAAAAAGGATTTTGCGATTACGAAATTGCAATTTTTACTGAATCGCTATTTGATAATCGCAAAATGCTATGTATGTAAGGAATTGCCAAAAATTTTGCGATTTCTTAATATTACCAAATAGCGATTTGCTAAATAGATAATCGCTATTGGATAATCCTAAAGGCCCACAGGTGCGAATGGTTTTGCATTAGCGAATTTGCGATTACCTAATTGGTAATCGCAGGTTTGCTAATGCAAAGCCAAGAGTGCCCAGAGGCACAAGACTCCCCTGAAGCACCTCCTCAAAAAAATAAATGTGCAAATGTAAAGTGCATACATGCCCTAGGTGCTTGTGTGCTCTATATGGCACTCACTTAGAAATATGCATTTTGTGCATTTTTCAAAATCTGCACATGGTTATCATTGACTTGAAGTCGATGGTAATAACCTTTTCCTAAATGCACAGTTTGCATTTAGATAATGCTGGGTACATGTGCTAGGGGCATTGCAATATACGATTCCCTAATTGTAGTTGCAATTTTAGGAAATCACAATATTTGCGAATACCTAAAATTGTGACTGTGACTACAAAGCCTTTCATACATCATGGAAGGCTATTTTGCATTTGCAAACTGACGAAGTTAGCGATTCGCACCATTTGCGAATGCAACGTTGTTTCATATATGTGGGCCTAAAAGCCCTAAAACATGCATGTGAGTGCCTCCCGTTTCATTGACATCATTACTCTCATATCACCCCCATCCTACTCAGATTAAGGGACACTTTCTTCTGCTTATGATCAGTTCCAATATGGCCTGTGCATTATGGCTGTCTTATCATTAGCACTGTACGAGTCCAACAGCTTATGTAGATGAGCAGCTCCGGTAGCATCTGTATGAGCATCTTTGATATCATCTGCATATTAATTTATACATATCTTTTCATAATAACTGCTCCTAGATCACATAAAGAAGATGGAAGGAAAGGTGACTATGTTCCCTCAATTGTGACCTTAAATGTTGGCCAGGTGAAGAAGAGAAGGGTCATACCCAGCCTGTAGTCTCCTTCCCATCTCTTTATTAATTTAATTTGGTCCTTGACTATGTCGCTTCACAGTGAATGCTACACACCTTTTCCTGTGAAGTCTGTGGATTGTGCCTCGCCACTTCTGGGTGTACCTACAGATCTCCACCGAGGTTTCTGTGATCAGCCATGGGTGCTGCTGCTCCACTCCTGAGTGGAGTCTGGAGAACCACTAGTGTGTGCTTATATAATTTGCGAGGCTCTGCCTCAAAACATTTCTGGATGTGTGCCCCGCACCCCGTATACTGTTCCTGAGACCATGCGTTAGTCATAGGTTTCTCTTCCACCACCCCACAGTGTCTCATACTGAGGGCCACTGTGGTCACCAGCTCTCCAAAGCCTCATCACTCCTGTACATTCTCCTCACGTCATATGAGACTGTCAAACTCTGAAGGTATTTAAAATAGGGCTAGGAAAAAAAGCTCTCAGGAGTTTCCTGCAGCACAGATGGTTGAATTCTGCTTGGAAGGTGGTTTTTAAGACATTCCAGAGATTATGTCTCTCAATGGCAAAGGATTGTCTTTGGAACCAGCATGGCTGCCGCCTTGTAACTTACGACATCAATGTGTTACCATTCAAAGCTGTCAGCCATATGGATTCAAAAGATGGCAGCCAACTTGGATGTGTATTTTACAAAGTCTGTTATTGTTTTATCGTTCCAAAATGGCTGTCGCATTAGCATCAACGTGCTGGACACTTTGTAACAGTATTGTAGAGACTTTCCCGTTGTTTTACCAGTCTAAGATGGCTGCAAAGTTGATTTTACACTTGGTAGACAACTTGGAAGGATAGTTTACAAAGTGCACCTTCGTCGTATCGTTCCATGATGGCTGCCACATTTAGATACTACTAAGGGGCCATCGAGAAACAGTATTTTACATAGTGTCCAATTGCTCTGCCATTCCAAGAGGGCTTTCACGTTTAAAATCAATCGGGTGGCCATCTTGGAACGTTATTGTACAATATTGTATCACTGTGATTCCCATTTCAAAATGGCCCTTCATAATTAGAATATAGATGGTGGCATCTACTCTCCACAAACCTTGGGGGAAAAAACCATACATGTTAGCTTTGCTTGCCTATTTTTGTGAACATAATTACAAAATATGTTAGCGCTTGTTAGAAAGAGAGGAAGAAATATAGTTTTGTTCTTAATAGAGCCTGCAGGAATAAAATAAGAGTTGCAGTGCGTTCCCTGACAGCGATGGTATGCATGCATGTACATGTAGGTATCAACAAGTAGGCGTAGTCAGAAATCGGGCTAATGTGTTCTGTTCCTGTTAGAGTGACGCACCCTACTACTATTGGCGCAGGCATGAGTAGAAGGGAAGGAGAAGAGCAGGTGGAAGTCACCATTAGAGGTTACCTTACCTCTCAGGAGGAACAGCTGGGCTGTCATGATTTTGTAACTAGCAGCATAATAAGACTCCGGTACCAACATTATCTAGGGCCCGAATGACGTGATTAATGGCCTTGGGTACCTGCAGTGTGTGTCTAGTCCCAAGCCAGAGCCCCTAGGGCCAGATGTACGACCATTGGCTTTTGCGACTCGCAAATTGTGAAAAATTGCGACTCTTAATTTGCGAGTCACAAAAGCCAATGTACAACAGTGTCAGAGACACTGTTAGCGATTCCCAGTGGGGTCACAAAATGCGTGGCTCATGAATATTAATGAGGCACTTGCAATTTGTGACCCCATTGGGAATGGCTGGCCGTCCCAGGGATGGTGGCCTGCTGGGCTCAGCAGACCTCCATGTCTGGGACTGCTTTTCATTAAAGCAGTTTGTTTTTTTAAATGCAACCCGTTTTCCGTAAAGGAAAACGGGATGCATTTACAAAAAAAAAGTTAAACGTTTTTGTTTCATTTTTTAAGGGCAGGCAGTGGTCCCTGGGACCTCTGCCTGCCCCTAAAAAATATTTCCCCCTGCATTTGCAAAGGGGAAGGGGTCCCTTGGGGACCCCTTCCCATTTGCGACTGCAGTACCACCCTCTTGAAGAGTGCGATAATATACAAGTGTTTTGCGACCGCAATTGCGTTTGCTAAACATTCTTACATAGGGTTGTGAGTCGCAAATAGGAAGGGACGCCCTTGAAACTTCCCTACCTAATTGCGAGTCACAAAACCTATTTAGCGAGTCGCAAATAAATTGTGACTCGCTAAATAGGCTTTGTAAATGGCCCAGTAGGTTTTTGCATGTGCAAACGGTCGCAAACCCATTTGCGCATGCAAAAATGGGTTGTACATCTGGCCCCTAGACTCTTACACTACACTGCAAGGGCTTTGGCACAAGTCCGGGGCGCAACACAAATGAAGCTACGGTCCTGGCGCCTAACAATAATAGCCTCTGACATTTCCTGCATTCCTTCAGCTCCCTGAAAGAGGAGCACCCACCAGGTCCTGCCAGTTGCATGTCAGATGAGTTTGCTATTTGCTCAGCTAAGTCAGAGAGGTGTAATACTAGTAGGAGGCGTGGCGCGTGACCCAAAGCCTTTTGGAGGTTGCCGGGCACACGCGCCTTCCTCGGATATAGGTTGGTATAATCCTGGCCCTGTTGTGTTCATAGAACTGTGCCAGGTTGAGACGGCATTGATAAACGGCTAACCTGATAGCTCAGCACCCTCCCACCTCCTGTTCTGCTGGTGGTTTTAACTGTAGCAGTCGAAGCACCTGTGTCCAGGAAGAAACTGCAGAACAAAGACATGCTGCCCAACACCCATGCCAGCAGGGATCCTGTTACAGACATTCCACAGAGGCGGAAGCTGCAGTGGGGACCTTGTAGACTTCTTAGGTGGTCAAAGAAAGGGTAGTATTGGCAGACAATGCTATGGAAGACGTAGTTTCCATTCTACCGTGGGTTTATCTGATTCGCAGAACCATAGGATGAGCATTCTCTCCCAATGTTCTTATGTTGCTCTGTGTGCCCATAGAATGCAACTTCTTAGAATGTTCTACTTTGCAATACGCCTGTTACTGAGGCGCTGTTACTAGTGCCGGTAACATTGCTGGGTGTCTTCGCAACAGTGTAGCCACAAGAATAAAACGTACTTGTTACAATGCTTTGCCTCGAGCGTTTTACTACAAAATATATGGCAACGATTTGACTCGCTAGGTAGGAGCTTCGCGTGCGGGTTTCAGCAGTCTGTCCTATCTTATCATCGCCTGATATGTGGGCCTGCTTTGCTCTTGCTTTGAGATCTTTGACCCCTTCAGCGGTGTTTGTTTACTGAAGCAGCGGTGTCCAGTCCTGCTGCCGACGGATATCGTGAAGGTGGGCCGCAAAGGATTCCTTCTGCATTCTAGTTGGTTACCTTCTTATTCGATGTGGATGGTCCTCCAACATCAGTGACGTGACATATGCAGAGCAGCATTTTCAGGAGACCGCTGTTTTCAGCCCACTGTTCCAAGCCTTTGCGGTCTAGTTGTTACCAGTAGGTCTAAAATAAATTCCCTTTGGGATAATTAAGTTGCGTACCTTTACAATATCCTACCATACAATGCAATCAACTATCACCAGGTTAATATGACAGTCGCCAAGAAATCCAATATGGAAATCTTTATTTATTGGATTAAAAACGATCTTCTTTGTTGTTGATTTTATTTACAAGAATATTTTTACATTAAAAACCTATCCAACTGGATTTACAATCTAAAAACATGTATATGAAAAAATATAAAAAGCAATAACCACAAAAATTAAAAGACAATCATGAACAGCAATTCAACATTTTATTCCAAGAAGCGACGTGTTTCGGAGGTATCTAAAGGTCCAACCTCCTTCTTCAGGCTTTACTACTGTTCTCTCCCAGTACTTTTGTCTATATCACAAATTACAAAACTATCAAATTTATTAAAAACAAGGTATGATAATATCAACCACCCAACTAAATTATATTGCATTTCAATCGTTTAGACAATAATATTAAAATGAGCCAATTAATAAAAAGAAATGCAAACACATAAATTGATGAGAGTCTAGTTGTTACCTCCATCTTGGATGTCAGCCACCCGACATATGCAGAGTGGCCATTTTCAGGAGACTGCTGTTTTCAGCCTAGTGTTTTAAGCCTCTGCAATCTAGTTGAAACCGCCATCTTGGATGTGGATAGCCCTCCAACGTCTGTGACATATGCAGAGCGGCCATTTTTAGGCGATCCAGCAGCTGCCGTCTTTTCTACAGCCATTGGATACTGTCAATTTCTAGGGAGCAGCTGCTGTAGTTCAAACAGCCATTTTACGCCGCCAGCTGTTCTAGTGTGTGCGTGGCTCACTTTCTTTCATGTCTCCGGAAAGCCTTTATGGCTGCTTTTATTCGAATCACATTTATTGTGATTAGACTACGGTGATGTGAACACCTTACTGCCTCCATCTGGGATGGTTATATTTTCTACAAACCACTGGATTTTGGGTGATGTACTTTCTGCATTGTGTTTTCCAAGTTTTTTTGTTTTTTTACTGCTGGTGCATTTACGGTGGTGCACACACCTATTGAACATTGTTTTAAACAGCATTTATTTTGTAGTTTGCAGCTATTTTTAATTTCATTTTATTTCAGATTTTGTTGTGCTGTTTCGCCTTCAGTGACATGCACACCATTCTGAGATGGTGCTCATCTGACTATTTCTGCAAACTCTGAGTCTGTTGCTGTGAAAAGTTTTCAAACAAGAGCATTTTAGTCCATATATTTTGCACTTTTTGTGGGTTTTTTTGTACTTGCACATATAGTGCATACTATACAGTTTATACAGTCATTTTTTTGACTGTGTTGTCAAGATTCAGTTGGGTGGACTTTACATTATATTGTGTTCACTTTTGTGATTTGCATCATGTGTACCATGCAAGCATTTAACCCTCCACCTGTCTTTTCAGTTACCCCGGGGGAACCAACGGTTAGGTCGAAAATTTGGTTTGATGCTTTTGAAACTTACCTGGGTGCAATTCTGGCTCTGAGATTTTGCTCTGAGAGGAAGAAATGTTTGCTTCTTCATTCTTTGAGATTCCAGGGTCGTTCCATATTCAAACGTTTACCTGATTTACCTCAACATGATTTAAATGATGCTGATGAGTATCGGGAAATGGTACCTAAACTTAAGAACAGATTCGACAAACAGCCAAGTCTCATGGATTTAAGACGCACCTTTTTTAAAGAGGAAACAGCTTGATGGGGAAGATGTTGACGCTTACATATCAGTTTTACGTAGCTTGGCATCTGACTGTCAATTCGAGGGGTTCACCGATCAGTTGATCAGGGACCAGTTTGTGTGTCATTGTACAGATAAACAGATTAGGCAGAAGGTATTGAGCATGAGGGCTCCTGCGTTAGAGGAAACCATCAAAGTGGCCAAGAGTATCGCGATTTCTCAAGTCTCATTAAAGGAGCTAAATGATAAACCACTGGAAGGTGTTAATGTGGTTGGGACAAGTAAACCTCAACAGAAGTTTGAACACACCTGTAGTTCTGCAGGTTCCAAACCCACCAAGATAGAGATTGAGGGTTCAAATCATGGGAACAAGTGTTTCCAGTGTGGCAATGCTCTGCATCCCAAAGGGGGGAATGTCCGCCAATTAATGTTATGTGCAACTATTGCAAACGAGTAGGACATTTTGCCAAGGTCTGCTTGAAAATGAAGGCTTATAGGAAACCTGTAGCATGCATGATTGAGTCAGAGAATGAGTCAGACACTGAGGTTATTTCAGCAGTGTGTGTGTCAGCTGTGCATTCAAAGTAGCGTAGACACCAATACCGAACCCATTGTGGGTGACCCCATGTGTTGTGTAGACCCTATTGCAGAAGTGACTGTGGGAGGTAAGGTTCTCAAACTGTTGGTGGATTCAGGTGCCAGCATCACCATGAATACACAATGACTGTTTACAGAGACATGGGGTGAGAGACTGTTGTTACCACCTTGACAGTTCTCCTGTCTCTTATGAAGGTCGCAGGATTGAACTATTGGGTGACATAGAGTAAGAGATGATGTTCAAGGGAAGGAAGATCCGGGGCAAGATCTAAAGGGTGGTCAAAGGCCTTAACATCCTGCGGTGATTTCACCAAGGGTTGTTTGGAATGATATTGAGCCAGGTGCCAGAGAGCAAGTATTGGTAGTTGACTGGGATGATGTGAGGCAGAAGTGGAAGGGCAGTATTCCTTCTGTTTTTAGCAATGGATTAGGCAACATTTGGGGTTATAAACACAAGATCATCATAAAGGATGGTGCAGTCTCTATCAAGCATAAACTCAGAGGGGTGCCTTTTAGGGTAAGAGAAGACCTAGAAAGCGAGCCTAAGAGTCTGTGCGACAAGGGAATCCTAGAGCCTACTAAATCCTCTTTTTGGCTTTCTCCTCTTGTGGTGGCTCACAAGAGGCGAGGGCAGCTGTGAGTAGGTGTGGATTGGATGTCACTGAATAAGGACATTTGGGTTGACTTGCACCCACTTCCAAATAATAATGATTTGTTTGCCTGCAACAGAAGGGCATAGTTCTTTACTAAACTTGATATGTCCAGTGCCTACCATCAGGTGGAGATGCATCTTGAATCACAACACTTGACTGCTTTCATTTCACCCCTGGGTACCTCCCAATACTGACGGATGCCCATTGGCGTAGTCTCTGCGGCCTCAGTATTTTAGAGAGTGATGTACAATTTTCTTAAACATAAAATAACATGTGTATTTGTAAAGTGCACGTATCACCCAAGGGTATCAAGGTGCTGAATAACAGATGTTTATTGTTACCCAAATCAATGGTACTCATTTTATCGTCCTCAGATGGATGAAAAGGCAGAGTTGACCCACCTGGATTTGAACCTGCGACCATGAGGTCAAACACAGGCCCCTACAGTCCACTACGCCACTGGACCCAGCTAAAGAGGTTAAAGAGGTGGGGGGGGGGTTAGTGTTCCTGGATTATGTACTTATTTTTGCCAAAGATGCCATGTCCCACAATGATATTCTATGTGGAGCATTAGAGTTTGTCAATAAATGGGGGGTGTTCCTTAAGACAGAGAAATGTACGTTTTTCTGCAGTGAGGTTGAATACTTAGGGCACATAATGTCACAGGAGGAGATCAGACCTAGACCTGGTCTTGTAGAAGTCATTGTGAATGCTCCATGTGGCTCAATGCTTAGAGCGGCAGACCTTGATGCAGAACGCTGGCCAGGGACCAGGGTTCGATTCCCGCCTCGGCGGGTTTCGGGCTTAAATTCCTCTGACCGGATATTCTCGCCTCAGTGCCGATTCTAAGCATGGGTCCCACGCTGCAACTCTGGGCAATAGCTTGCTTAGTCTCCACAAAGGCCCCCTGATACACAAGGGATGCCTGGTTTCACCATGGGATGCCCAGGAGTGGACACCCCACAAGGAAAAGCCAGGAGGGGTTCCCATGTGGTAGGAGTACAAGCGCCGGGATGCCTCCGGGTCACTGTTCGCGCTATACAAATACACCACATTTACATTTACATCCCTGATTGATAAAACAGGTGTAAAGTCTTTGCTGCGTGTGAGTATTACTCTCCGTTAATCCCTGATTTTGCTACCAAAGTGCGTCCCATTAGCAATCTACTTTAGAAGGGTGTCAAATGTGTGCGGTATGCATTGCTGCGTTTGATCAAGTTAAGTCTACGATGGAAAAGAGCAAAGCCTTCAAGCCTTTTGATCTAGGTTTTCTGTGCCGTATTACGGTTGATGTCAGCCTGGTGGGGCTGAGAGCAATATTACTGCAGAAAGTTGGTGATGTGGAGAATTCTGTGGCATTTGCATCCAGAGTGTTACGAGATGCAGAGCTCCAATACTCAGATATTGAGATGGAATTATTGGCATTGTTGTGGGCCATCAAGAAATTTCAACTGTATGTATGAGGAAGATGTTTCATGTTACCAACGTAATCCAAGCCCTTGTTACCATTCTGGAAAGTGGGGCGAGCAAGTGTTGTACTCCCAGGATTTTGAGGATGGCCACCAAGCTATTACAGTATCACTTTGATGTGACCCACATTTCAGGAGGAAAGAATGGGAGAGCAGATTTCCTGTCCCGGTTCCCACACAAGGTGGATGAGCATGAAGATTTGAAATGTTGCGACATTTTTGTTGAAGATGGCAAGGATTGTTTGGTGGCCGCTTTGGAAACACCTTAGTTGAAGATGTGTTCGGAAGAGAAGTGGATGGCTGCACTGAAGAGTGGCTCATTGTTACAACAGGTGTGTGAGAACTGGTGAGGCCCAGAGAAAAGATTCTGTCCCCTTTGTTGCAACCTTACTATGAGGTTGAGAGTGATCTCTCTATTGGCGATGGTATGCTTTTGCGGTCTGATAAACGTGTACCCCTACATGCTGTCAGGAATAACATTAATAGGAAGGCTCATGATGGACATTTGGCTTTGTCGCTCACCACACGCAGCATTCTGGAGACATTTTAGTGGCTGGGTGCGGATGCAGAGATTGATGAGGGGGTGACAAATTGTTGTGTCAAGTCAAGTCAAGAGATTTATATAGCGCGCTACATACCCAGAGGGTCTCAAGGCGCTTGAAGAAGGGTGGGGAATATCCACGTTTTAAGTTGCTTTCTGAATGCTAGGTGGTTCTGAGTAAGGCGAAGGTGAGTGGGAAGTGAGTTCCAGGTTTTAGCTGCCAGGTAGGAGAAGGATCTACCTCCCATGGTGGTTTTGTTGATGCGAGGTACAGTGGCAAGGGCTTGGTTGGAGGATCGTAGCTGGCGGGAGGGGGTGTAGAAGGACAGTCGTGTGTTGAGGCATTCGGGTCCAATTTCGTAAAGTGCTTTGTGTGCGTGGGTTAGGAGGCGGAAAGTAATCCTCTTATTGACTGGGAGCCAGTGGAGGTTTTTCAGGTGACCAGAGATGTGTTCTTTATGCGGGATGTCTAATATGATCCTGGCTGAAGCGTTCTGGATGCGTTGGAGTTTTTCAGCTGATAAGTTTCAAGGAGGTGATGCCTCCCCTCATGTCTATTGGTTGCCTGTCTAGTCCATGGGTCTAGCTGGGCATTGACGTCATGGCGTCTTAAGATTCTTTGCCTGGTGGAGCCAGGTACATCTTACTACTTACGTACTATACATGCGAGATCATGATGGTCAAGGAACCGAATGCCAAAAGTGTTGTGGAGTTTCTAAGAAAAGTATGTATGAGAGAAGGGATCCCTGAGAATCTTGTTTCGGACAATGGAACACAGTTCATGTGTAGTGAATTGCAAGTGTTCCTTGCTTCCTGTGGGTCAAGCATTTGAAATGGTCCGCCTGCCACACACAAACTAATGGTCTTGTGGAAAGAATGAACGTGTGGTGGGTGAGTGTATAAAGTGGACTAAGTCAGGGAACCATGACATTGCTAAACTTTTGAGCAGCATGTTATGGTTCTACAGAAGGAGAACAAGAGGAAGAAAGGCAGGCACCAGTTTTGCAGTTGAGTTGTATGAATGTGGGTGGAGTGGTGTGGATCACCAGTTAGAGGCAGCAGACCCGGGAGCAGAAGTCGGCCGGGACCAGGGTTCAATTCCCGACGCGGCAGGGTCGTGGACTTGGGTCAGCGGACTCGATAATTCTCGCTTCGGTGCCTACTCTAATCTGGGGTCCCACTCGGCAACTCTGGGCATTAGCTTGCCTAATCTCCACAACGCCCCCCCCCCCCAACGCTGGGGATGCCTGGCTCCACCCTGGGGACTCCCAGCAGGGACCATCCCACAGGTAAAGCCAGGACGGGTTCCCCAGCGTTGCACAGCGCCAGGAAACCTCCGGGTAGCAGCGCGCTTTACAAGTGCAAACATAATAATAATAATAATAATGTGGGGGTGAGCTATGTATCCAAATTTCCTTTGGTTTTTGTTTAGGCAGACAGGATTTGTTTCAAAGTACCATGGTGGAGTCTGAAAGGCGTGTCCGCAGGGCACTGCCATCATCTGTCTACTTGATGATGCAGATGTTGTTGGATTATCTGAAGCAACCGAGAGAGGGGAGGATTGATTCTGTGAAGGAGTCTCAGGTGCATTCTGGCTCTCTAGGGTTTCTTGTTTCATGTTCTTCGAAAGACGGGTTCATGGGTTATGCAAAGATACAGAAGGTACAGAATATGATGCAGGGAGCTAAGCCCTTGGTCAGGTAGAGTTTCAGAATTGTGGCCAGGTAGAATTTCAGATTTGTGGCTAAGGTTTGTGATCGAATATCCTTAGGAAGGATTTGAGGCAATGCATTTCATTGGCTGAAGGAAAGAGATGTAGGGGAGCTGGTGTTTCAGGTCTAACCCTGATTGGTAAGACTGAAGCAGCTGAACTTTTCTTTGGAAATAGAGGTGGATAACAGTGCAGTGCTTTATATACATTTGGGGCTGTATTATGCATGCATATAGGGCCCGATTCACAGAAATAACTTAAGACAAAATCCTAAACTTACTAACATTTACTCATTTTTGTATTCACAGAAGGCACTTACTCGTCATCATCATCATAAATAACTTTATTCGAGAGAATCATAAAAGTATACAGTTTGGCAGTACAAATTCACGAATGGTATTTCATATCCAAAGGTTCAAAAACAGAAACACAAGACGCAGTATATCAAAAAGCACAATATCAATAAACATTATATTCATATAAAAATTCATAAAAATCAATTCAAATGGAGTTAAACATAAAAATTACTTTAAAAAACAATTAATAATAATCTCTGTCACTGTCACTCGAAACTTCCTTATATAGTCAAGATCGAATATCCCTCCGGAAGAGTTTAAAAGCTTCTATTAAAAACAGGCAAAACGATGTAAAGTGCACTGTGCTTTATCAAGATACATTGCTACATGTACAGGTGGGTTAGACTCTCACACCAACCCACTTAGTTATGCAGGACAACTGAAAAAAGTTAGTACATTTTAACTAAGTACATTGACATAAATCATCAAGAGACTTACTCATTTTGGTATTCAAAGAAGGGTCTTACTCATTGATGAGTAAGTACCTTCTGTGAATACCAAAATGGTAGTAAGTTTAGTATTTTGTCTTAAGTTAGTTCTGTGAATTGGGCCCATAGTGTACTTTCCCTGTTTGCACCACGGCACACCTTTGGAAAGGTGCACTGGACGTAGATGGGGACAGCCCCAGTGCAGCCACAAACTTGCGCTGTCCTGGGGGCAGACTATTCAATTGAAGCACGGAGCAGCTGCTTCAAAGCATGTTTAAAAGTGCAGACGACAGGCCTCCTGCATTTTTAAGAGGGTGAGAGATCCCTCTGCAGGCGGGTGCAGTCAGTGACTGTGGGATGTCTAAGGGGTCCTTGGGGCCCCATTTCTCCCCTCCAGAGGGCTCCCTTTTACTACACGTCCTAAGGGCATGCTTGCCTCTGCAGTTGTGTCCCTAATTCGGCACGGGCGCAGAGGCAAAGTGATTCTCTCATTTGCATGGGGCCACACCCCCCATAAAAAAGGGAACGCCATCTCATGATAGTGCTGGTGCTACATGTGGGATGACGCTATCAGTATCACAGAAAGTGACACACAAGCGTCTGCGGCCGCTTCTGTAATGCCATTGTGCCTCAGGGGCGCACATACCAGGCACATATATCCGTTGCGCCCCCAGTGTACAAAGTATAATACGGCCCTTGGTGTTGATGGAAGATTCTTGTGAAGTGGTGAGAGCTGAATAGTCTCTTTGGAGGTTGTAGATATGTTGAGACAGGGTGTTTTGTTAGAGTTTTGTCATTTGTATGCTGTATATGACTGGGTTTATTTTATCCACAAAGTACTTGCCAATGTCACTGAGTTTTATATTGAGCTTCAGTATGTAACAGGCTAGCAGACAGATATGGTGCTATACACAGGGACGTAGCTTCAGGGGCGCTGTTTGGGGTGTGACGCTCCCCATTGAGGCTCTAGGTCAAGTCTACTTACCAAAAGCAGACACTAGGGGGCACTTTTGAACTAAGAAAATAGCACAAAATGAATTACTCTTCTTGCAAAATTCCACATAATCTCACAGAATTTTGGGGGTAATTTTGCACAATTATACTACACAGACTGTATTTATTTAATTACATTTCGTTGTCACTCTTATTCGGTCATCAGTTTGTTCTTTTAAGGTAGCCAAGGTGCCTAGCCGGTATTTGTTCTTTGTATGTTGGTTAATTTAACTGTCCCGTCCCTTGATTTCATTTGCAGTTTCCCTTAAACATTTGATTACTCTTCCGTTTCTTTTCTCTTATAACTTTTTTTGAAACCTATAGAATGTAAAGTTTCTTCTGCTCCCTGTCCATTTAGGCTTCAAATGCATAATTAATGTTCGTTTTACACTACTTTTTTGTCTCTTTCTCTCTTTTTTCTGATTAGTTCTCTTCTGGTATCTGGTAGGGTATTATTATTTATCTTCTGTCATGATTTTTACTATTCTACCCTGGAATGTAGGGACTTTGGCTATCCCAGTTTAAAGGCAAAAGATACTATCCCAGTTACCTATACGTAACACGTCCATAGCCCTATCCAAGAACCCATTGCAGCAAGATTTAATCTAAGAAATTAAATTAAATAGTAGGCATAGTTTTCTTTTCTCCTGCTAGATCTTGCAAGGCTAACGTCATAAACTTCTGTCGGTGCAGAGAGATTATTGCAGGAGCCTTTTGACTATGCTTGCGCTGTACAATTACCATATAAATACACATACATTATCAACACAAGCAAGCACGCGTTCAGGCCAGCAAATCACTTACAAGTGCGGTTATTGGCTCAAATAGTCCTTTCTTTATTTCTAGTCTCGCTTTGGATTAAAGACCACACAGTTCATCTTTCCCAATTTCATTATATCCAACTTTTAGGTCAATAGGTTATGCTGTTGCATTATAGTCAATGTAGTACAATAAATATATTAAGTGTAATTCCTGATTAATATTCCTATTTTTGGAGCTCTTCAAAAGAATGCAACAGCTACTTTGAGAGCTGGTCAAATTTCCCATTTTTTTATTTTTTTTTACAAAACGGTGCAAATTCTTCTTCATAAAGAGTCACTATGCAAAGGATGATCTTTCCGCGGTGTGCAGATGCCTTTTGCCTCTAGGAAGTCACAATGGAAAATCCAAAAATATTGGACTGAGGCTCCCAGACCAGCAAATCCCATACAGGTGCAGTTCAAGGCTTAAAATAGATATTCTTATTTTCTAGTATAGCTTTGAATTATGGACCATATACTTATGTATATTAGACTTTAACTTTCCCACCTTCTTTATATCCCGTCTTTTGACTCGGTAGCCCACCCCACTGCACTATGGTCATTGTAGTACCACAAATACATTGAAGGCAATTCCTGATATATATGTTGCTGTTTTCTGAGTGAAACTGGCCTCAAACAGGTTCTTCCACTATTTAGTGAACAATTAAAATTTTAACTGCTCTAAAGAAACCTCTGTAGCTTTCTTTTTAGGCGCTCCTAATGGGGATACTGAGTATATTTGTTGTACTACAATGACCATGATGCACTGGGTACACTTGGCAAAGACCAGATGCTGTTCTTGTGTACTTCCTGCCCCCTCTCAACTCCTCATTTTAAATATATATATTCTATTTTATATATTTGTTTTACAGTGGCCAGGCACCTGCAAAGTGCTCCGGGGCCACTTGCATTCTTTTTTTTGCACTTCATACTTTTTGTTTTTCAATGTTTTAATATACCATTCTAAAATGGCTGTCAACAATGTGACAACAATAAATTAAAAATGTATGCCGTACATCACTATGCAAATGACGTTGAGCCACGATGCACACACGCGCATGCATCACAACCCACATGTATCTTTCAGGAGCCATCTTGTAGTGCGATTGTCTTAATAGAAAACCCATTGCAAAATGACCTGCCATGCACATGCAGCGAAGGTTCCACGTGGTACATTGACACTGAGAGAAGAGATGCCCTACACGCTAACAACACACATGAGGTGCGATAGAGACCATAGTGACATTCCGCCAGAGCAGCCATAAGTTCAGAGAAGACGTCTAGACACTAGGAAGACACGACAAGGATAGGGGGGGTCATAGTGGCATTCAGGTAGTGAAAGCATATGACGCACATTGTGCAGTGACGCGTAGAGGAGACTGCCCTATGCTCGAAGACTCCACCAGTGCTCGGAAAGGCACTACAGCGACAATGAGAGGGCGGCACATCTCATACTCTGTGTGTGGGAGACATTAGCATAGACAGCATAAACAATGCACAACACTCACTGACCACACTTTGGTGGAGGGATGCAAGACCCCCTCCTCTGAAGGTCCCATCTACTTTGGAATAAATTACAACTAGCAGGTAAGTCTCCATACTGCGCCTAGAAGTCAGGAAGATGGTGAATGCCCTGCTACATATAACCCTTGGCATACAACATATAGCATAATAAAAGAGAAAGAGGGGCACACGTACAGGCCGGGAAAGGCAGCTTAATGGCTTGCACGCCTACCCAGAGATCCATGGGACCCAGGTGTGCACCCTGACAGGTCATGGCCGAACCCGCCCATTGTCCTTCTGAAGCCAGTGAAAAGAGGTAGCACTGCAGAGCTCCGTCATAATGACAGCTATTGTGAAAATGCTTGGAAACAATCAGGTGCAGGGTGTGAGCTGTGCACCTCTCATAACCACAGCGCATATTCACGGAAGCAAGAGTTTAAAATACCGACCGGAGCTGAAACCTGGCCCCCAGCCAGGGGGCGATCCCATTACATAATGAACTTGCCGGGAATCCAAGGTTGCAATCAGCAACCACAACGTCTGCACACGGACAATTAACTCCACATCATTAAAAACAATTGCAAGCCAAGAAAGTAATTAGGACGACATTGTGTTTCGCAACGATTGTTTCCTCAAGTGCTAGGTCGGTCTTGCAAACACAGAGACGGCGTGATTAAGCACCGCAGAGGAGTCTGGGAGAATCCTCTGGCAGCTCTGCAGGGCAGCCAATGGGCGTCGAGCAATGACGCATTCACGCAGAGGCACGCACAGGAGAGAGGGCCTCTCTTCTATGGTTCTCTCTCCTCGTTTAGGGATCAGCATCGACGGCATTTAGGGACTGCCAGGGGTCGCAGCTGTGCCAAAGTGCGTTTAAATGTATGTTTGCACGTGGTTGCGGGTGAGAGTGTGTTTGTGTGAGAGTGTATATGTGTGAATTTCTGTGTTTGTATAAGTATGTGAGTGTTAGGAAAAGTGGAGGTCAAAGGAGGTGTAGCCAATGCAGGTAAGCGCGTTGGAGGATGGAACAGGGATAATAAATAAATCCTATTCCGTTGTCTGTCAACACTCCACCCACTCCCCCGCTCACCACGCTTACCTGCACCGACCGCTGCTGGGTGCAATGTCTCTTCTGCTTAGGGTTACCAACTGGCATGGTGCAAATTCAGGACGGTCAGTGTAAAAATTCAGGACAAAGGGTCAAAATTCAGGACAAAAATTCAGGACAGAAGGTCAACATTCAGGACAAAAATTTGGGACAAAACATAAGTTTTACAGACATATCGGAGGAAGTGGCACAATAATACATAAGTAAGTAAATATACAACCAAAATAAATACAAGTCAAAATAAGTTTATATAAGGTTGAGCCAATTGTGCACTTCACATTTTTCAGTATGCGCGCAACTTTGCAGAGCGACATCGGGGCCTTCCTGCAATCAAGAGTTGTGCTAGTAACAATACAGATTAATAAATAGTATTTTTTTATTTGTATGTGGAAATCTGTCTTTTAAATGTGCAGTGAAAATGCTGTTAGTTATTTTATTTTTATTTTCTCCAGCATGGTGCCAAGACAAAAGCAGAATGCTTTGCCATAGACAGCCCCATGCAGGAGAAGGCACACCACATGCTATCACTACAATTGGGCCCCTTTGTCATTCTATAAGTGCTAATGAGCTGCAGTCTCAGAATGACAATGGGCCACTCCACAGTCTGCACGAGGGAGGTCCGGAAGGGGCGCCTGCATTGAGCCTCTTCAGTTTAACCACTTGGATGCTAGGCGTTTTCCCCCCCAGTGCTGGAAAATGCCATTTTAGTGGCACCATGACGAGCTCAGCTTGTCATCAGCACACGACCCCCGTGGGTGATGACGAGCTGAGCTCGTCATCAGCATCGAAGGGGTTAAAAGATAACTACGACAGGCCCCGAGTGAAAACTTTTAAACTCACGGGGCATCTCGCATTGGACACTCAGATTTCCCATTTCGATTTTAGTATGATGCCTGTAAGGCATCCGTAATTTGATGTTCCCCAAATTACGGACGCCTTGTGGACATCATACTAAAATGATGGGCGGTCCGTGAAATTTACGGACGGTTGGTCACCCTACTTCTTCTGGCATTTTGGTGAATTGATGTCCATGAAATCAGGGCATCCATGGGTTTCCGACTGATCCCCGCTGTCCGATACACCTGATCCGCCCCACAATCCCCCATGTGAAACCAAATAAAAATGTGTAAAATGTACAAAAAAAAAAAAGCACCCCTCCATCAATACATTTCTTATGAAACTCCTGGGTCTCCCGAGATGCATTTTATGTCACGCCTCTTGTAGAACTGCGCATCAGCTTATATCTGCTGGCTGATGAGGGTCCTGGTGGGGTCCACTGTGTATCTCTTATCTCCACTCTCCCTCCAGCTGTGAGGGTTTCTGAGCTGCATCCAATATCAGAACCGTTCTAATCAATTACAACCAGATCTTCACATTTCGTAGTAATCAGACCATACAGGCTGATAACGCAATCAACATGTCTGGCAAAATAAGCAGTAGCCTTCTGACCTCTAAGCCCTTCTACACTCACAAAAATGCCTCCAAACAAACTTTTGACAGGCTCCCTTATCTATTCTCCAAGCATGCCGAAAATGCATGTTCGGGAGTGAGCCTTTTCCCCCTTCAGTTTGTAGCGTGTTTTCCAGCATTGCTTCTTTAAGAATTGATAAACTCACCTGCATGTGGGCATGCCTGCACAGTGGTGAGACAGTCGCTAGGCCATGTCCACTGCATACACCCATGCAGCCACAACAATACAGGACTCAATCCCATCCTGAAAGTTTCTATAATGCGATTTGGTTTTAAAAGTAAAGCAGGGAGAGGTAATCATTGACTCTGCCATTGTGACTTTTGACGGATGTCACAAACCTATACCATTCACAATGGGGAGAAAAGTGGCTCCTGTATGCTTGTGAGAAGTTGGCCTGGCATATGATGTTCACTATTCTAGTGAGCACCTTGCACCAGTCCAAACAACCCTTATGATGATGGTTGTAAAGTCAACCTTATAGACTAGCTATCCTAGTGGTAGCATGGACAAAGCAGTCTTAGGATAAACTCAAGAAGGCATGTGAAGCCAGCTGTTTTACCATATGTAACCCCTTTAATACCAAATGAAAGGACACCACACAGGATATATATAAAATATATATGTATTTATTTCTAGACAATCCCTCTGAACTCTTTGAGGTCAGAGGCACAAGCACAATACAAGATACTTAATTAAAATACAATAAGTTGCACAAAATACAGTGGGGCACCAGGGGCACGCTAAACCATATACTAAAATAGTGGTATAAGTACCACTGCTCGGAAAACGAATAGGCCTAGGGCCTGGGGAATCGCTGGGACTAGGCTATACTATCAAGGGATAGGAAGCAGGAGGCCCATGGGAGGCGTGTGCAGAGTCTTTACTCGCACGCAAGATACCATAGAGAATGAATGGGAAGGAAAGAGTTAGAAACTACTTCTTTTAGGGCACTTCTGACTGGACTCGATGAAAGTTACTTGAAACCTAGACAGTTGGATAGTCAATACCCACAGGAGCACCGTAGTACTCGCGTTACCTCACCTACAGGAAGCGGGTGAATAGGTGTCAAAGTGTGTCAGGTTTTGTCGCTGAATCCTATGGAGCCGTGAAGAAAGATGCTGCAGGTGACCAGGAGAGAAGTGTCCGGTTGGATCCAAGTGCGGATCAAGGATGAAGAGTACCTGAAAGCAGAGGGGACAGAGTCTGGGTCACTAGCCAGTGACCAGGAAGGAACCAGGCGAGGTCGCGAAGCAATCAGGTGATGTCATGAAGCTTGTCTCTGCAGCCACGTGGACCAGGAGGTATCGACAATGACCAGGAGTCAGGCACGGACTGTCCCACAAAGGCTCTCGGCGTCGGCGGTGTCTGCTTCCGGAATGGAGTCAACAAGCCTTGGCAAAGGCAACCTACATAGGAATCGAAATTGGCTTCTTAATCAGACCAGCATTGTCTGATGGACTGCTTCTTTTCAGGGAAGCAGGGGCCAGTCTGGAGCAACCAGACCAGTGATGTAAATTCAAGGTTTCATTGTCAAGATGGCCACTAGCTAACGGGCAAGTGACCGGACAGACGCGTCAAGCTGGAAAATGCTGAAGGGCCCCACGCAGAACTCAAGGAGTGTGCAGGGCTGATCTTTGGTGCAGATGATGCTCGGGGCTGGGGCTTCTTAATCCCCAATGCACAGCTTCGAGGATGCCTCAGAAGCTGCACGGAAAGCAAGATGCTGACTTTTCAAGATGGCCAGTCCCACGTCTCGCGTCGCCTCCGCGGGTCTCAACTTTGCTGGTACTGTGGATTGGGCTGAAGGAGGTCTGTAAGGCTGGTTCTTGTCAGGCTCTGTGCTTGGGCTCCGGCGGGAGCATCGACAAAGCAAGCCGTTGATCGCTGGATGGTGTCTGCTTGTGCAGGGTGGTCACTCCTAGACCATAAGGGAGATTCTTCAGTCTTCTACCTTCAGGTAGAATGTCGAAGGCCCAGAGTTTCATTTCAAGTCTGTCAGGATAAATCTAAAGTCTTGAGACTCAGCTCCTACCTATATACCAAATCTAGGGGCTGGATCACCTGCTAGGTCTCTCCTATGGGTGGGACTAGGGAAGGGGTGGTTACACCCCTTTCCCTTTGTCCAGTTTCACGCCAGAGCTGGGGCTGGAGTTCCCCAGCACCGGTTTGAACTGGACTATGCATAGAGCACCTTGTGTGCCCCAGTCAGTGTCTCATTTCTTTCAGCCCTCCCTGCCCCAATACACTATGGCCTGTCTGGGGTGGTGCTCGCACCTCCCAATACAGGAAAACTATTGTCCAAGCCTCCCTTGCTGGAAGGACTCCCAGCAGCAGGAGGTCAGACTTGTGTCTGTGGCAGCAGCATCCATTTTGTGATGCTGAGGCTCTGGTTAACTTTAACCGGGATTAGTAGGAACAACATGTCTTCTCCCTCTAGAAGGGTGGAATGCTACCCCCGTCGCCAGAACAGGCGAGGGGGTAGTATTCCAAAGCTTACGACACCTTACACGACAGGTTTTGACAAAGCCAAACCAGAGTTAGCATTTAACCGCGAGGTTCATAATGCACTTAAGAGTATATGGTATGGCTATATCTTAGAACAGCTATAAGGACATGGTTCCGAAAACTGCAGACAGGCTCAGCTCATGCTAGAGCACCATCTCACATAAATCCAAGCACTCTGCCTCGAGGATTGTGAAGGCCTGCCATAGGAGTGACTTATAGGTATATATGTGTCTAGATATAAGGTTAGCTATAGGAATACTATATCTAAGCAAGGGGTGATTACACAACCTTACCCCAGCTGAGTGATCAGCCAGTTGTGTCAATGTGAGTGGCCAGCCAGGGGTGGCATAATACATGCTGCAGCCCCTGGTAGGCCTTGGATGCACCTATGTCCTGGGTACCTGTAGTACACTGTACAGGGGCTCACAAGGTGACCAAATGTCAAATTGGTAATGTACCAAAAGTACATTGTATTGAATTTAGAGAGAGCACAGCTAGGCTGTGGGTCTGATCAGCAGGCCCACAGCCACATTAAGTCAAAAACCAGTGAAGCAAAAAGTGGGGTGACCATAGGAAAGCAAACCCTACTCTCCTACAATGCTGACCAAAACTAGAAGACTCTGTAATATCTTCATACGCGTGGACTTGCGGAGACCCACAGAGGCGATCAAGTGAGAGGCAGCACACATGTACCATTAAGGGCACTGTAGATGGCTTAAGGGGAACCTGAATCTTCACCAGATTGAATATAAAAGTTGTGAATCATCAACTTCATTTAAATACCACTTGCTGCTTCATCACCACATCTCTGATATGTCTAGCATCAGCAACCGTCTTCCGAGAGACCGTTCACAAAGTTCAGACCGATCATCTAAGTGTAATAAGAGGAAGGAGAACTCGATGTTTGCCTCAGATCAATGAAGATGACTTTACATTCATCAAAGACAAGGGTGAATATATCAAGCTGCCCCTCGCCTTTTTGTACAGGTCTTCTGCAAGGATGGTGCCTCGGCCGAGTAGGAGATGGTTGCAAACCTCAGAGATGCTGAAGCTCGTGTCTCTGTAAGTAACAGAGGAATTTCTTAAGCATGGAAGGCGTTGGCCACCGGTTCATATCACACAACCTTTACACCAACACCACACAAACTTCTGAAAGGCTCACCAATCTGGGAGAGGGGTTCCCAACACGACAAACTTTCTGGCGTGAAGAATACACTCCTGTCTGACGCAACCATGGCCTCGTTCAACAAAGACACAGAGCTGGTGGTCAAGGCAGGTCAGTGTGTCTTTAGAGACTTCTTCAGAGCAGAAATCTCTTGAAGGACAATTGAAGGAGGTGAGGTTTGTTATTTTGAGCCCTGAACCCCTGATCAAGTGGGAAGTGATAGCACGTCTCTGGGCTGTTGTTGCCTTTACCTGAAGGATAGTCATCAATTGTCAAAATTGACTATAATCCTTTGCTCCCCATTTCCAATGGTCCAGCACAACATCCAGCAGCCAGAGTGGAGGAATGGATGTTTCAACTACAAGGATTTAACACCAGGATACTCTAACCCCCAGGATAAGACAACACAGCGATGTAATCTTCCACCACCCACATGCTAGCTCGTCTAGGAAGCAGCGCACACCTGGAAATCTAGAACTACGTGTTTACCTGGTAGTCCACCAGCCAGAGTGGGAAAATGGATGTTTCTAGTACAAGGATTTAACACCAGGATACACTACCACCCAGCATAAGACAACACAGAGATAGAGCATCCCACCACCTACAAGCTGCCTCGTCCAGGAAGCAGCACACACCCGGCAACATAGAACTACGTGTTTACCTGGTCGTCCACCAGGTCTTGGCCAATGCCTGAACAGTGGAGGTAATTAGTCACTTGGCTGCCTACAATAACGGGTGAGAAATGTCGTAAAGACCCCCAGAAAAGTTGGTCACTGTAGTGTGGGTATCCTAGCCAGGAGGCTTCAGCATACCTCCAGGACCACCTCGTTATTTGTTCCAAAGTGTACTCATGGACAGTGGTGTCCCGCGCTATCATCCCACGCATCCTGGTTTCATCAGTGACCGCGTTGACTATCAAAGGGCATCCAGCATGGTCTCCTTGACCCATGGCAGAGTGACAGCTTCTGGCTGGCATCATGTACTCAGATGCTGATTCCTTGGGCAGATCAGTGCCAACTTGCTCCCAGCTGAGAGGGTGGCCACCATGACAGAGTGTGTTTTGCAGAACTTTGCTGACTTCTGAATGGATAGTGTCTCCTTGCACTTCAGACATCTGAAAGTCGTTTTACTGCCTTCCACAGCTGCTGAGGAAGCATCCTCTAATCGGAGAAACCATTGGGTGTATAAAGCCGGCAGCAGACTCACCAATCCAGCAGTGACTTCTATTCTAGGGGCGGGACTTACAAGAAATGTCCAACTTCTCTCAAACTCCGCCACCCTCTTCCAGTGGCTGCTCTGCATGTGTGATGTCCTCGTGCTACAACTACATATCCTGGCTCATCCCTCGTGGGCTTGGGGAAAGTTAGAGGCTGGTGCAGGCTTGCCAGCTCACACAGTGCCACCGCCTGCCAGGCATGCATGCCCACATTTCAGATGAGGAACCTTTGGAAAAAAGAATCAGGAAAATGTATTTCTTCCATTGACTTCTATTGAAGAAGAGGCAATTTCAGGGGCAGACAGATAAAATGAAGCCATTTTTGGCTTCAGAATTCAGGAGTCTACGGACATATTGTATGTACCATGTGTCAGACGATGTTGGCTCTCTTTACGTGGACTCTCGGTGAACAACTTGATCACACAGTAGTACAAAGTGAGCTGGAACACCCTACATCCATCAGGGATTTAACTGCCTCCGCAAGACATCTGCGACGGCCTTTCAAGCCTTTGTTCTTTGTTTTTCCTGAGGGCCGTCTCGGGCAGGGCCAGGCTCTAAGCCCTACCCCCTCCATGGTTGGCCGGTGGCAATAGGTTCAAAACCCCCTCCTCTCAACTCTAGGCCTCACTCCTTCAATTTCTTTTCACATTATTTGCAAAGTTATCAGGCCTACAGATGAAACATTAAATTCAACAAGAGAATGGCAACGCCTCAAAAATACACTATGTATGCAGCCCCTACATGTAACAGCCTCATAGCACACCATGGTCGCCACCGCTTAAGGATCTCCTACACACATGACCTAAAATGTGGGGAAGGCATGGACCTCCATCCTGCTGAGGCTGCCCCAATGGATGTCCTGGTGCTGCCCCGCCTCTCGACCATTCTTGTGGTGCGGCACCCCTCATGCACTCCATCACAATTTGTGACAGCTCCTTGTATACGATTGAACTATTTCTAGAGTACATATAACCACACATCTGTGTCAATGTCACCAGGGTCGGACTGGGAACAGCAACCAGCCCTGGCAGATTGCTGCTCGACCGGCCAGATGCAGTTGGGGGGGGGGGGGAATTTGGGGGGGGGGGGTGCTAGGAAGAATCTCAGTTCTCACTTTTGTTACAGGGGGCTGATATTGCAGCATTGCTGAAAAACCGTCCCCAAGTGACAAAATCGGCCCCCATTGAAACAAAACCGGCCCCCACCCCTCCGGCCCACCGGAGAAATGCCAGGTACCCGCTGTGGCCATTCCGGCCCTGAATGTCACTTCCTGTCGGCACCAGGAAGAGCACAGAACACAAGCTGGGAGGGGCCAGAGAAGACACGCTAACATAGGCCCTGGAAATAGAGGTGCGGAGGGTACTGCAGCACCCCCAAAACAACCAAGCTGGAGTTCAGAAGGTGAATGAGTAATAAAGAGGCCTTTACATTTTGTTTTTAATCTTGTCACATTTGCTGTGGGTTCAAGGACAGCCCTGAATTGTCAGGCCCTGTCTTCTGAAATTGCTGCTTACTCTTTTAACATGTAGATTGGTGTTTGCTTCTCTTTCTGTGACTGCAAAATTTGATAATTTTGTAAAGTGAAGTATCTGACAATCTTGCTGGGGTTCAGGGAGTGTGAAAGGAAAGGCTGAGGGATTTTAGTGTTTTTGTAACACACAACAGCATTTAAATATCTGTATATGATCAGCAATCAGGAAAGCACAATTATAGCACTTTTTTTGTAATTTTGAAGTGTGATGGAAACAAAGATTTTATTAGGATCAAAACAAATCAAAACACTTTATTTGGTGATGTGCAAATGAAAAATATATTCTGAAACCTGGTTCCCAGAAATTGTGCACTATATAGTTCCAGTAAAACTGCGCCTCACTGCAAATGTTGTTGTCATTTTGATGGAAGAGTGCTCTTTGTAAATGACAGTGTCTATCCTGCCATGCCACGCCACGCCCAGATATTTTTGATAGTGTCCTCCAAAGTGCACCACTGGACACATGGCACACCCTCGCCACTTTCCCGCTGAAATGGCGCGGCTCATTTGCCACACTTGTTCTTTGGGTATGCTCTGATTTTTCAGTATCCCTAGGACGTCAGTGATGTAACATTGATGGCAGCACCCCCACTCTGAAAATTTTCCAGCGCCACTGCCCACGTCTGACACCAGAAGAAGAAGGCGCCTTGAAGCCTCCGGTCCTGTGGAAGCAACCACAAAACCGATGCCATGGTTTGAGTATATCAGCTTTGTCATTTTTTGCTAAATATTCGTTTATTTTATCGGAGTTGTCTGGTGTAATTTCCTAACATAGGCTGTTCTACTTCTGGGTGCGATTTTTCAAATCTCCTAATTAACCAGGGCCAGATATGCGACCTGCAAAATTGCGCCTCGCAAATTGCGACTCATTTGCGAGTCGCAATTTGCCATGTACAACAGTGTGTTTAACGCTGTTTGCAATTTCAAATGGGGTCGCAAATGGAGAGGGTCATTAATATTAATGAGCCTCTCGCAATTTCCGAGCCCATTGGGAATGGCTGGCCCTCCCAGGTATGGTGGCCTGCTGGGCTCAGTAGACGACATTGATGGGACTGCTTTTAAATAAAGCAGTTTTAAAAAAAAAATGCAGCACGTTTTCCTTAACGGAATACGAAACGCATTTAAAATACATAAAGAAACTTTTTCGATTCATATTTTAAGGGCGGGTAGTGGTTTCTGGGACCACTGCCAGCCCTTAAAAAATATTTTTAGAGACAGCCCCCTGGGGACCCCTTCCAAAGAGGGTGGTAATTTGCAAGTGTTTCGCGACTGCAATTGCGGTCACAAAACATTCATACATTGATTTGCGGTCACAATTAGGAAGGGAACGCCCCTTCCTAATTGCAACTCGCAATTCCTAAATAGCCAGTTGCAAATAAATTGCCAATCGCTAATTTAGCAATTTGGGGTCGTACATCTGGCCCCAAGTCTTTACAGCGCTGTGGACTACCTGAGGTAACCAAGCACTAGTATGAAAGCATAATCTAATGTTAAACCGAATGCAGTGGCATTTTACCAATGATTAAGGCTGCGTTTCTGTCACCCCAGGATTTGAATGTATAATGCATGGTAGGAGGTACATAGCACACTTTTCAGTAGTTTCAACTTAAATTTCACTCGAGTCTAACAGGCAGAAAAGCCATGATTTGCGAGCGAAAGATCCTGTTTTGTTAATTGTTTTGCCTTTTCAGAGTTGAATGCCTTTCTGGGCTGAGTTCATGGTTCTTTTTTGCGGTCTGACATTTGTAAGCCCTAAATGATGAATTTGTTCCTACGAGGAAACAGCGTGTGCCCTTCCATTCAGGGCAGAGGGTGCCAGAGGAATGCTTTGCTATTATTGTGCTGTGGGCAGATACTGCAGGGCCCTGAATCCCTGGCATGTCTGAGATACTGCAGTTCTACTTGGGCTCACAAACAGTATGGCTTCATTTATCAGAGGGCCAGAAGTCTTGGATAGAGGGTGCACTGAACACGTGTCTGCAGCCTTCTGTCTGTGAGGGCACGAGCTAGGGTTATTGCAATATGATGGTTTGACTCTAGAAATAATAAATATGTGTACAGTGCCCCCTTCGGCAACATAAAGTGAGAATCCCTCTTGTACGTAGATTCACCACAGTGCAGCTGCAGCGGATGTGACATTACACACCCCTTGCCACCCCCCCTTCTCATGAGCCACTTAACCCTTCGTCCCACCATTAGCTCCTCGAAGCCTTGCCATGTAGCCGCTGGTGACTAGAGGAAGAGCTGAGAGTGAAAAGTGGCGAAAGTGTCGATTGAACTTAGAGGCATGGTTACTTTTCTTTTCTTTCACTATCTTCAGACCCTGAAATGAATGGAATTTTTGATTTCTTAATTGCACCTTGTGCTGTAGGCCACAGACATTTTGGGGCAAATTTACAAGCCCCTTGCGCCTCTCTGGGAGATGCGTCACGTTATAAAGCCCTGCGCCAGAAGTAGGCGTTCCTGCGCAGTGAGGGGGGGGGGGGGTTCTGGCTTAGGAATGCCTCCTAAAAGTGGCTAAGTGAAATCTACAAGATTTCACTAAGTCACTTTTGAGCCCATGCTGCGTCAAAACCCTGCGCCTGCTCGAGGCAGGCGTAAGGATTGATGCAGCATTTTAAAGATCGAGCAACCCAGAGCCTTGCTGGAGCTGCGTCGCGCTTGCGACGCAACTCCACAATGCGCCGCCTTTACGGCACAGATGCGTCACGCATCTGTCTGTTTTTGGCCGATGATGCGCCGCATTCTAAATGCAGCGCATCCATGGTGGCAGAGCCGCCGCGCACAATAACTGGTGCCTCCCTGCTGATATGCAGGGATGCGCCACTTATTGTAAATCTGCCTCTTTCTTTTGAGGCTAGCTGATCTTTTAGAACTTGCTGGACTGTCCCAAAGGACCCAGGGAACCCTTCCTCTAGACAGATGTGATCTTTGTGGTCTGTCCATGTTCACTACGGGGCACCATTATTAGAGAAGAGATTTAAAAATAGCACAAGAAGTATACCAGACAGTTATCAAAATTCACAGATAGGGATTCCGTTAATATGTATGTATATATTTCATATTCCTATAGCGTGGACACAGCCGAAAGGCAATGCCTTAGGAAATCCGTCATGTGAACGAATGTGTCTTTAGCACCCATTTGTTCTGCACACCAGTTGTTTTAACAACTTGCCTTAGGGGGGCACTGGATATTGGAATAGTTTAATTTACTATTCCATCTCCAGTCTGTGCAACAGTAGGGAAGGTGTTGGACTTTAATTGCAACACCACTCCACCATTGTGCCTCCCTAAAGCAAATGGTTGTAACGACCTGAGTGCAGAACGACTGCGTGCTAAAGATGCATTTGTTCTGTTGCCGCCACTGTGCAGGCACAGCATGAGTCTAGCTTCGTCCTAAAGGATGTTTCCTCTGTCAGTTCAGAGCTGAGCATGAAGGAGAGATGATGTGGCTTAATGGCCAGGCTTTGGAGCTGGAGAACCAAGTTCGAGTCCTGATGTTGACTCAACACCCAGTGATTCTGGACAAATCACTTAATCTCCCTGTGTCTACCAAAAATGAATGTGTCCTTCTGTAATGTAACTAGTGCTCATGTAAAGCGCTCCAATACCTTCGGGTCGATATTGCACTATAAAAAACTCCGAAAAGAAAGTTAAAGGTGATAGGGAGAGGTGGCTGAGCTGGGTTGTCGGCAGTTCATGCATTCTGATGTAGTGTTCTTTAAAGAGGTGAGAATTTTAACTCTGTCCTAAATTTCACCATCCTTGGGCGGTCCTGATGGAGACCGGGATGCTGTTTCAGATCTTGGGTGCACAGATGCTGCAGCTGTCCTGATGGATACAGGGGTGTTGTTTCAGACTCTTGGTGCCGAGATGGAAACCACCAACTGTCTTCTTTTAGCTTTTGTCTTACACTTTTTAGTCTGCAGCCTCCTGGAGTCCCTTTTACTAAAGGGTGCTTGTACAATTTCAATTTTCGCTGCAAATGTATGAACTTCTCACAACTTTACCAGCAGACAAAGTTTCCAACTAAAAAGTTTCATCAGGAGAATTTTCCCACACAACCTTTTGTTTGGCCTTGCTGACAATTCTCTTCCTACAAAGTAGCTGTTGTAGGATATTTCTCCAAAAAGGTATTGTCCTGCTTAATTTTTAATCCTAGATTTTGTAACTTTCTGAACTTTATGAAGTTAGCATCTTAAAAAAGAAAATTCCTATATTTGGTTGAAGTAAAGTCAGTGCTTAATTTGAGTTTCCGGTGCTCGGCACTGGCACTTAGGGCTAGTTGTAGGTAATTGTAAATTACCGATTCGAAAATACAGAATTTTACTGATTCGGTATTTTCGCATCGGTAATTGCTATGTAGTTAAAAAATCAGTAAAAATTACCGAATCGATAAGATTAGGTAATTACCGAATCCGTATTTACCGATTCTGTAATTGCCATTCATTCCTATGGGCCCGGAGGCCCATAGGAATGAATGTCAATTACCGAATCGGTAAATACAGATTCGGTAAAATAGGGAAAGAGTCAAGGGTGACAGGGTGTCACTTTGACACCCTATTGCACCCCTGATTAGTTCTTGTGTGCACATGTGGCACACATACATGCCCTAAGGGCATGTATGTCTGCCACATGGCACAGTTGAAAAAGCATTGATTTGCATTTTCAAAGGTATTCCTTATTTACCACTAACTAATAGTTGGTGGTAAATGACGAATCCTTAAAGCACATGAGCACTGTTTAAAGTGCTTCCTACATGTCATTTACCGAATTGGTAAATGATGATTCGGTAAATGATGATTCGGTAAATGATGATTCGGTATTTACCGAATCGGTAAATTTGCCACCTACATAGGAAAAGCCTATTACCGACCGGTAATGGCCTTCCTAAATCTGGCCCTTAATTGTGAACACAGGCTCTCTATAACAGTCTGCCACATGGTGGCGCTGTCTATATTTTAGGGATGAGCAGCACATCAGCTGTTTATTAATTCAATATTCATTAAAAACTATTGATTCCTGACAGCCAAGCCATTCTCATAGCTTTGGAGGCCTGGAATAGTCTGAATCATCACACTTGTAGGCGTGTTATGGTTGGGAGTTGCACTGGTGTTGTCATTGGTAGCGCTGCCAAGGCAACGGGTGGTTTAAGTTGCAGTGGCCTACTGGCGAGGGCCCTGGCACATATTTTATTACAAATTAAGCACTGACTAAAGTGGGATCATTGTAAGGGTTCATCCTGCTATAAACATTTTTTCAGGTTGTCCGAGGTCACCATTTCACACTATAACATCATTTGTTCGACATTTTATAACTTATTTACTCATTTTTACAAATGAAAGGATATACATTGTTTTCCCCAGATTTAATTGTAATAATTGTTTCAGCCATTTATTTATGGTACTGTCCTCAAATTTCATAAACGATCTGAATATTCACAAGGTAAAAAAATCAATAAAAAACCTTCATTAATGAAATCAAGTGGTAGTAAACTGAAGAGAGCATCAGGAATTTGTAAGACACGATTGGATTAATTGTGCAATGCATTCACGCGCTTGTTTCCAATCACACTCTGCGATTCCTTCTGGTAGTCCGTAGTCGGCACACTGCTTTTCCCATTCTATGCATCGGGCTACATGTCCCAGCATGCATTCCACTGTTGACATTAATGCTAGACCTGGCTTAGGTTGTCACACATGACTTGGGTCTGCTTGTAACCATGTCAGGGCAGATTAAGGAACATTAAAGGGTCTATCCATTCCACTCCCTGCTCCTACTAGATAGACTCCAGTAGGTGGAATAAAAATGTGGTTAAAGTAGTAAAAATATGCAGGTTTTGGTTCTGTGAGGACCTCAAGGGTCCCTTCTAAACAAGAACATCAGACCACAGGCACAAGCTGTTCCTAACTGCATTCAGGCTCAGAGCCAAAGGGTTTAAAGGAACTCAAGACGCTACAAAAAAGTTACAAAAAAACTATAAATGAACAGTAGATACAAAGTGTGAACTGGAAATGTGACAAAATGAGAATGCATCTGAGGACATGGGAGCAGAAGAAACGACTAGAGGGAGGGATTTCAGAGTTTAGGAGCCAAGCCAACAGAGTCCTGCCAAGACTTGCACACGAAGGTGAGCGCCATGCGACTCCGGTGCCTGGATTCACACGAGTAAAAAGGGGGTGGAGGGGAGTCCTTCCCACCTGTCGGACATTCCTCTTCAGAAAGACGGGCCGCAGTTCACATCAGGGCCTTGTGTATCAACCGCAAGACAAACAAGGCCTCCGTGAAGGAGGAACCGCTGAACTGGGATGCCTCTAAAGCAATGAAAGGGGATCTGGTTGAAGTACAAACACGGCTAATTGTGGAGACTTGTTCCTATTGTCTCCCTAATCCTGTTCTTTAACTAAATACAGTTTCACAACAGTAACAACAGAGTAAGCCGCACATGGTATGGTACACAGTGTCACACACAATGGTGCAGAAGCCTCCTACCCCAGGGGCCGTCTCTCAGGTTACAACTCACAATGTTCCCACTTCAGATGGTCGCGGTGATGTGACGTGTTCCTTGCCAGAAAGACTCCATGCAAGAACAACTCTGTTTATTTGGCATCAAATGTCAGTACCCTGATGAAATAAATATCCCCCCACCTCTATCTGCTACTGATTGTAGTACAGAAAACAGCTGGGGGAGTATTCCATTACAAACAAGCATTGGCAACGTCAAAAAGTCTGACATGTAACTAAAAATAACTAGGTGCTTCTATTCATGTTGTTACTCAACCTTGCATCTATGCGCTTAGTGCCTAATCATCCATCCCATGAGTCATTCACCCTTTCACTCGTGCATCGATTCACCTATTCACTGGCTCATTCTAGCAAAACCACACACACAAACTCACCAATCAATGAACAGGCCCTTTCAGTCATCAGCAAGATCTGTTAGATTTACTAGTTTGTGAGGGATGTGTGAGCGTCTACATCAGCTTACAATTGCTGCTCTGTGAGGTGTCTGAGAGTGTTTCTAACAGAGTTTGGCTTCTACTCTGTGAGGGTTTGAGGAATGCTGTCAGTTGTATGACTGTTGCTATGTGAGGGGTGTGAGAGTGCTTCTAATAGTGCATGACTGCTGCTCTGTGAGGGGTGTGAGAGTGCTTTACGAGTGTCTGACTGCTGCTCTGTGAGGGGTGTGAGAGTGCTTCTAATAGTGTGTGATTGCTGCTCTGAGGGGTGTGAGAGTGCTTCTAATAGTGTGTGACTGCTGCTCTGTGAGGGGTTTGAGAGTGCTTCTAATAGTGTGTGACTGCTGCTCTGAGGGGTGTGAGAGTGCTTCTAATAGTGTGTGACTGCTGCTCTGTGAGGGGTGTGAGAGTGCTTCTAATAGTGTGTGACTGCTGTTCTGTGAGGGGTGTGAGAGTGCTTCTAATAGTGTGTGACTGCTGCTCTGAGGGGTGTGAGAGTGCTTCTAATAGTGTGTGACTGCTGCTCTGTGAGGGGTGTGAGAGCGCTTCTAATAGTGTGTGACTGCTGCTCTGTGAGGGGTGTGAGAGTGCTTCTAATAGTGCGTGACTGCTGTTCTGTGAGGGGTGTGAGAGTGCTTCTAATAGTGTGTGGCTGCTGCTCTGTGAGGGGTGTGAGAGTGCTTCTAATAGTGCCTGGCTGCTGCTCTGTGAGGGGTGTGAAAGTGCTTCTAATAGTGTGTGACTGCTGCTCTGTGATGGGGTGTGAGAGTGCTTCTAATAGTGTGTGACTGCTGCTCTGTGAGGGGTGTGAGAGTGCTTCTAATAGTGTGTGACTGCTGCTCTGTGAGGGGTGTGAGAGTGCTTCTAATAGTGCGTGACTGCTGCTCTGTGAGGGGTGTGAGAGTGCTTCTAATAGTGTGTGGCTGCTGCTCTGTGAGGGGTGTGAGAGTGCTTCTAATAGTGTGTGACTGCTGCTCTGTGCGGGGTGTAGGAGTGCTTCTAATAGTGTGTGACTGCTGCTCTGTGCGGGGTGTGAGAGTGCTTTAATAGTGTGTGACTGCTGCTCTGAGGGGTGTGAGAGTGCTTCTAATAGTGTGTGAGTGCTGCTCTGTGGGGGTGTGAGAGTGCTTCTAATAGTGTGTAACTGCTGCTCTGTGAGGGGTGTGAGAGTGCTTCGAATAGTGTGTGACTGCTGCTCTGTGCGGGGTGTAGGAGTGCTTCTAATAGTGTGTGACTGCTGCTCTGTGAGGGGTGTGAGAGTGCTTCTAATAGTGTGTGACTGCTGCTCTGTGCGGGGTGTAGGAGTGCTTCTAATAGTGTGTGACTGCTGCTCTGTGGGGGTGTGAGAGTGCTTCTAATAGTGTGCGGCAGCTGCTGCTCTGTGAGGGGTGTGAGAGTGCTTCTAATAGTGTGCGGCTGCTGCTCTGTGAGGGGTGTGAGAGTGCTTTAATAGTGTGCGGCTGCTGCTCTGTGAGAGGTGTGAGAGTGTTTCTAATAGTGTGTGACTGCTGCTCTGTGCAGGGTGTGAGAGTGCTTCTAATAGTGTGCGGCAGCTGCTCTGAGGGGTGTGAGTGCTTCTAATAGTGTGTGACTGCTGCTCTGAGGGGTGTGAGAGTGCTTCTAATAGTGTGCGGCTGCTGCTCTCGGAGGGGTGTGAGAGTGCTTCTAATAGTGCGTAGCTGCTGCTCTGAGGGGTGTGAGAGTGCTTCTAATAGTGTGCGGCTGCTATTCTGTGAGGGGTGTGAGAGTGCTTCTAATAGTGCGTAACTGCTGCTCTGAGGGGTGTGAGAGTGCTTCTAATAGTGTGTGACTGCTGTTCTGTGCGGGGTGTGAGAGTGCTTCTAATAGTGTGTGACTGCTGCTTTGAGGGGTGTGAGAGTGCTTTTGATAGTGTGTGGCAGCTGCTCTGAGGGGTGTGAGAGTGCTTTAATAGTGTCTGGCAGCTGCTCTGAGGGATGTGAGAGTGCTTCTAATAGTGTGTGGCAGCTGCTCTGAGGGGTGTGAGAGTGCTTTAATAGTGTCTGGCAGCTGCTCTGAGGGGTGTGAGAGTGCTTCTAATAGTGCATGGCTGCTGCTCTGAGGGGTGTGAGAGTGCTTCTAATAGTGTGCGGCAGCTGCTCTGAGGGGTGTGAGAGTGCTTTAATAGTGTGTGGCAGCTGCTCTGAGCGGTGTGAGAGTGCTTTAATAGTGTGTGACTGCTGATCTGTGAGGGGTGTGAGAGTGCTTCTAATAGTGCGTGACTGCGGCTCTGTGAGGGGTGTGAGAGTGCTTCTAATAGTGCGTGACTGCTGCTCTGAGGGGTGTGAGAGTGCTTCTAATAGTGTGCGGCAGCTGCTCTGAGGGGTGTGAGAGTGCTTCTAATAGTGCATGACTGCTGCTTTGAGGGGTGTGAGAGTGCTTCTAATAGTTTGTGACTGCTGCTCTGTGAGGGGTGTGAGAGTGCTTCTAATAGTGTGTGACTGCTGCTCTGTGCGGGGTGTGAGAGTGCTTCTAATAGTGTGTGACTGCTGCTTTGAGGGGTGTGAGAGTGCTTTTAATAGTGTGTGGCAGCTGCTCTGAGGGGTGTGAGAGTGCTTTAATAGTGTGTGGCAGCTGCTCTGAGGGGTGTGAGAGTGCTTTAATAGTGTCTGGCAGCTGCTCTGAGGGATGTGAGAGTGCTTCTAATAGTGTGTGGCAGCTGCTCTGAGGGGTGTGAGAGTGCTTCTAATAGTGTGTGACTGCTGCTCTGTGCGGGGTGTGAGAGTGCTTCTAAAAGTGTGCGGCTGCTGCTCTGAGGGGTGTGAGAGTGCTTCTAATAGTGTGCGGCAGCTGCTCTGTGCGGGGTGTGAGAGTGCTTCTAATAGTGTGTGACTGCTACTCTGAGGGGTGTGAGAGTGCTTCTAATAGTGCATGGCTGCTGCTCTGAGGGGTGTGAGAGTGCTTTTAATAGTGTCTGGCAGCTGCTCTGAGGGGTGTGAGAGTGCTTCTAATAGTGCATGGCTGCTGCTCTGAGGGGTGTGAGAGTGCTTCTAATAGTGTGCGGCAGCTGCTCTGAGGGGTGTGAGAGTGCTTTAATAGTGTGTGGCAGCTGCTCTGAGCGGTTTGAGAGTGCTTTAATAGTGTGTGACTGCTGATCTGTGAGGGGTGTGAGAGTGCTTCTAATAGTGCGTGACTGCGGCTCTGTGAGGGGTGTGAGAGTGCTTCTAATAGTGCGTGACTGCTGCTCTGAGGGGTGTGAGAGTGCTTCTAATAGTGCATGACTGCTGCTCTGAGGGGTGTGAGAGTCCTTCTAATGCTGCGTGACTGCTGCTTTGAGGGGTGTGAGAGTGCTTCTAATAGTTTGTGACTGCTGCTCTGTGAGGGGTGTGAGAGTGCTTCTAATAGTGTGTGACTACTGCTTTGAGGGGTGTGAGAGTGCTTCTAATAGTGCGTAGCTGCTGCTCTGAGGGGTGTGAGAGTGCGTCTAATAGTGTGTGACTGCTGCTCTGTGCGGGGTGCGAGAGTGCTTCTAATAGTGTGTGACTGCTTGTAGGAGAGTAGGGTCTGCTATCCTATGGTCACCCCAATTTTTGCTTTTTGCTTCACTGGTTTTCGACTTACTGAGGCTGTGGGCCTGCTAATCAGACCCCCAGCCTGCTGTTCTCTCTCTAAATTTATAATACATGTGCTATAGGTACATACCACAATTGGAAATGGACTCCTTGTCAGCCCCTGTACCATGCACTATAGGTGCTCAGGGCATAGGTGCCACCAAGGCCTACCAGGGGCTGAAGCATAGCTTTTGCCACCCCTGGCTGGTTCTTAAATTGACACAACTGGCTGATCACTCAGCTGGGGCAAGTGGGTGTAATCACCCCTTGCTTAGATATAGTATACCTATATCTAAACCTATATCTGGACACATATATAACCTGTGAGCCACTCCTATGGAAGGCCTCATCAATCCTGGAGGCAGAGTGCGTGGTTTTATGTGAGATGGAGCTCTGGCATGAGCTGAGCCTGTCTGCAGTTGTCGGGAACAACTCCCTAAGCTGATCCGGGATAATGCCATACCATATACTCTTAAGCGCATTATAATCCTCGCGGTTATATAGCAACTTTGGTTTGGCTTTATCAAAACATGTCGTGTAAGGTGTCATACGAATTGGAATACTACCCCCTCGCCAGTTCTGGCGACGGGGGTAGCATTCCACCCTTCTAGAGGGAGAAGACATGTTACTTTACTGAAACGCGGTTGATTTAAAATGAGCCTCAGATCCACAAAATGGATGCCCCTGCCACAGACACGGGTCTGGCCTCCTGCTGCTGACCGAAACCCGGCAGAGGAGGCCTGGACAAAGAGTTTCCTGTCACAGGGCGGTGTCAAACCACCCCAGACAGGAGATAGTGGATTGGAGTAGGGAGGTTTCAAAGAAACCAGACACTGCCTGGGGAGCACAAGGCTGCCCCTTGCAGGATCCGGCCAAACCGGTTCTGGGGCCTCCCAGCCCCTGTCCCAGCGCGGCCAGGATCAAAGGAGAGGGGTGTAACCACCCCCCTCCTGGGTCCCACCCATAGGAGGGGACCTAGCAGGATGTCCAACCCCCTAGATTCGAATAAGAGGGGGAGCAGCCCCAACGGACTTTAGATCATCCTGAAGAAACATAAGAAACGAAATCTGGACCCTTCGACTTTCTACACGACGTGAGAAGACTGAAGAATCTCCCTTGTGGTCAAGGAGTGACCACCCTGTGCAAACAGGCACCATCCAGCCCTCGACCCTTGCTTTGTTGCAGTTCCCGCCGGAACTCGAGCGACAGAGATCGACGAGATCAAGCTTGCCTGCCTTCTACCTGCCCGATCCACAGTCCCTGCAGAGCTGAGACCCGTGGAGGCGACCGGAAGCGTGGGGCACGCCATCTTGAAAAGGCCACGAGACGCTGACCGTGCAGCCCACGAGTGACCCTCGAAGCTGTACACCGGGGTTTGAGAAGCCCCAGCCCCGAGCTCCACTTGCACCAAAGCTCACCCCTCCACACTCGACGAGTGCTGCGTGGGGCCCTTCTGCCTGTGTGTGCTCGACGCGTTGGCCCGGTCACTTGCCAGCTGGCTTGTGGCCCCTGTGCCGACGAAACTTGAAATCCGACCTGCTTTTCTGGTTGCTCCAGATCTGCACCAGCTCCCGTGAAAAGGAGCACCCACTCTGACCCTCCTGGTTCGAGTGATAAGCAATCTCCCGGTTCCGCGTGGATTGCTTTTGCCAAGTGCTGTTTGCTACAATCTTCAAGCCGACGGTGCTGACGGCGAGAGCCTACGTGGGACAGATCGTGACCTGCTCCTGGACGTCGCAGATGCCCCAGAGCCCACGTGACAGCGGAGAGAAGCCTATCGACAACCGCCTGATTGCGCCCGACATTGCCTGGTTCCGTCCTGGTTCCACCCTGGTCACTGCTGAGTGACCCAGACTCTGTCCCCTCTGCTTTCAGGTACTTTTCTACTTCGATCCACCCTTGGATCGCACCGGACACTTCTGCTTCACAGCGCCTGCAGCTGCAACAGCTCCAAGCACCAAGAACCTGCGTGACAGAACCCGACGCCACTTCGACCCTGTGCACCCACGGCCTGTGGGTGAGGTAACTTTGCAACGCCGGTGTCCTTACACTGGCACACACCTCTAGGGTCTGTGTCTGAAGTTTTGTGTTTCTAGGTTCAGCGGAAGTATCATTTAATTCACTTTAACTAACTTTTACGCACCATTGACTTTACATTGGTGCGCGCCGCACTTTCCGTGCTGCACCCGTATCCTGTGGGCTACTCCCGACTTCTTCATTGCTTGTCCTGACTGCTCCCAGCGAATCTCTAGGCCCTAGGCCTAACCATTGCTCGATAAGTGTTACTTATACCACTTTTTTAGTATATGGTCTGAGTGGCCCCCCGCCCTCAGCCATAATTGTGCCAACTTTATATGTTTAACAGTGCTTTTGATTTAACGCTTGTGCCCCTTTCCTCATAAAGAGTACTGGGGAGTAATTTAGAAATAAATACATATATTTTTATAAATATATACTTGTGTGGTGTCCTTTCATTTGATTACAGGATTGTATGTGGTAAAACAGCTCGCTTAACACGACCTCTTAAGTTTAGCCTTTAGGCTGCTTAGTCCATGCTACCACTAGGATAGCTTGTCTAACAAGGTTGACTTACAACCAGACATCTTTGGGGTTTGTTTGGACTGATACCCAGTGGTTCCAGAATTGGAAACACTACATATCAGGCCAACTTCTCACACTGCTGCTTTGAGGGGTGTGAGAGTGCTTCTAATAGTGCATGGCTGCTGCTCTGAGGGGTGTGAGAGTGCTTTAATAGTGCATGACTGCTACTCTGAGGGGTGTGAGAGTGCTTCTAATAGTGTGCGGCAGCTGCTCTGAGGGGTGTGAGAGTGCTTCTAATAGTGCATGGCTGCTGCTCTGAGGGGTGTGAGAGTGCTTCTAATAGTGCATGACTGCTGCTCTGTGCAGGGTGTGAGAGTGCTTCTAATAGTGCATGACTGCTGGTCTAAGGGGTGTGAGAGTGCTTCTAATAGTGCATGACTGCTGCTCTGAGGGGTGTGAGAGTGCTTTAATAGTGTCTGGCAGCTGCTCTGAGGGGTGTGAGAGTGCTTTAATAGTGTGTGGCAGCTGCTCTGAGGGGTGTGAGAGTGCTTCTAATAGTGCATGACTGCTGCTCTGAGGGGTGTGAGAGTGCTTGTAATAGTGTGTGGCAGCTGCTCTGAGGGGTGTGAGAGTGCTTCTAATAGTGTGCGGCAGCTGCTCTGAGGGGTGTGAGAGTGCTTCTAATAGTGCATGGCTGCTGCTCTGAGGGGTGTGAGAGTGCTTTAATAGTGCATGACTGCTACTCTGAGGGGTGTGAGAGTGCTTCTAATAGTGTGCGGCAGCTGCTCTGAGGGGTGTGAGAGTGCTTCTAATAGTGCATGGCTGCTGCTCTGAGGGGTGTGAGAGTGCTTTAATAGTGCATGACTGCTACTCTGAGGGGTGTGAGAGTGCTTCTAATAGTGTGCAGCAGCTGCTCTGAGGGGTGTGAGAGTGCTTCTAATAGTGCATGACTGCTGCTCTGTGCAGGGTGTGAGAGTGCTTCTAATAGTGCATGACTGCTGGTCTAAGGGGTGTGAGAGTGCTTCTAATAGTGCATGACTGCTGCTCTGAGGGGTGTGAGAGTGCTTTAATAGTGTCTGGCAGCTGCTCTGAGGGGTGTGAGAGTGCTTTAATAGTGTGTGGCAGCTGCTCTGAGGGGTGTGAGAGTGCTTCTAATAGTGCATGACTGCTGCTCTGAGGGGTGTGAGAGTGCTTGTAATAGTGTGTGGCAGCTGCTCTGAGGGGTGTGAGAGTGCTTCTAATAGTGTGCGGCAGCTGCTCTGAGGGGTGTGAGAGTGCTTCTAATAGTGCATGGCTGCTGCTCTGAGGGGTGTGAGAGTGCTTTAATAGTGCATGACTGCTACTCTGAGGGGTGTGAGAGTGCTTCTAATAGTGTGCGGCAGCTGCTCTGAGGGGTGTGAGAGTGCTTCTAATAGTGCATGGCTGCTGCTCTGAGGGGTGTGAGAGTGCTTCTAATAGTGCATGACTGCTGCTCTGTGCAGGGTGTGAGAGTGCTTCTAATAGTGCATGACTGCTGGTCTAAGGGGTGTGAGAGTGCTTCTAATAGTGCATGACTGCTGCTCTGAGGGGTGTGAGAGTGCTTTAATAGTGTCTGGCAGCTGCTCTGAGGGGTGTGAGAGTGCTTTAATAGTGTGTGGCAGCTGCTCTGAGGGGTGTGAGAGTGCTTCTAATAGTGTGTGACTGCTGCTCTGTGCAGGGTGTGAGAGTGCTTTAATAGTGTCTGGCAGCTGCTCTGAGGGGTGTGAGAGTGCTTCTAATAGTGTGTGGCAGCTGCTCTGAGGGGTGTGAGAGTGCTTTAATAGTGTCTGGCAGCTGCTCTGAGGGGTGTGAGAGTGCTTTAATAGTGTGCGGCAGCTGCTCTGAGGGGTTTGAGAGTGCTTCTAATAGTGCATGACAGCTGCTCTGAGGGGTGTGAGAGTGCTTCTAATAGTGTGCCGCTGCTGCTCTGTGAGGGGTGTGAGAGTGCTTCTAAAAGTGTGCGGCTGCTGCTCTGAGAGGGGTGTGAGAGTGCTTCTAATAGTGCATGACTGCTGCTCTGAGGGGTGTGAGAGTGCTTCTAATAGTGTGTGACTGCTGCTCTGAGAGGGGTGTGAGAGTGCTTCTAATAGTGTGCGGCAGCTGCTCTGTGCGGGGTGTGAGAGTGCTTCTAATAGTGCATGACTGCTGCTCTGAGGGGTGTGAGAGTGCTTCTAATAGTGCATGACTGCTGCTCTGAGGGGTGTGAGAGTGCTTCTAATAGTGCATGACTGCTGCTCTGAGGGGTGTGAGAGTGCTTCTAATAGTGCATGACTGCTGCTCTGAGGGGTTTGAGAGTGCTTCTAATAGTGCATGACTGCTGCTCTGAGGGGTGTGAGAGTGCTTCTAATAGTGCATGACTGCTGCTCTGAGGGGTGTGAGAGTGCTTCTAATAGTGCATGACTGCTGCTCTGAGGGGTGTGAGAGTGCTTCTAATAGTGTGCGGCTGCTGCTCTGTGCGGGGTGTGAGAGTGCTTCTGATAGTGCATCACTGCTGCTCTGAGGGGTGTGAGAGTGCTTCTAATAGTGTGTGGCTGCTGCTCTGTGAGGGGTGTGAGAGTGCTTCTAATAGTGTGCGGCAGCTGCTCTGAGGGGTGTGAGAGTGCTTCTAATAGTGCATGACTGCTGCTCTGAGGGGTGTGAGAGTGCTTCTAATAGTGTGCGGCTGCTGCTCTGTGAGGGGTGTGAGAGTGCTTCTAATAGTGCATCACTGCTGCTCTGAGGGGTGTGAGAGTGCTTCTAATAGTGTGTGGCAGCTGCTCTGAGGGGTGTGAGAGTGCTTCTAATAGTGCATGACTGCTGCTCTGAGGGGTGTGAGAGTGCTTCTAATAGTGTGCGGCTGCTGCTCTGTGAGGGGTGTGAGAGTGCTTCTAATAGTGTGTGACTGCTGCTCTGAGGGGTGTGAGAGTGCTTCTAATAGTGTCTGGTAGCTGCTCTGAGGGGTGTGAGAGTGCTTCTAAAAGTGTGCGGCTGCTGCTCTGTGCGGGGTGTGAGAGTGCTTCTAATAGTGCATGACTGCTGGTCTAAGGGGTGTGAGAGTGCTTCTAATAGTGTGTGACTGCTGCTCTGAGAGGGGTGTGAGAGTGCTTCTAATAGTGTGCGGCAGCTGCTCTGTGCGGGGTGTGAGAGTGCTTCTAATAGTGCATGACTGCTGCTCTGAGGGGTGTGAGAGTGCTTCTAATAGTGCATGACTGCTGCTCTGAGGGGTTTGAGAGTGCTTCTAATAGTGCATGACTGCTGCTCTGAGGGGTGTGAGAGTGCTTCTAATAGTGTGCGGCTGCTGCTCTGTGAGGGGTGTGAGAGTGCTTCTAAAAGTGTGCGGCTGCTGCTCTGTGCGGGGCGTGAGAGTGCTTCTAATAGTGCATGACTGCTGCTCTGAGGGGTGTGAGAGTGCTTCTAATAGTGTGTGACTGCTGCTCTGAGAGGGGTGTGAGAGTGCTTCTAATGGTGTGCGGCAGCTGCTCTGTGCGGGGTGTGAGAGTGCTTCTAATAGTGCATGACTGCTGCTCTGAGGGGTGTGAGAGTGCTTCTAATAGTGCATGACTGCTGCTCTGAGGGGTTTGAGAGTGCTTCTAATAGTGCATGACTGCTGCTCTGAGGGGTGTGAGAGTGCTTCTAATAGTGTGTGACTGCTGCTCAGAGGGGTGTGAGAGTGCTTCTAATAGTGCATGACTGCTACTCTGAGGGGTGTGAGAGTGCTTCTAATAGTGTGCGGCAGCTGCTCTGAGGGGTGTGAGAGTGCTTCTAATAGTGTGTGACTGCTGCTCTGTGAGGGGTGTGAGAGTGCTTCTAATAGTGTGTGACTGCTGCTTTGAGGGGTGTGAGAGTGCTTCTAATAGTTTGTGACTGCTGCTCTGTGAGGGGTGTGAGAGTGCTTCTAATAGTGCATGACTGCTGCTCTGTGCAGGGTGTGAGAGTGCTTCTAATAGTGCATGACTGCTGCTCTGATGGGTTTGAGAGTGCTTCTAATAGTGCATGACTGCTGCTCTGAGGGGTGTGAGAGTGCTTCTAATAGTGCATGACTGCTGCTCTGAGGGGTGTGAGAGTGCTTCTAATAGTGCATGACTGCTGCTCTGAGGGGTTTGAGAGTGCTTCTAATAGTGCATGACTGCTGCTCTGAGGGGTGTGAAGGTGCTTCTAATAGTGCATGACTGCTGCTCTGAGGGGTGTGAGAGTGCTTCTAATAGTGTGCGGCTGCTGCTCTGTGCGGGGTGTGAGAGTGCTTCTGATAGTGCATCACTGCTGCTCTGAGGGGTGTGAGAGTGCTTCTAATAGTGTGTGGCTGCTGCTCTGTGAGGGGTGTGAGAGTGCTTCTAATAGTGTGTGACTGCTACTCTGTGCAGGATGTGAGAGTGCTTTAATAGTGTGTGACTGCTGCTCTGAGGGGTGTGAGAGTGCTTCTAATAGTGTGCGGCAGCTGCTCTGAGGGGTGTGAGAGTGCTTCTAATAGTGCATGACTGCTGCTCTGAGGGGTGTGAGAGTGCTTCTAATAGTGTGCGGCTGCTGCTCTGTGAGGGGTGTGAGAGTGCTTCTAATAGTGCATCACTGCTGCTCTGAGGGGTGTGAGAGTGCTTCTAATAGTGTGCGGCTGCTGCTCTGTGAGGGGTGTGAGAGTGCTTCTAAAAGTGTGCGGCTGCTGCTCTGTGCGGGGTGTGAGAGTGCTTCTAATAGTGCATGACTGCTGCTCTGAGGGGTGTGAGAGTGCTTCTAATAGTGTGTGACTGCTGCTCTGAGAGCGGTGTGAGAGTGCTTCTAATAGTGTGTGGCAGCTGCTCTGAGGGGTGTGAGAGTGCTTCTAATAGTGCATGACTGCTGCTCTGAGGGGTGTGAGAGTGCTTCTAATAGTGTGCGGCTGCTGCTCTGTGAGGGGTGTGAGAGTGCTTCTAATAGTGTGCGGCTGCTGCCCTGTGAGGGGTGTGAGAGTGCTTCTAATAGTGCATGACTGCTGCTCTGAGGGGTGTGAGAGTGCTTCTAATAGTGTGTGACTGCTGCTCTGAGGGGTGTGAGAGTGCTTCTAATAGTGTCTGGCAGCTGCTCTGAGGGGTGTGAGAGTGCTTCTAAAAGTGTGCGGCTGCTGCTCTGTGCGGGGTGTGAGAGTGCTTCTAATAGTGCATGACTGCTGGTCTAAGGGGTGTGAGAGTGCTTCTAATAGTGTGTGACTGCTGCTCTGAGAGGGGTGTGAGAGTGCTTCTAATAGTGTGCGGCAGCTGCTCTGTGCGGGGTGTGAGAGTGCTTCTAATAGTGCATGACTGCTGCTCTGAGGGGTGTGAGAGTGCTTCTAATAGTGCATGACTGCTGCTCTGAGGGGTGTGAGAGTGCTTCTAATAGTGTGTGGCAGCTGCTCTGAGGGGTGTGAGAGTGCTTCTAATAGTGTGCGGCTGCTGCTCTGTGAGGGGTGTGAGAGTGCTTCTAAAAGTGTGCGGCTGCTGCTCTGTGCGGGGTGTGAGAGTGCTTCTAATAGTGCATGACTGCTGCTCTGAGGGGTGTGAGAGTGCTTCTAATAGTGTGTGACTGCTGCTCTGAGAGGGGTGTGAGAGTGCTTCTAATAGTGTGCGGCAGCTGCTCTGTGCGGGGTGTGAGAGTGCTTCTAATAGTGCATGACTGCTGCTCTGAGGGGTGTGAGAGTGCTTCTAATAGTGCATGACTGCTGCTCTGAGGGGTTTGAGAGTGCTTCTAATAGTGCATGACTGCTGCTCTGAGGGGTGTGAGAGTGCTTCTAATAGTGTGTGACTGCTGCTCTGAGGGGTGTGAGAGTGCTTCTAATAGTGCATGACTGCTACTCTGAGGGGTGTGAGAGTGCTTCTAATAGTGTGTGGCAGCTGCTCTGAGGGGTGTGAGAGTGCTTCTAATAGTGTGCGGCAGCTGCTCTGAGGGGTGTGAGAGTGCTTCTAATAGTGTGTGACTGCTGCTCTGTGAGGGGTGTGAGAGTGCTTCTAATAGTGTGTGACTGCTGCTTTGAGGGGTGTGAGAGTGCTTCTAATAGTTTGTGACTGCTGCTCTGTGAGGGGTGTGAGAGTGCTTCTAATAGTGCATGACTGCTGCTCTGTGCAGGGTGTGAGAGTGCTTCTAATAGTGCATGACTGCTGCTCTGAGGGGTTTGAGAGTGCTTCTAATAGTGCATGACTGCTGCTCTGAGGGGTGTGAGAGTGCTTCTAATAGTGTGCGGCAGCTGCTCTGTGAGGGGTGTGAGAGTGCTTCTAATAGTGCATGACTGCTGCTCTGAGGGGTGTGAGAGTGCTTCTAATAGTGCATGACTGCTGCTCTGAGGGGTGTGAGAGTGCTTCTAATAGTGCATGACTGCTGCTCTGAGGGGTTTGAGAGTGCTTCTAATAGTGCATGACTGCTGCTCTGAGGGGTGTGAGAGTGCTTCTGATAGTGCATCACTGCTGCTCTGAGGGGTGTGAGAGTGCTTCTAATAGTGCCTGACTGCTGCTCTGAGGGGTGTGAGAGTGCTTCTAATAGTGCATGACTGCTACTCTGAGGGGTGTGAGAGTGCTTCTAATAGTGTGTGACTGCTGCTTTGAGGGGTGTGAGAGTGCTTCTAATAGTGTGCGGCTGATGCTCTGTGAGGGGTGTAAGAGTGCTTCTAATACTGTGTGACTTATGCTCTCTGAGGGGTGTGAGAGTGCTTCTAATAGTGTGCGGCTGCTGCTCTGTGAGGAGTGTGAGAGTGCTTCTAATAGTTTGTGACTGCTGCTCTGTGAGGGGTGTGAGAGTGCTTCTAATAGTGCATGACTGCTGCTCTGTGCAGGGTGTGAGAGTGCTTCTAATAGTGCATGACTGCTGCTCTGAGGGGTTTGAGAGTGCTTCTAATAGTGCATGACTGCTGCTCTGAGGGGTGTGAGAGTGCTTCTAATAGTGTGCGGCAGCTGCTCTGAGGGGTGTGAGAATGCTTCTAATAGTGCATGACTGCTGCTCTGTGCAGGGTGTGAGAGTGCTTCTAATAGTGCATGACTGCTGCTCTGTGCAGGGTGTGAGAGTGCTTCTAATAGTGCATGACTGCTGCTCTGTGCAGGGTGTGAGAGTGCTTCTAATAGTGCATGACTGCTGGTCTAAGGGGTGTGAGAGGGCTTCTAATAGTGCATGACTGCTGCTCTGAGGGGTGTGAGAGTGCTTTAATAGTGTCTGGCAGCTGCTCTGAGGGGTGTGAGAGTGCTTTAATAGTGTCTGGCAGCTGCTCTGAGGGGTGTGAGAGTGCTTTAATAGTGTGTGGCAGCTGCTCTGAGGGGTGTGGGAGTGCTTCTAATAGTGTGCGGCTGCTATTCTGTGAGGGGTGTGAGAGTGCTTTAATAGTGTCTGGCAGCTGCTCTGAGGGGTGTGAGAGTGCTTCTAATAGTGCATGGCTGCTGCTCTGAGGGGTGTGAGAGTGCTTCTAATAGTGTGTGACTGCTGCTTTGAGGGGTGTGAGAGTGCTTCTAATAGTGCGTAGCTGCTGCTCTGAGGGGTGTGAGAGTGCTTCTAATAGTGTGCGGCTGCTATTCTGTGAGGGGTGTGAGAGTGCTTCTAATAGTGCGTAACTGCTGCTCTGAGGGGTGTGAGAGTGCTTCTAATGGTGTGTGACTGCTGCTTTGAGGGGTGTGAGAGTGCTTTTAATAGTGTGTGGCAGCTGCTCTGAGGGGTGTGAGAGTGCTTCTAATAGTGCATGGCTGCTGCTCTGAGGGGTGTGAGAGTGCTTTAATAGTGTGTGGCAGCTGCTCTGAGGGGTGTGAGAGTGCTTTAATAGTGTGTGGCAGCTGCTCTGAGGGGTGTGAGAGTGCTTCTAATAGTGTGCGGCAGCTGCTCTGAGGGGTGTGAGAGTGCTTCTAATAGTGCATGACTGCTGCTCTGAGGGGTGTGAGAGTGCTTCTAATAGTGCATGACTGCTGCTCTGAGGGGTGTGAGAGTGCTTCTAATAGTGTGCGGCTGCTGCTCTGTGAGGGGTGTGAGAGTGCTTCTAAAAGTGTGCGGCTGCTGCTCTGTGCGGGGTGTGAGAGTGCTTCTAATAGTGCATGACTGCTGCTCTGAGGGGTGTGAGAGTGCTTCTAATAGTGCATGACTGCTGCTCTGAGGGGTGTGAGAGTGCTTCTAATAGTGTGTGACTGCTGCTCTGAGAGGGGTGTGAGAGAGGTTCTAATAGTGTGCGGCAGCTGCTCTGTGCGGGGTGTGAGAGTGCTTCTAATAGTGCATTACTGCTGCTCAGAGGGGTGTGAGAGTGCTTCTAATAGTGCATGACTGCTGCTCTGAGGGGTGTGAGAGTGCTTCTAATAGTGCATGACTGCTGCTCTGAGGGGTGTGAGAGTGCTTCTAATAGTGCATGACTGCTGCTCTGAGGGGTGTGAGAGTGCTTCTAATAGTGCATGACTGCTGCTCTGAGGGGTGTGAGAGTGCTTCTAATAGTGCATGACTGCTGCTCTGAGGGGTGCGAGAGTGCTTCTAATAGTGCATGACTGCTGCTCTGAGGGGTTTGAGAGTGCTTCTAATAGTGCATGACTGCTGCTCTGAGTGGTGTGAGAGTGCTTCTAATAGTGCATGACTGCTGCTCTGAGGGGTTTGAGAGTGCTTCCAATAGTGCATGACTGCTGCTCTGAGGGGTGTGAGAGTGCTTCTGATAGTGCATCACTGCTGCTCTGAGGGGTGTGAGAGTGCTTCTAATAGTGCCTGACTGCTGCTCTGAGGGGTGTGAGAGTGCTTCTAATAGTGCATGACTGCTACTCTGAGGGGTGTGAGAGTGCTTCTAATAGTGTGCGGCAGCTGCTCTGAGGGGTGTGAGAGTGCTTCTAATAGTGTGTGACTGCTGCTTTGAGGGGTGTGAGAGTGCTTCTAATAGTTTGTGACTGCTGCTCTGTGAGGGGTGTGAGAGTGCTTCTAATAGTGCATGACTGCTGCTCTGTGCAGGGTGTGAGAGTGCTTCTAATAGTGCATGACTGCTGCTCTGAGGGTTTTGAGAGTGCTTCTAATAGTGCATGACTGCTGCTCTGAGGGGTGTGAGAGTGCTTCTAATAGTGCATGACTGTTGCTTTGAGGGGTGTGAGAGTGCTTCTAATAGTGTGTGACTGCTGCTCTGAGAGGGGTGTGAGAGTGCTTTAATAGTGTGTGGCAGCTGCTCTGAGGGGTGTGAGAGTGCTTCTAATAGTGCATGGCTGCTGCTCTGAGGGGTGTGAGAGTGCTTCTAATAGTGCATGACTGCTGCTCTGAGGGGTTTGAGAGTGCTTCTAATAGTGCATGAGTGCTGCTCTGAGGGGTGTGAGAGTGCTTCTAATAGTGTGCGGCAGCTGCTCTGAGGAGTGTGAGAGTGCTTCTAATAGTGTGCGGCAGCTGCTTTGAGGGGTGTGAGAGTGCTTCTAATAGTGCATGACTGCTGCTCTGTGCAGGGTGTGAGAGTGCTTTTAATAGTGCATGACTGCTGCTCTGAGGGGTTTGAGAGTGCTTCTAATAGTGCATGACTGCTGCTCTGAGGGGTGTGAGAGTGCTTCTAATAGTGCATGACTGCTGCTTTGAGGGGTGTGAGAGTGCTTCTAATAGTGTCTGACTGCTGCTCTGAGAGGGGTGTGAGAGTGCTTCTAATAGTGTGCGGCAGCTGCTCTGTGAGGGGTGTGAGAGTGCTTCTAATAGTGCATGACTGCTGCTCTGAGGGGTGTGAGAGTGCTTCTAATAGTGCATGACTGCTGCTCTGAGGGGTGTGAGAGTGCTTCTAATAGTGCATGACTGCTGCTCTGAGGGGTGTGAGAGTGCTTCTAATAGTTTGTGACTGCTGCTCTTTGAGGGGTGTGAGAGTGCTTCTAATAGTGCATGACTGCTGCTCTGTGCAGGGTGTGAGAGTGCTTCTAATAGTGCATGACTGCTGCTCTGAGGGGTTTGAGAGTGCTTCTAATAGTGCATGACTGCTGCTCTGAGGGGTGTGAGAGTGCTTCTAATAGTGCATGACTGCTGCTTTGAGGGGTGTGAGAGTGCTTCTAATAGTGTGTGACTGCTGCTCTGAGAGGGGTGTGAGAGTGCTTCTAATAGTGTGCGGCAGCTGCTCTGTGAGGGGTGTGAGAGTGCTTCTAATAGTGCATGACTGCTGCTCTGAGGGGTGTGAGAGTGCTTCTAATAGTGCATGACTGCTGCTCTGAGGGGTTTGAGAGTGCTTCTAATAGTGCATGACTGCTGCTCTGAGGGGTGTGAGAGTGCTTCTAATAGTGTGCGGCTGCTGCTCTGTGAGGGGTGTGAGAGTGCTTCTAAAAGTGTGCGGCTGCTGCTCTGTGCGGGGTGTGAGAGTGCTTCTAATAGTGCATGACTGCTGCTCTGTGCAGGGTGTGAGAGTGCTTCTAATAGTGCATGACTGCTGCTCTGAGGGGTTTGAGAGTGCTTCTAATAGTGCATGACTGCTGCTCTGAGGGGTGTGAGAGTGCTTCTAATAGTGCATGACTGCTGCTCTGAGGGGTGTGAGAGTGCTTCTGATAGTGCATCACTGCTGCTCTGAGGTTTGTGAGAGTGCTTCTAATAGTGCCTGACTGCTGCTCTGAGGGGTGTGAGAGTGCTTCTAATAGTGCATGACTGCTACTCTGAGGGGTGTGAGTGTGCTTCTAATAGTGTGCGGCAGCTGCTCTGAGGGTTGTGAGAGTGCTTCTAATAGTGTGTGACTGCTGCTTTGAGGGGTGTGAGAGTGCTTCTAATAGTTTGTGACTGCTGCTCTGTGAGGGGTGTGAGAGTGCTTCTAATAGTGCATGACTGCTGCTCTGTGCAGGGTGTGAGAGTGCTTCTAATAGTGCATGACTGCTGCTCTGAGGGGTTTGAGAGTGCTTCTAATAGTGCATGACTGCTGCTCTGAGGGGTGTGAGAGTGCTTCTAATAGTGTGCGGCAGATGCTCTGAGGGGTGTGAGAGTGCTTCTAATAGTGTGCGGCAGCTGCTCTGAGGGGTGTGAGAGTGCTTCTAATAGTGCATGACTGCTGCTCTGTGCAGGGTGTGAGAGTGCTTCTAATAGTGCATTACTGCTGCTCTGAGGGGTGTGAGAGTGCTTCTAATAGTGCATGACTGCTGCTCTGAGGGGTGTGAGAGTGTTTCTAATAGTGTGCGGCAGCTGCTCTGAGGGGTGTGAGAGTGCTTCTAATAGTGCATGACTGCTGCTCTGTGCAGGGTGTGAGAGTGCTTGTAATAGTGCATGACTGCTAGTCTAAGGGGTGTGAGAGTGCTTTTAATAGTGTGTGGCAGCTGCTCTGAGGGGTGTGAGAGTGCTTCTAATAGTGCATGGCTGCTGCTCTGAGGGGTGTGAGAGTGCTTTAATAGTGTCTGGCAGCTGCTCTGAGGGGTGTGAGAGTGCTTCTAATAGTGCATGGCTGCTGCTCTGAGGGGTGCGAGAGTGCTTCTAATAGTGTGCAGCAGCTGCTCTGAGGGGTGTGAGAGTGCTTCTAATAGTGCATGGCTGCTGCTCTGAGGGGTGTGAGAGTGTTTTTAATAGTGTGTGGCAGCTGCTCTGAGGGGTGTGAGAGTGCTTCTAATAGTGCATGGCTGCTGCTCTGAGGGGTGTGAGAGTGCTTTAATAGTGTGTGGCAGCTGCTCTGAGGGGTGTGAGAGTGCTTTAATAGTGTGTGGCAGCTGCTCTGAGGGGCGTGAGAGTGCTTTAATAGTGTGTGGCAGCTGCTCTGAGGGGTGTGAGAGTGCTTTAATAGTGCATGACTGCTGCTCTGTGCAGGGTGTGAGAGTGCTTCTAATAGTGCATGACTGCTGGTCTAAGGGGTGTGAGAGTGCTTCTAATAGTGTGTGACTGCTGCTCTGTGCGGGGTGTGAGAGTGCTTCTAATAGTGTGTGTTGGACAGGCCACATGAAAGGCCGCTCTCCCCCGGCCCGACCCGGCCTGAGCCCGGTCATACAGGTACCACACACCCCCCTTGCACGTCCTCCGTCCCCTCAGGGACCCCTGCCCTCGAGCATGTCAACCTCGTGGGTCCGATCCACTGCCGGCCTACGCGCCCATCCTGGGGGGCCATCTTGGACACTCCACCACGTGGCCGCCTGGCCCCCGGCCGACCTCAACCCTGGGCCTGGCCAGGCCTCAGACATCCCGGCACCACCATCCACCCAGGAGGTGAGCGGGCTACTTGGCAAGTCAATGGGAGAAAGAGGTGTCGATGGTTCTCCCCCGCCAAGTGCCGCTCGCCCATCGCCTCCCCGGGCACTGGCTCCACCCCCCTGCTGGGTGTCTGGACTCCCTCATCCCGGACCTCCCGACCTCCAAGTGCGAGGGTCCGGACATCAAAGCACGCCAGCCCTATAACTGGGGCAGCTCCAGAGCAGGAAGGCAGTTGTATCTTGGAGTCGAGAGACGTAAGAGGAACTCATCCTGGACGGACTACTGGCGCTGCCGTAGCTCTGTCCTGTGCACCATCGTCCTGCCTGTTGACGCTGCCACAGCCGTCGTAACCTTCATCCTTCACCATCGTCCGGATCTGCTGGCGAGGCCGCGGACCGTTGTAACCGTCATCTTCATCGGGACCTGCTTGGCTTCTCCACGGCCCGTCGACCATCCTTCATCCATCTCGGGACCTGCTTGGCTCCTCCACGGCCCGATCAGCAAACACGCCGAGCTCGAGGATTGAGAGCTATCTTACGCATTGGTAACTAAGACTGTCCCGCTACCCTTTTCCTCAACCAGAGATCAGAACCGAGGGGACCCCTGAGTCCAGACCTCCTTGTATCCTATCAACGTAACCTAAGAATTGCATATAAAGTCTCGTTAACCTTCAATCTTGTGTGGTGTCCGTCTGTGGGGGGGAAGTTACTTATCTGTACAGTCGTTGGAGACGGCTCTCCCTGGAGACCTCTCCCCGTAATCTCGGCCGACCCTCCCGGTCCGTCTAACATTGGTGGCAGCGGTGGGATCCGAATCTCCGCATAACGTACAGAGAGTAGCTCACCCCACAACGAACAACAATGTCGACTAAAGAGAGCGGATCAACTGAGAAGTTCCAAATGGAAAAACTAGAGGAATACAGCCATCGTGAACTAAAGCAGTTCTGCATCGAACTAGGTATCGCTACCACCGGACTAAGTACCAAGGACGATTTTAAGCAGGCCCTAGAATCTTGGGCAGAGACCGGGGATGTCGAAGCCCCTGAGCAAAGCACCGCGAAAAATACCAACACGGCCCCTGAGGGGCAAAGAACCAGTCTCTCGCAAGACGAGATCCAAGAAAGAGAAAAAGCCCGACTACACGAACTCGAAATGGCCCGACTCAAGATGGACATAGAACTCAAATTGGCCGAGCAAAAAATAAACTTAGAGCACCTTCGCCTCCGAGAAGAAAGAGAGGAGAAACAGAGGCAAAGGGAGCTCGAAGAAAAAAGACTAACGTACGAGCACGAACGGAACCTAGCCGAGATCAACCTGCGCAAACAGAATAAAGAGTTAGGGGTGCCCGACAGACCGTCCACCCCAGGGACCACGGAGAAAAAAGTGCACATCCCCAAGGATGTGGTCCGAGAATATTTTCGAGAAGACGACATCCAGCAATGGTTTAAGGCCTATGAAATCGCGATGACTGCGCACCGGATCGATAGAGCCGACTGGGGAGCCGGCCTATGGGGCAAATTCCTCAATGAGGGCCGCGATACTCTGTTACAGCTCCCAGACCACCAGATGACCTCCTACGACCATATGAAAGCGGCCCTCCTCACCCGCTATGGCCTCACGCCCGAGATGTACCGTCAGAGGTTCCGAGACTGCACACGCATTCCAGGTACAACTTGGGTGGACTATGTAACGTACTTTAGCCGAGCCTTCGAAGGCTGGATCAGAGGGAACAACGTCACGACCTACGAGCAGCTGTTCAATCTGATGGTATGGGAGCATCTGTCCAACAATTGCTTCATTGAACTACGCCAACACCTCCTCGACAGCAAGTTAACCGATCCCCGGCAGCTCGCAGCCGAAGCTGACCGGTGGGAGATCACCAGAGTGGGCCGGAATGGGTCCTACGAGCAGAACAGGAACAACAATGGTCACCACCGATCCAGAGGAGGAGGAGGGGGCCAAGGACGAGGAAGAGACAATACTCCGGCCGCCCCCATTACCAACACCACCCCCCCGGCCAACCGGGGCAGCACCCCGGCGCGACCGGGATACAGAGCCAATGTTACATGTCACCGATGCCAACGAGTCGGCCACTATGCCAACGACCCAAGCTGCCCGCAGTATCAGAGTCCAAGACCCCGCCAGGTGGCCGCCGCGGCACTAGGGGAAGAACAGATTTCCGAGGAACAAGAAACAGGCGAGCAGGAGTATCAAGAGTGGGAGCCAGCCGCCATGACTCTCGCGTGCTTAGGGGGAAGAGACATGGTCCCGCGGGTCCCCCTACCCGCTAACACCCAGAAGTACAGCCAATGGGTGAGCATCAATGGACAACGGGCCGAGGCCCTTCGAGACACCGGGGCCAGTGTGACAGCCGTCCGCTGTCATCTGGTGACCCCAGAACAATATCTACCGAACGTTCTCTGCCCTGTGCGATCAGCCGACAACTCGGAAAGTCTGTGTCGGATGGCCTGCGTCCCCTTTGAGTGGGGAGGGGTCTCCGGCATGTTGAAGGTAACGGTCCGAGACGACGCCCCCGTGGACTGCCTCCTCGGAAATGACCTGGAAAGCTCCCCGTGGGCAGCCGTGGAGCGAAAAGAACACTTGGGGATGTTGGGCGTCCCAGACTGGGCGTGCGTCACCACCCGGTCCATGGCCGCCCGGGCCAACCATCACCCGGAAGAACCAGAATGGCCGGCGCCACCGCCTCCGGTCGCCCCCGCCGAGACCCCCGACCATGGCATCCCCCTCGAACTTGCTCAACCTTCCGACCTCGCTAATCTTGATCAGTGGGCTCAAGAAGGGGGACCCACACAAGAACAATTTCGTCAGGAACAGAAGACCTGTCCCTCCCTTGAGGGACTCCGACAACAAGCGCTCGCCCAAAGCGCAGGGGATACCTCCGGAACTCATTGGGTCTACTGGGACAATGATCTATTGTACAGCGAGCAACGAATCGCCGAGCTGGGGGCCAACCGAGTACTAGTGGTGCCCCTCCGCTTTAGAGACTTCCTGCTAAATCTGGCCCACGATGTCCCCCTGGCAGGGCACCTGGGACAAGATAAAACCTACAGCCGCCTAGTGACCCACTTCTTCTGGCCCAAAATGAGAAACGATGTGCACCAGCATTGCCGATCTTGCCCCACGTGCCAAGCCAGTGGGAAGAGCGGCCGCAAATTAAAGGCCCCCCTGCAACCCTTTCCAGTAGTCACGACCCCATTTGAGAGGGTCGGGATAGACATTGTGGGACCCCTGGACCCGCGTACAAGACAAGGCCATCGCTTCATCCTGGTACTAGTGGACCACGCCACCCGCTACCCTGAGGCTATTCCTCTCCGGACCGTGACAGCCCCAGTGGTCGGCCGGGCCCTGATGGGGATCTTCTCCCGTGTGGGGTTCCCCCGAGAAGTCGTCAGTGACAGAGGCACGAACTTTATTTCTAAATATATGAAGTCCCTCTGGCAACAGTGTGGGGTCACCTACCGCTTCACGACCCCCTATCACCCCCAAGGAAACGGACTTGTTGAGCGGTTCAATCGCACGCTAAAAGGGATGATCGGGGGATTGGAAGAGCCCCTCCGTCGCCAGTGGGACGTGCTGCTGCCGTGCCTCCTCTTCGCCTACCGGGAGGTCCCACAGAAGTCCCTAGGCTTCAGCCCATTCGAGCTGCTCTATGGGCACCCAGTACGGGGGCCACTCAGCCTGATCAAAGAAGGCTGGGAGATGCCTCCGGCCAAGAGTCCTCCAGATGTCTTCCGGTACCTCCTCACCCTCCGCAACCAGTCCCGGCGGTTCAGAGACCTAGCAAAAGCCAACCTAGAGGCCAGTCAAGAGGACATGAAGAAATGGTATGACCAGAACGCCTCATCCATTGAATTCGAGCCGGGGCAACAGGTCTGGGTAATGTCCCCCACAGAACCGTGCGCTCTCCAAGACAAATGGACGGGACCCTTCAAGGTAATCGAGCGCAAGGGTCCTGCCACCTATCTGATCGATATGGAGTCCTCCCGGAACCCCCTCCGAGTCCTCCACACCAACAGACTGAAACCCCACTTTGCACGAACAGAACTCAGCCTCTTGATGGCCACAGACAATGGGGTTGAAGACGACTCCGAGCCTCTCCCTGACCTCTTACGGACCCAGGAGCAAGACGGCTCCGTGGATGGGGTCCGACTCTCGGAGACCCTCACCAGAGAACAACGCCAAGAGTGCCAAGCCCTCCTATCACGGTTCGCCAGTCTGTTCTCCCTCACCCCAGGTGTCACTTCCTGGTGTGTGCACGATGTGGACACCGGAGACAGTCCTCCTATCCGCCACCGGGCCTACCGTGTACCTGATCGGGTACGGGCCTGCATCCAGGCGGAAGTAGCTAAGATGCTCACGCTCGGGGTCATCGAGCCCTCAGACAGTCCATGGGCCAGCCCGGTCGTACTGGTCCCCAAAGCAGCCGCCCCCGGAACCACACCAGAACTCCGGTTCTGTGTCGACTACCGGGGCCTGAATGAAGTCACCAGAACGGACGCACACCCCATCCCCCGGGCAGATGAACTGGTCGACCGAATGGGCGCTGCCCGCTACCTCAGCATCTTCGACCTGACGGCGGGTTATTGGCAGATCGGCCTCACACCCCAAGCACAAGAACGCTCTGCCTTCTCCACCCCCGATGGCCACTATCACTTTACGGTCATGCCCTTCGGCATGAAGAATGCCCCAGCGACTTTCCAACGGCTCGTCAATCAGGTCCTGGCGGGGCTCGAAGAGTTCAGCGCCGCCTACCTGGACGACATCGCTGTGTACAGCCATCATTGGACCGAGCACCTCCACCACCTCCAAGCAGTACTGCAAGCCCTTCAGCGAGCTGGCCTCACGATCAAGGCCAGCAAATGCCAAATTGGACAAGGGTCGGTGACCTACCTCGGACACCAGGTGGGAAGCGGCCTAGTGGCCCCTCTACAGCTGAAAATTGCCGCCATCCAGAACTGGCAACCCCCTATCACTCAAACTGAGGTGCGAGCCTTCCTGGGCCTCACGGGCTACTACCGAAGGTTCGTGAAAGACTATGGTACTATCGTGGGGCCTCTCACCGAACTCACGTCAAAAAATCAGCCCAAGAAGGTGAACTGGACCCCAGAGTGTCAAGCGGCATTCGAACAGTTAAAGGCCGCCATGTGTTCCGCTCCTGTGCTCCAGGCCCCAGACTACAGCCGGGAGTTCGTCGTCCAGACGGACGCCTCCGACCAGGGCATTGGGGCGGTCCTGTCCCAAGTGAACACCGAAGGCCTTGATCAACCGGTGGCCTTCATCAGCCGGAGACTCCTACCCCGGGAACAACGCTGGAGCACCATAGAGAGGGAAGCCTTCGCTGTGGTATGGGCCCTCAAAAAACTCCGGCCCTACCTTTTTGGCACCCACTTTCGGGTGCAGACTGACCACCGACCCCTGCAGTGGTTGATGCATATGCGGGGGGAAAACCCAAAATTGCTACGCTGGTCCATCTCCTTACAGGGTATGGACTTCACAGTCGAACACCGGCCTGGGTCCGACCACGCTAACGCCGATGGCCTGTCCCGGTTTTTCCGCCTCGACGAAGAGAGTCCCCAAAAGGATGGGTAACTCTCCCCGCCTTCAGCTGGGGGGGACGCATGTTGGACAGGCCACATGACGGGCCGCTCTCCCCCGGCTCGACCAGGCCCGAGCCCAGTCACGCAAGCACCACCCACCACCATTGCACGCCCTACGTCCCCTCAGGGACCCCTGCCCTCGAACATGATAACCTCGTGGGTCCGATCCACTGCCGGCCCATGCGCCCAGCCCGGGCCGCCATCTTGGACACTTCGCCACGAGGCCACCTGGCCCCCGATCGACCTCAACCCTGGGCCTAGCCCAGCCTCCGACACTCCGGCACCACCCTCCACCCAGGAGGTGAGCGGGCTACTTGGCAAGTCAATGGGAGCAAGAGGTGCCGATGGCTCTCCCCCGCCCAGTGCCGCTCGCCCATCGCCTCCCCGGGCGCTGGCTCCACCCCCCTGCTGGGTGTCTGGACTCCCTCATCCCGGACCTCCCGACCTCCAAGTGCGAGGGTCCGGACATCAAAGCACGCCAGCCCTATAACTGGGGCAGCTCCAGAGCAGGAAGGCAGTTGTATCTTGGAGTCGAGAGACGTAAGAGGAACTCATCCTGGACGGACTACTGGCGCTGCCGTAGCTCTGTCCTGTGCACCATCGTCCTGCCTGTTGACGCTGCCACAGCCGTCGTAACCTTCATCCTTCACCATCGTCCGGATCTGCTGGCGAGGCCGCGGACCGTTGTAACCGTCATCTTCATCGGGACCTGCTTGGCTTCTCCACGGCCCGTCGACCATCCTTCATCCATCTCGGGACCTGCTTGGCTCCTCCACGGCCCGATCAGCAAACACGCCGAGCTCGAGGATTGAGAGCTATCTTACGCATTGGTAACTAAGACTGTCCCGCTACCCTTTTCCTCAACCAGAGATCAGAACCGAGGGGACCCCTGAGTCCAGACCTCCTTGTATCCTATCAACGTAACCTAAGAATTGCATATAAAGTCTCGTTAACCTTCAATCTTGTGTGGTGTCCGTCTGTGGGGGGGAAGTTACTTATCTGTACAGTCGTTGGAGACGGCTCTCCCTGGAGACCTCTCCCCGTAATCTCGGCCGACCCTCCCGGTCCGTCTAACATAGTGCATGACTGCTGCTCTGAGGGGTGTGAGAGTGCTTCTAATAGTGCATGACTGCTGCTCTGAGGGGTGTGAGAGTGCTTCTAATAGTGTGCGGCAGCTGCTCTGTTGGGTGTGAGAGTGCTTCTAATAGTGTGCGGCAGCTGCTCTGTGAGGGGTGTGAGAGTGCTTCTAATAGTGCATGACTGCTGCTCTGAGGGGTGTGAGAGTGCTTCTAATAGTGCATGACTGCTGCTCTGAGGGGTTTGAGAGTGCTTCTAATAGTGCATGACTGCTGCTCTGAGGGGTGTGAGAGTGCTTCTAATAGTGCATGAATGCTGCTCTGAGGGGTGTGAGAGTGCTTCTGATAGTGCATCACTGCTGCTCTGAGGGGTGTGAGAGTGCTTCTAATAGTGCATGACTGCTGCTTTGAGGGGTGTGAGAGTGCTTCTAATAGTGTGTGACTGCTGCTCTGAGAGGGGTGTGAGAGTGCTTCTAATAGTGTGCGGCAGCTGCTCTGTGAGGGGTGTGAGAGTGCTTCTAATAGTGCATGACTGCTGCTCTGAGGGGTGTGAGAGTGCTTCTAATAGTGCATGACTGCTGCTCTGAGGGGTGTGAGAGTGCTTCTAATAGTGCATGACTGCTGCTCTGAGGGGTGTGAGAGTGCTTCTAATAGTTTGTGACTGCTGCTCTGTGAGGGGTGTGAGAGTGCTTCTAATAGTGCATGACTGCTGCTCTGTGCAGGGTGTGAGAGTGCTTCTAATAGTGCATGACTGCTGCTCTGAGGGGTTTGAGAGTGCTTCTAATAGTGCATGACTGCTGCTCTGAGGGGTGTGAGAGTGCTTCTAATAGTGCATGACTGCTGCTTTGAGGGGTGTGAGAGTGCTTCTAATAGTGTGTGACTGCTGCTCTGAGAGGGGTGTGAGAGTGCTTCTAATAGTGTGCGGCAGCTGCTCTGTGAGGGGTGTGAGAGTGCTTCTAATAGTGCATGACTGCTGCTCTGAGGGGTGTGAGAGTGCTTCTAATAGTGCATGACTGCTGCTCTGAGGGGTTTGAGAGTGCTTCTAATAGTGCATGACTGCTGCTCTGAGGGGTGTGAGAGTGCTTCTAATAGTGCATGACTGCTGCTCTGAGGGGTGTGAGAGTGCTTCTGATAGTGCATCACTGCTGCTCTGAGGGGTGTGAGAGTGCTTCTAATAGTGCCTGACTGCTGCTCTGAGGGGTGTGAGAGTGCTTCTAATAGTGCATGACTGCTACTCTGAGGGGTGTGAGAGTGCTTCTAATAGTGTGCGGCAGCTGCTCTGAGGGGTGTGAGAGTGCTTCTAATAGTGTGCGGCAGCTGCTCTGAGGGGTGCGAGAGTGCTTCTAATAGTGTGTGACTGCTGCTTTGAGGGGTGTGAGAGTGCTTCTAATAGTTTGTGACTGCTGCTCTGTGAGGGGTGTGAGAGTGCTTCTAAAAGTGCATGACTGCTGCTCTGTGCAGGGTGTGAGAGTGCTTCTAATAGTGCATGACTGCTGCTCTGAGGGGTTTGAGAGTGCTTCTAATAGTGCATGACTGCTGCTCTGAGGGGTGTGAGAGTGCTTCTAATAGTGTGCGGCAGCTGCTCTGAGGGGTGTGAGAGTGCTTCTAATAGTGCATGACTGCTGCTCTGTGCAGGGTGTGAGAGTGCTTGTAATAGTGCATGACTGCTAGTCTAAGGGGTGTGAGAGTGCTTTTAATAGTGTGTGGCAGCTGCTCTGAGGGGTGTGAGAGTGCTTCTAATAGTGCATGGCTGCTGCTCTGAGGGGTGTGAGAGTGCTTTAAAAGTGTCTGGCAGCTGCTCTGAGGGGTGTGAGAGTGCTTCTAATAGTGCATGGCTGCTGCTCTGAGGGTTGTGAGAGTGCTTCTAATAGTGTGCAGCAGCTGCTCTGAGGGGTGTGAGAGTGCTTCTAATAGTGCATGGCTGCTGCTCTGAGGGGTGTGAGAGTGTTTTTAATAGTGTGTGGCAGCTGCTCTGAGGGGTGTGAGAGTGCTTCTAATAGTGCATGGCTGCTGCTCTGAGGGGTGTGAGAGTGCTTTAATAGTGTGTGGCAGCTGCTCTGAGGGGTGTGAGAGTGCTTTAATAGTGTGTGGCAGCTGCTCTGAGGGGCGTGAGAGTGCTTTAATAGTGTGTGGCAGCTGCTCTGAGGGGTGTGAGAGTGCTTTAATAGTGCATGACTGCTGCTCTGTGCAGGGTGTGAGAGTGCTTCTAATAGTGCATGACTGCTGGTCTAAGGGGTGTGAGAGTGCTTCTAATAGTGTGTGACTGCTGCTCTGCGCGGGGTGTGAGAGTGCTTCTAATAGTGTGTGACTGCTGCTTTGAGGGGTGTGAGAGCGCTTTTAATAGTGTGTGGCAGCTGCTCTGAGGGGTGTGAGAGTGCTTCTACTAGTGTGCGGCTGCTGCTTTGAGGGGTGTGAGAGTGCTTCTAATAGTGTGCAGCTGCTGCTCTGAGGGGTGTGAGAGTGCTTCTAATAGTGTCTGGCAGCTGCTCTGAGGGGTGTGAGAGTGCTTCTAATAGTGTGTGGCTGCTGCTCTGAGGGGTGTGAGAGTGCTTCTAATAGTGTGCGGCTGCTGCTCTGAGGGTTGTGTGAGTGCTTCTAATAGTGTCTGGCAGCTGCACTGAGGGGTGTGAGAGTGCTTCTAATAGTGCATGGCTGCTGCTCTGAGGGGTGTGAGAGTGCTTTAATAGTGTGTGGCAGCTGCTCTGAGGGGTGTGAGAGTGCTTCTAATAGTGTGCGGCAGCTGCTCTGAGGGGTGTGAGAGTGCTTCTAATAGTGCATGACTGCTGCTCTGAGGGTGTGAGAGTGCTTCTAATAGTGTGCGGCTGCTGCTCTGTGAGGGGTGTGAGAGTGCTTCTAAAAGTGTGCGGCTGCTGCTCTGTGCGGGGTGTGAGAGTGCTTCTAATAGTGCATGACTGCTGCTCTGAGGGGTGTGAGAGTGCTTCTAATAGTGCATGACTGCTGCTCTGAGGGGTGTGAGAGTGCTTCTAATAGTGCATGACTGCTGCTCTGAGGGGTGTGAGAGTGCTTCTAATAGTGTGTGACTGCTGCTCTGTGCGGGGTGTGAGAGTGCTTCTAAAAGTGTGCGACTGCTGCTCTTTGCGGGGTGTGAGAGTGCTTCTAATAGTGCATGACTGCTGCTCTGAGGGGTGTGAGAGTGCTTCTAATAGTGTGCGGCAGCTGCTCTGTGCGGGGTGTGAGAGTGCTTCTAATAGTGCATGACTGCTGCTCTGAGGGGTGTGAGAGTGCTTCTAATAGTGTGCGGCCGCTGCTCTGAGGGGTGTGAGAGTGCTTCTAATAGTGTGTGACTGCTGCTTTGAGGGGTGTGAGAGTGCTTCTAATAGTTTGTGACTGCTGCTCTGTGAGGGGTGTGAGAGTGCTTCTAATAGTGCATGACTGCTGCTCTGTGCAGGGTGTGAGAGTGCTTCTAATAGTGCATGACTGCTGCTCTGAGGGGTTTGAGAGTGCTTCTAATAGTGCATGACTGCTGCTCTGAGGGGTGTGAGAGTGCTTCTAATAGTGCATGACTGCTGCTTTGAGGGGTGTGAGAGTGCTTCTAATAGTGTGTGACTGCTGCTCTGAGAGGGGTGTGAGAGTGCTTTAATAGTGTGTGGCAGCTGCTCTGAGGGGTGTGAGAGTGCTTCTAATAGTGCATGGCTGCTGCTCTGAGGGGTGTGAGAGTGCTTCTAATAGTGCATGACTGCTGCTCTGAGGGGTTTGAGAGTGCTTCTAATAGTGCATGAGTGCTGCTCTGAGGGGTGTGAGAGTGCTTCTAATAGTGTGCGGCAGCTGCTCTGTTGGGTGTGAGAGTGCTTCTAATAGTGTGCGGCAGCTGCTCTGTGAGGGGTGTGAGAGTGCTTCTAATAGTGCATGACTGCTGCTCTGAGGGGTGTGAGAGTGCTTCTAATAGTGCATGACTGCTGCTCTGAGGGGTTTGAGAGTGCTTCTAATAGTGCATGACTGCTGCTCTGAGGGGTGTGAGAGTGCTTCTAATAGTGCATGACTGCTGCTCTGAGGGGTGTGAGAGTGCTTCTGATAGTGCATCACTGCTGCTCTGAGGGGTGTGAGAGTGCTTCTAATAGTGCATGACTGCTGCTTTGAGGGGTGTGAGAGTGCTTCTAATAGTGTGTGACTGCTGCTCTGAGAGGGGTGTGAGAGTGCTTCTAATAGTGTGCGGCAGCTGCTCTGTGAGGGGTGTGAGAGTGCTTCTAATAGTGCATGACTGCTGCTCTGAGGGGTGTGAGAGTGCTTCTAATAGTGCATGACTGCTGCTCTGAGGGGTGTGAGAGTGCTTCTAATAGTGCATGACTGCTGCTCTGAGGGGTGTGAGAGTGCTTCTAATAGTTTGTGACTGCTGCTCTGTGAGGGGTGTGAGAGTGCTTCTAATAGTGCATGACTGCTGCTCTGTGCAGGGTGTGAGAGTGCTTCTAATAGTGCATGACTGCTGCTCTGAGGGGTTTGAGAGTGCTTCTAATAGTGCATGACTGCTGCTCTGAGGGGTGTGAGAGTGCTTCTAATAGTGCATGACTGCTGCTTTGAGGGGTGTGAGAGTGCTTCTAATAGTGTGTGACTGCTGCTCTGAGAGGGGTGTGAGAGTGCTTCTAATAGTGTGCGGCAGCTGCTCTGTGAGGGGTGTGAGAGTGCTTCTAATAGTGCATGACTGCTGCTCTGAGGGGTGTGAGAGTGCTTCTAATAGTGCATGACTGCTGCTCTGAGGGGTTTGAGAGTGCTTCTAATAGTGCATGACTGCTGCTCTGAGGGGTGTGAGAGTGCTTCTAATAGTGCATGACTGCTGCTCTGAGGGGTGTGAGAGTGCTTCTGATAGTGCATCACTGCTGCTCTGAGGGGTGTGAGAGTGCTTCTAATAGTGCCTGACTGCTGCTATGAGGGGTGTGAGAGTGCTTCTAATAGTGCATGACTGCTACTCTGAGGGGTGTGAGACTGCTTCTAATAGTGTGCGGCAGCTGCTCTGAGGGGTGTGAGAGTGCTTCTAATAGTGTGTGACTGCTGCTTTGAGGGGTGTGAGAGTGCTTCTAATAGTTTGTGACTGCTGCTCTGTGAGGGGTGTGAGAGTGCTTCTAATAGTGCATGACTGCTGCTCTGTGCAGGGTGTGAGAGTGCTTCTAATAGTGCATGACTGCTGCTCTGAGGGGTTTGAGAGTGCCTCTAATAGTGCATGGCTGCTGCTCTGAGGGGTGTGAGAGTGCTTTTAATAGTGTGTGGCAGCTGCTCTGAGGGGTGTGAGAGTGCTTCTAATAGTGCATGGCTGCTGCTCTGAGGGGTGTGAGAGTGCTTTAATAGTGTGTGGCAGCTGCTCTGAGGGGTGTGAGAGTGCTTCTAATAGTGCATGACTGCTGCTCTGTGCAGGGTGTGAGAGTGCTTCTAATAGTGCATGACTGCTGCTCTGAGGGGTTTGAGAGTGCTTCTAATAGTGCATGACTGCTGCTCTGAGGGGTGTGAGAGTGCTTCTAATAGTGCATGACTGCTGCTCTGAGGGGTGTGAGAGTGCTTCTAATAGTGTGCGGCTGCTGCTCTGTGAGGGGTGTGAGAGTGCTTCTAATAGTGTGTGACTGCTGCTCTGAGGGGTGTGAGAGTGCTTCTAATAGTGTCTGGTAGCTGCTCTGAGGGGTGTGAGAGTGCTTCTAAAAGTGTGCGGCTGCTGCTCTGTGCGGGGTGTGAGAGTGCTTCTAATAGTGCATGACTGCTGGTCTAAGGGGTGTGAGAGTGCTTCTAATAGTGTGTGACTGCTGCTCTGTGAGGGGTGTGAGAGTGCTTCTAATAGTGCATGACTGCTGCTCTGAGGGGTTTGAGAGTGCTTCTAATAGTGCATGACTGCTGCTCTGACGGGTGTGAGAGTGCTTCTAATAGTGTGCGGCTGCTGCTCAGTGAGGGGTGTGAGAGTGCTTCTAATAGTGTGCGGCAGCTGCTCTGTGCGGGGTGTGAGAGTGCTTCTAATAGTGCATGACTGCTGCTCTGAGGGGTGTGAGAGTGCTTCTAATAGTGCATGACTGCTGCTCTGAGGGGTTTGAGAGTGCTTCTAATAGTGCATGACTGCTGCTCTGAGGGGTGTGAGAGTGCTTCTAATAGTGTGTGACTGCTGCTCAGAGGGGTGTGAGAGTGCTTCTAATAGTGCATGACTGCTACTCTGAGGGGTGTGAGAGTGCTTCTAATACTGTGCGGCAGCTGCTCTGAGGGGTGTGAGAGTGCTTCTAATAGTGTGTGACTGCTGCTCTGTGAGGGGTGTGAGAGTGCTTCTAATAGTGTGTGACTGCTGCTTTGAGGGGTGTGAGAGTGCTTCTAATAGTTTGTGACTGCTGCTCTGTGAGGGGTGTGAGAGTGCTTCTAATAGTGCATGACTGCTGCTCTGTGCAGGGTGTGAGAGTGCTTCTAATAGTGCATGATTGCTGCTCTGAGGGGTTTGAGAGTGCTTCTAATAGTGCATGACTGCTGCTCTGAGGGGTGTGAGAGTGCTTCTAATAGTGCATGACTGCTGCTCTGAGGGGTGTGAGAGTGCTTCTAATAGTGCATGACTGCTGCTCTGAGGGGTTTGAGAGTGCTTCTAATAGTGCATGACTGCTGCTCTGAGGGGTGTGAAGGTGCTTCTAATAGTGCATGACTGCTGCTCTGAGGGGTGTGAGAGTGCTTCTAATAGTGTGCGGCTGCTGCTCTGTGCGGGGTGTGAGAGTGCTTCTAATAGTGCATGACTGCTGCTCTGAGGGGTTTGAGAGTGCTTCTAATAGTGCATGACTGCTGCTCTGAGGGGTGTGAGAGTGCTTCTAATAGTGCATGACTGCTGCTCTGAGGGGTGTGAGAGTGCTTCTAATAGTGCATGACTGCTGCTCTGAGGGGTTTGAGAGTGCTTCTGATAGTGCATCACTGCTGCTCTGAGGGGTGTGAGAGTGCTTCTAATAGTGTGTGGCTACTGCTCTGTGAGGGGTGTGAGAGTGCTTCTAATAGTGTGCGGCAGCTGCTCTGAGGGGTGTGAGAGTGCTTCTAATAGTGCATGACTGCTGCTCTGAGGGGTGTGAGAGTGCTTCTAATAGTGTGCGGCTGCTGCTCTGTGAGGGGTGTGAGAGTGCTTCTAATAGTGCATCACTGCTGCTCTGAGGGGTGTGAGAGTGCTTCTAATAGTGTGTGGCAGCTGCTCTGAGGGGTGTGAGAGTGCTTCTAATAGTGCATGACTGCTGCTCTGAGGGGTGTGAGAGTGCTTCTAATAGTGTGCGGCTGCTGCTCTGTGAGGGGTGTGAGAGTGCTTCTAATAGTGTGCGGCTGCTGCTCTGTGAGGGGTGTGAGAGTGCTTCTAATAGTGCATGACTGCTGCTCTGAGGGGTGTGAGAGTGCTTCTAATAGTGTGTGACTGCTGCTCTGAGGGGTGTGAGAGTGCTTCTAATAGTGTCTGGCAGCTGCTCTGAGGGGTGTGAGAGTGCTTCTAAAAGTGTGCGGCTGCTGCTCTGTGCGGGGTGTGAGAGTGCTTCTAATAGTGCATGACTGCTGGTCTAAGGGGTGTGAGAGTGCTTCTAATAGTGTGTGACTGCTGCTCTGAGAGGGGTGTGAGAGTGCTTCTAATAGTGTGCGGCAGCTGCTCTGTGCGGGGTGTGAGAGTGCTTCTAATAGTGCATGACTGCTGCTCTGAGGGGTGTGAGAGTGCTTCTAATAGTGCATGACTGCTGCTCTGAGGGGTGTGAGAGTGCTTCTAATAGTGTGTGGCAGCTGCTCTGAGGGGTGTGAGAGTGCTTCTAATAGTGTGCGGCTGCTGCTCTGTGAGGGGTGTGAGAGTGCTTCTAAAAGTGTGCGGCTGCTGCTCTGTGCGGGGTGTGAGAGTGCTTCTAATAGTGCATGACTGCTGCTCTGAGGGGTGTGAGAGTGCTTCTAATAGTGTGTGACTGCTGCTCTGAGAGGGGTGTGAGAGTGCTTCTAATAGTGTGCGGCAGCTGCTCTGTGCGGGGTGTGAGAGTGCTTCTAATAGTGCATGACTGCTGCTCTGAGGGGTGTGAGAGTGCTTCTAATAGTGCATGACTGCTGCTCTGAGGGGTTTGAGAGTGCTTCTAATAGTGCATGACTGCTGCTCTGAGGGGTGTGAGAGTGCTTCTAATAGTGTGTGACTGCTGCTCTGAGGGGTGTGAGAGTGCTTCTAATAGTGCATGACTGCTACTCTGAGGGGTGTGAGAGTGCTTCTAATAGTGTGTGGCAGCTGCTCTGAGGGGTGTGAGAGTGCTTCTAATAGTGTGCGGCAGCTGCTCTGAGGGGTGTGAGAGTGCTTCTAATAGTGTGTGACTGCTGCTCTGTGAGGGGTGTGAGAGTGCTTCTAATAGTGTGTGACTGCTGCTTTGAGGGGTGTGAGAGTGCTTCTAATAGTTTGTGACTGCTGCTCTGTGAGGGGTGTGAGAGTGCTTCTAATAGTGCATGACTGCTGCTCTGTGCAGGGTGTGAGAGTGCTTCTAATAGTGCATGACTGCTGCTCTGAGGGGTTTGAGAGTGCTTCTAATAGTGCATGACTGCTGCTCTGAGGGGTGTGAGAGTGCTTCTAATAGTGTGCGGCAGCTGCTCTGTGAGGGGTGTGAGAGTGCTTCTAATAGTGCATGACTGCTGCTCTGAGGGGTGTGAGAGTGCTTCTAATAGTGCATGACTGCTGCTCTGAGGGGTGTGAGAGTGCTTCTAATAGTGCATGACTGCTGCTCTGAGGGGTTTGAGAGTGCTTCTAATAGTGCATGACTGCTGCTCTGAGGGGTGTGAGAGTGCTTCTGATAGTGCATCACTGCTGCTCTGAGGGGTGTGAGAGTGCTTCTAATAGTGCCTGACTGCTGCTCTGAGGGGTGTGAGAGTGCTTCTAATAGTGCATGACTGCTACTCTGAGGGGTGTGAGAGTGCTTCTAATAGTGTGTGACTGCTGCTTTGAGGGGTGTGAGAGTGCTTCTAATAGTGTGCGGCTGATGCTCTGTGAGGGGTGTAAGAGTGCTTCTAATACTGTGTGACTTATGCTCTCTGAGGGGTGTGAGAGTGCTTCTAATAGTGTGCGGCTGCTGCTCTGTGAGGAGTGTGAGAGTGCTTCTAATAGTTTGTGACTGCTGCTCTGTGAGGGGTGTGAGAGTGCTTCTAATAGTGCATGACTGCTGCTCTGTGCAGGGTGTGAGAGTGCTTCTAATAGTGCATGACTGCTGCTCTGAGGGGTTTGAGAGTGCTTCTAATAGTGCATGACTGCTGCTCTGAGGGGTGTGAGAGTGCTTCTAATAGTGTGCGGCAGCTGCTCTGAGGGGTGTGAGAATGCTTCTAATAGTGCATGACTGCTGCTCTGTGCAGGGTGTGAGAGTGCTTCTAATAGTGCATGACTGCTGCTCTGTGCAGGGTGTGAGAGTGCTTCTAATAGTGCATGACTGCTGCTCTGTGCAGGGTGTGAGAGTGCTTCTAATAGTGCATGACTGCTGGTCTAAGGGGTGTGAGAGGGCTTCTAATAGTGCATGACTGCTGCTCTGAGGGGTGTGAGAGTGCTTTAATAGTGTCTGGCAGCTGCTCTGAGGGGTGTGAGAGTGCTTTAATAGTGTCTGGCAGCTGCTCTGAGGGGTGTGAGAGTGCTTTAATAGTGTGTGGCAGCTGCTCTGAGGGGTGTGGGAGTGCTTCTAATAGTGTGCGGCTGCTATTCTGTGAGGGGTGTGAGAGTGCTTTAATAGTGTCTGGCAGCTGCTCTGAGGGGTGTGAGAGTGCTTCTAATAGTGCATGGCTGCTGCTCTGAGGGGTGTGAGAGTGCTTCTAATAGTGTGTGACTGCTGCTTTGAGGGGTGTGAGAGTGCTTCTAATAGTGCGTAGCTGCTGCTCTGAGGGGTGTGAGAGTGCTTCTAATAGTGTGCGGCTGCTATTCTGTGAGGGGTGTGAGAGTGCTTCTAATAGTGCGTAACTGCTGCTCTGAGGGGTGTGAGAGTGCTTCTAATGGTGTGTGACTGCTGCTTTGAGGGGTGTGAGAGTGCTTTTAATAGTGTGTGGCAGCTGCTCTGAGGGGTGTGAGAGTGCTTCTAATAGTGCATGGCTGCTGCTCTGAGGGGTGTGAGAGTGCTTTAATAGTGTGTGGCAGCTGCTCTGAGGGGTGTGAGAGTGCTTTAATAGTGTGTGGCAGCTGCTCTGAGGGGTGTGAGAGTGCTTCTAATAGTGTGCGGCAGCTGCTCTGAGGGGTGTGAGAGTGCTTCTAATAGTGCATGACTGCTGCTCTGAGGGGTGTGAGAGTGCTTCTAATAGTGCATGACTGCTGCTCTGAGGGGTGTGAGAGTGCTTCTAATAGTGTGCGGCTGCTGCTCTGTGAGGGGTGTGAGAGTGCTTCTAAAAGTGTGCGGCTGCTGCTCTGTGCGGGGTGTGAGAGTGCTTCTAATAGTGCATGACTGCTGCTCTGAGGGGTGTGAGAGTGCTTCTAATAGTGCATGACTGCTGCTCTGAGGGGTGTGAGAGTGCTTCTAATAGTGTGTGACTGCTGCTCTGAGAGGGGTGTGAGAGAGGTTCTAATAGTGTGCGGCAGCTGCTCTGTGCGGGGTGTGAGAGTGCTTCTAATAGTGCATTACTGCTGCTCAGAGGGGTGTGAGAGTGCTTCTAATAGTGCATGACTGCTGCTCTGAGGGGTGTGAGAGTGCTTCTAATAGTGCATGACTGCTGCTCTGAGGGGTGTGAGAGTGCTTCTAATAGTGCATGACTGCTGCTCTGAGGGGTGTGAGAGTGCTTCTAATAGTGCATGACTGCTGCTCTGAGGGGTGTGAGAGTGCTTCTAATAGTGCATGACTGCTGCTCTGAGGGGTGCGAGAGTGCTTCTAATAGTGCATGACTGCTGCTCTGAGGGGTTTGAGAGTGCTTCTAATAGTGCATGACTGCTGCTCTGAGTGGTGTGAGAGTGCTTCTAATAGTGCATGACTGCTGCTCTGAGGGGTTTGAGAGTGCTTCCAATAGTGCATGACTGCTGCTCTGAGGGGTGTGAGAGTGCTTCTGATAGTGCATCACTGCTGCTCTGAGGGGTGTGAGAGTGCTTCTAATAGTGCCTGACTGCTGCTCTGAGGGGTGTGAGAGTGCTTCTAATAGTGCATGACTGCTACTCTGAGGGGTGTGAGAGTGCTTCTAATAGTGTGCGGCAGCTGCTCTGAGGGGTGTGAGAGTGCTTCTAATAGTGTGTGACTGCTGCTTTGAGGGGTGTGAGAGTGCTTCTAATAGTTTGTGACTGCTGCTCTGTGAGGGGTGTGAGAGTGCTTCTAATAGTGCATGACTGCTGCTCTGTGCAGGGTGTGAGAGTGCTTCTAATAGTGCATGACTGCTGCTCTGAGGGTTTTGAGAGTGCTTCTAATAGTGCATGACTGCTGCTCTGAGGGGTGTGAGAGTGCTTCTAATAGTGCATGACTGCTGCTTTGAGGGGTGTGAGAGTGCTTCTAATAGTGTGTGACTGCTGCTCTGAGAGGGGTGTGAGAGTGCTTTAATAGTGTGTGGCAGCTGCTCTGAGGGGTGTGAGAGTGCTTCTAATAGTGCATGGCTGCTGCTCTGAGGGGTGTGAGAGTGCTTCTAATAGTGCATGACTGCTGCTCTGAGGGGTTTGAGAGTGCTTCTAATAGTGCATGAGTGCTGCTCTGAGGGGTGTGAGAGTGCTTCTAATAGTGTGCGGCAGCTGCTCTGAGGAGTGTGAGAGTGCTTCTAATAGTGTGCGGCAGCTGCTTTGAGGGGTGTGAGAGTGCTTCTAATAGTGCATGACTGCTGCTCTGTGCAGGGTGTGAGAGTGCTTTTAATAGTGCATGACTGCTGCTCTGAGGGGTTTGAGAGTGCTTCTAATAGTGCATGACTGCTGCTCTGAGGGGTGTGAGAGTGCTTCTAATAGTGCATGACTGCTGCTTTGAGGGGTGTGAGAGTGCTTCTAATAGTGTCTGACTGCTGCTCTGAGAGGGGTGTGAGAGTGCTTCTAATAGTGTGCGGCAGCTGCTCTGTGAGGGGTGTGAGAGTGCTTCTAATAGTGCATGACTGCTGCTCTGAGGGGTGTGAGAGTGCTTCTAATAGTGCATGACTGCTGCTCTGAGGGGTGTGAGAGTGCTTCTAATAGTGCATGACTGCTGCTCTGAGGGGTGTGAGAGTGCTTCTAATAGTTTGTGACTGCTGCTCTTTGAGGGGTGTGAGAGTGCTTCTAATAGTGCATGACTGCTGCTCTGTGCAGGGTGTGAGAGTGCTTCTAATAGTGCATGACTGCTGCTCTGAGGGGTTTGAGAGTGCTTCTAATAGTGCATGACTGCTGCTCTGAGGGGTGTGAGAGTGCTTCTAATAGTGCATGACTGCTGCTTTGAGGGGTGTGAGAGTGCTTCTAATAGTGTGTGACTGCTGCTCTGAGAGGGGTGTGAGAGTGCTTCTAATAGTGTGCGGCAGCTGCTCTGTGAGGGGTGTGAGAGTGCTTCTAATAGTGCATGACTGCTGCTCTGAGGGGTGTGAGAGTGCTTCTAATAGTGCATGACTGCTGCTCTGAGGGGTTTGAGAGTGCTTCTAATAGTGCATGACTGCTGCTCTGAGGGGTGTGAGAGTGCTTCTAATAGTGTGCGGCTGCTGCTCTGTGAGGGGTGTGAGAGTGCTTCTAAAAGTGTGCGGCTGCTGCTCTGTGCGGGGTGTGAGAGTGCTTCTAATAGTGCATGACTGCTGCTCTGTGCAGGGTGTGAGAGTGCTTCTAATAGTGCATGACTGCTGCTCTGAGGGGTTTGAGAGTGCTTCTAATAGTGCATGACTGCTGCTCTGAGGGGTGTGAGAGTGCTTCTAATAGTGCATGACTGCTGCTCTGAGGGGTGTGAGAGTGCTTCTGATAGTGCATCACTGCTGCTCTGAGGTTTGTGAGAGTGCTTCTAATAGTGCCTGACTGCTGCTCTGAGGGGTGTGAGAGTGCTTCTAATAGTGCATGACTGCTACTCTGAGGGGTGTGAGTGTGCTTCTAATAGTGTGCGGCAGCTGCTCTGAGGGTTGTGAGAGTGCTTCTAATAGTGTGTGACTGCTGCTTTGAGGGGTGTGAGAGTGCTTCTAATAGTTTGTGACTGCTGCTCTGTGAGGGGTGTGAGAGTGCTTCTAATAGTGCATGACTGCTGCTCTGTGCAGGGTGTGAGAGTGCTTCTAATAGTGCATGACTGCTGCTCTGAGGGGTTTGAGAGTGCTTCTAATAGTGCATGACTGCTGCTCTGAGGGGTGTGAGAGTGCTTCTAATAGTGTGCGGCAGATGCTCTGAGGGGTGTGAGAGTGCTTCTAATAGTGTGCGGCAGCTGCTCTGAGGGGTGTGAGAGTGCTTCTAATAGTGCATGACTGCTGCTCTGTGCAGGGTGTGAGAGTGCTTCTAATAGTGCATTACTGCTGCTCTGAGGGGTGTGAGAGTGCTTCTAATAGTGCATGACTGCTGCTCTGAGGGGTGTGAGAGTGTTTCTAATAGTGTGCGGCAGCTGCTCTGAGGGGTGTGAGAGTGCTTCTAATAGTGCATGACTGCTGCTCTGTGCAGGGTGTGAGAGTGCTTGTAATAGTGCATGACTGCTAGTCTAAGGGGTGTGAGAGTGCTTTTAATAGTGTGTGGCAGCTGCTCTGAGGGGTGTGAGAGTGCTTCTAATAGTGCATGGCTGCTGCTCTGAGGGGTGTGAGAGTGCTTTAATAGTGTCTGGCAGCTGCTCTGAGGGGTGTGAGAGTGCTTCTAATAGTGCATGGCTGCTGCTCTGAGGGGTGCGAGAGTGCTTCTAATAGTGTGCAGCAGCTGCTCTGAGGGGTGTGAGAGTGCTTCTAATAGTGCATGGCTGCTGCTCTGAGGGGTGTGAGAGTGTTTTTAATAGTGTGTGGCAGCTGCTCTGAGGGGTGTGAGAGTGCTTCTAATAGTGCATGGCTGCTGCTCTGAGGGGTGTGAGAGTGCTTTAATAGTGTGTGGCAGCTGCTCTGAGGGGTGTGAGAGTGCTTTAATAGTGTGTGGCAGCTGCTCTGAGGGGCGTGAGAGTGCTTTAATAGTGTGTGGCAGCTGCTCTGAGGGGTGTGAGAGTGCTTTAATAGTGCATGACTGCTGCTCTGTGCAGGGTGTGAGAGTGCTTCTAATAGTGCATGACTGCTGGTCTAAGGGGTGTGAGAGTGCTTCTAATAGTGTGTGACTGCTGCTCTGTGCGGGGTGTGAGAGTGCTTCTAATAGTGTGTGTTGGACAGGCCACATGAAAGGCCGCTCTCCCCCGGCCCGACCCGGCCTGAGCCCGGTCATACAGGTACCACACACCCCCCTTGCACGTCCTCCGTCCCCTCAGGGACCCCTGCCCTCGAGCATGTCAACCTCGTGGGTCCGATCCACTGCCGGCCTACGCGCCCATCCTGGGGCGCCATCTTGGACACTCCACCACGTGGCCGCCTGGCCCCCGGCCGACCTCAACCCTGGGCCTGGCCAGGCCTCAGACATCCCGGCACCACCATCCACCCAGGAGGTGAGCGGGCTACTTGGCAAGTCAATGGGAGAAAGAGGTGTCGATGGTTCTCCCCCGCCAAGTGCCGCTCGCCCATCGCCTCCCCGGGCACTGGCTCCACCCCCCTGCTGGGTGTCTGGACTCCCTCATCCCGGACCTCCCGACCTCCAAGTGCGAGGGTCCGGACATCAAAGCACGCCAGCCCTATAACTGGGGCAGCTCCAGAGCAGGAAGGCAGTTGTATCTTGGAGTCGAGAGACGTAAGAGGAACTCATCCTGGACGGACTACTGGCGCTGCCGTAGCTCTGTCCTGTGCACCATCGTCCTGCCTGTTGACGCTGCCACAGCCGTCGTAACCTTCATCCTTCACCATCGTCCGGATCTGCTGGCGAGGCCGCGGACCGTTGTAACCGTCATCTTCATCGGGACCTGCTTGGCTTCTCCACGGCCCGTCGACCATCCTTCATCCATCTCGGGACCTGCTTGGCTCCTCCACGGCCCGATCAGCAAACACGCCGAGCTCGAGGATTGAGAGCTATCTTACGCATTGGTAACTAAGACTGTCCCGCTACCCTTTTCCTCAACCAGAGATCAGAACCGAGGGGACCCCTGAGTCCAGACCTCCTTGTATCCTATCAACGTAACCTAAGAATTGCATATAAAGTCTCGTTAACCTTCAATCTTGTGTGGTGTCCGTCTGTGGGGGGGAAGTTACTTATCTGTACAGTCGTTGGAGACGGCTCTCCCTGGAGACCTCTCCCCGTAATCTCGGCCGACCCTCCCGGTCCGTCTAACATTGGTGGCAGCGGTGGGATCCGAATCTCCGCATAACGTACAGAGAGTAGCTCACCCCACAACGAACAACAATGTCGACTAAAGAGAGCGGATCAACTGAGAAGTTCCAAATGGAAAAACTAGAGGAATACAGCCATCGTGAACTAAAGCAGTTCTGCATCGAACTAGGTATCGCTACCACCGGACTAAGTACCAAGGACGATTTTAAGCAGGCCCTAGAATCTTGGGCAGAGACCGGGGATGTCGAAGCCCCTGAGCAAAGCACCGCGAAAAATACCAACACGGCCCCTGAGGGGCAAAGAACCAGTCTCTCGCAAGACGAGATCCAAGAAAGAGAAAAAGCCCGACTACACGAACTCGAAATGGCCCGACTCAAGATGGACATAGAACTCAAATTGGCCGAGCAAAAAATAAACTTAGAGCACCTTCGCCTCCGAGAAGAAAGAGAGGAGAAACAGAGGCAAAGGGAGCTCGAAGAAAAAAGACTAACGTACGAGCACGAACGGAACCTAGCCGAGATCAACCTGCGCAAACAGAATAAAGAGTTAGGGGTGCCCGACAGACCGTCCACCCCAGGGACCACGGAGAAAAAAGTGCACATCCCCAAGGATGTGGTCCGAGAATATTTTCGAGAAGACGACATCCAGCAATGGTTTAAGGCCTATGAAATCGCAATGACTGCGCACCGGATCGATAGAGCCGACTGGGGAGCCGGCCTATGGGGCAAATTCCTCAATGAGGGCCGCGATACTCTGTTACAGCTCCCAGACCACCAGATGACCTCCTACGACCATATGAAAGCGGCCCTCCTCACCCGCTATGGCCTCACGCCCGAGATGTACCGTCAGAGGTTCCGAGACTGCACACGCATTCCAGGTACAACTTGGGTGGACTATGTAACGTACTTTAGCCGAGCCTTCGAAGGCTGGATCAGAGGGAACAACGTCACGACCTACGAGCAGCTGTTCAATCTGATGGTATGGGAGCATCTGTCCAACAATTGCTTCATTGAACTACGCCAACACCTCCTCGACAGCAAGTTAACCGATCCCCGGCAGCTCGCAGCCGAAGCTGACCGGTGGGAGATCACCAGAGTGGGCCGGAATGGGTCCTACGAGCAGAACAGGAACAACAATGGTCACCACCGATCCAGAGGAGGAGGAGGGGGCCAAGGACGAGGAAGAGACAATACTCCGGCCGCCCCCATTACCAACACCACCCCCCCGGCCAACCGGGGCAGCACCCCGGCGCGACCGGGATACAGAGCCAATGTTACATGTCACCGATGCCAACGAGTCGGCCACTATGCCAACGACCCAAGCTGCCCGCAGTATCAGAGTCCAAGACCCCGCCAGGTGGCCGCCGCGGCACTAGGGGAAGAACAGATTTCCGAGGAACAAGAAACAGGCGAGCAGGAGTATCAAGAGTGGGAGCCAGCCGCCATGACTCTCGCGTGCTTAGGGGGAAGAGACATGGTCCCGCGGGTCCCCCTACCCGCTAACACCCAGAAGTACAGCCAATGGGTGAGCATCAATGGACAACGGGCCGAGGCCCTTCGAGACACCGGGGCCAGTGTGACAGCCGTCCGCTGTCATCTGGTGACCCCAGAACAATATCTACCGAACGTTCTCTGCCCTGTGCGATCAGCCGACAACTCGGAAAGTCTGTGTCGGATGGCCTGCGTCCCCTTTGAGTGGGGAGGGGTCTCCGGCATGTTGAAGGTAACGGTCCGAGACGACGCCCCCGTGGACTGCCTCCTCGGAAATGACCTGGAAAGCTCCCCGTGGGCAGCCGTGGAGCGAAAAGAACACTTGGGGATGTTGGGCGTCCCAGACTGGGCGTGCGTCACCACCCGGTCCATGGCCGCCCGGGCCAACCATCACCCGGAAGAACCAGAATGGCCGGCGCCACCGCCTCCGGTCGCCCCCGCCGAGACCCCCGACCATGGCATCCCCCTCGAACTTGCTCAACCTTCCGACCTCGCTAATCTTGATCAGTGGGCTCAAGAAGGGGGACCCACACAAGAACAATTTCGTCAGGAACAGAAGACCTGTCCCTCCCTTGAGGGACTCCGACAACAAGCGCTCGCCCAAAGCGCAGGGGATACCTCCGGAACTCATTGGGTCTACTGGGACAATGATCTATTGTACAGCGAGCAACGAATCGCCGAGCTGGGGGCCAACCGAGTACTAGTGGTGCCCCTCCGCTTTAGAGACTTCCTGCTAAATCTGGCCCACGATGTCCCCCTGGCAGGGCACCTGGGACAAGATAAAACCTACAGCCGCCTAGTGACCCACTTCTTCTGGCCCAAAATGAGAAACGATGTGCACCAGCATTGCCGATCTTGCCCCACGTGCCAAGCCAGTGGGAAGAGCGGCCGCAAATTAAAGGCCCCCCTGCAACCCTTTCCAGTAGTCACGACCCCATTTGAGAGGGTCGGGATAGACATTGTGGGACCCCTGGACCCGCGTACAAGACAAGGCCATCGCTTCATCCTGGTACTAGTGGACCACGCCACCCGCTACCCTGAGGCTATTCCTCTCCGGACCGTGACAGCCCCAGTGGTCGGCCGGGCCCTGATGGGGATCTTCTCCCGTGTGGGGTTCCCCCGAGAAGTCGTCAGTGACAGAGGCACGAACTTTATTTCTAAATATATGAAGTCCCTCTGGCAACAGTGTGGGGTCACCTACCGCTTCACGACCCCCTATCACCCCCAAGGAAACGGACTTGTTGAGCGGTTCAATCGCACGCTAAAAGGGATGATCGGGGGATTGGAAGAGCCCCTCCGTCGCCAGTGGGACGTGCTGCTGCCGTGCCTCCTCTTCGCCTACCGGGAGGTCCCACAGAAGTCCCTAGGCTTCAGCCCATTCGAGCTGCTCTATGGGCACCCAGTACGGGGGCCACTCAGCCTGATCAAAGAAGGCTGGGAGATGCCTCCGGCCAAGAGTCCTCCAGATGTCTTCCGGTACCTCCTCACCCTCCGCAACCAGTCCCGGCGGTTCAGAGACCTAGCAAAAGCCAACCTAGAGGCCAGTCAAGAGGACATGAAGAAATGGTATGACCAGAACGCCTCATCCATTGAATTCGAGCCGGGGCAACAGGTCTGGGTAATGTCCCCCACAGAACCGTGCGCTCTCCAAGACAAATGGACGGGACCCTTCAAGGTAATCGAGCGCAAGGGTCCTGCCACCTATCTGATCGATATGGAGTCCTCCCGGAACCCCCTCCGAGTCCTCCACACCAACAGACTGAAACCCCACTTTGCACGAACAGAACTCAGCCTCTTGATGGCCACAGACAATGGGGTTGAAGACGACTCCGAGCCTCTCCCTGACCTCTTACGGACCCAGGAGCAAGACGGCTCCGTGGATGGGGTCCGACTCTCGGAGACCCTCACCAGAGAACAACGCCAAGAGTGCCAAGCCCTCCTATCACGGTTCGCCAGTCTGTTCTCCCTCACCCCAGGTGTCACTTCCTGGTGTGTGCACGATGTGGACACCGGAGACAGTCCTCCTGTCCGCCACCGGGCCTACCGTGTACCTGATCGGGTACGGGCCTGCATCCAGGCGGAAGTAGCTAAGATGCTCACGCTCGGGGTCATCGAGCCCTCAGACAGTCCATGGGCCAGCCCGGTCGTACTGGTCCCCAAAGCAGCCGCCCCCGGAACCACACCAGAACTCCGGTTCTGTGTCGACTACCGGGGCCTGAATGAAGTCACCAGAACGGACGCACACCCCATCCCCCGGGCAGATGAACTGGTCGACCGAATGGGCGCTGCCCGCTACCTCAGCATCTTCGACCTGACGGCGGGTTATTGGCAGATCGGCCTCACACCCCAAGCACAAGAACGCTCTGCCTTCTCCACCCCCGATGGCCACTATCACTTTACGGTCATGCCCTTCGGCATGAAGAATGCCCCAGCGACTTTCCAACGGCTCGTCAATCAGGTCCTGGCGGGGCTCGAAGAGTTCAGCGCCGCCTACCTGGACGACATCGCTGTGTACAGCCATCATTGGACCGAGCACCTCCACCACCTCCAAGCAGTACTGCAAGCCCTTCAGCGAGCTGGCCTCACGATCAAGGCCAGCAAATGCCAAATTGGACAAGGGTCGGTGACCTACCTCGGACACCAGGTGGGAAGCGGCCTAGTGGCCCCTCTACAGCTGAAAATTGCCGCCATCCAGAACTGGCAACCCCCTATCACTCAAACTGAGGTGCGAGCCTTCCTGGGCCTCACGGGCTACTACCGAAGGTTCGTGAAAGACTATGGTACTATCGTGGGGCCTCTCACCGAACTCACGTCAAAAAATCAGCCCAAGAAGGTGAACTGGACCCCAGAGTGTCAAGCGGCATTCGAACAGTTAAAGGCCGCCATGTGTTCCGCTCCTGTGCTCCAGGCCCCAGACTACAGCCGGGAGTTCGTCGTCCAGACGGACGCCTCCGACCAGGGCATTGGGGCGGTCCTGTCCCAAGTGAACACCGAAGGCCTTGATCAACCGGTGGCCTTCATCAGCCGGAGACTCCTACCCCGGGAACAACGCTGGAGCACCATAGAGAGGGAAGCCTTCGCTGTGGTATGGGCCCTCAAAAAACTCCGGCCCTACCTTTTTGGCACCCACTTTCGGGTGCAGACTGACCACCGACCCCTGCAGTGGTTGATGCATATGCGGGGGGAAAACCCAAAATTGCTACGCTGGTCCATCTCCTTACAGGGTATGGACTTCACAGTCGAACACCGGCCTGGGTCCGACCACGCTAACGCCGATGGCCTGTCCCGGTTTTTCCGCCTCGACGAAGAGAGTCCCCAAAAGGATGGGTAACTCTCCCCGCCTTCAGCTGGGGGGGACGCATGTTGGACAGGCCACATGACGGGCCGCTCTCCCCCGGCTCGACCAGGCCCGAGCCCAGTCACGCAAGCACCACCCACCACCATTGCACGCCCTACGTCCCCTCAGGGACCCCTGCCCTCGAACATGATAACCTCGTGGGTCCGATCCACTGCCGGCCCATGCGCCCAGCCCGGGCCGCCATCTTGGACACTTCGCCACGAGGCCACCTGGCCCCCGATCGACCTCAACCCTGGGCCTAGCCCAGCCTCCGACACTCCGGCACCACCCTCCACCCAGGAGGTGAGCGGGCTACTTGGCAAGTCAATGGGAGCAAGAGGTGCCGATGGCTCTCCCCCGCCCAGTGCCGCTCGCCCATCGCGTCCCCGGGCGCTGGCTCCACCCCCCTGCTGGGTGTCTGGACTCCCTCATCCCGGACCTCCCGACCTCCAAGTGCGAGGGTCCGGACATCAAAGCACGCCAGCCCTATAACTGGGGCAGCTCCAGAGCAGGAAGGCAGTTGTATCTTGGAGTCGAGAGACGTAAGAGGAACTCATCCTGGACGGACTACTGGCGCTGCCGTAGCTCTGTCCTGTGCACCATCGTCCTGCCTGTTGACGCTGCCACAGCCGTCGTAACCTTCATCCTTCACCATCGTCCGGATCTGCTGGCGAGGCCGCGGACCGTTGTAACCGTCATCTTCATCGGGACCTGCTTGGCTTCTCCACGGCCCGTCGACCATCCTTCATCCATCTCGGGACCTGCTTGGCTCCTCCACGGCCCGATCAGCAAACACGCCGAGCTCGAGGATTGAGAGCTATCTTACGCATTGGTAACTAAGACTGTCCCGCTACCCTTTTCCTCAACCAGAGATCAGAACCGAGGGGACCCCTGAGTCCAGACCTCCTTGTATCCTATCAACGTAACCTAAGAATTGCATATAAAGTCTCGTTAACCTTCAATCTTGTGTGGTGTCCGTCTGTGGGGGGGAAGTTACTTATCTGTACAGTCGTTGGAGACGGCTCTCCCTGGAGACCTCTCCCCGTAATCTCGGCCGACCCTCCCGGTCCGTCTAACATAGTGCATGACTGCTGCTCTGAGGGGTGTGAGAGTGCTTCTAATAGTGCATGACTGCTGCTCTGAGGGGTGTGAGAGTGCTTCTAATAGTGTGCGGCAGCTGCTCTGTTGGGTGTGAGAGTGCTTCTAATAGTGTGCGGCAGCTGCTCTGTGAGGGGTGTGAGAGTGCTTCTAATAGTGCATGACTGCTGCTCTGAGGGGTGTGAGAGTGCTTCTAATAGTGCATGACTGCTGCTCTGAGGGGTTTGAGAGTGCTTCTAATAGTGCATGACTGCTGCTCTGAGGGGTGTGAGAGTGCTTCTAATAGTGCATGAATGCTGCTCTGAGGGGTGTGAGAGTGCTTCTGATAGTGCATCACTGCTGCTCTGAGGGGTGTGAGAGTGCTTCTAATAGTGCATGACTGCTGCTTTGAGGGGTGTGAGAGTGCTTCTAATAGTGTGTGACTGCTGCTCTGAGAGGGGTGTGAGAGTGCTTCTAATAGTGTGCGGCAGCTGCTCTGTGAGGGGTGTGAGAGTGCTTCTAATAGTGCATGACTGCTGCTCTGAGGGGTGTGAGAGTGCTTCTAATAGTGCATGACTGCTGCTCTGAGGGGTGTGAGAGTGCTTCTAATAGTGCATGACTGCTGCTCTGAGGGGTGTGAGAGTGCTTCTAATAGTTTGTGACTGCTGCTCTGTGAGGGGTGTGAGAGTGCTTCTAATAGTGCATGACTGCTGCTCTGTGCAGGGTGTGAGAGTGCTTCTAATAGTGCATGACTGCTGCTCTGAGGGGTTTGAGAGTGCTTCTAATAGTGCATGACTGCTGCTCTGAGGGGTGTGAGAGTGCTTCTAATAGTGCATGACTGCTGCTTTGAGGGGTGTGAGAGTGCTTCTAATAGTGTGTGACTGCTGCTCTGAGAGGGGTGTGAGAGTGCTTCTAATAGTGTGCGGCAGCTGCTCTGTGAGGGGTGTGAGAGTGCTTCTAATAGTGCATGACTGCTGCTCTGAGGGGTGTGAGAGTGCTTCTAATAGTGCATGACTGCTGCTCTGAGGGGTTTGAGAGTGCTTCTAATAGTGCATGACTGCTGCTCTGAGGGGTGTGAGAGTGCTTCTAATAGTGCATGACTGCTGCTCTGAGGGGTGTGAGAGTGCTTCTGATAGTGCATCACTGCTGCTCTGAGGGGTGTGAGAGTGCTTCTAATAGTGCCTGACTGCTGCTCTGAGGGGTGTGAGAGTGCTTCTAATAGTGCATGACTGCTACTCTGAGGGGTGTGAGAGTGCTTCTAATAGTGTGCGGCAGCTGCTCTGAGGGGTGTGAGAGTGCTTCTAATAGTGTGCGGCAGCTGCTCTGAGGGGTGCGAGAGTGCTTCTAATAGTGTGTGACTGCTGCTTTGAGGGGTGTGAGAGTGCTTCTAATAGTTTGTGACTGCTGCTCTGTGAGGGGTGTGAGAGTGCTTCTAAAAGTGCATGACTGCTGCTCTGTGCAGGGTGTGAGAGTGCTTCTAATAGTGCATGACTGCTGCTCTGAGGGGTTTGAGAGTGCTTCTAATAGTGCATGACTGCTGCTCTGAGGGGTGTGAGAGTGCTTCTAATAGTGTGCGGCAGCTGCTCTGAGGGGTGTGAGAGTGCTTCTAATAGTGCATGACTGCTGCTCTGTGCAGGGTGTGAGAGTGCTTGTAATAGTGCATGACTGCTAGTCTAAGGGGTGTGAGAGTGCTTTTAATAGTGTGTGGCAGCTGCTCTGAGGGGTGTGAGAGTGCTTCTAATAGTGCATGGCTGCTGCTCTGAGGGGTGTGAGAGTGCTTTAAAAGTGTCTGGCAGCTGCTCTGAGGGGTGTGAGAGTGCTTCTAATAGTGCATGGCTGCTGCTCTGAGGGTTGTGAGAGTGCTTCTAATAGTGTGCAGCAGCTGCTCTGAGGGGTGTGAGAGTGCTTCTAATAGTGCATGGCTGCTGCTCTGAGGGGTGTGAGAGTGTTTTTAATAGTGTGTGGCAGCTGCTCTGAGGGGTGTGAGAGTGCTTCTAATAGTGCATGGCTGCTGCTCTGAGGGGTGTGAGAGTGCTTTAATAGTGTGTGGCAGCTGCTCTGAGGGGTGTGAGAGTGCTTTAATAGTGTGTGGCAGCTGCTCTGAGGGGCGTGAGAGTGCTTTAATAGTGTGTGGCAGCTGCTCTGAGGGGTGTGAGAGTGCTTTAATAGTGCATGACTGCTGCTCTGTGCAGGGTGTGAGAGTGCTTCTAATAGTGCATGACTGCTGGTCTAAGGGGTGTGAGAGTGCTTCTAATAGTGTGTGACTGCTGCTCTGCGCGGGGTGTGAGAGTGCTTCTAATAGTGTGTGACTGCTGCTTTGAGGGGTGTGAGAGCGCTTTTAATAGTGTGTGGCAGCTGCTCTGAGGGGTGTGAGAGTGCTTCTACTAGTGTGCGGCTGCTGCTTTGAGGGGTGTGAGAGTGCTTCTAATAGTGTGCAGCTGCTGCTCTGAGGGGTGTGAGAGTGCTTCTAATAGTGTCTGGCAGCTGCTCTGAGGGGTGTGAGAGTGCTTCTAATAGTGTGTGGCTGCTGCTCTGAGGGGTGTGAGAGTGCTTCTAATAGTGTGCGGCTGCTGCTCTGAGGGTTGTGTGAGTGCTTCTAATAGTGTCTGGCTGCTGCTCTGAGGGTTGTGTGAGTGCTTCTAATAGTGTCTGGCAGCTGCACTGAGGGGTGTGAGAGTGCTTCTAATAGTGCATGGCTGCTGCTCTGAGGGGTGTGAGAGTGCTTTAATAGTGTGTGGCAGCTGCTCTGAGGGGTGTGAGAGTGCTTCTAATAGTGTGCGGCAGCTGCTCTGAGGGGTGTGAGAGTGCTTCTAATAGTGCATGACTGCTGCTCTGAGGGTGTGAGAGTGCTTCTAATAGTGTGCGGCTGCTGCTCTGTGAGGGGTGTGAGAGTGCTTCTAAAAGTGTGCGGCTGCTGCTCTGTGCGGGGTGTGAGAGTGCTTCTAATAGTGCATGACTGCTGCTCTGAGGGGTGTGAGAGTGCTTCTAATAGTGCATGACTGCTGCTCTGAGGGGTGTGAGAGTGCTTCTAATAGTGCATGACTGCTGCTCTGAGGGGTGTGAGAGTGCTTCTAATAGTGTGTGACTGCTGCTCTGTGCGGGGTGTGAGAGTGCTTCTAAAAGTGTGCGACTGCTGCTCTTTGCGGGGTGTGAGAGTGCTTCTAATAGTGCATGACTGCTGCTCTGAGGGGTGTGAGAGTGCTTCTAATAGTGTGCGGCAGCTGCTCTGTGCGGGGTGTGAGAGTGCTTCTAATAGTGCATGACTGCTGCTCTGAGGGGTGTGAGAGTGCTTCTAATAGTGTGCGGCCGCTGCTCTGAGGGGTGTGAGAGTGCTTCTAATAGTGTGTGACTGCTGCTTTGAGGGGTGTGAGAGTGCTTCTAATAGTTTGTGACTGCTGCTCTGTGAGGGGTGTGAGAGTGCTTCTAATAGTGCATGACTGCTGCTCTGTGCAGGGTGTGAGAGTGCTTCTAATAGTGCATGACTGCTGCTCTGAGGGGTTTGAGAGTGCTTCTAATAGTGCATGACTGCTGCTCTGAGGGGTGTGAGAGTGCTTCTAATAGTGCATGACTGCTGCTTTGAGGGGTGTGAGAGTGCTTCTAATAGTGTGTGACTGCTGCTCTGAGAGGGGTGTGAGAGTGCTTTAATAGTGTGTGGCAGCTGCTCTGAGGGGTGTGAGAGTGCTTCTAATAGTGCATGGCTGCTGCTCTGAGGGGTGTGAGAGTGCTTCTAATAGTGCATGACTGCTGCTCTGAGGGGTTTGAGAGTGCTTCTAATAGTGCATGAGTGCTGCTCTGAGGGGTGTGAGAGTGCTTCTAATAGTGTGCGGCAGCTGCTCTGTTGGGTGTGAGAGTGCTTCTAATAGTGTGCGGCAGCTGCTCTGTGAGGGGTGTGAGAGTGCTTCTAATAGTGCATGACTGCTGCTCTGAGGGGTGTGAGAGTGCTTCTAATAGTGCATGACTGCTGCTCTGAGGGGTTTGAGAGTGCTTCTAATAGTGCATGACTGCTGCTCTGAGGGGTGTGAGAGTGCTTCTAATAGTGCATGACTGCTGCTCTGAGGGGTGTGAGAGTGCTTCTGATAGTGCATCACTGCTGCTCTGAGGGGTGTGAGAGTGCTTCTAATAGTGCATGACTGCTGCTTTGAGGGGTGTGAGAGTGCTTCTAATAGTGTGTGACTGCTGCTCTGAGAGGGGTGTGAGAGTGCTTCTAATAGTGTGCGGCAGCTGCTCTGTGAGGGGTGTGAGAGTGCTTCTAATAGTGCATGACTGCTGCTCTGAGGGGTGTGAGAGTGCTTCTAATAGTGCATGACTGCTGCTCTGAGGGGTGTGAGAGTGCTTCTAATAGTGCATGACTGCTGCTCTGAGGGGTGTGAGAGTGCTTCTAATAGTTTGTGACTGCTGCTCTGTGAGGGGTGTGAGAGTGCTTCTAATAGTGCATGACTGCTGCTCTGTGCAGGGTGTGAGAGTGCTTCTAATAGTGCATGACTGCTGCTCTGAGGGGTTTGAGAGTGCTTCTAATAGTGCATGACTGCTGCTCTGAGGGGTGTGAGAGTGCTTCTAATAGTGCATGACTGCTGCTTTGAGGGGTGTGAGAGTGCTTCTAATAGTGTGTGACTGCTGCTCTGAGAGGGGTGTGAGAGTGCTTCTAATAGTGTGCGGCAGCTGCTCTGTGAGGGGTGTGAGAGTGCTTCTAATAGTGCATGACTGCTGCTCTGAGGGGTGTGAGAGTGCTTCTAATAGTGCATGACTGCTGCTCTGAGGGGTTTGAGAGTGCTTCTAATAGTGCATGACTGCTGCTCTGAGGGGTGTGAGAGTGCTTCTAATAGTGCATGACTGCTGCTCTGAGGGGTGTGAGAGTGCTTCTGATAGTGCATCACTGCTGCTCTGAGGGGTGTGAGAGTGCTTCTAATAGTGCCTGACTGCTGCTATGAGGGGTGTGAGAGTGCTTCTAATAGTGCATGACTGCTACTCTGAGGGGTGTGAGACTGCTTCTAATAGTGTGCGGCAGCTGCTCTGAGGGGTGTGAGAGTGCTTCTAATAGTGTGTGACTGCTGCTTTGAGGGGTGTGAGAGTGCTTCTAATAGTTTGTGACTGCTGCTCTGTGAGGGGTGTGAGAGTGCTTCTAATAGTGCATGACTGCTGCTCTGTGCAGGGTGTGAGAGTGCTTCTAATAGTGCATGACTGCTGCTCTGAGGGGTTTGAGAGTGCCTCTAATAGTGCATGGCTGCTGCTCTGAGGGGTGTGAGAGTGCTTTTAATAGTGTGTGGCAGCTGCTCTGAGGGGTGTGAGAGTGCTTCTAATAGTGCATGGCTGCTGCTCTGAGGGGTGTGAGAGTGCTTTAATAGTGTGTGGCAGCTGCTCTGAGGGGTGTGAGAGTGCTTCTAATAGTGCATGACTGCTGCTCTGTGCAGGGTGTGAGAGTGCTTCTAATAGTGCATGACTGCTGCTCTGAGGGGTTTGAGAGTGCTTCTAATAGTGCATGACTGCTGCTCTGAGGGGTGTGAGAGTGCTTCTAATAGTGCATGACTGCTGCTCTGAGGGGTGTGAGAGTGCTTCTAATAGTGTGCGGCTGCTGCTCTGTGAGGGGTGTGAGAGTGCTTCTAATAGTGTGTGACTGCTGCTCTGAGGGGTGTGAGAGTGCTTCTAATAGTGTCTGGTAGCTGCTCTGAGGGGTGTGAGAGTGCTTCTAAAAGTGTGCGGCTGCTGCTCTGTGCGGGGTGTGAGAGTGCTTCTAATAGTGCATGACTGCTGGTCTAAGGGGTGTGAGAGTGCTTCTAATAGTGTGTGACTGCTGCTCTGAGAGGGGTGTGAGAGTGCTTCTAATAGTGTGCGGCAGCTGCTCTGTGCGGGGTGTGAGAGTGCTTCTAATAGTGCATGACTGCTGCTCTGAGGGGTGTGAGAGTGCTTCTAATAGTGCATGACTGCTGCTCTGAGGGGTTTGAGAGTGCTTCTAATAGTGCATGACTGCTGCTCTGACGGGTGTGAGAGTGCTTCTAATAGTGTGCGGCTGCTGCTCAGTGAGGGGTGTGAGAGTGCTTCTAATAGTGTGCGGCAGCTGCTCTGTGCGGGGTGTGAGAGTGCTTCTAATAGTGCATGACTGCTGCTCTGAGGGGTGTGAGAGTGCTTCTAATAGTGCATGACTGCTGCTCTGAGGGGTTTGAGAGTGCTTCTAATAGTGCATGACTGCTGCTCTGAGGGGTGTGAGAGTGCTTCTAATAGTGTGTGACTGCTGCTCAGAGGGGTGTGAGAGTGCTTCTAATAGTGCATGACTGCTACTCTGAGGGGTGTGAGAGTGCTTCTAATACTGTGCGGCAGCTGCTCTGAGGGGTGTGAGAGTGCTTCTAATAGTGTGTGACTGCTGCTCTGTGAGGGGTGTGAGAGTGCTTCTAATAGTGTGTGACTGCTGCTTTGAGGGGTGTGAGAGTGCTTCTAATAGTTTGTGACTGCTGCTCTGTGAGGGGTGTGAGAGTGCTTCTAATAGTGCATGACTGCTGCTCTGTGCAGGGTGTGAGAGTGCTTCTAATAGTGCATGACTGCTGCTCTGAGGGGTTTGAGAGTGCTTCTAATAGTGCATGACTGCTGCTCTGAGGGGTGTGAGAGTGCTTCTAATAGTGCATGACTGCTGCTCTGAGGGGTGTGAGAGTGCTTCTAATAGTGCATGACTGCTGCTCTGAGGGGTTTGAGAGTGCTTCTAATAGTGCATGACTGCTGCTCTGAGGGGTGTGAAGGTGCTTCTAATAGTGCATGACTGCTGCTCTGAGGGGTGTGAGAGTGCTTCTAATAGTGTGCGGCTGCTGCTCTGTGCGGGGTGTGAGAGTGCTTCTAATAGTGCATGACTGCTGCTCTGAGGGGTTTGAGAGTGCTTCTAATAGTGCATGACTGCTGCTCTGAGGGGTGTGAGAGTGCTTCTAATAGTGCATGACTGCTGCTCTGAGGGGTGTGAGAGTGCTTCTAATAGTGCATGACTGCTGCTCTGAGGGGTTTGAGAGTGCTTCTGATAGTGCATCACTGCTGCTCTGAGGGGTGTGAGAGTGCTTCTAATAGTGTGTGGCTACTGCTCTGTGAGGGGTGTGAGAGTGCTTCTAATAGTGTGCGGCAGCTGCTCTGAGGGGTGTGAGAGTGCTTCTAATAGTGCATGACTGCTGCTCTGAGGGGTGTGAGAGTGCTTCTAATAGTGTGCGGCTGCTGCTCTGTGAGGGGTGTGAGAGTGCTTCTAATAGTGCATCACTGCTGCTCTGAGGGGTGTGAGAGTGCTTCTAATAGTGTGTGGCAGCTGCTCTGAGGGGTGTGAGAGTGCTTCTAATAGTGCATGACTGCTGCTCTGAGGGGTGTGAGAGTGCTTCTAATAGTGTGCGGCTGCTGCTCTGTGAGGGGTGTGAGAGTGCTTCTAATAGTGTGCGGCTGCTGCTCTGTGAGGGGTGTGAGAGTGCTTCTAATAGTGCATGACTGCTGCTCTGAGGGTGTGAGAGTGCTTCTAATAGTGTGTGACTGCTGCTCTGAGGGGTGTGAGAGTGCTTCTAATAGTGTCTGGCAGCTGCTCTGAGGGGTGTGAGAGTGCTTCTAAAAGTGTGCGGCTGCTGCTCTGTGCGGGGTGTGAGAGTGCTTCTAATAGTGCATGACTGCTGGTCTAAGGGGTGTGAGAGTGCTTCTAATAGTGTGTGACTGCTGCTCTGAGAGGGGTGTGAGAGTGCTTCTAATAGTGTGCGGCAGCTGCTCTGTGCGGGGTGTGAGAGTGCTTCTAATAGTGCATGACTGCTGCTCTGAGGGGTGTGAGAGTGCTTCTAATAGTGCATGACTGCTGCTCTGAGGGGTTTGAGAGTGCTTCTAATAGTGCATGACTGCTGCTCTGAGGGGTGTGAGAGTGCTTCTAATAGTGTGTGGCAGCTGCTCTGAGGGGTGTGAGAGTGCTTCTAATAGTGTGCGGCTGCTGCTCTGTGAGGGGTGTGAGAGTGCTTCTAAAAGTGTGCGGCTGCTGCTCTGTGCGGGGTGTGAGAGTGCTTCTAATAGTGCATGACTGCTGCTCTGAGGGGTGTGAGAGTGCTTCTAATAGTGTGTGACTGCTGCTCTGAGAGGGGTGTGAGAGTGCTTCTAATAGTGTGCGGCAGCTGCTCTGTGCGGGGTGTGAGAGTGCTTCTAATAGTGCATGACTGCTGCTCTGAGGGGTGTGAGAGTGCTTCTAATAGTGCATGACTGCTGCTCTGAGGGGTTTGAGAGTGCTTCTAATAGTGCATGACTGCTGCTCTGAGGGGTGTGAGAGTGCTTCTAATAGTGTGTGACTGCTGCTCTGAGGGGTGTGAGAGTGCTTCTAATAGTGCATGACTGCTACTCTGAGGGGTGTGAGAGTGCTTCTAATAGTGTGTGGCAGCTGCTCTGAGGGGTGTGAGAGTGCTTCTAATAGTGTGCGGCAGCTGCTCTGAGGGGTGTGAGAGTGCTTCTAATAGTGTGTGACTGCTGCTCTGTGAGGGGTGTGAGAGTGCTTCTAATAGTGTGTGACTGCTGCTTTGAGGGGTGTGAGAGTGCTTCTAATAGTTTGTGACTGCTGCTCTGTGAGGGGTGTGAGAGTGCTTCTAATAGTGCATGACTGCTGCTCTGTGCAGGGTGTGAGAGTGCTTCTAATAGTGCATGACTGCTGCTCTGAGGGGTTTGAGAGTGCTTCTAATAGTGCATGACTGCTGCTCTGAGGGGTGTGAGAGTGCTTCTAATAGTGTGCGGCAGCTGCTCTGTGAGGGGTGTGAGAGTGCTTCTAATAGTGCATGACTGCTGCTCTGAGGGGTGTGAGAGTGCTTCTAACTGTGCATGACTGCTGCTCTGAGGGGTGTGAGAGTGCTTCTAATAGTGCATGACTGCTGCTCTGAGGGGTTTGAGAGTGCTTCTAATAGTGCATGGCTGCTGCTCTGAGGGGTGTGAGAGTGCTTCTGATAGTGCATCACTGCTGCTCTGAGGGGTGTGAGAGTGCTTCTAATAGTGCCTGACTGCTGCTCTGAGGGGTGTGAGAGTGCTTCTAATAGTGCATGACTGCTACTCTGAGGGGTGTGAGAGTGCTTCTAATAGTGTGTGACTGCTGCTTTGAGGGGTGTGAGAGTGCTTCTAATAGTGTGCGGCTGATGCTCTGTGAGGGGTGTAAGAGTGCTTCTAATACTGTGTGACTTCTGCTCTCTGAGGGGTGTGAGAGTGCTTCTAATAGTGTGCGGCTGCTGCTCTGTGAGGAGTGTGAGAGTGCTTCTAATAGTTTGTGACTGCTGCTCTGTGAGGGGTGTGAGAGTGCTTCTAATAGTGCATGACTGCTGCTCTGTGCAGGGTGTGAGAGTGCTTCTAATAGTGCATGACTGCTGCTCTGAGGGGTTTGAGAGTGCTTCTAATAGTGCATGACTGCTGCTCTGAGGGGTGTGAGAGTGCTTCTAATAGTGTGCGGCAGCTGCTCTGAGGGGTGTGAGAATGCTTCTAACAGTGTGCGGCAGCTGCTCTGAAGGGTGTGAGAGTGCTTCTAATAGTGCATGACTGCTGCTCTGTGCAGGGTGTGAGAGTGCTTCTAATAGTGCATGACTGCTGCTCTGTGCAGGGTGTGAGGGTGCTTCTAATAGTGCATGACTGCTGGTCTAAGGGGTGTGAGAGTGCTTCTAATAGTGCATGACTGCTGCTCTGAGGGGTGTGAGAGTGCTTTAATAGTGTCTGGCAGCTGCTCTGAGGGGTGTGAGAGTGCTTTAATAGTGTCTGGCAGCTGCTCTGTGAGGGGTGTGAGAGTGCTTCTAATAGTGCATCACTGCTGCTCTGAGGGGTGTGAGAGTGCTTCTAATAGTGTGTGGCAGCTGCTCTGAGGGGTGTGAGAGTGCTTCTAATAGTGCATGACTGCTGCTCTGAGGGGTGTGAGAGTGCTTCTAATAGTGCATGACTGCTGCTCTGAGGGGTGTGAGAGTGCTTCTAATAGTTTGTGACTGCTGCTCTGTGAGGGGTGTGAGAGTGCTTCTAATAGTGCATGACTGCTGCTCTGTGCAGGGTGTGAGAGTGCTTCTAATAGTGCATGACTGCTGCTCTGAGGGGTTTGAGAGTGCTTCTAATAGTGCATGACTGCTGCTCTGAGGGGTGTGAGAGTGCTTCTAATAGTGCATGACTGCTGCTTTGAGGGGTGTGAGAGTGCTTCTAATAGTGTGTGACTGCTGCTCTGAGAGGGGTGTGAGAGTGCTTCTAATAGTGTGCGGCAGCTGCTCTGTGAGGGGTGTGAGAGTGCTTCTAATAGTGCATGACTGCTGCTCTGAGGGGTGTGAGAGTGCTTCTAATAGTGCATGACTGCTGCTCTGAGGGGTTTGAGAGTGCTTCTAATAGTGCATGACTGCTGCTCTGAGGGGTGTGAGAGTGCTTCTAATAGTGCATGACTGCTGCTCTGAGGGGTGTGAGAGTGCTTCTGATAGTGCATCACTGCTGCTCTGATGGGTGTGAGAGTGCTTCTAATAGTGCCTGACTGCTGCTCTGAGGGGTGTGAGAGTGCTTCTAATAGTGCATGACTGCTACTCTGAGGGGTGTGACAGTGCTTCTAATAGTGTGCGGCAGCTGCTCTGAGGGGTGTGAGAGTGCTTCTAATAGTGTGTGACTGCTGCTTTGAGGGGTGTGAGAGTGCTTCTAATAGTTTGTGACTGCTGCTCTGTGAGGGGTGTGAGAGTGCTTCTAATAGTGCATGACTGCTGCTCTGTGCAGGGTGTGAGAGTGCTTCTAATAGTGCATGACTGCTGCTCTGAGGGGTTTGAGAGTGCCTCTAATAGTGCATGGCTGCTGCTCTGAGGGGTGTGAGAGTGCTTTTAATAGTGTGTGGCAGCTGCTCTGAGGGGTGTGAGAGTGCTTCTAATAGTGCATGGCTGCTGCTCTGAGGGGTGTGAGAGTGCTTTAATAGTGTGTGGCAGCTGCTCTGAGGGGTGTGAGAGTGCTTCTAATAGTGCATGACTGCTGCTCTGTGCAGGGTGTGAGAGTGCTTCTAATAGTGCATGACTGCTGCTCTGAGGGGTTTGAGAGTGCTTCTAATAGTGCATGACTGCTGCTCTGAGGGGTGTGAGAGTGCTTCTAATAGTGCATGACTGCTGCTCTGAGGGGTGTGAGAGTGCTTCTAATAGTGTGCGGCTGCTGCTCTGTGAGGGGTGTGAGAGTGCTTCTAATAGTGTGTGACTGCTGCTCTGAGGGGTGTGAGAGTGCTTCTAATAGTGTCTGGTAGCTGCTCTGAGGGGTGTGAGAGTGCTTCTAAAAGTGTGCGGCTGCTGCTCTGTGCGGGGTGTGAGAGTGCTTCTAATAGTGCATGACTGCTGGTCTAAGGGGTGTGAGAGTGCTTCTAATAGTGTGTGGCAGCTGCTCTGAGGGGTGTGAGAGTGCTTCTAATAGTGCATGACTGCTGCTCTGAGGGGTGTGAGAGTGCTTCTAATAGTGCATGACTGCTGCTCTGAGGGGTGTGAGAGTGCTTCTAATAGTTTGTGACTGCTGCTCTGTGAGGGGTGTGAGAGTGCTTCTAATAGTGCATGACTGCTGCTCTGTGCAGGGTGTGAGAGTGCTTCTAATAGTGCATGACTGCTGATCTGAGGGGTTTGAGAGTGCTTCTAATAGTGCATGACTGCTGCTCTGAGGGGTGTGAGAGTGCTTCTAATAGTGCATGACTGCTGCTTTGAGGGGTGTGAGAGTGCTTCTAATAGTGTGTGACTGCTGCTCTGAGAGGGGTGTGAGAGTGCTTCTAATAGTGTGCGGCAGCTGCTCTGTGAGGGGTGTGAGAGTGCTTCTAATAGTGCATGACTGCTGCTCTGAGGGGTGTGAGAGTGCTTCTAATAGTGCATGACTGCTGCTCTGAGGGGTTTGAGAGTGCTTCTAATAGTGCATGACTGCTGCTCTGAGGGGTGTGAGAGTGCTTCTAATAGTGCATGACTGCTGCTCTGAGGGGTGTGAGAGTGCTTCTGATAGTGCATCACTGCTGCTCTGATGGGTGTGAGAGTGCTTCTAATAGTGCCTGACTGCTGCTCTGAGGGGTGTGAGAGTGCTTCTAATAGTGCATGACTGCTACTCTGAGGGGTGTGACAGTGCTTCTAATAGTGTGCGGCAGCTGCTCTGAGGGGTGTGAGAGTGCTTCTAATAGTGTGTGACTGCTGCTTTGAGGGGTGTGAGAGTGCTTCTAATAGTTTGTGACTGCTGCTCTGTGAGGGGTGTGAGAGTGCTTCTAATAGTGCATGACTGCTGCTCTGTGCAGGGTGTGAGAGTGCTTCTAATAGTGCATGACTGCTGCTCTGAGGGGTTTGAGAGTGCCTCTAATAGTGCATGGCTGCTGCTCTGAGGGGTGTGAGAGTGCTTTTAATAGTGTGGCAGCTGCTCTGAGGGGTGTGAGAGTGCTTCTAATAGTGCATGGCTGCTGCTCTGAGGGGTGTGAGAGTGCTTTAATAGTGTGTGGCAGCTGCTCTGAGGGGTGTGAGAGTGCTTCTAATAGTGCATGACTGCTGCTCTGTGCAGGGTGTGAGAGTGCTTCTAATAGTGCATGACTGCTACTCTGAGGGGTTTGAGAGTGCTTCTAATAGTGCATGACTGCTGCTCTGAGGGGTGTGAGAGTGCTTCTAATAGTGCATGACTGCTGCTCTGAGGGGTGTGAGAGTGCTTCTAATAGTGTGCGGCTGCTGCTCTGTGAGGGGTGTGAGAGTGCTTCTAATAGTGTGTGACTGCTGCTCTGAGGGGTGTGAGAGTGCTTCTAATAGTGTCTGGTAGCTGCTCTGAGGGGTGTGATAGTGCTTCTAAAAGTGTGCGGCTGCTGCTCTGTGCGGGGTGTGAGAGTGCTTCTAATAGTGCATGACTGCTGGTCTAAGGGGTGTGAGAGTGCTTCTAATAGTGTGTGACTGCTGCTCTGAGAGGGGTGTGAGAGTGCTTCTAATAGTGTGCGGCAGCTGCTCTGTGCGGGGTGTGAGAGTGCTTCTAATAGTGCATGACTGCTGCTCTGAGGGGTGTGAGAGTGCTTCTAATAGTGCATGACTGCTGCTCTGAGGGGTTTGAGAGTGCTTCTAATAGTGCATGACTGCTGCTCTGACGGGTGTGAGAGTGCTTCTAATAGTGTGCGGCTGCTGCTCAGTGAGGGGTGTGAGAGTGCTTCTAATAGTGTGCGGCAGCTGCTCTGTGCGGGGTGTGAGAGTGCTTCTAATAGTGCATGACTGCTGCTCTGAGGGGTGTGAGAGTGCTTCTAATAGTGCATGACTGCTGCTCTGAGGGGTTTGAGAGTGCTTCTAATAGTGCATGACTGCTGCTCTGAGGGGTGTGAGAGTGCTTCTAATAGTGTGTGACTGCTGCTCAGAGGGGTGTGAGAGTGCTTCTAATAGTGCATGACTGCTACTCTGAGGGGTGTGAGAGTGCTTCTAATACTGTGCGGCAGCTGCTCTGAGGGGTGTGAGAGTGCTTCTAATAGTGTGTGACTGCTGCTCTGTGAGGGGTGTGAGAGTGCTTCTAATAGTGTGTGACTGCTGCTTTGAGGGGTGTGAGAGTGCTTCTAATAGTTTGTGACTGCTGCTCTGTGAGGGGTGTGAGAGTGCTTCTAATAGTGCATGACTGCTGCTCTGTGCAGGGTGTGAGAGTGCTTCTAATAGTGCATGACTGCTGCTCTGAGGGGTTTGAGAGTGCTTCTAATAGTGCATGACTGCTGCTCTGAGGGGTGTGAGAGTGCTTCTAATAGTGCATGACTGCTGCTCTGAGGGGTGTGAGAGTGCTTCTAATAGTGCATGACTGCTGCTCTGAGGGGTTTGAGAGTGCTTCTAATAGTGCATGACTGCTGCTCTGAGGGGTGTGAAGGTGCTTCTAATAGTGCATGACTGCTGCTCTGAGGGGTGTGAGAGTGCTTCTAATAGTGTGCGGCTGCTGCTCTGTGCGGGGTGTGAGAGTGCTTCTAATAGTGCATGACTGCTGCTCTGAGGGGTTTGAGAGTGCTTCTAATAGTGCATGACTGCTGCTCTGAGGGGTGTGAGAGTGCTTCTAATAGTGCATGACTGCTGCTCTGAGGGGTGTGAGAGTGCTTCTAATAGTGCATGACTGCTGCTCTGAGGGGTTTGAGAGTGCTTCTGATAGTGCATCACTGCTGCTCTGAGGGGTGTGAGAGTGCTTCTAATAGTGTGTGGCTACTGCTCTGTGAGGGGTGTGAGAGTGCTTCTAATAGTGTGCGGCAGCTGCTCTGAGGGGTGTGAGAGTGCTTCTAATAGTGTGCGGCTGCTGCTCTGTGAGGGGTGTGAGAGTGCTTCTAATAGTGTGCGGCTGCTGCTCTGTGAGGGGTGTGAGAGTGCTTCTAATAGTGCATGACTGCTGCTCTGAGGGGTGTGAGAGTGCTTCTAATAGTGTGTGACTGCTGCTCTGAGGGGTGTGAGAGTGCTTCTAATAGTGTCTGGCAGCTGCTCTGAGGGGTGTGAGAGTGCTTCTAAAAGTGTGCGGCTGCTGCTCTGTGCGGGGTGTGAGAGTGCTTCTAATAGTGCATGACTGCTGGTCTAAGGGGTGTGAGAGTGCTTCTAATAGTGTGTGACTGCTGCTCTGAGAGGGGTGTGAGAGTGCTTCTAATAGTGTGCGGCAGCTGCTCTGTGCGGGGTGTGAGAGTGCTTCTAATAGTGCATGACTGCTGCTCTGAGGGGTGTGAGAGTGCTTCTAATAGTGCATGACTGCTGCTCTGAGGGGTTTGAGAGTGCTTCTAATAGTGCATGACTGCTGCTCTGAGGGGTGTGAGAGTGCTTCTAATAGTGTCTGGCAGCTGCTCTGAGGGGTGTGAGAGTGCTTCTAATAGTGTGCGGCTGCTGCTCTGTGAGGGGTGTGAGAGTGCTTCTAAAAGTGTGCGGCTGCTGCTCTGTGCGGGGTGTGAGAGTGCTTCTAATAGTGCATGACTGCTGCTCTGAGGGGTGTGAGAGTGCTTCTAATAGTGTGTGACTGCTGCTCTGAGAGGGGTGTGAGAGTGCTTCTAATAGTGTGCGGCAGCTGCTCTGTGCGGGGTGTGAGAGTGCTTCTAATAGTGCATGACTGCTGCTCTGAGGGGTGTGAGAGTGCTTCTAATAGTGCATGACTGCTGCTCTGAGGGGTTTGAGAGTGCTTCTAATAGTGCATGACTGCTGCTCTGAGGGGTGTGAGAGTGCTTCTAATAGTGTGTGACTGCTGCTCTGACGGGTGTGAGAGTGCTTCTAATAGTGCATGACTGCTACTCTGAGGGGTGTGAGAGTGCTTCTAATAGTGTGTGGCAGCTGCTCTGAGGGGTGTGAGAGTGCTTCTAATAGTGTGCGGCAGCTGCTCTGAGGGGTGTGAGAGTGCTTCTAATAGTGTGTGACTGCTGCTCTGTGAGGGGTGTGAGAGTGCTTCTAATAGTGTGTGACTGCTGCTTTGAGGGGTGTGGAAGTGCTTCTAATAGTTTGTGACTGCTGCTCTGTGAGGGGTGTGAGAGTGCTTCTAATAGTGCATGACTGCTGCTCTGTGCAGGGTGTGAGAGTGCTTCTAATAGTGCATGACTGCTGCTCTGAGGGGTTTGAGAGTGCTTCTAATAGTGCATGACTGCTGCTCTGAGGGGTGTGAGAGTGCTTCTAATAGTGTGCGGCAGCTGCTCTGTGAGGGGTGTGAGAGTGCTTCTAATAGTGCATGACTGCTGCTCTGAGGGGTGTGAGAGTGCTTCTAACTGTGCATGACTGCTGCTCTGAGGGGTGTGAGAGTGCTTCTAATAGTGCATGACTGCTGCTCTGAGGGGTTTGAGAGTGCTTCTAATAGTGCATGACTGCTGCTCTGAGGGGTGTGAGAGTGCTTCTGATAGTGCATCACTGCTGCTCTGAGGGGTGTGAGAGTGCTTCTAATAGTGCCTGACTGCTGCTCTGAGGGGTGTGAGAGTGCTTCTAATAGTGTGTGACTGCTGCTCTGAGGGGTGTGAGAGTGCTTCTAATAGTGCATGACTGCTGCTCTGAGGGGTGTGAGAGTGCTTCTGATAGTGCATCACTGCTGCTCTGAGGGGTGTGAGAGTGCTTCTAATAGTGCCTGACTGCTGCTCTGAGGGGTGTGAGAGTGCTTCTAATAGTGCATGACTGCTACTCTGAGGGGTGTGAGAGTGCTTCTAATAGTGTGTGACTGCTGCTTTGAGGGGTGTGAGAGTGCTTCTAATAGTGTGCGGCTGATGCTCTGTGAGGGGTGTAAGAGTACTTCTAATACTGTGTGACTTCTGCTCTCTGAGGGGTGTGAGAGTGCTTCTAATAGTGTGCGGCTGCTGCTCTGTGAGGAGTGTGAGAGTGCTTCTAATAGTTTGTGACTGCTGCTCCGTGAGGGGTGTGAGAGTGCTTCTAATAGTGCATGACTGCTGCTCTGTGCAGGGTGTGAGAGTGCTTCTAATAGTGCATGACTGCTGCTCTGAGGGGTTTGAGAGTGCTTCTAATAGTGCATGACTGCTGCTCTGAGGGGTGTGAGAGTGCTTCTAATAGTGTGCGGCAGCTGCTCTGAGGGGTGTGAGAATGCTTCTAATAGTGTGCGGCAGCTGCTCTGAAGGGTGTGAGAGTGCTTCTAATAGTGCATGACTGCTGCTCTGTGCAGGGTGTGAGAGTGCTTCTAATAGTGCATGACTGCTGCTCTGTGCAGGGTGTGAGGGTGCTTCTAATAGTGCATGACTGCTGGTCTAAGGGGTGTGAGAGTGCTTCTAATAGTGCATGACTGCTGCTCTGAGGGGTGTGAGAGTGCTTTAATAGTGTCTGGCAGCTGCTCTGAGGGGTGTGAGAGTGCTTTAATAGTGTCTGGCAGCTGCTCTGTGAGGGGTGTGAGAGTGCTTCTAATAGTGCATCACTGCTGCTCTGAGGGGTGTGAGAGTGCTTCTAATAGTGTGTGGCAGCTGCTCTGAGGGGTGTGAGAGTGCTTCTAATAGTGCATGACTGCTGCTCTGAGGGGTGTGAGAGTGCTTCTAATAGTGTGCGGCTGCTGCTCTGTGAGGGGTGTGAGAGTGCTTCTAATAGTGTGCGGCTGCTGCTCTGTGAGGGGTGTGAGAGTGCTTCTAATAGTGCATGACTGCTGCTCTGAGGGGTGTGAGAGTGCTTCTAATAGTGTGTGACTGCTGCTCTGAGGGGTGTGAGAGTGCTTCTAATAGTGTCTGGCAGCTGCTCTGAGGGGTGTGAGAGTGCTTCTAAAAGTGTGCGGCTGCTGCTCTGTGCGGGGTGTGAGAGTGCTTCTAATAGTGTATGACTGCTGGTCTAAGGGGTGTGAGAGTGCTTCTAATAGTGTGTGACTGCTGCTCTGAGAGGGGTGTGAGAGTGCTTCTAATAGTGTGCGGCAGCTGCTCTGTGCGGGGTGTGAGAGTGCTTCTAATAGTGCATGACTGCTGCTCTGAGGGGTGTGAGAGTGCTTCTAATAGTGCATGACTGCTGCTCTGAGGGGTTTGAGAGTGCTTCTAATAGTGCATGACTGCTGCTCTGAGGGGTGTGAGAGTGCTTCTAATAGTGTGTGGCAGCTGCTCTGAGGGGTGTGAGAGTGCTTCTAATAGTGTGCGGCTGCTGCTCTGTGAGGGGTGTGAGAGTGCTTCTAAAAGTGTGCGGCTGCTGCTCTGTGCGGGGTGTGAGAGTGCTTCTAATAGTGCATGACTGCTGCTCTGAGGGGTGTGAGAGTGCTTCTAATAGTGTGTGACTGCTGCTCTGAGAGGGGTGTGAGAGTGCTTCTAATAGTGTGCGGCAGCTGCTCTGTGCGGGGTGTGAGAGTGCTTCTAATAGTGCATGACTGCTGCTCTGAGGGGTGTGAGAGTGCTTCTAATAGTGCATGACTGCTGCTCTGAGGGGTTTGAGAGTGCTTCTAATAGTGCATGACTGCTGCTCTGAGGGGTGTGAGAGTGCTTCTAATAGTGTGTGACTGCTGCTCTGAGGGGTGTGAGAGTGCTTCTAATAGTGCATGACTGCTACTCTGAGGGGTGTGAGAGTGCTTCTAATAGTGTGTGGCAGCTGCTCTGAGGGGTGTGAGAGTGCTTCTAATAGTGTGCGGCAGCTGCTCTGAGGGGTGTGAGAGTGCTTCTAATAATGTGTGACTGCTGCTCTGTGAGGGGTGTGAGAGTGCTTCTAATAGTGTGTGACTGCTGCTTTGAGGGGTGTGAGAGTGCTTCTAATAGTTTGTGACTGCTGCTCTGTGAGGGGTGTGAGAGTGCTTCTAATAGTGCATGACTGCTGCTCTGTGCAGGGTGTGAGAGTGCTTCTAATAGTGCATGACTGCTGCTCTGAGGGGTTTGAGAGTGCTTCTAATAGTGCATGACTGCTGCTCTGAGGGGTGTGAGAGTGCTTCTAATAGTGTGCGGCAGCTGCTCTGTGAGGGGTGTGAGAGTGCTTCTAATAGTGCATGACTGCTGCTCTGAGGGGTGTGAGAGTGCTTCTAATAGTGCATGACTGCTGCTCTGAGGGGTGTGAGAGTGCTTCTAATAGTGCATGACTGCTGCTCTGAGGGGTTTGAGAGTGCTTCTAATAGTGCATGACTGCTGCTCTGAGGGGTGTGAGAGTGCTTCTGATAGTGCATCACTGCTGCTCTGAGGGGTGTGAGAGTGCTTCTAATAGTGCCTGACTGCTGCTCTGAGGGGTGTGAGAGTGCTTCTAATAGTGCATGACTGCTACTCTGAGGGGTGTGAGAGTGCTTCTAATAGTGTGTGACTGCTGCTTTGAGGGGTGTGAGAGTGCTTCTAATAGTGTGCGGCTGATGCTCTGTGAGGGGTGTAAGAGTGCTTCTAATACTGTGTGACTTTTGCTCTCTGAGGGGTGTGAGAGTGCTTCTAATAGTGTGCGGCTGCTGCTCTGTGAGGAGTGTGAGAGTGCTTCTAATAGTTTGTGACTGCTGCTCTGTGAGGGGTGTGAGAGTGCTTCTAATAGTGCATGACTGCTGCTCTGTGCAGGGTGTGAGAGTGCTTCTAATAGTGCATGACTGCTGCTCTGAGGGGTTTGAGAGTGCTTCTAATAGTGCATGACTGCTGCTCTGAGGGGTGTGAGAGTGCTTCTAATAGTGTGCGGCAGCTGCTCTGAGGGGTGTGAGAATGCTTCTAATAGTGTGCGGCAGCTGCTCTGAAGGGTGTGAGAGTGCTTCTAATAGTGCATGACTGCTGCTCTGTGCAGGGTGTGAGAGTGCTTCTAATAGTGCATGACTGCTGCTCTGTGCAGGGTGTGAGAGTGCTTCTAATAGTGCATGACTGCTGGTCTAAGGGGTGTGAGAGTGCTTCTAATAGTGCATGACTGCTGCTCTGAGGGGTGTGAGAGTGCTTTAATAGTGTCTGGCAGCTGCTCTGAGGGGTGTGAGAGTGCTTTAATAGTGTCTGGCAGCTGCTCTGAGGGGTGTGAGAGTGCGTTAATAGTGTGTGGCAGCTGCTCTGAGGGGTGTGGGAGTGCTTCTAATAGTGTGCGGCTGCTATTCTGTGAGGGGTGTGAGAGTGCTTTAATAGTGTCTGGCAGCTGCTCTGAGGGGTGTGAGAGTGCTTCTAATAGTGCATGGCTGCTGCTCTGAGGGGTGTGAGAGTGCTTCTAATAGTGTGTGACTGCTGCTTTGAGGGGTGTGAGAGTGCTTCTAATAGTGCGTAGCTGCTGCTCTGAGGGGTGTGAGAGTGCTTCTAATAGTGTGCGGCTGCTATTCTGTGAGGGGTGTGAGAGTGCTTCTAATAGTGCGTAACTGCTGCTCTGAGGGGTGTGAGAGTGCTTCTAATAGTGTGTGACTGCTGCTCTGTGCGGGGTGTGAGAGTGCTTTTAATAGTGTGTGACTGCTGCTTTGAGGGGTGTGAGAGTGCTTCTAATAGTGTGTAGCTGCTGCTCTGAGGGGTGTGAGAGTGCTTCTAATAGTGTGCGGCTGCTATTCTGTGAGGGGTGTGAGAGTGCTTCTAATAGTGCGTAACTGCTGCTCTGAGGGGTGTGAGAGTGCTTCTAATAGTGTGTGACTGCTGCTTTGAGGGGTGTGAGAGTGCTTTTAATAGTATGTGGCAGCTGCTCTGAGGGGTGTGAGAGTGCTTCTAATAGTGCATGGCTGCTGCTCTGAGGGGTGTGAGAGTGCTTTAATAGTGTGTGGCAGCTGCTCTGAGGGGTGTGAGAGTGCTTCTAATAGTGTGCGGCAGCTGCTCTGAGGGGTGTGAGAGTGCTTCTAATAGTGCATGACTGCTGCTCTGAGGGGTGTGAGAGTGCTTCTAATAGTGCATGACTGCTGCTCTGAGGGGTGTGAGAGTGCTTCTAATAGTGTGCGGCTGCTGCTCTGTGAGGGGTGTGAGAGTGCTTCTAAAAGTGTGCGGCTGCTGCTCTGTGCGGGGTGTGAGAGTGCTTCTAATAGTGCATGACTGCTGCTCTGAGGGGTGTGAGAGTGCTTCTAATAGTGCATGACTGCTGCTCTGAGGGGTGTGAGAGTGCTTCTAATAGTGTGTGACTGCTGCTCTGAGAGGGGTGTGAGAGTGCTTCTAATAGTGTGCGGCAGCTGCTCTGTGCGGGGTGTGAGAGTGCTTCTAATAGTGCATGACTGCTGCTCTGAGGGGTGTGAGAGTGCTTCTAATAGTGCATGACTGCTGCTCTGAGGGGTGTGAGAGTGCTTCTAATAGTGCATGACTGCTGCTCTGAGGGGTGTGAGAGTGCTTCTAATAGTGCATGACTGCTGCTCTGAGGGGTGTGAGAGTGCTTCTAATAGTGCATGACTGCTGCTCTGAGGGGTATGAGAGTGCTTCTAATAGTGCATGACTGCTGCTCTGAGGGGTGCGAGAGTGCTTCTAATAGTGCATGACTGCTGCTCTGAGGGGTTTGAGAGTGCTTCTAATAGTGCATGACTGCTGCTCTGAGTGGTGTGAGAGTGCTTCTAATAGTGCATGACTGCTGCTCTGAGGGGTTTGAGAGTGCTTCCAATAGTGCATGACTGCTGCTCTGAGGGGTGTGAGAGTGCTTCTGATAGTGCATCACTGCTGCTCTGAGGGGTGTGAGAGTGCTTCTAATAGTGCCTGACTGCTGCTCTGAGGGGTGTGAGAGTGCTTCTAATAGTGCATGACTGCTACTCTGAGGGGTGTGAGAGTGCTTCTAATAGTGTGCGGCAGCTGCTCTGAGGGGTGTGAGAGTGCTTCTAATAGTGTGTGACTGCTGCTTTGAGGGGTGTGAGAATGCTTCTAATAGTTTGTGACTGCTGCTCTGTGAGGGGTGTGAGAGTGCTTCTAATAGTGCATGACTGCTGCTCTGTGCAGGGTGTGAGAGTGCTTCTAATAGTGCATGACTGCTGCTCTGAGGGGTTTGAGAGTGCTTCTAATAGTGCATGACTGCTGCTCTGAGGGGTGTGAGAGTGCTTCTAATAGTGCATGACTGCTGCTTTGAGGGGTGTGAGAGTGCTTCTAATAGTGTGTGACTGCTGCTCTGAGAGGGGTGTGAGAGTGCTTTAATAGTGTGTGGCAGCTGCTCTGAGGGGTGTGAGAGTGCTTCTAATAGTGCATGGCTGCTGCTCTGAGGGGTGTGAGAGTGCTTCTAATAGTGCATGACTGCTGCTCTGAGGGGTTTGAGAGTGCTTCTAATAGTGCATGAGTGCTGCTCTGAGGGGTGTGAGAGTGCTTCTAATAGTGTGCGGCAGCTGCTCTGAGGGGTGTGAGAGTGCTTCTAATAGTGTGCGGCAGCTGCTTTGAGGGGTGTGAGAGTGCTTCTAATAGTTTGTGACTGCTGCTCTGTGAGGGGTGTGAGAGTGCTTCTAATAGTGCATGACTGCTGCTCTGTGCAGGGTGTGAGAGTGCTTCTAATAGTGCATGACTGCTGCTCTGAGGGGTTTGAGAGTGCTTCTAATAGTGCATGACTGCTGCTCTGAGGGGTGTGAGAGTGCTTCTAATAGTGCATGACTGCTGCTTTGAGGGGTGTGAGAGTGCTTCTAATAGTGTCTGACTGCTGCTCTGAGAGGGGTGTGAGAGTGCTTCTAATGGTGTGCGGCAGCTGCTCTGTGAGGGGTGTGAGAGTGCTTCTAATAGTGCATGACTGCTGCTCTGAGGGGTGTGAGAGTGCTTCTAATAGTGCATGACTGCTGCTCTGAGGGGTGTGAGAGTGCTTCTAATAGTGCATGACTGCTGCTCTGAGGGGTGTGAGAGTGCTTCTAATAGTTTGTGACTGCTGCTCTGTGAGGGGTGTGAGAGTGCTTCTAATAGTGCATGACTGCTCTGTGCAGGGTGTGAGAGTGCTTCTAATAGTGCATGACTGCTGCTCTGAGGGGTTTGAGAGTGCTTCTAATAGTGCATGACTGCTGCTCTGAGGGGTGTGAGAGTGCTTCTAATAGTGCATGACTGCTGCTTTGAGGGGTGTGAGAGTGCTTCTAATAGTGTGTGACTGCTGCTCTGAGAGGGGTGTGAGAGTGCTTCTAATAGTGTGCGGCAGCTGCTCTGTGAGGGGTGTGAGAGTGCTTCTAATAGTGCATGACTGCTGCTCTGAGGGGTGTGAGAGTGCTTCTAATAGTGCATGACTGCTGCTCTGAGGGGTTTGAGAGTGCTTCTAATAGTGCATGACTGCTGCTCTGAGGGGTGTGAGAGTGCTTCTAATAGTGCATGACTGCTGCTCTGAGGGGTGTGAGAGTGCTTCTGATAGTGCATCACTGCTGCTCTGAGGGGTGTGAGAGTGCTTCTAATAGTGCCTGACTGCTGCTCTGAGGGGTGTGAGAGTGCTTCTAATAGTGCATGACTGCTACTCTGAGGGGTGTGAGAGTGCTTCTAATAGTGTGTGACTGCTGCTTTGAGGGGCGTGAGAGTGCTTCTAATAGTGTGCGGCTGATGCTCTGTGAGGGGTGTAAGAGTGCTTCTAATACTGTGTGACTTCTGCTCTCTGAGGGGTGTGAGAGTGCTTCTAATAGTGTGCGGCTGCTGCTCTGTGAGGAGTGTGAGAGTGCTTCTAATAGTTTGTGACTGCTGCTCTGTGAGGGGTGTGAGAGTGCTTCTAATAGTGCATGACTGCTGCTCTGTGCAGGGTGTGAGAGTGCTTCTAATAGTGCATGACTGCTGCTCTGAGGGGTTTGAGAGTGCTTCTAATAGTGCATGACTGCTGCTCTGAGGGGTGTGAGAGTGCTTCTAATAGTGTGCGGCAGCTGCTCTGAGGGGTGTGAGAATGCTTCTAATAGTGTGCGGCAGCTGCTCTGAAGGGTGTGAGAGTGCTTCTAATAGTGCATGACTGCTGCTCTGTGCAGGGTGTGAGAGTGCTTCTAATAGTGCATGACTGCTGCTCTGTGCAGGGCGTGAGAGTGCTTCTAATAGTGCATGACTGCTGGTCTAAGGGGTGTGAGAGTGCTTCTAATAGTGCATGACTGCTGCTCTGAGGGGTGTGAGAGTGCTTTAATAGTGTCTGGCAGCTGCTCTGAGGGGTGTGAGAGTGCTTTAATAGTGTCTGGCAGCTGCTCTGAGGGGTGTGAGAGTGCGTTAATAGTGTGTGGCAGCTGCTCTGAGGGGTGTGGGAGTGCTTCTAATAGTGTGCGGCTGCTATTCTGTGAGGGGTGTGAGAGTGCTTTAATAGTGTCTGGCAGCTGCTCTGAGGGGTGTGAGAGTCCTTCTAATAGTGCATGGCTGCTGCTCTGAGGGGTGTGAGAGTGCTTCTAATAGTGTGTGACTGCTGCTTTGAGGGGTGTGAGAGTGCTTCTAATAGTGCGTAGCTGCTGCTCTGAGGGGTGTGAGAGTGCTTCTAATAGTGTGGGGCTGCTATTCTGTGAGGGGTGTGAGAGTGCTTCTAATAGTGCGTAACTGCTGCTCTGAGGGGTGTGAGAGTGCTTCTAATAGTGTGTGACTGCTGCTCTGTGCGGGGTGTGAGAGTGCTTTTAATAGTGTGTGACTGCTGCTTTGAGGGGTGTGAGAGTGCTTCTAATAGTGCGTAGCTGCTGCTCTGAGGGGTGTGAGAGTGCTTCTAATAGTGTGCGGCAGCTATTCTGTGAGGGGTGTGAGAGTGCTTCTAATAGTGCGTAACTGCTGCTCTGAGGGGTGTGAGAGTGCTTCTAATAGTGTGTGACTGCTGCTTTGAGGGGTGTGAGAGTGCTTTTAATAGTGTGTGGCAGCTGCTCTGAGGGGTGTGAAAGTGCTTCTAATAGTGCATGGCTGCTGCTCTGAGGGGTGTGAGAGTGCTTTAATAGTGTGTGGCAGCTGCTCTGAGGGGTGTGAGAGTGCTTTAATAGTGTGTGGCAGCTGCTCTGAGGGGTGTGAGAGTGCTTCTAATAGTGTGCGGCAGCTGCTCTGAGGGGTGTGAGAGTGCTTCTAATAGTGCATGACTGCTGCTCTGAGGGGTGTGAGAGTGCTTCTAATAGTGCATGACTGCTGCTCTGAGGGGTGTGAGAGTGCTTCTAATAGTGTGCGGCTGCTGCTCTGTGAGGGGTGTGAGAGTGCTTCTAAAAGTGTGCGGCTGCTGCTCTGTGCGGGGTGTGAGAGTGCTTCTAATAGTGCATGACTGCTGCTCTGAGGGGTGTGAGAGTGCTTCTAATAGTGAATGACTGCTGCTCTGAGGGGTGTGAGAGTGCTTCTAATAGTGTGTGACTGCTGCTCTGAGAGGGGTGTGAGAGTGCTTCTAATAGTGTGCGGCAGCTGCTCTGTGCGGGGTGTGAGAGTGCTTCTAATAGTGCATGACTGCTGCTCTGAGGGGTGTGAGAGTGCTTCTAATAGTGCATGACTGCTGCTCTGAGGGGTGTGAGAGTGCTTCTAATAGTGCATGACTGCTGCTCTGAGGGGTGTGAGAGTGCTTCTAATAGTGCCTGACTGCTGCTCTGAGGGGTGTGAGAGTGCTTCTAATAGTGCATGACTGCTACTCTGAGGGGTGTGAGAGTGCTTCTAATAGTGTGTGACTGCTGCTTTGAGGGGCGTGAGAGTGCTTCTAATAGTGTGCGGCTGATGCTCTGTGAGGGGTGTAAGAGTGCTTCTAATACTGTGTGACTTCTGCTCTCTGAGGGGTGTGAGAGTGCTTCTAATAGTGTGCGGCTGCTGCTCTGTGAGGAGTGTGAGAGTGCTTCTAATAGTTTGTGACTGCTGCTCTGTGAGGGGTGTGAGAGTGCTTCTAATAGTGCATGACTGCTGCTCTGTGCAGGGTGTGAGAGTGCTTCTAATAGTGCATGACTGCTGCTCTGAGGGGTTTGAGAGTGCTTCTAATAGTGCATGACTGCTGCTCTGAGGGGTGTGAGAGTGCTTCTAATAGTGTGCGGCAGCTGCTCTGAGGGGTGTGAGAATGCTTCTAATAGTGTGCGGCAGCTGCTCTGAAGGGTGTGAGAGTGCTTCTAATAGTGCATGACTGCTGCTCTGTGCAGGGTGTGAGAGTGCTTCTAATAGTGCATGACTGCTGCTCTGTGCAGGGCGTGAGAGTGCTTCTAATAGTGCATGACTGCTGGTCTAAGGGGTGTGAGAGTGCTTCTAATAGTGCATGACTGCTGCTCTGAGGGGTGTGAGAGTGCTTTAATAGTGTCTGGCAGCTGCTCTGAGGGGTGTGAGAGTGCTTTAATAGTGTCTGGCAGCTGCTCTGAGGGGTGTGAGAGTGCGTTAATAGTGTGTGGCAGCTGCTCTGAGGGGTGTGGGAGTGCTTCTAATAGTGTGCGGCTGCTATTCTGTGAGGGGTGTGAGAGTGCTTTAATAGTGTCTGGCAGCTGCTCTGAGGGGTGTGAGAGTCCTTCTAATAGTGCATGGCTGCTGCTCTGAGGGGTGTGAGAGTGCTTCTAATAGTGTGTGACTGCTGCTTTGAGGGGTGTGAGAGTGCTTCTAATAGTGCGTAGCTGCTGCTCTGAGGGGTGTGAGAGTGCTTCTAATAGTGTGGGGCTGCTATTCTGTGAGGGGTGTGAGAGTGCTTCTAATAGTGCGTAACTGCTGCTCTGAGGGGTGTGAGAGTGCTTCTAATAGTGTGTGACTGCTGCTCTGTGCGGGGTGTGAGAGTGCTTTTAATAGTGTGTGACTGCTGCTTTGAGGGGTGTGAGAGTGCTTCTAATAGTGCGTAGCTGCTGCTCTGAGGGGTGTGAGAGTGCTTCTAATAGTGTGCGGCAGCTATTCTGTGAGGGGTGTGAGAGTGCTTCTAATAGTGCGTAACTGCTGCTCTGAGGGGTGTGAGAGTGCTTCTAATAGTGTGTGACTGCTGCTTTGAGGGGTGTGAGAGTGCTTTTAATAGTGTGTGGCAGCTGCTCTGAGGGGTGTGAAAGTGCTTCTAATAGTGCATGGCTGCTGCTCTGAGGGGTGTGAGAGTGCTTTAATAGTGTGTGGCAGCTGCTCTGAGGGGTGTGAGAGTGCTTTAATAGTGTGTGGCAGCTGCTCTGAGGGGTGTGAGAGTGCTTCTAATAGTGTGCGGCAGCTGCTCTGAGGGGTGTGAGAGTGCTTCTAATAGTGCATGACTGCTGCTCTGAGGGGTGTGAGAGTGCTTCTAATAGTGCATGACTGCTGCTCTGAGGGGTGTGAGAGTGCTTCTAATAGTGTGCGGCTGCTGCTCTGTGAGGGGTGTGAGAGTGCTTCTAAAAGTGTGCGGCTGCTGCTCTGTGCGGGGTGTGAGAGTGCTTCTAATAGTGCATGACTGCTGCTCTGAGGGGTGTGAGAGTGCTTCTAATAGTGCATGACTGCTGCTCTGAGGGGTGTGAGAGTGCTTCTAATAGTGTGTGACTGCTGCTCTGAGAGGGGTGTGAGAGTGCTTCTAATAGTGTGCGGCAGCTGCTCTGTGCGGGGTGTGAGAGTGCTTCTAATAGTGCATGACTGCTGCTCTGAGGGGTGTGAGAGTGCTTCTAATAGTGCATGACTGCTGCTCTGAGGGGTGTGAGAGTGCTTCTAATAGTGCATGACTGCTGCTCTGAGGGGTGTGAGAGTGCTTCTAATAGTGCATGACTGCTGCTCTGAGGGGTGTGAGAGTGCTTCTAATAGTGCATGACTGCTGCTCTGAGGGGTGTGAGAGTGCTTCTAATAGTGCATGACTGCTGCTCTGAGGGGTTTGAGAGTGCTTCTAATAGTGCATGACTGCTGCTCTGAGGGGTTTGAGAGTGCTTCTAATAGTGCATGACTGCTGCTCTGAGTGGTGTGAGAATGCTTCTAATAGTGCATGACTGCTGCTCTGAGGGGTTTGAGAGTGCTTCCAATAGTGCATGACTGCTGCTCTGAGGGGTGTGAGAGTGCTTCTGATAGTGCATCACTGCTGCTCTGAGGGGTGTGAGAGTGCTTCTAATCGTGCCTGACTGCTGCTCTGAGGGGTGTGAGAGTGCTTCTAATAGTGCATGACTGCTACTCTGAGGGGTGTGAGAGTGCTTCTAATAGTGTGCGGCAGCTGCTCTGAGGGGTGTGAGAGTGCTTCTAATAGTGTGTGACTGCTGCTTTGAGGGGTGTGAGAGTGCTTCTAATAGTTTGTGACTGCTGCTCTGTGAGGGGTGTGAGAGTGCTCCTAATAGTGCATGACTGCTGCTCTGTGCAGGGTGTGAGAGTGCTTCTAATAGTGCATGACTGCTGCTCTGAGGGGTTTGAGAGTGCTTCTAATAGTGCATGACTGCTGCTCTGAGGGGTGTGAGAGTGCTTCTAATAGTGCATGACTGCTGCTTTGAGGGGTGTGAGAGTGCTTCTAATAGTGTGTGACTGCTGCTCTGAGAGGGGTGTGAGAGTGCTTTAATAGTGTGTGGCAGCTGCTCTGAGGGGTGTGAGAGTGCTTCTAATAGTGCATGGCTGCTGCTCTGAGGGGTGTGAGAGTGCTTCTAATAGTGCATGACTGCTGCTCTGAGGGGTTTGAGAGTGCTTCTAATAGTGCATGAGTGCTGCTCTGAGGGGTGTGAGAGTGCTTCTAATAGTGTGTGACTGCTGCTTTGAGGGGCGTGAGAGTGCTTCTAATAGTGTGCGGCTGATGCTCTGTGAGGGGTGTAAGAGTGCTTCTAATACTGTGTGACTTCTGCTCTCTGAGGGGTGTGAGAGTGCTTCTAATAGTGTGCGGCTGCTGCTCTGTGAGGAGTGTGAGAGTGCTTCTAATAGTTTGTGACTGCTGCTCTGTGAGGGGTGTGAGAGTGCTTCTAATAGTGCATGACTGCTGCTCTGTGCAGGGTGTGAGAGTGCTTCTAATAGTGCATGACTGCTGCTCTGAGGGGTTTGAGAGTGCTTCTAATAGTGCATGACTGCTGCTCTGAGGGGTGTGAGAGTGCTTCTAATAGTGTGCGGCAGCTGCTCTGAGGGGTGTGAGAATGCTTCTAATAGTGTGCGGCAGCTGCTCTGAAGGGTGTGAGAGTGCTTCTAATAGTGCATGACTGCTGCTCTGTGCAGGGTGTGAGAGTGCTTCTAATAGTGCATGACTGCTGCTCTGTGCAGGGCGTGAGAGTGCTTCTAATAGTGCATGACTGCTGGTCTAAGGGGTGTGAGAGTGCTTCTAATAGTGCATGACTGCTGCTCTGAGGGGTGTGAGAGTGCTTTAATAGTGTCTGGCAGCTGCTCTGAGGGGTGTGAGAGTGCTTTAATAGTGTCTGGCAGCTGCTCTGAGGGGTGTGAGAGTGCGTTAATAGTGTGTGGCAGCTGCTCTGAGGGGTGTGGGAGTGCTTCTAATAGTGTGCGGCTGCTATTCTGTGAGGGGTGTGAGAGTGCTTTAATAGTGTCTGGCAGCTGCTCTGAGGGGTGTGAGAGTCCTTCTAATAGTGCATGGCTGCTGCTCTGAGGGGTGTGAGAGTGCTTCTAATAGTGTGTGACTGCTGCTTTGAGGGGTGTGAGAGTGCTTCTAATAGTGCGTAGCTGCTGCTCTGAGGGGTGTGAGAGTGCTTCTAATAGTGTGGGGCTGCTATTCTGTGAGGGGTGTGAGAGTGCTTCTAATAGTGCGTAACTGCTGCTCTGAGGGGTGTGAGAGTGCTTCTAATAGTGTGTGACTGCTGCTCTGTGCGGGGTGTGAGAGTGCTTTTAATAGTGTGTGACTGCTGCTTTGAGGGGTGTGAGAGTGCTTCTAATAGTGCGTAGCTGCTGCTCTGAGGGGTGTGAGAGTGCTTCTAATAGTGTGCGGCAGCTATTCTGTGAGGGGTGTGAGAGTGCTTCTAATAGTGCGTAACTGCTGCTCTGAGGGGTGTGAGAGTGCTTCTAATAGTGTGTGACTGCTGCTTTGAGGGGTGTGAGAGTGCTTTTAATAGTGTGTGGCAGCTGCTCTGAGGGGTGTGAGAGTGCTTCTAATAGTGCATGGCTGCTGCTCTGAGGGGTGTGAGAGTGCTTTAATAGTGTGTGGCAGCTGCTCTGAGGGGTGTGAGAGTGCTTTAATAGTGTGTGGCAGCTGCTCTGAGGGGTGTGAGAGTGCTTCTAATAGTGTGCGGCAGCTGCTCTGAGGGGTGTGAGAGTGCTTCTAATAGTGCATGACTGCTGCTCTGAGGGGTGTGAGAGTGCTTCTAATAGTGCATGACTGCTGCTCTGAGGGGTGTGAGAGTGCTTCTAATAGTGTGCGGCTGCTGCTCTGTGAGGGGTGTGAGAGTGCTTCTAAAAGTGTGCGGCTGCTGCTCTGTGCGGGGTGTGAGAGTGCTTCTAATAGTGCATGACTGCTGCTCTGAGGGGTGTGAGAGTGCTTCTAATAGTGCATGACTGCTGCTCTGAGGGGTGTGAGAGTGCTTCTAATAGTGTGTGACTGCTGCTCTGAGAGGGGTGTGAGAGTGCTTCTAATAGTGTGCGGCAGCTGCTCTGTGCGGGGTGTGAGAGTGCTTCTAATAGTGCATGACTGCTGCTCTGAGGGGTGTGAGAGTGCTTCTAATAGTGCATGACTGCTGCTCTGAGGGGTGTGAGAGTGCTTCTAATAGTGCATGACTGCTGCTCTGAGGGGTGTGAGAGTGCTTCTAATAGTGCATGACTGCTGCTCTGAGGGGTGTGAGAGTGCTTCTAATAGTGCATGACTGCTGCTCTGAGGGGTGTGAGAGTGCTTCTAATAGTGCATGACTGCTGCTCTGAGGGGTGTGAGAGTGCTTCTAATAGTGCATGACTGCTGCTCTGAGGGGTTTGAGAGTGCTTCTAATAGTGCATGACTGCTGCTCTGAGGGGTTTGAGAGTGCTTCTAATAGTGCATGACTGCTGCTCTGAGTGGTGTGAGAATGCTTCTAATAGTGCATGACTGCTGCTCTGAGGGGTTTGAGAGTGCTTCCAATAGTGCATGACTGCTGCTCTGAGGGGTGTGAGAGTGCTTCTGATAGTGCATCACTGCTGCTCTGAGGGGTGTGAGAGTGCTTCTAATCGTGCCTGACTGCTGCTCTGAGGGGTGTGAGAGTGCTTCTAATAGTGCATGACTGCTACTCTGAGGGGTGTGAGAGTGCTTCTAATAGTGTGCGGCAGCTGCTCTGAGGGGTGTGAGAGTGCTTCTAATAGTGTGTGACTGCTGCTTTGAGGGGTGTGAGAGTGCTTCTAATAGTTTGTGACTGCTGCTCTGTGAGGGGTGTGAGAGTGCTTCTAATAGTGCATGACTGCTGCTCTGTGCAGGGTGTGAGAGTGCTTCTAATAGTGCATGACTGCTGCTCTGAGGGGTTTGAGAGTGCTTCTAATAGTGCATGACTGCTGCTCTGAGGGGTGTGAGAGTGCTTCTAATAGTGCATGACTGCTGCTTTGAGGGGTGTGAGAGTGCTTCTAATAGTGTGTGACTGCTGCTCTGAGAGGGGTGTGAGAGTGCTTTAATAGTGTGTGGCAGCTGCTCTGAGGGGTGTGAGAGTGCTTCTAATAGTGCATGGCTGCTGCTCTGAGGGGTGTGAGAGTGCTTCTAATAGTGCATGACTGCTGCTCTGAGGGGTTTGAGAGTGCTTCTAATAGTGCATGAGTGCTGCTCTGAGGGGTGTGAGAGTGCTTCTAATAGTGTGCGGCAGCTGCTCTGAGGGGTGTGAGAGTGCTTCTAATAGTGTGCGGCAGCTGCTTTGAGGGGTGTGAGAGTGCTTCTAATAGTTTGTGACTGCTGCTCTGTGAGGGGTGTGAGAGTGCTTCTAATAGTGCATGACTGATGCTCTGTGCAGGGTGTGAGAGTGCTTCTAATAGTGCATGACTGCTGCTCTGAGGGGTTTGAGAGTGCTTCTAATAGTGCATGACTGCTGCTCTGAGGGGTGTGAGAGTGCTTCTAATAGTGCATGACTGCTGCTTTGAGGGGTGTGAGAGTGCTTCTAATAGTGTCTGACTGCTGCTCTGAGAGGGGTGTGAGAGTGCTTCTAATAGTGTGCGGCAGCTGCTCTGTGAGGGGTGTGAGAGTGCTTCTAATAGTGCATGACTGCTGCTCTGAGGGGTGTGAGAGTGCTTCTAATAGTGCATGACTGCTGCTCTGAGGGGTGTGAGAGTGCTTCTAATAGTGCATGACTGCTGCTCTGAGGGGTGTGAGAGTGCTTCTAATAGTTTGTGACTGCTGCTCTGTGAGGGGTGTGAGAGTGCTTCTAATAGTGCATGACTGCTGCTCTGGGCAGGGTGTGAGAGTGCTTCTAATAGTGCATGACTGCTGCTCTGAGGGGTTTGAGAGTGCTTCTAATAGTGCATGACTGCTGCTCTGAGGGGTGTGAGAGTGCTTCTAATAGTGCATGACTGCTGCTTTGAGGGGTGTGAGAGTGCTTCTAATAGTGTGTGACTGCTGCTCTGAGAGGGGTGTGAGAGTGCTTCTAATAGTGTGCGGCAGCTGCTCTGTGAGGGGTGTGAGAGTGCTTCTAATAGTGCATGACTGCTGCTCTGAGGGGTGTGAGAGTGCTTCTAATAGTGCATGACTGCTGCTCTGAGGGGTTTGAGAGTGCTTCTAATAGTGCATGACTGCTGCTCTGAGGGGTGTGAGAGTGCTTCTAATAGTGCATGACTGCTGCTCTGAGGGGTGTGAGAGTGCTTCTGATAGTGCATCACTGCTGCTCTGAGGGGTGTGAGAGTGCTTCTAATAGTGCCTGACTGCTGCTCTGAGGGGTGTGAGAGTGCTTCTAATAGTGCATGACTGCTACTCTGAGGGGTGTGAGAGTGCTTCTAATAGTGTGCGGCAGCTGCTCTGAGGGGTGTGAGAGTGCTTCTAATAGTGTGGGACTGCTGCTTTGAGGGGTGTGAGAGTGCTTCTAATAGTTTGTGACTGCTGCTCTGTGAGGGGTGTGAGAGTGCTTCTAATAGTGCATGACTGCTGCTCTGTGCAGGGTGTGAGAGTGCTTCTAATAGTGCATGACTGCTGCTCTGAGGGGTTTGAGAGTGCTTCTAATAGTGCATGACTGCTGCTCTGAGGGGTGTGAGAGTGCTTCTAATAGTGTGCGGCAGATGCTCTGAGGGGTGTGAGAGTGCTTCTAATAGTGTGCGGCAGCTGCTCTGAGGGGTGTGAGGGTGCTTCTAATAGTGCATGACTGCTGCTCTGTGCAGGGTGTGAGAGTGCTTCTAATAGTGCATTACTGCTGCTCTGAGGGGTGTGAGAGTGCTTCTAATAGTGCATGACTGCTGCTCTGAGGGGTGTGAGAGTGTTTCTAATAGTGTGCGGCAGCTGCTCTGAGGGGTGTGAGAGTGCTTCTAATAGTGCATGACTGCTGCTCTGTGCAGGGTGTGAGAGTGCTTGTAATAGTGCATGACTGCTAGTCTAAGGGGTGTGAGAGTGCTTTTAATAGTGTGTGGCAGCTGCTCTGAGGGGTGTGAGAGTGCTTCTAATAGTGCATGGCTGCTGCTCTGAGGGGTGTGAGATTGCTTTAATAGTGTCTGGCAGCTGCTCTGAGGGGTGTGAGAGTGCTTCTAATAGTGCATGGCTGCTGCTCTGAGGGGTGTGAGAGTGCTTCTAATAGTGTGCAGCAGCTGCTCTGAGGGGTGTGAGAGTGCTTCTAATAGTGCATGGCTGCTGCTCTGAGGGGTGTGAGAGTGCTTTTAATAGTGTGTGGCAGCTGCTCTGAGGGGTGTGAGAGTGCTTCTAATAGTGCATGGCTGCTGCTCTGAGGGGTGTGAGAGTGCTTTAATAGTGTGTGGCAGCTGCTCTGAGGGGTGTGAGAGTGCTTTAATAGTGTGTGGCAGCTGCTCTGAGGGGCATGAGAGTGCTTTAATAGTGTCTGGCAGCTGCTCTGAGGGGTGTGAGAGTGCTTCTAATAGTGCATGACTGCTGCTCTGTGCAGGGTGTGAGAGTGCTTCTAATAGTGCATGACTGCTGGTCTAAGGGGTGTGAGAGTGCTTCTAATAGTGCATGACTGCTGCTCTGTGCGGGTGTGAGAGTGCTTCTAATAGTGTGTGACTGCTGCTTTGAGGGGTGTGAGAGCGCTTTTAATAGTGTGTGGCAGCTGCTCTGAGGGGTGTGAGAGTGCTTCTACTAGTGTGCGGCTGCTGCTTTGAGGGGTGTGAGAGTGCTTCTAATAGTGTGCAGCTGCTGCTCTGAGGGGTGTGAGAGTGCTTCTAATAGTGTCTGGCAGCTGCTCTGAGGGGTGTGAGAGTGCTTCTAATAGTGTGTGGCTGCTGCTCTGAGGGGTGTGAGAGTGCTTCTAATAGTGTGCGGCTGCTGCTCTGAGGGGTGTGTGAGTGCTTCTAATAGTGTCTGGCAGCTGCACTGAGGGGTGTGAGAGTGCTTCTAATAGTGCATGGCTGCTGCTCTGAGGGGTGTGAGAGTGCTTTAATAGTGTGTGGCAGCTGCTCTGAGGGGTGTGAGAGTGCTTCTAATAGTGTGCGGCAGCTGCTCTGAGGGGTGTGAGAGTGCTTCTAATAGTGCATGACTGCTGCTCTGAGGGGTGTGAGAGTGCTTCTAATAGTGTGCGGCTGCTGCTCTGTGAGGGGTGTGAGAGTGCTTCTAAAAGTGTGCGGCTGCTGCTCTGTGCGGGGTGTGAGAGTGCTTCTAATAGTGCATGACTGCTGCTCTGAGGGGTGTGAGAGTGCTTCTAATAGTGCATGACTGCTGCTCTGAGGGGTGTGAGAGTGCTTCTAATAGTGCATGACTGCTGCTCTGAGGGGTGTGAGAGTGCTTCTAATAGTGTGTGACTGCTGCTCTGTGCGGGGTGTGAGAGTGCTTCTAAAAGTGTGCGGCTGCTGCTCTTTGCGGGGTGTGAGAGTGCTTCTAATAGTGCATGACTGCTGCTCTGAGGGGTGTGAGAGTGCTTCTAATAGTGTGCGGCAGCTGCTCTGTGCGGGGTGTGAGAGTGCTTCTAATAGTGCATGACTGCTGCTCTGAGGGGTGTGAGAGTGCTTCTAATAGTGTGCGGCCGCTGCTCTGAGGGGTGTGAGAGTGCTTCTAATAGTGTGTGACTGCTGCTTTGAGGGGTGTGAGAGTGCTTCTAATAGTTTGTGACTGCTGCTCTGTGAGGGGTGTGAGAGTGCTTCTAATAGTGCATGACTGCTGCTCTGTGCAGGGTGTGAGAGTGCTTCTAATAGTGCATGACTGCTGCTCTGAGGGGTTTGAGAGTGCTTCTAATAGTGCATGACTGCTGCTCTGAGGGGTGTGAGAGTGCTTCTAATAGTGCATGACTGCTGCTTTGAGGGGTGTGAGAGTGCTTCTAATAGTGTGTGACTGCTGCTCTGAGAGGGGTGTGAGAGTGCTTTAATAGTGTGTGGCAGCTGCTCTGAGGGGTGTGAGAGTGCTTCTAATAGTGCATGGCTGCTGCTCTGAGGGGTGTGAGAGTGCTTCCAATAGTGCACGACTGCTGCTCTGAGGGGTTTGAGAGTGCTTCTAATAGTGCATGAGTGCTGCTCTGAGGGGTGTGAGAGTGCTTCTAATAGTGTGCGGCAGCTGCTCTGAGGGGTGTGAGAGTGCTTCTAATAGTGTGCGGCAGCTGCTCTGTGAGGGGTGTGAGAGTGCTTCTAATAGTGCATGACTGCTGCTCTGAGGGGTGTGAGAGTGCTTCTAATAGTGCATGACTGCTGCTCTGAGGGGTTTGAGAGTGCTTCTAATAGTGCATGACTGCTGCTCTGAGGGGTGTGAGAGTGCTTCTAATAGTGCATGACTGCTGCTCTGAGGGGTGTGAGAGTGCTTCTGATAGTGCATCACTGCTGCTCTGAGGGGTGTGAGAGTGCTTCTAATAGTGCATGACTGCTGCTTTGAGGGGTGTGAGAGTGCTTCTAATAGTTTGTGACTGCTGCTCTGTGAGGGGTGTGAGAGTGCTTCTAATAGTGCATGACTGCTGCTCTGTGCAGGGTGTGAGAGTGCTTCTAATAGTGCATGACTGCTGCTCTGAGGGGTTTGAGAGTGCTTCTAATAGTGCATGACTGCTGCTCTGAGGGGTGTGAGAGTGCTTCTAATAGTGCATGACTGCTGCTTTGAGGGGTGTGAGAGTGCTTCTAATAGTGTGTGACTGCTGCTCTGAGAGGGGTGTGAGAGTGCTTCTAATAGTGTGCGACAGCTGCTCTGTGAGGGGTGTGAGAGTGCTTCTGATAGTGCATCACTGCTGCTCTGAGGGGTGTGAGAGTGCTTCTAATAGTGCATGACTGCTACTCTGAGGGGTGTGAGAGTGCTTCTAATAGTGTGCGGCAGCTGCTCTGAGGGGTGTGAGAGTGCTTCTAATAGTGTGTGACTGCTGCTTTGAGGGGTGTGAGAGTGCTTCTAATAGTGCATGACTGCTGCTCTGTGCAGGGTGTGAGAGTGCTTCTAATAGTGCATTACTGCTGCTCTGAGGGGTGTGAGAGTGCTTCTAATAGTGCATGACTGCTGCTCTGAGGGGTGTGAGAGTGTTTCTAATAGTGTGCGGCAGCTGCTCTGAGGGGTGTGAGAGTGCTTCTAATAGTGCATGACTGCTGCTCTGTGCAGGGTGTGAGAGTGCTTGTAATAGTGCATGACTGCTAGTCTAAGGGGTGTGAGAGTGCTTTTAATAGTGTGTGGCAGCTGCTCTGAGGGGTGTGAGAGTGCTTCTAATAGTGCATGGCTGCTGCTCTGAGGGGTGTGAGAGTGCTTTAATAGTGTCTGGCAGCTGCTCTGAGGGGTGTGAGAGTGCTTCTAATAGTGCATGGCTGCTGCTCCGAGGGGTGTGAGAGTGCTTCTAATAGTGTGCGGCAGCTGCTCTGAGGGGTGTGAGAGTGCTTCTAATAGTGCATGACTGCTGCTCTGTGCAGGGTGTGAGAGTGCTTGTAATAGTGCATGACTGCTAGTCTAAGGGGTGTGAGAGTGCTTTTAATAGTGTGTGGCAGCTGCTCTGAGGGGTGTGAGAGTGCTTCTAATAGTGCATGGCTGCTGCTCTGAGGGGTGTGAGAGTGCTTTAATAGTGTCTGGCAGCTGCTCTGAGGGGTGTGAGAGTGCTTCTAATAGTGCATGGCTGCTGCTCCGAGGGGTGTGAGAGTGCTTCTAATAGTGTGTGACTGCTACTCTGAGGGGTGTGAGAGTGCTTCTAATAGTGCATGGCTGCTGCTCTGAGGGGTGTGAGAGTGCTTTTAATAGTGTGTGTGTGAGAAGTTGGCCTGATATGTAGTGTTTCCAATTCTGGAACCACTGGGTATCAGTCCAAACAAACCCCAAAGATGTCAGGTTGTAAGTCAACCTTGTAGACAAGCTATCCTAGTGGTAGCATGGACTAAGCAGCCTTAAAGGCTTAACTTAAGAGGTCGTGTTAAGCGAGCTGTTTTACCACATACAATCCTGTAATCAAATGAAAGGACACCACACAAGTATATATTGTAAAAATATATGTATTTATTTCTAAATTACTCCCCAGTACTCTTTATGAGGAAAGGGGCACAAGCGTTAAATCAAAAGCACTGTTAAACATATAAAGTTGGCACAATTATGGCTGAGGGCGGGGGGCCACTCAGACCATATACTAAAAAAATGGTATAAGTAACACTTATCGAGCAATGGTTAGGCCTAGGGCCTAGAGATTCGCTGGGAGCAGTCAGGACAAGCAATGAAGAAGTCGGGAGTAGCCCACAGGATACGGGTGCAGCACGGAAAGTGCGGCGCGCACCAATGTAATGTCAATGGTGCATAAAAGTTAGTTAAAGTGAATTAAATGATACTTCCGCTGAACCTAGGAACACAAAACTTTAGACACAGACCCTAGAGGTGTGTACCAGTGTAAAGACACCGGCGTTGCAAAGTTACCTCACCCACAGGCCGTGGGTGCACAGGGTCGAAGTGGCGTCGGGTTCTGTCACGCAGGTTCTTGGTGCTTGGAGCTGTTGCAGCTGCAGGCGCTGTGAAGCAGAAGTGTCCGGTGCGATCCGAGGGTGGATCGAAGTAGAAAAGTACCTGAAAGCAGAGGGGACAGAGTCTGGGTCACTCAGCAGTGACCAGGGTGGAACCAGGACGGAACCAGGCAATGTCGGGCGCAATCAGGCGGTTGTCGATAGGCTTCTCTCCGCTGTCACGTGGGCTCTGGGGCATCTGCGACGTCCAGGAGCAGGTCACGATCTGTCCCACGTAGGCTCTCGCCGTCAGCACCGTCGGCTTCAAGATTGCAGCAAACAGCACTTGGCAAAAGCAATCCACGCGGAACCGGGAGATTGCTTATCACTCGAACCAGGAGGGTCAGAGTGGGTGCTCCTTTTCACAGGAGCTGGTGCAGATCTGGAGCAACCAGAAAAGCAAGTCGGATTTCAAGTTTCGTCGGCACAGGGGCCACAAGCCAGCTGGCAAGTGACCGGGCCAACGCGTCGAGACCACACAAGCAGAAGGGCCCCACGCAGCACTCGTCGAGTGTGGAGGGGTGAGCTTTGGTGCAAGTGGAGCTCGGGGCTGGGGCTTCTCAAACCCCGGTGCACAGCTTCGAGGATCACTCGTGGGCTGCACGGTCAGCGTCTCGTGGCCTTTTCAAGATGGCGTGCCCCACGCTTCCGGTCGCCTCCACGGGTCTCAGCTCTGCAGGGACTGTGGATCGGGCAGGTAGAAGGCAGGCAAGCTTGATCTCGTCGATCTCTGTTGCTCGAGTTCCGGCGGGAACTGCAACAAAGCAAGGGTCGAGGGCTGGATGGTGCCTGTTTGCACAGGGTGGTCACTCCTTGACCACAAGGGAGATTCTTCAGTCTTCTCACGTCGTGTAGAAAGTCGAAGGGTCCAGATTTCGTTTCTTATGTTTCTTCAGGATGATCTCAGTTGCATTGGCACTGCTCCCCCTCTTATTCCAATCTGAGGGGTGGATCTCCTGCTAGGTCCCTCCCCTATGGGTGGGACCAGGAAGGGGGGTGGTTACACCCCCTTTCCTTTGTCCAGGTCTCACTGGAGCTGGGGCTGGGCTGCCCCAGAACCGGTTTGACCGGATTATGCAAGGGGAAGCCTTGTGCTCCCCAGGCACTGTCTGGTTTCATTCAAACCTCCCTGCTACAATCCACTATCTCCTGTCTGGGGTGGTGTCACACCTCCCTGTGACAGGAAATCCTTTGTCCAGGCCTCCTCTGCTGAGTTTCGGTCAGCAGCAGGAGGTCAGACATGTGTCTGTGGCAGAAGCATCCATTTTGTGGATCTGAGGCTCTTTTAAAAATCAACCGCGTTTTAGCAAAAGTAACATGTCGTCCCCTCTAGAGGGGTGGAATGCTACCCCCGTCGCCAGGACTGGCGAGGGGGTAGTATTCCAAATCGTATGACACCTTACACGACATGTTTTGATAAAGCCAAACCAAAGTTGACATATAACCGCGAGGATTATAATGCACTTAATAGTATATGGTTTGGCATCATCCCGGAACAGCTAAGGGAATTGGTCCCGACAGCTGCAGACAGGCTCAGCTCATGCTAGAGCACCATCTCACATTAAACCACGCACTCTGCCTTCAGGATTAAGGCCTGCCATAGGAGTGGCTCACAGGTTTATATGTGTCCAGATAGGTTTAGATATAGGCATACTATATCTAAGCAAGGGGTGATTACACCACCTTGCCCCAGCTGAGTGATCAGCCAGTTGTGTCAATTTTAGATAGCCAGCCAGGGGTGGCAAAAGATATGCTGCAGCCCCTGGTAGGCCTTGGATGCACCTATGCCCTGGGCACCTATAGTGCTCTGTACAGGGGCTGATAAGGTGACCCAAGCCAATCTAGTTATGCACCTTGGGTACATGGAATCCATTTTACAGAGAGAGCAGATAGCCTGGGGCCCTGATTAGCAGGGAACCAGGCCAACTAAGTCGAAAACCAGCTAAACACAAGGCAAAAAATCTGGGGTAACCATAGTCAGGTAGCCACCTTCCTACATAACCCCCCCCCCAAACGAAAGGAGATAAGGCTATCCTTGGCCAGGTAAGCCTTTATTGCCTGAGTGGCCATATAAGGAAGTACCTGCACTAGCATGGGTACCCCCTGTCTCATGGTCCACTAAGCAGTCCCTCACCCTAGGGGTATTAGAGGGTCTCCACCATAGGGAATCACTACCTTGGGTGTGTTTATGCAAAGTTAAAGGCTGGTTTGGATATGGAGTATTGAAGTGAGGCTCCACTATTTTTGGGCTCAACTTCCTCCAATTATCTTCCACCATGTGTGCCTTTCTTTCTTCAACTGAGTTGCACTGAGCTCTCAGGGTCAACCTCTGGCTACCTAAAGCTGGAGGCTGGGTCCCTCTGTTTGGCTTGCTGGAGGGACAGTTCAGGTTTGGGCCCTTTGGGTCCCAGGTTTGGCTGTGCCCAACAGAATCCATCTGTGGGAGGTCCCTAACTGTTTTTAAGGGGGCTCCCTCAGGAGTTTTTAAAGTTTTCACCTTACTAGGCCTACTAGTTTTGGTGCCCCTAATCTGTTGATGGGGGTGCTTTATTTGACAGGGGGCCCTCTGGGTCTCACTGTCCTTCTTGTCCTCTGCAGCCCTGGGCTGACTGAGGCAAGGTAGAGAGGGGCAGGTTACCTGCTCCAGACTGGATCCCACCTGAGAAGGGTCCACTGCCATCAGAGGCTCTGTCAGGCCAGGCCTAACAACCTCTGGGGCAGTTCCTTCATCAGGGGTAAGATCAGTTCCCTGAGGAGGCTGATCCTGTCCTACTGTCTGGTGAGGGGGAGATTTCTCTTCCTCCTCCATGCTCTCAGTTTGGGTGGAGTGATCCATCATTTCAGGCTTCACAACACACATATCTGTTTGAGTTTGGGCTGTGGCCATCACAGCCCCACCAACCTTTTCAGGAGGAGACTCAGTTTGGGTTTCTGCTGTTATCATAACAGCTTTGCTATTCTGTTTTGGAAGAGCTTCTGGTAAAGATGGGGCAGAGAGTTGCTTAGCCCTACCAACCCTTTCAGGAAGGACATCTTGAATTGGGGCTATAGCCAGTACAGCCCCACTAACCTTTCCATTGGAATTTACCATTCTAGAATGGATTTCCTGTTCAACCTCAGCCCAGGCTGAGATTTCCAAATCATTACCCAGTAGACAGTCTACAGGCAAGTTTGGTGACACTGCCACTCTCTTTGGGCCAATGACACCTCCCCAGCTGAGACTTACTACTGCCATGGGATGATTTGTTTGGATGCCATCAATGTTTGTTACCTGGTATGTGGCACCAGGTAAAAGTTGCTTAGAGGGGACTATACAGTCAGCCACCATGGTGATGCTAGCCCCTGTGTCTCTAAAAGCTTCAACTTTCAAACCATTGATGATGGGTTCTTGTTTATATTTGCTCAAGGTATTTGGGCAAACAGAGAAGTTGGCAAACCCCATGCCAGTCTGATAAACAAGATCATTTGGGGATGGGGACCTGGATAGGCCAGGGTCCCCTTGGGCTCCAAAAGTAAACCCACCCAGACTCCTGGGTGTGCTCCCACTTCCTGGGGGATTACTGCTGACAGTAACAGGAGGTGTTGGAGCTGGCTTTGGAGGTATGTTCTCTTTATTGCCATTCTTGGGACAACAGTTGTCTGTTTTGTAATGCCCAACCTGTTTACAGGCATGACAATAAGGCCTTTTCTCTGTTGAAGTGTCGCGGGGCCCACCCATTTCCTTGGAATTTTGGGGCCCTGGGGAAGTCTTTTCTTTACTTTTATCCCCACCCTTATCTTGAGGCTTGATAGACTCCTTCTTCTGGTTATTGTCCTGATTCTTAGGCCTAATCCTGGTTCTGACCCATTTATCTGCCCTCTTTCCCAATTCTTGGGGAGAGGTCAAATCTGAGTCCACCAGGTGCTGGTGTAAGAGCTGGTTCTGACAATTACTTAGGATCTGCTCCCTCATAATCAAATTATACAATCCTGTGAAGTCATGTACTTTGCTGCCATTTAGCCAACCCTCCAGAGCCTTAGTTGCACAATCAACAAAATCAGCCCAGTCCTGAGTCTGTGTCTTCTGGGTGTCTCTGAACTTTAACCTGTACTGTTCAGTGGTTAAGCCAAACCCATCTATTAGAACACTCTTCAGGACTTTGTAATTGCTGGCATCCTCATGTCTGACAGTGAGGAGCCTATCTCTCCCTTTCTCTGAAAAGGAGTACCATAAGATTGCTGCCCACTGTTCCTCAGGAACCTGCTGTACCATGCAGGCTCTCTCCAGAGCAGTCATCCATTTGTGGATGTCATCCCCTTCCTGATAGGGGGCACAATCTTTGTCAGGTTTCTACTATCATAGGACCTGGGTTTCTCTTTAGGAACTTTGCTGCCACCAGTGGCATCTAAGCCACACAATTTTCTTTCTCTTGCTAAAGCAAGTTTAGCTTGAGCCAAGGCTACCTCTTCCCTTTCTATTTGGAGTTGGACAGCCCTCATCCTGGCCCTATGCTCTTTTCTCTGGGAGGAAGTCATCCCTCTTTGAGATTCTCTTGAGGCACTAGAAAGATGAGAGTCCCCTGATGGAGATCTCACCCTCCTGTTGCCTGGGAGAATTTGGTTATGAGATCTGGAGTGGTGCTGGCCCTCTCCATTCTCATGTAGGTCCAGGTTGGCCTGGTTAAGCCTGGCAACCTGTACCTGGTTTCCCCTCTGATCCTGATCTTCAGGCTCTTCTAAATCAGAGCCTTCCTCTTCCTCTTCCTCCTCCTCTACTTCATCTTCAGGAAGATCCTCATTCTCAGGGGAGTGTATCCCTTCACCTGATTCTAAGGGAGCCTGACTCACCTTATCTAGGTCATCCTTTTCTAGGAGAGCTATTAGGGAAGGAATGGTAGGGCCTCTGCCCTTTTTTAGCCCCCTGGCTGTGCACAAGGCACTCAGGTCTTTGTGGCTAAGGTTGTCATATCTGGATGTTGTCCCTATAGGATCAACTATTACAGGAGCAGAGCCTGAGGCTCTACCTGTATCAGACATGACTGCTAGTGAGGTGTAAGTGATGCACTTACCTACACTGAGTGTTTTCCTACTGTACCTTGCTAGTGAGTTGTAGTCAGGGTGTGCTAATCCCTTTAATCTACAACTACTAAGTTCAGTAGAACTTAATATGCTAAGCTTTTGATTTATATGTACCTAGAGGTACTTGATGTGATCTTTCAATTTGATGTAAAGATTGCAATGGTAAAACAAACAGCAAGCTCAAATCCGCACCGCTGCACACCAATGTGAGAAGTTGGCCTGATATGTAGTGTTTCCAATTCTGGAACCACTGGGTATCAGTCCAAACAAACCCCAAAGATGTCAGGTTGTAAGTCAACCTTGTAGACAAGCTATCCTAGTGGTAGCATGGACTAAGCAGCCTTAAAGGCTTAACTTAAGAGGTCGTGTTAAGCGAGCTGTTTTACCACATACAATCCTGTAATCAAATGAAAGGACACCACACAAGTATATATTGTAAAAATATATGTATTTATTTCTAAATTACTCCCCAGTACTCTTTATGAGGAAAGGGGCACAAGCGTTAAATCAAAAGCACTGTTAAACATATAAAGTTGGCACAATTATGGCTGAGGGCGGGGGGCCACTCAGACCATATACTAAAAAAATGGTATAAGTAACACTTATCGAGCAATGGTTAGGCCTAGGGCCTAGAGATTCGCTGGGAGCAGTCAGGACAAGCAATGAAGAAGTCGGGAGTAGCCCACAGGATACGGGTGCAGCACGGAAAGTGCGGCGCGCACCAATGTAATGTCAATGGTGCGTAAAAGTTAGTTAAAGTGAATTAAATGATACTTCCGCTGAACCTAGGAACACAAAACTTTAGACACAGACCCTAGAGGTGTGTACCAGTGTAAAGACACCGGCGTTGCAAAGTTACCTCACCCACAGGCCGTGGGTGCACAGGGTCGAAGTGGCGTCGGGTTCTGTCACGCAGGTTCTTGGTGCTTGGAGCTGTTGCAGCTGCAGGCGCTGTGAAGCAGAAGTGTCCGGTGCGATCCGAGGGTGGATCGAAGTAGAAAAGTACCTGAAAGCAGAGGGGACAGAGTCTGGGTCACTCAGCAGTGACCAGGGTGGAACCAGGACGGAACCAGGCAATGTCGGGCGCAATCAGGCGGTTGTCGATAGGCTTCTCTCCGCTGTCACGTGGGCTCTGGGGCATCTGCGACGTCCAGGAGCAGGTCACGATCTGTCCCACGTAGGCTCTCGCCGTCAGCACCGTCGGCTTCAAGATTGCAGCAAACAGCACTTGGCAAAAGCAATCCACGCAGAACCGGGAGATTGCTTATCACTCGAACCAGGAGGGTCAGAGTGGGTGCTCCTTTTCACAGGAGCTGGTGCAGATCTGGAGCAACCAGAAAAGCAAGTCGGATTTCAAGTTTCGTCGGCACAGGGGCCACAAGCCAGCTGGCAAGTGACCGGGCCAATGCGTCGAGACCACACAAGCAGAAGGGCCCCACGCAGCACTCGTCGAGTGTGGAGGGGTGAGCTTTGGTGCAAGTGGAGCTCGGGGCTGGGGCTTCTCAAACCCCGGTGCACAGCTTCGAGGATCACTCGTGGGCTGCACGGTCAGCGTCTCGTGGCCTTTTCAAGATGGCGTGCCCCACGCTTCCGGTCGCCTCCACGGGTCTCAGCTCTGCAGGGACTGTGGATCGGGCAGGTAGAAGGCAGGCAAGCTTGATCTCGTCGATCTCTGTCGCTCGAGTTCCGGCGGGAACTGCAACAAAGCAAGGGTCGAGGGCTGGATGGTGCCTGTTTGCACAGGGTGGTCACTCCTTGACCACAAGGGAGATTCTTCAGTCTTCTCACGTCGTGTAGAAAGTCGAAGGGTCCAGATTTCGTTTCTTATGTTTCTTCAGGATGATCTCAGTTGCATTGGCACTGCTCCCCCTCTTATTCCAATCTGAGGGGTGGATCTCCTGCTAGGTCCCTCCCCTATGGGTGGGACCAGGAAGGGGGGTGGTTACACCCCCTTTCCTTTGTCCAGGTCTCACTGGAGCTGGGGCTGGGCTGCCCCAGAACCGGTTTGACCGGATTATGCAAGGGGAAACCTTGTGCTCCCCAGGCACTGTCTGGTTTCATTCAAACCTCCCTGCTACAATCCACTATCTCCTGTCTGGGGTGGTGTCACACCTCCCTGTGACAGGAAATCCTTTGTCCAGGCCTCCTCTGCTGAGTTTCGGTCAGCAGCAGGAGGTCAGACATGTGTCTGTGGCAGAAGCATCCATTTTGTGGATCTGAGGCTCTTTTAAAAATCAACCGCGTTTTAGCAAAAGTAACATGTCGTCCCCTCTAGAGGGGTGGAATGCTACCCCCGTCGCCAGGACTGGCGAGGGGGTAGTATTCCAAATCGTATGACACCTTACACGACATGTTTTGATAAAGCCAAACCAAAGTTGACATATAACCGCGAGGATTATAATGCACTTAATAGTATATGGTTTGGCATCATCCCGGAACAGCTAAGGGAATTGGTCCCGACAGCTGCAGACAGGCTCAGCTCATGCTAGAGCACCATCTCACATTAAACCACGCACTCTGCCTTCAGGATTGTTAAGGCCTGCCATAGGAGTGGCTCACAGGTTTATATGTGTCCAGATAGGTTTAGATATAGGCATACTATATCTAAGCAAGGGGTGATTACACCACCTTGCCCCAGCTGAGTGATCAGCCAGTTGTGTCAATTTTAGATAGCCAGCCAGGGGTGGCAAAAGATATGCTGCAGCCCCTGGTAGGCCTTGGATGCACCTATGCCCTGGGCACCTATAGTGCTCTGTACAGGGGCTGATAAGGTGACCCAAGCCAATCTAGTTATGCACCTTGGGTACATGGAATCCATTTTACAGAGAGAGCAGATAGCCTGGGGCCCTGATTAGCAGGGAACCAGGCCAACTAAGTCGAAAACCAGCTAAACACAAGGCAAAAAATCTGGGGTAACCATAGTCAGGTAGCCACCTTCCTACAGTGTGGCAGCTGCTCTGAGGGGTGTGAGAGTGCTTCTAATAGTGCATGGCTGCTGCTCTGAGGGGTGTGAGAGTGCTTTAATAGTGTGTGGCAGCTGCTCTGAGGGGTGTGAGAGTGCTTTAATAGTGTGTGGCAGCTGCTCTGAGGGGCGTGAGAGTGCTTTAATAGTGTGTGGCAGCTGCTCTGAGGGGTGTGAGAGTGCTTTAATAGTGCATGACTGCTGCTCTGGTCAGGGTGTGAGAGTGCTTCTAATAGTGCATGACTGCTGGTCTACGGGGTGTGAGAGTGCTTCTAATAGTGTGTGACTGCTGCTCTGTGCGGGGTGTGAGAGTGCTTCTAATAGTGTGTGACTGCTGCTTTGAGGGGTGTGAGAGCGCTTTTAATAGTGTGTGGCAGCTGCTCTGAGGGGTGTGAGAGTGCTTCTACTAGTGTGCGGCTGCTGCTTTGAGGGGTGTGAGAGTACTTCTAATAGTGTGCAGCTGCTGCTCTGAGGGGTGTGAGAGTGCTTCTAATAGTGTCTGGCAGCTGCTCTGAGGGGTGTGAGAGTGCTTCTAATAGTGTGCGGCTGCTGCTCTGAGGGGTGTGAGAGTGCTTCTAATAGTGTCTGGCAGCTGCACTGAGGGGTGTGAGAGTGCTTCTAATAGTGCATGGCTGCTGCTCTGAGGGGTGTGAGAGTGCTTTAATAGTGTGTGGCAGCTGCTCTGAGGGGTGTGAGAGTGCTTCTAATAGTGTGCGGCAGCTGCTCTGAGGGGTGTGAGAGTGCTTCTAATAGTGCATGACTGCTGCTCTGAGGGGTGTGAGAGTGCTTCTAATAGTGTGCGGCTGCTGCTCTGTGAGGGGTGTGAGAGTGCTTCTAAAAGTGTGCGGCTGCTGCTCTGTGCGGGGTGTGAGAGTGCTTCTAATAGTGTGTTGGACAGGCCACGTGAAGGGCCGCTCCCCCTCTGCCCGACCAGGCCCAAGCCCGGTCCCTCAAGTGTCACACACCACCACTTCACGCTTTCCGTCCCCTCCGGGACCCTTGCCTCTGAACATATCGACCTCGTGGGCCCGATCCCTCACTGGCCCGCGCGGCCAGCCTGGGCGCCATCTTGGACACTCCGCCACGAGGCCGCGTGGCCCCCGATCGACCCCAACCCTGGGCCTGGCCAGGCCTCAGACATCCCGGCACCATCATCCACCCAGGAGGTGAGCGGACTACTTGGCGGGTCAATGGGAGAAAGAGGTGTCGATGGCTCTCCCTCGCCAGGTGCCGCTCGCCCACCATCTCCCCGGGCGCTGGCTCCACCCCCCTGCTGGGTGTCTGGACCCCTTCATCCCGGACCCCCCAACCTCCAAGGGCGAGGGTCCGGACATCAAAGAGGATCAGCCCTATAACTGGGGCAGCTCCAGAGCAGGAAGGCAGTTGTATCCTGGAGTCGAGAGACGCAGTGAAGAACTCATCCTTGACGGACTACTGGCGCTGCCGTAGCCCTGCCTTGCGAACCATCGTCCTGCCTGTTGGCGCTGCCAAGACCTTCGTAATCATCATCGTCGTCGGGACCTGCTGGCGTGGCCGCGGACCGTTTGTAACCACCATCTTCATCGGGACCTGCTGGCTCCGCCGCGGACCGTCGCTTCCTTCATCCATCTCGGGACCTGCTGGCTCCGCCGCGGCCCGATCATCTAGAACGCCGAGCTCGAGGATTGAGAGCTATTTTCATCTATTGGTAACAAGACTGTCCCGCTACCCTTTTCCCAATCCAGAGACCAGAATCGAGGGGACCCCTGAGTCCAGACCTCCTTGTATAATTTTACCGTAACTAAAGAATTGCTGATAAAGTATCGTTGAACCTTATCCTGGTGTGGTGTCCGTCTGTGGGGGGGAAGTTACTTGTCTGTACGATCGCTGGAGACGGCTCTCCCCGGAGACCTCTCCCCTTGTCCTCGGCCGACCCTCCCGGTCCGTCTAACATTGGTGGCCAGCGGCGCGATCCGAATCACCGCATAATCGTACAGAGAGTAGCTCACCCCACGACGAAATCACGATGACAACTAAAGAAAGCGGATCCACTGAGAAATTTCAAATGGAGAAATTGAACGAGTACAGCCATCGTGAACTAAAACAATTCTGCATCGAACTAGGTATCGCTACCACCGGTCTAAGTACCAAAGACGATTTTAAGCAGGCCTTAGAGTCCTGGGCAGAAACCGGGGCCGTGGAAACCACCGACCAAAATATCGCAGCAGTAGAAAAAAACACCACGGCACCCGAGGAGCAAAGAACGGGTCTCTCACAAGACGAGATCCAGGAACGAGAGAAAACACGACTACACGAACTAGAAATGGCCCGGCTCAAAATGGAGGTTGAACTTAAACTGGCCGAACAAAAAATAAGCTTAGAGCACCTGCGTCTCCGAGAAGAAAGAGAGGAAAAACAGAGACAAAGGGAGCTCGAGTGTAGGAAGGTGGCTACCTGACTATGGTTACCCCAGATTTTTTGCCCTGTGTTTAGCTGGTTTTCGACTTAGTTGGCCTGGTTCCCTGCTAATCAGGGCCCCAGGCTATCTGCTCTCTCTGTAAAATGGATTCCATGTACCCTAGGTGCATAACTAGATTGGCTTGGGTCACCTTATCAGCCCCTGTACAGAGCACTATAGGTGCCCAGGGCATAGGTGCGTCCAAGGCCTACCAGGGGCTGCAGCATATCTTTTGCCACCCCTGGCTGGCTATCTAAATTGACACAACTGGCTGATCACTCAGCTGGGGCAAGTGGGTGTAATCACCCCTTGCTTAGATATAGTATACCTATATCTAAACCTATATCTGGACACATATAAACCTGTGAGCCACTCCTATGGCAGGCCTTAACAATCCTGGAGGCAGAGTGCGTGGTTTAATGTGAGATGGTGCTCTAGCATGAGCTGAGCCTGTCTGCAGCTGTCGGGAACAACTCCCTAAGCTGATCCGGGATAATGCCATACCATATACTCTTAAGCGCCTTATAATCCTCGCGGTTATATAGCAACTTTGGTTTGGCTTTATCAAAACATGTCGTGTAAGGTGTCATACGAATTGGAATACTACCCCCTCGCCAGTTCTGGCGACGGGGGTAGCATTCCACCCTTCTAGAGGGAGAAGACATGTTACTTTACTGAAACGCGGTTGATTTAAAATGAGCCTCAGATCCACAAAATGGATGCCCCTGCCACAGACACGGGTCTGGCCTCCTGCTGCTGACCGAAACCCGGCAGAGGAGGCCTGGACAAAGAGTTTCCTGTCACAGGGCGGTGTCAAACCACCCCAGACAGGAGATAGTGGATTGGAGTAGGGAGGTTTCAAAGAAACCAGACACTGCCTGGGGAGCACAAGGCTGCCCCTTGCAGGATCCGGCCAAACCGGTTCTGGGGCCTCCCAGCCCCTGTCCCAGCGCGGCCAGGATCAAAGGAGAGGGGTGTAACCACCCCCTTCCTGGGTCCCACCCATAGGAGGGGACCTAGCAGGATGTCCAACCCCCTAGATTCGAATAAGAGGGGGAGCAGTCCCAACGGACTTCAGATCATCCTGAAGAAACATAAGAAACGAAATCTGGACCCTTCGACTTTCTACACGACGTGAGAAGACTGAAGAATCTCCCTTGTGGTCAAGGAGTGACCACCCTGTGCAAACAGGCACCATCCAGCCCTCGACCCTTGCTTTGTTGCAGTTCCCGCCGGAACTCGAGCGACAGAGATCGACGAGATCAAGCTTGCCTGCCTTCTACCTGCCCGATCCACAGTCCCTGCAGAGCTGAGACCCGTGGAGGCGACCGGAAGCGTGGGGCACGCCATCTTGAAAAGGCCACGAGACGCTGACCGTGCAGCCCCCGAGTGACCCTCGAAGCTGTACACCGGGGTTTGAGAAGCCCCAGCCCCGAGCTCCACTTGCACCAAAGCTCACCCCTCCACACTCGACGAGTGCTGCGTGGGGCCCTTCTGCCTGTGTGTGCTCGACGCGTTGGCCCGGTCACTTGCCAGCTGGCTTGTGGCCCCTGTGCCGACGAACTTCGAAATACGACTTGCTTTTCTGGTTGCTCCAGATCTGCACCAGCTCCTGTAAAAAGGAGCCCCCACTCTGACCCTCCTGGTTCGAGTGATAAGCAATCTCCCGGTTCTGCGTGGATTGCTTTTGCCAAGTGCTGTTTGCTACAATCTTCAAGCCGACGGTGCTGACGGCGAGAGCCTACGTGGGACAGATCGTGACCTGCTCCTGGACGTCGCAGATGCCCCAGAGCCCACGTGACAGCGGAGAGAAGCCTATCGACAACCGCCTGATTGCGCCCGACATTGCCTGGTTCCGTCCTGGTTCCACCCTGGTCACTGCTGAGTGACCCAGACTCTGTCCCCTCTGCTTTCAGGTACTTTTCTACTTCGATCCACCCTTGGATCGCACCGGACACTTCTGCTTCACAGCGCCTGCAGCTGCAACAGCTCCAAGCACCAAGAACCTGCGTGACAGAACCCGACGCCACTTCGACCCTCTGCATCCACGGCCTGTGGGTGAGGTAACTTTGCTACGCCGGTGTCCTTACACTGGCACACATCTCTAGGGTCTGTGTCTGAAGTTTTGTGTTCCTAGGTTCAGCGGAAGTATCATTTAATTCACTTCAACTAACTTTTACGCACCATTGACTTTACATTGGTGCGCGCCGCACTTTCCGTGCTGCACCCGTATCCTGTGGGCTACTCCCGACTTCTTCATTGCTTGTCCTGACTGCTCCCAGCGAATCTCTAGGCCCTAGGCCTAACCAATATTCGATAAGTGTGACTTATACCATTTTTTTAGTATATGGTCTGAGTGGCCCCCCGCCCTCAGCCATAATTGTGCCAACTTTATATGTTTAGCAGTGCTTTTGATTTAACGCTTGTGCCCCTTTCCTCATAAAGAGTACTGGGGAGTAATTTAGAAATAAATACATATATTTTTACAATATATACTTGTGTGGTGTCCTTTCATTTGATTACAGGATTGTATGTGGTAAAACAGCTCGCTTAACACGACCTCTTAAGTTTAGCCTTTAGGCTGCTTAGTCCATGCTACCACTAGGATAGCTTGTCTAACAAGGTTGACTTACAACCAGACATCTTTGGGGTTTGTTTGGACTGATACCCAGTGGTTCCAGAATTGGAAACACTACATATCAGGCCAACTTCTCACATTGGTGTGCAGCGGTGCGGATTTGAGCTTGCTGTTTGTTTTACCATTGCAATCTTTATCAAATTGAAAGATCACATCAAGTACCTTAGGTACATATAAATCAAAAGCTTAGCATATTAAGTTCTACTGAACTTAGTAGTTGTAGATTAAAGGGATTAGCACACCCTGACTACAACTCACTAGCAAGGTACAGTAGGAAACCACTTAGTGTAGGTAAGTGCACCACTTACACCTCACTAGCAGTCATGTCTGATACAGGTAGACCCTCAGGTTCTGCTCCTGTAGAAGTTGATCCTATAGGGACAACATCCAGATATGACAACCTTAGCCACAAAGACCTGAGTGCCTTGTGCACAGCCAGGGGGCTAAAAAAGGGCAGAGGCCCTACCATTCCTTCCCTAATAGCTCTCCTAGAAAAGGATGACCTAGATAAGGTGAGTCAGGCTCCCTTAGAATCAGGTGAAGGGAACAACTCCCCTGAGAATGAGAATCTTCCAGATGATGATGTAGTGGAGGAGGAAGAGGAAGAGGAAGGCTCAGACTTAGATGAGCCTGAAGATCAGGATCAGAGGGGAAACCAGGTACAGGTTGCCAGCCTTAACCAGGCCAACTTGGACCTACATGGGAATGGAGGGGGCCAGCACCACTCCAGATCTCATAACCAAATTCTCCCAGGTAATAGAAGGGAGAGATCTCTGTCAAGGGACTCTCACCTTTCTAGTGCCTCAAGAGAATCTCAAAGAGGAATGACTTCCTCCCAGAGAAAAGAGCATAGGGCCAGAATGAGGGCTGTCCAACTCCAGATAGAGAGGGAGGAGGTAGCTCTGGCTCAAGCTAAACTTACCTTAGCTCAAGCTAAACTTACCTTGGCTAGGGAACAGAAATTAAGTGGCTTAGATGCCACTGGTGGCAGCAAAGTTCCTAAAGAGAAACCCAGGTCCTATGATAGTAGAAACCTGACAAAGATTGTGCCCCCCTATCAGGAAGGGGATGACATCCACAAATGGATGACTGCTCTGGAGAGAGCCTGCATGGTACAGCAGGTTCCTGAGGAACAGTGGGCAGCAATCTTATGGTACTCCTTTTCAGAGAAAGGGAGAGATAGGCTCCTCACTGTCAGACATGAGGATGCCAGCAATTACAAAGTCCTGAAGAGTGTCCTAATAGATGGGTTTGGCTTAACCACTGAACAGTACAGGTTAAAGTTCAGAGATACCCAGAAGACACAGACTCAGGACTGGACTGATTTTGTTGATTGTGCAACTAAGGCTCTGGAGGGTTGGCTGAATGGCAGCAAAGTACATGACTTCACAGGATTGTATAATTTGATTATGAGGGAGCAGATCCTTAGTAATTGTCAGAACCAGCTCTTACACCAGCACCTGGTGGACTCAGATTTGACCTCTCCCCAAGAATTGGGAAAGAGGGCAGATAAGTGGGTCAGAACCAGGATTAGGCCTAAGAATCAGGACAATAACCAGAAGAAGGAGTCTACCAAGCCTCAAGATAAGGGTGGGGATAAAGGTAAAGAAAACACTTCCCCAGGGCCCCAAAACTCCAAGAAGGGGGGTGGGTCCCAAGACACTTCTTCAACAGAGAAAAAGCCTTATTGCCATGCCTGTAAACAGGTTGGGCATTACAAAACAGACAGCTGTTGTCCCAAAAATGGCAATAAAGAAAACATACCTCCAAAGCCAGCTCCAACACCTCCTGTTACTGTCAGCAGTAATCCCCCAGGAAGTGGGAGCACACCCAGGAATCTGGGTGGGTTTACTTTTGGAGCCCAAGGGGACCCTGGCCTATCCAGGTCTCCATCCCCAAATGATCTTGTCTATGAGACTGGCATGGGGTTTGCCAACTTCTCTGTTTGCCCAAATACCTTGAGCAAATATAGACAGGAACCCATCATCAATGGTTTGAAAGTTGAAGCTTTTAGAGACACAGGGGCTAGCATCACCATGGTGGCTGACTGTATAGTCCCCTCTAAGCAACTTTTACCAGGTGCCACATACCAGGTAACAAACATTGATGGCATCCAAACAAATCATCCCATGGCAGTAGTAAGCCTCAGCTGGGGAGGTGTCACTGGCCCAAAGAGAGTGGCAGTGTCACCAAACTTGCCTGTAGACTGTCTACTGGGTAATGATTTGGAAATCTCAGCCTGGGCTGAGGTTGAACAGGAAATCCATTCTAGAATGGTAAATTCCAATGGAAAGGTTAGTGGGGCTGTACTGGCTATAGCCCCAATCCAAGATGTCCTCCCTGAAAAGGTTGGTAGGGCTGAGCAACTCTCTGCCCCATCTTTACCAGAAGCTCTTCCAAGACAGAATAGCAAAGCTGTTATGATAACAGCAGAAACCCAAACTGAGTCTCCTCCTGAAAAGGTTGGTGGGGCTGTGATGGCCACAGCCCAAACTCAAACAGATATGTGTGTTGTGAAGCCTGAAATGATGGATCACTCCACCCAAACTGAGAGCATGGAGGAGGAAGAGAAATCTCCCCCTCACCAGACAGTAGGACAGGATCAGCCTCCTCAGGGAACTGATCTTACCCCTGATGAAGGAACTGCCCCAGAGGTTGTTAGGCCTGGCCTGACAGAGCCTCTGATGGCAGTGGACCCTTCTCAGGTGGGATCCAGTCTGGAGCAGGTAACCTGCCCCTCTCTACCTTGCCTCAGTCAGCCCAGGGCTGCAGAGGACAAGAAGGACAGTGAGACCCAGAGGGCCCCCTGTCAAATAAAGCACCCCCATCAACAGATTAGGGGCACCAAAACTAGTAGGCCTAGTAAGGTGAAAACTTTAAAAACTCCTGAGGGAGCCCCCTTAAAAACAGTTAGGGACCTCCCACAGATGGATTCTGTTGGGCACAGCCAAACCTGGGACCCAAAGGGCCCAAACCTGAACTGTCCCTCCAGCAAGCCAAACAGAGGGACCCAGCCTCCAGCTTTAGGTAGCCAGAGGTTGACCCTGAGAGCTCAGTGCAACTCAGTTGAAGAAAGAAAGGCACACATGGTGGAAGATAATTGGAGGAAGTTGAGCCCAAAAATAGTGGAGCCTCACTTCAGTACTCCATATCCAAACCAGCCTTTAACTTTGCATAAACACACCCAAGGTAGTGATTCCCTATGGTGGAGACCCTCTAATACCCCTAGGGTGAGGGACTGCTTAGTGGACCATGAGACAGGGGGTACCCATGCTAGTGCAGGTACTTCCTTATATGGCCACTCAGGCAATAAAGGCTTACCTGGCCAAGGATAGCCTTATCTCCTTTCGTTTGGGGGGGGGTTATGTAGGAAGGTGGCTACCTGACTATGGTTACCCCAGATTTTTTGCCCTGTGTTTAGCTGGTTTTCGACTTAGTTGGCCTGGTTCCCTGCTAATCAGGGCCCCAGGCTATCTGCTCTCTCTGTAAAATGGATTCCATGTACCCTAGGTGCATAACTAGATTGGCTTGGGTCACCTTATCAGCCCCTGTACAGAGCACTATAGGTGCCCAGGGCATAGGTGCGTCCAAGGCCTACCAGGGGCTGCAGCATATCTTTTGCCACCCCTGGCTGGCTATCTAAATTGACACAACTGGCTGATCACTCAGCTGGGGCAAGTGGGTGTAATCACCCCTTGCTTAGATATAGTATACCTATATCTAAACCTATATCTGGACACATATAAACCTGTGAGCCACTCCTATGGCAGGCCTTAACAATCCTGGAGGCAGAGTGCGTGGTTTAATGTGAGATGGTGCTCTAGCATGAGCTGAGCCTGTCTGCAGCTGTCGGGAACAACTCCCTAAGCTGATCCGGGATAATGCCATACCATATACTCTTAAGCGCCTTATAATCCTCGCGGTTATATAGCAACTTTGGTTTGGCTTTATCAAAACATGTCGTGTAAGGTGTCATACGAATTGGAATACTACCCCCTCGCCAGTTCTGGCGACGGGGGTAGCATTCCACCCTTCTAGAGGGAGAAGACATGTTACTTTACTGAAACGCGGTTGATTTAAAATGAGCCTCAGATCCACAAAATGGATGCCCCTGCCACAGACACGGGTCTGGCCTCCTGCTGCTGACCGAAACCCGGCAGAGGAGGCCTGGACAAAGAGTTTCCTGTCACAGGGCGGTGTCAAACCACCCCAGACAGGAGATAGTGGATTGGAGTAGGGAGGTTTCAAAGAAACCAGACACTGCCTGGGGAGCACAAGGCTGCCCCTTGCAGGATCCGGCCAAACCGGTTCTGGGGCCTCCCAGCCCCTGTCCCAGCGCGGCCAGGATCAAAGGAGAGGGGTGTAACCACCCCCTTCCTGGGTCCCACCCATAGGAGGGGACCTAGCAGGATGTCCAACCCCCTAGATTCGAATAAGAGGGGGAGCAGTCCCAACGGACTTCAGATCATCCTGAAGAAACATAAGAAACGAAATCTGGACCCTTCGACTTTCTACACGACGTGAGAAGACTGAAGAATCTCCCTTGTGGTCAAGGAGTGACCACCCTGTGCAAACAGGCACCATCCAGCCCTCGACCCTTGCTTTGTTGCAGTTCCCGCCGGAACTCGAGCGACAGAGATCGACGAGATCAAGCTTGCCTGCCTTCTACCTGCCCGATCCACAGTCCCTGCAGAGCTGAGACCCGTGGAGGCGACCGGAAGCGTGGGGCACGCCATCTTGAAAAGGCCACGAGACGCTGACCGTGCAGCCCCCGAGTGACCCTCGAAGCTGTACACCGGGGTTTGAGAAGCCCCAGCCCCGAGCTCCACTTGCACCAAAGCTCACCCCTCCACACTCGACGAGTGCTGCGTGGGGCCCTTCTGCCTGTGTGTGCTCGACGCGTTGGCCCGGTCACTTGCCAGCTGGCTTGTGGCCCCTGTGCCGACGAACTTCGAAATACGACTTGCTTTTCTGGTTGCTCCAGATCTGCACCAGCTCCTGTAAAAAGGAGCCCCCACTCTGACCCTCCTGGTTCGAGTGATAAGCAATCTCCCGGTTCTGCGTGGATTGCTTTTGCCAAGTGCTGTTTGCTACAATCTTCAAGCCGACGGTGCTGACGGCGAGAGCCTACGTGGGACAGATCGTGACCTGCTCCTGGACGTCGCAGATGCCCCAGAGCCCACGTGACAGCGGAGAGAAGCCTATCGACAACCGCCTGATTGCGCCCGACATTGCCTGGTTCCGTCCTGGTTCCACCCTGGTCACTGCTGAGTGACCCAGACTCTGTCCCCTCTGCTTTCAGGTACTTTTCTACTTCGATCCACCCTTGGATCGCACCGGACACTTCTGCTTCACAGCGCCTGCAGCTGCAACAGCTCCAAGCACCAAGAACCTGCGTGACAGAACCCGACGCCACTTCGACCCTCTGCATCCACGGCCTGTGGGTGAGGTAACTTTGCTACGCCGGTGTCCTTACACTGGCACACATCTCTAGGGTCTGTGTCTGAAGTTTTGTGTTCCTAGGTTCAGCGGAAGTATCATTTAATTCACTTCAACTAACTTTTACGCACCATTGACTTTACATTGGTGCGCGCCGCACTTTCCGTGCTGCACCCGTATCCTGTGGGCTACTCCCGACTTCTTCATTGCTTGTCCTGACTGCTCCCAGCGAATCTCTAGGCCCTAGGCCTAACCAATATTCGATAAGTGTGACTTATACCATTTTTTTAGTATATGGTCTGAGTGGCCCCCCGCCCTCAGCCATAATTGTGCCAACTTTATATGTTTAGCAGTGCTTTTGATTTAACGCTTGTGCCCCTTTCCTCATAAAGAGTACTGGGGAGTAATTTAGAAATAAATACATATATTTTTACAATATATACTTGTGTGGTGTCCTTTCATTTGATTACAGGATTGTATGTGGTAAAACAGCTCGCTTAACACGACCTCTTAAGTTTAGCCTTTAGGCTGCTTAGTCCATGCTACCACTAGGATAGCTTGTCTAACAAGGTTGACTTACAACCAGACATCTTTGGGGTTTGTTTGGACTGATACCCAGTGGTTCCAGAATTGGAAACACTACATATCAGGCCAACTTCTCACATCGAGGAAAAGAGGCTGGCGTATGAACATGAGCGCAAACTAGCGGAGATAGACTTACGCAAGCAGAACAGAGAATTAGGGGTGCCCGAGCAACCCCGTGACCCAGGGGCAACAGAGAAAAAGGTACACATCCCCAAGGATGTCGTCCGAGAATACTTCCGAGAGGACGACATCCAGCAATGGTTCAAGGCCTACGAAATCGCTATGACCGCCCACCGGATCGATCGAAGCGATTGGGGAGCCGGTCTCTGGGGGAGATTCCTCAATGAAGGCCGCGATGCCCTGCTACAGCTCCCGGACCATCAGATGACCTCCTATGACCACATGAAAGCTGCCCTCCTCACCCGCTATGGGCTCACACCCGAGATGTACCGTCAGAGGTTCCGAGACTGCACCCGCATCCCGGGTACAACTTGGGTGGACTACGTGAACTATTTTAGCCGAGCCTTCGAGGGCTGGATCAAAGGAAGCAATGTCACAACGTACGAACAACTCTTCAACCTCATGGTGTGGGAGCATCTATCAAACAATTGCTTCATTGAGCTCCGGCAGCACCTCCTCGACAGCAAATTGACTGATCCACGGCAGCTCGCAGCCGAGGCTGACCGGTGGGAAATCACCAGAGTGGGCCGAAATGGATCCTATGAACAGAACCGGAACAACAACGGTCAGCACCGTCCCCGAGGAGGAGGAGGGGGCCAAGGGCGAGGAAGAGACAACGCTCCGGTCGCCCCCGCTACCAGCTCCACCCCCCCGGCCAACCGGGGCAGCACCCCGGCGCGACCGGGATACAGAGCCAATGTCACATGTCACCGATGCCAACGAGTCGGCCACTATGCAAACGACCCAAATTGCCCGCAGTACCAGAGCCCAAGACCCCGCCAAGTGGCCGCTGCTGCCCTAGGGGAAGAACAGATCTCCGAGGAGCAGGAAGAATACGAACAAGAGCATCAAGAATGGGAGCCAGCCGCCATGACTTTAGCATGCTTAGGGGGGAAAGACATGGTCCCGCGGGTCCCCCTACCCGCTAACACCCGGAAGTACAGCCAATGGGTGAGCATCAATGGACGCCGGGCCGAAGCCCTCCGTGACACCGGGGCCAGTGTAACAGCCGTCCGCTGTCACCTGGTGACCCCAGAACAGTTCATACCAAACATTCTCTGCCCTGTCCGTTCAGCCGATAACTCAGAAAGTCTGTGTCGGATGGCCTGCGTCCCTTTCGAATGGGGAGGGGTCTCCGGCATGTTGAAAGTAACGGTCCGAGATGATGCTCCCGTAGACTGTCTCCTGGGAAATGACCTTGAAAGCTCGCCCTGGGCAGCCGTAGAACGAAGAGAACACCTGGGGATGTTGGGCGTCCCGGACTGGGCGTGCGTCACCACCCGGTCCATGGCCGCCCGTGCCAATCCCCGACAAGAGGAACCCGAATGGCCGGCACCTCCTCCCCCGGTCGCCCCAGTCGAAGACACCGACCGTGCCGTCCCCCCAGAACCAGCTCAACCTCCGGACCTCGCTGGCCTCGACCAGTGGCATCAAGAGGGGGGACCCACACAGGAACAGTTTCGCCAAGAGCAAAAGACCTGTCCCTCCCTCGAGGGACTCCGCCAACAAGCCCTCGCCCAGAGCGCAGGGGATACCTCCGGAACACATTGGGTCTACTGGGACAATGATCTGCTATACAGTGAACAAAGGATCGCGGAGTTGGGGGCCAGCCGAGTGCTAGTGGTGCCCCTCCGTTTTAGAGACTTCTTGCTAAACCTAGCCCACGATGTCCCCCTGGCGGGACACCTGGGTCAGGATAAAACCTACAGCCGCCTAGTAACCCACTTCTTCTGGCCCAAAATGAGGAATGATGTTCTCCAGCATTGCCGATCTTGCCCCACGTGCCAAGCCAGTGGAAAGAGCGGCCGCAAACTAAAAGCCCCCCTGCAACCATTTCCCGTGGTCACCACCCCGTTCGAGAGGGTCGGGATAGACATTGTGGGGCCCCTGGACCCCCGTACAAAACAAGGACATCGGTTCATCCTGGTACTAGTGGACCACGCCACCCGCTACCCCGAGGCTATTCCCCTGCGAACTGTGACAGCCCCGGTGGTCGGTCGGGCCCTGATGGGGATCTTCTCCCGTGTGGGCTTCCCCAGAGAAGTCGTCAGCGACAGGGGCACAAACTTTATTTCCAAATATATGAAGTCCCTCTGGCAACAGTGTGGGGTCACCTACCGATTCACGACCCCCTATCACCCTCAAGGAAACGGACTCGTAGAGCGGTTCAACCGCACGCTCAAAGGGATGATTGGGGGGTTGGAAGAGCCCCTCCGTCGCCAGTGGGATGTGCTGCTGCCGTGCCTCCTCTTCGCATATCGAGAGGTCCCCCAGAAGTCCCTCTGCTTCAGCCCGTTTGAGTTGTTGTATGGACACCCCGTACGGGGGCCTCTCAGTCTAGTCAAGGAAGGCTGGGAAATGCCCCCTCTAAAGAACCCCCCGGATGTCTTCAAATACCTCCTGACCCTCCGCAACCAGACCCGACGGTTCAGAGAACTGGCAAAAGCAAACCTGGAGGCCAGTCAAGAGGACATGAAAAAGTGGTATGACCAAAATGCCTCCTCCATCGAATTTGAACCCGGACAACAGGTATGGGTCATGTCCCCCACCGAGCCCTGCGCCCTGCAAGACAAGTGGACGGGGCCCTTCAAAGTAGTTGAACGTAAGGGTCCTGTCACCTATCTCATCGACATGGAATCTTCACGGAACCCCCTCCGAGTCCTCCACGCTAATAGGCTGAAACCCCACTTTGTGCATTCAGAACTCAGCCTCCTGATGGCCACAGACAATGGAGCCGAAGAAGACTCCGAACCCCTTCCTGACCTCCTACGGACTGGGGAGAAAGATGGCTCCGTGGATGGGGTCCGACTCTCGGGAGCCCTCACCCTGGACCAACGCCAGGAATGTCGGGACCTCCTGTTGCAGTTCGCCGACCTGTTTTCCCTCACCCCAGGTGTCACTTCCTGGTGTGTGCACGATGTGGACACGGGGGACAGCCCCCCTATCCGCCACCGGGCCTACCGCGTACCAGATCGGGTACGGGCTTGCATCCAGGGAGAAGTAACCAAAATGCTCACCCTCGGGGTCATTGAGCCCTCAGACAGCCCCTGGGCCAGCCCAGTAGTACTGGTCCCCAAAGCAGCCGCTCCCGGCACCACACCGGAACTCCGGTTCTGCGTCGACTACCGGGGCTTGAATGCGGTCACCAGGACGGACGCACACCCCATCCCCCGGGCAGATGAACTAATCGACCGCATGGGAGCTGCCCGCTACCTCAGCATTTTCGACCTGACGGCGGGCTACTGGCAGATCGGCCTCACACCCCGGGCCCAAGAACGATCTGCATTTTCCACTCCTGATGGCCATTATCATTTCAAGGTCATGCCCTTCGGCATGAAGAATGCCCCCGCAACATTTCAGCGGCTAGTCAACCAGGTCTTGGCCGGGCTCGAAGGATTCAGCGCCGCCTACCGAGACGACATCGCTGTGTACAGCCACCACTGGTCCGACCACCTCCACCACCTCCGAGCGGTGCTACAGGCCCTTCAGCAAGCTGGCCTCACGATCAAGGCCAGCAAATGCCAAATTGGTCAGGGGTCCGTAACCTACCTCGGACACCAGGTGGGAAGCGGCCTGGTGGCCCCCCTGCAGCTTAAGATTGCCGCCATCCAGTCCTGGCAGTCCCCCATCACCCAGACCGAGGTCCGCGCCTTTTTGGGACTCACGGGCTATTACAGACGGTTCGTGAAAGACTATGGTACCATAGTGGGGCCCCTCACGGAGCTCACGTCCAAAAATCAACCCAAGAAGGTCAACTGGACCCCAGATTGTCAAACAGCCTTCGAACAACTGAAGGCCGCCATGTGCTCCGCCCCTGTGCTCCAGGCCCCCGACTACAGCCGGGAATTCGTCGTACAGACGGACGCCTCCGACCACGGCATTGGGGCGGTCCTGTCTCAATTGAACACCGAAGGCCTTGATCAGCCAGTGGCCTTCATCAGCAGGCGACTCCTACCTCGAGAACAACGCTGGAGCACCATCGAGAGAGAGGCCTTCGCCGTGGTATGGGCCCTCAAAAAGCTCCGGCCCTACCTCTTTGGCACACACTTCCGGGTGCAGACCGACCATCGACCCCTGCAGTGGCTGATGCAGATGCGGGGGGAAAACCCAAAGCTACTACGTTGGTCCATCTCCCTACAAGGGATGGACTTCACTGTTGAACACCGGCCTGGGCCAGACCACGCCAACGCAGATGGCCTGTCCCGGTTTTTCCGCCTCGACGAGGAGAGTCCCCAAGAGGATGGGTGACTCTCCCCGCCTTCAGCTGGGGGGGACGCATGTTGGACAGGCCACGTGAAGGGCCGCTCCCCCTCTGCCCGACCAGGCCCGAGCCCGGTCCCTCAAGTGTCACACACCACCACTTCACGCTTTCCGTCCCCTCCGGGACCCTTGCCTCTGAACATATCGACCTCGTGGGCCCGATCCCTCACTGGCCCGCGCGGCCAGCCTGGGCGCCATCTTGGACACTCCGCCACGAGGCCGCGTGGCCCCCGATCGACCCCAACCCTGGGCCTGGCCAGGCCTCAGACATCCCGGCACCATCATCCACCCAGGAGGTGAGCGGACTACTTGGCGGGTCAATGGGAGAAAGAGGTGTCGATGGCTCTCCCTCGCCAGGTGCCGCTCGCCCACCATCTCCCCGGGCGCTGGCTCCACCCCCCTGCTGGGTGTCTGGACCCCTTCATCCCGGACCCCCCAACCTCCAAGGGCGAGGGTCCGGACATCAAAGAGGATCAGCCCTATAACTGGGGCAGCTCCAGAGCAGGAAGGCAGTTGTATCCTGGAGTCGAGAGACGCAGTGAAGAACTCATCCTTGACGGACTACTGGCGCTGCCGTAGCCCTGCCTTGCGAACCATCGTCCTGCCTGTTGGCGCTGCCAAGACCTTCGTAATCATCATCGTCGTCGGGACCTGCTGGCGTGGCCGCGGACCGTTTGTAACCACCATCTTCATCGGGACCTGCTGGCTCCGCCGCGGACCGTCGCTTCCTTCATCCATCTCGGGACCTGCTGGCTCCGCCGCGGCCCGATCATCTAGAACGCCGAGCTCGAGGATTGAGAGCTATTTTCATCTATTGGTAACAAGACTGTCCCGCTACCCTTTTCCCAATCCAGAGACCAGAATCGAGGGGACCCCTGAGTCCAGACCTCCTTGTATAATTTTACCGTAACTAAAGAATTGCTGATAAAGTATCGTTGAACCTTATCCTGGTGTGGTGTCCGTCTGTGGGGGGGAAGTTACTTGTCTGTACGATCGCTGGAGACGGCTCTCCCCGGAGACCTCTCCCCTTGTCCTCGGCCGACCCTCCCGGTCCGTCTAACATAGTGCATGACTGCTGCTCTGAGGGGTGTGAGAGTGCTTCTAATAGTGCATGACTGCTGCTCTGAGGGGTGTGAGAGTGCTTCTAATAGTGCATGACTGCTGCTCTGAGGGGTGTGAGAGTGCTTCTAATAGTGTGTGACTGCTGCTCTGTGCGGGGTGTGAGAGTGCTTCTAAAAGTGTGCGGCTGCTGCTCTGTGCGGGGTGTGAGAGTGCTTCTAATAGTGCATGACTGCTGCTCTGAGGGGTGTGAGAGTGCTTCTAATAGTGTGCGGCAGCTGCTCTGTGCGGGGTGTGAGAGTGCTTCTAATAGTGCATGACTGCTGCTCTGAGGGGTGTGAGAGTGCTTCTAATAGTGCATGACTGCTACTCTGAGGGGTGTGAGAGTGCTTCTAATAGTGCCTGACTGCTGCTCTGAGGGGTATGAGAGTGCTTCTAATAGTGCATGACTGCTACTCTGAGGGGTGTGAGAGTGCTTCTAATAGTGTGCGGCAGCTGCTCTGAGGGGTGTGAGAGTGCTTCTAATAGTGTGTGACTGCTGCTTTGAGGGGTGTGAGAGTGCTTCTAATAGTTTGTGGCTGCTGCTCTGAGGGGTGTGAGAGTGCTTCTAATAGTGCATGGCTGCTGCTCTGAGGGGTGTGAGAGTGCTTCTAATAGTGCATGACTGCTGCTCTGAGGGGTTTGAGAGTGCTTCTAATAGTGCATGACTGCTGCTCTGAGGGGTGTGAGAGTGCTTCTAATAGTGTGCGGCAGCTGCTCTGAGGGGTGTGAGAGTGCTTCTAATAGTGTGCGGCAGCTGCTCTGAGTGGTGTGAGAGTGCTTCTAATAGTGCATGACTGCTGCTCTGTGCAGGGTGTGAGAGTGCTTCTAATAGTGCATGACTGCTGCTCTGAGGGGTGTGAGAGTGCTTCTAATAGTGCATGACTGCTGCTCTGAGGGGTGTGAGAGTGTTTTTAATAGTGTGCGGCAGCTGCTCTGAGGGGTGTGAGAGTGCTTCTAATAGTGCATGACTGCTGCTCTGTGCAGGGTGTGAGAGTGCTTCTAATAGTGCATGACTGCTGGTCTAAGGGGTGTGAGAGTGCTTCTAATAGTGCATGACTGCTGCTCTGAGGGGTGTGAGAGTGCTTTAATAGTGTCTGGCAGCTGCTCTGAGGGGTGTGAGAGTGCTTCTAATAGTGCATGGCTGCTGCTCTGAGGGGTGTGAGAGTGCTTTAATAGTGTGTGGCAGCTGCTCTGAGGGGTGTGAGAGTGCATCTAATAGTGTGTGGCTGCTGCTCTGTGAGGGGTGTGAGAGTGCTTCTAATAGTGTGCGGCAGCTGCTCTGAGGGGTGTGAGAGTGCTTCTAATAGTGCATGACTGCTGCTCTGAGGGGTATGAGAGTGCTTCTAATAGTGTACGGCTGCTGCTCTGTGAGGGGTGTGAGAGTGCTTCTAAAAGTGTGCGGCTGCTGCTCTGTGCGGGGTGTGAGAGTGCTTCTAATAGTGCATGACTGCTGCTCTGAGGGGTGTGAGAGTGCTTCTAATAGTGCATGACTGCTGCTCTGAGGGGTGTGAGAGTGCTTCTAATAGTGTGTGACTGCTGCTCTGAGAGGGGTGTGAGAGTGCTTCTAATAGTGTGCGGCAGCTGCTCTGTGCGGGGTGTGAGAGTGCTTCTAATAGTGCCTGACTGCTGCTCTGAGGGGTTTGAGAGTGCTTCTAATAGTGCATGACTGCTGCTCTGAGGGGTTTGAGAGTGCTTCTAATAGTGCATGACTGCTGCTCTGAGGGGTGTGAGAGTGCTTCTGATAGTGCATCACTGCTTCTCTGTGAGGGGTGTGAGAGTGCTTCTAATAGTGTGCGGCAGCTGCTCTGAGGGGTGTGAGAGTGCTTCTAATAGTGCATTACTGCTGCTCTGAGGGGTGTGAGAGTGCTTCTAATAGTGCATGACTGCTGCTCTGAGGGGTGTGAGAGTGTTTCTAATAGTGTGCTGCAGCTGCTCTGAGGGGTGTGAGAGTGCTTCTAATAGTGCATGACTGCTGCTCTGTGCAGGGTGTGAGAGTGCTTCTAATAGTGCATGACTGCTGCTCTGAGGGGTGTGAGAGTGTTTCTAATAGTGTGCGGCAGCTACTCTGAGGGGTGTAAGTGTGCTTCTAATAGTGTGCGGCAGCTGCTCTGAGGGGTGTGAGAGTGCTTCTAATAGTGCCTGACTGCTGCTCTGAGGGGTGTGAGAGTGCTTCTGTTGGACAGCAAAAGCCAACCTAGAGGCCAGTCAAGAGGACATGAAGAAATGGTATGACCAGAACGCCTCATCCATTGAATTCGAGCCGGGGCAACAGGTCTGGGTAATGTCCCCCACAGAACCGTGCGCTCTCCAAGACAAATGGACGGGACCCTTCAAGGTAATCGAGCGCAAGGGTCCTGCCACCTATCTGATCGATATGGAGTCCGCCCGGAATCCGCTCCGAGTCCTCCACACCAACAGACTGAAACCCCACTTTGCACGAACAGAACTCAGCCTCTTGATGGCCACAGACAATGGGGTTGAAGACGACTCCGAGCCTCTCCCTGACCTCTTGCGGACCCCGGAGCAAGACGGCTCCGTGGATGGGGTCCGACTCTCGGAGAACCTCACCAGAGAACAACGGCAAGAGTGCCAAGCCCTCCTATCACGGTTCGCCAGTCTGTTCTCCCTCACCCCAGGTGTCACTCCCTGGTGTGTGCACGATGTGGACACCGGAGACAGCCCTCCTATCCGCCACCGGGCCTACCGCGTACCTGATCGGGTACGGGCCTGCATCCAGGCGGAAGTAGCTAAGATGCTCACGCTCGGGGTCATCGAGCCCTCAGACAGTCCATGGGCCAGCCCGGTCGTACTGGTCCCCAAAGCAGCCGCCCCCGGAACCACACCAGAACTCCGGTTCTGTGTCGACTACCGGGGCCTGAATGAAGTCACCAGAACGGATGCACACCCCATCCCCCGGGCAGATGAACTGGTCGACCGAATGGGCGCTGCCCGCTACCTCAGCATCTTCGACCTGACGGCAGGTTATTGGCAGATCGGCCTCACACCCCGAGCACAAGAACGCTCTGCCTTCTCCACCCCCGACGGCCACTATCACTTTACGGTCATGCCCTTCGGCATGAAGAATGCCCCAGCGACGTTCCAACGGCTCGTCAATCAGGTCCTGGCGGGGCTCGAAGAGTTCAGCGCCGCCTACCTGGACGACATCGCTGTGTACAGCCACCATTGGACCGAGCACCTCCACCACCTCCAAGCAGTGCTGCAAGCCCTTCAGCGAGCTGGCCTCACGATCAAGGCCAGCAAATGCCAAATCGGACAAGGGTCGGTGACCTACCTCGGACACCAGGTGGGAAGCGGCCTAGTGGCCCCCCTACAGCTGAAAATTGCCGCCATCCAGAACTGGCAACCCCCTATCACTCAAACTGAGGTGCGAGCCTTCCTGGGCCTCACGGGCTACTACCGAAGGTTCGTGAAAGACTATGGTACCATCGTGGGGCCTCTCACCGAACTCACGTCAAAAAATCAGCCCAAGAAGGTGAACTGGACCCCAGAGTGTCAAGCGGCATTCGAACAGTTAAAGGCCGCCATGTGTTCCGCTCCTGTGCTCCAGGCCCCAGACTACAGCCGGGAGTTCGTCGTCCAGACGGACGCCTCCGACCAGGGCATTGGGGCGGTCCTGTCCCAAGTGAACACCGAAGGCCTCGATCAACCGGTGGCCTTCATCAGCCGGAGACTCCTACCCCGGGAACAACGCTGGAGCACCATAGAGAGGGAAGCCTTCGCTGTGGTATGGGCCCTCAAGAAGCTCCGGCCCTACCTTTTTGGCACCCACTTTCGGGTGCAGACTGACCACCGACCCCTGCAGTGGTTGATGCATATGCGGGGGGAAAACCCAAAATTGCTACGCTGGTCCATCTCCTTACAAGGTATGGACTTCACAGTCGAACACCGGCCTGGGTCCGACCACGCCAACGCCGATGGCCTGTCCCGGTTTTTCCGCCTCGACGAAGAGAGTCCCCAAGAGGATGGGTAACTCTCCCCGCCTTCAGCTGGGGGGGACGCATGTTGGACAGGCCACATGACGGGCCGCTCTCCCCCGGCTCGACCAGGCCCGAGCCCAGTCACGCAAGCACCACACACCACCATTGCACGCCCTACGTCCCCTCAGGGACCCCTGCCCTCGAACATGATAACCTCGTGGGTCCGATCCACTGCCGGCCCATGCACCCAGCCCGGGCCGCCATCTTGGACACCTCGCCACGAGGCCGCCTGGGTCCCGATCGACCTCAACCCTGGGCCTAGCCCAGCCTCAGACAATCCGGCACCACCCTCCACCCAGGAGGTGAGCGGGCTACTTGGCAAGTCAATGGGAGAAAGAGGTGCCGATGGCTCTCCCCCCGCCCAGTGCCGCTCGCCCATCGCCTCCCCGGGCGCTGGCTCCACCCCCCTGCTGGGTGTCTGGACTCCCTCATCCCGGACCTCCCGACCTCCAAGTGCGAGGGTCCGGACATCAAAGCACGCCAGCCCTATAACTGGGGCAGCTCCAGAGCAGGAAGTCAGTTGTATCTTGGAGTCGAGAGACGTAAGAGGAACTCATCCTGGACGGACTACTGGCGCTGCCGTAGCTCTGTCCTGTGCACCATCGTCCTGCCTGTTGGCGCTGCCACAGCCGTCGTAACCTTCATCCTTCACCGTCGTCCGGATCTGCTGGCGAGGCCGCGGACCGTTGTAACCGTCATCTTCATCGGGACCTGCTTGGCTTCTCCACGGCCCGTCGACCATCCTTCATCCATCTCGGGACCTGCTTGGCTCCTCCACGGCCCGATCAGCAACCACGCCGAGCTCGAGGATTGAGAGCTATTTAACTCATTGGTAACTAAGACTGTCCCGCTACCCTTTTTCCTCAACCAGAGATCAGAACCGAGGGGACCCCTGAGTCCAGACCTCCTTGTATCATATCGACGTAACCTAAGAATTGCATATAAAGTCTCGTTAACCTTCAATCTTGTGTGGTGTCCGTCTGTGGGGGGGAAGTTACTTATCTGTACAGTCGTTGGAGACGGCTCTCCCTGGAGACCTCTCCCCGTAATCTCGGCCGACCCTCCCGGTCCGTCTAACAGCTTCTAATAGTGCATGACTGCTACTCTGAGGGGTGTAAGAGTGCTTCTAATAGTGTGCGGCAGCTGCTCTGAGGGGTGTGAGAGTGCTTCTAATAGTGTGTGACTGCTGCTCTGAGGGATGTGAGAGTGCTTCTAATAGTGCATGACTGCTGCTCTGAGGGGTGTGAGAGTGCTTTAATAGTGTGTGGCAGCTGCTCTGAGGGGTGTGAGAGTGCTTTAATAGTGTGCGGCTGCTGCTCTGTGAGGGGTGTGAGAGTGCTTCTAATAGTGCATGACTGCTGCTCTGAGGGGTGTGAGAGTGCTTCTAATAGTGTGTGACTGCTGCTCTGTGAGGGGTGTGAGAGTGCTTCTAATAGTGTGTGACTGCAGCTCTGAGAGGGGTGTGAGAGTGCTTCTAATAGTGTGCGGCAGCTGCTCTGTGAGGGGTGTGAGAGTGCTTCTAATAGTGCATGACTGCTGCTCTGAGGGGTGTGAGAGTGCTTCTGATAGTGCATGACTGCTGCTCTGAGGGGTGTGAGAGTGCTTCTAATAGTGTGTGACTGCTGCTTTGAGGGGTGTGAGAGTGCTTCTAATAGTGCATGACTGCTGATCTGAGGGGTGTTAGAGTGCTTCTGATAGTGCATGACTGCTGCTCTGAGGGGTGTGAGAGTGCTTCTAATAGTGCATGACTGCTGCTCTGAGGGGTTTGAGAGTGCTTCTAATAGTGCATGACTGCTGCTCTGAGGGGTGTGAGAGTGCTTCTAATAGTGCATGACTGCTGCTCTGAGGGGTGTGAGAGTGCTTCTGATAGTGCATCACTGCTGCTCTGAGGGGTGTGAGAGTGCTTCTAATAGTGCCTGACTGCTGCTCTGAGGGGTGTGAGAGTGCTTCTAATAGTGCATGACTGCTGCTCTGAGGGGTGTGAAGGTGCTTCTAATAGTGCATGACTGCTGCTTTGAGGGGTGTGAGAGTGCTTCTAATAGTGTCTGGCAGCTGCTCTGAGGGGTGTGAGAGTGCTTTAATAGTGTGCGGCTGCTGCTCTGTGAGGGGTGTGAGAGTGCTTCTAATAGTGCATGGCTGCTACTCTGAGGGGTGTGAGAGTGCTTCTAATAGTGTGCGGCAGCTGCTCTGAGGGGTGTGAGAGTGCTTCTAATAGTGTGCGGCAGCTGCTCTGAGGGGTGTGAGAGTGCTTTAATAGTGTGTGGCAGCTGCTCTGAGGGGCGTGAGAGTGCTTTAATAGTGTGTGGCAGCTGCTCTGAGGGGTGTGAGAGTGCTTTAATAGTGTGTGGCAGCTGCTCTGAGGGGCGTGAGAGTGCTTTAATAGTGTGTGGCAGCTGCTCTGAGGGGTGTGAGAGTGCTTCTAATAGTGTGTGGCAGCTGCTCTGAGGGGTGTGAGAGTGCTTGTAATAGTGTGTGGCAGCTGCTCTGAGGGGTGTGAGAGTGCTTCTAATAGTGCATTACTGCTGGTCTGAGGGGTGTGAGAGTGCTTCTAATAGTGCATGACTGCTGCTCTGAGGGGTGTGAGGGTGCTTCTAATAGTGCATGACTGCTGCTCTGTGCAGGGTGTGAGAGTGCTTGTAATAGTGCATGACTGCTACTCTGAGGGGTGTGAGAGTGCTTGTAATAGTGTGTGGCAGCTGCTCTGAGGGGTGTGAGAGTGCTTCTAATAGTGCATGACTGCTGCTCTGAGGGGTGTGAGAGTGCTTTTAATAGTGTGTGGCAGCTGCTCTGAGGGGTGTGAGAGTGCTTCTAATAGTGCATGACTGCTACTCTGAGGGGTGTGAGAGTGCTTGTAATAGTGTGTGGCAGCTGCTCTGAGGGGTGTGAGAGTGCTTCTAATAGTGCATGACTGCTGCTCTGAGGGGTGTGAGAGTGCTTTAATAGTGTGTGGCAGCTGCTCTGAGGGGCGTGAGAGTGCTTTAATAGTGTGTGGCAGCTGCTCTGAGGGGTGTGAGAGTGCTTCTAATAGTGCATGACTGCTGCTCTGAGGGGTGTGAGAGTGCTTCTAATAGTGCATGACTGCTGCTCTGAGGGGTGTGAGAGTGCTTCTAATAGTGTGTGACTGCTGCTCTGAGAGGGGTGTGAGAGTGCTTCTAATAGTGTGCGGCAGCTGCTCTGTGCGGGGTGTGAGAGTGCTTCTAATAGTGCATGACTGCTGCTCTGAGGGGTGTGAGAGTGCTTCTAATAGTGTGTGACTGCTGCTCTGAGAGGGGTGTGAGAGTGCTTCTAATAGTGTGCGGCAGCTGCTCTGTGCGGGGTGTGAGAGTGCTTCTAATAGTGCATGACTGCTGCTCTGAGGGGTGTGAGAGTGCTTCTAATAGTGCATGACTGCTGCTCTGAGGGGTTTGAGAGTGCTTCTAATAGTGCATGACTGCTGCTCTGAGGGGTGTGAGAGTGCTTCTAATAGTGTGTGACTGCTGCTCTGAGGGGTGTGAGAGTGCTTCTAATAGTGCATGACTGCTACTCTGAGGGGTGTGAGAGTGCTTCTAATAGTGTGTGGCAGCTGCTCTGAGGGGTGTGAGAGTGCTTCTAATAGTGCATGACTGCTACTCTGAGGGGTGTGAGAGTGCTTCTAATAGTGTGTGGCAGCTGCTCTGAGGGGTGTGAGAGTGCTTCTAATAGTGCATGACTGCTACTCTGAGGGGTGTGAGAGTGCTTCTAATAGTGCATGACTGCTACTCTGAGGGGTGTGAGAGTGCTTCTAATAGTGCATGACTGCTGCTCTGAGGGGTGTGAGAGTGCTTCTAATAGTGTGTGACTGCTGCTCTGTGAGGGGTGTGAGAGTGCTTCTAATAGTGTGTGGCAGCTGCTCTGAGGGGCGTGAGAGTGCTTTAATAGTGTGTGGCAGCTGCTCTGAGGGGTGTGAGAGTGCTTCTAATAGTGCATGACTGCTGCTCTGAGGGGTGTGAGAGTGCTTCTAATAGTGTGTGACTGCTGCTCTGAGAGGGGTGTGAGAGTGCTTGTAATAGTGTGTGGCAGCTGCTCTGAGGGGTGTGAGAGTGCTTCTAATAGTGCATGACTGCTGCTCTGAGGGGTGTGAGAGTGCTTCTAATAGTGTGTGACTGCTGCTCTGAGAGGGGTGTGAGAGTGCTTGTAATAGTGTGTGGCAGCTGCTCTGAGGGGCGTGAGAGTGCTTTAATAGTGTGTGGCAGCTGCTCTGAGGGGTGTGAGAGTGCTTCTAATAGTGCATTACTGCTGGTCTGAGGGGTGTGAGAGTGCTTCTAATAGTGCATGACTGCTGCTCTGAGGGGTGTGAGGGTGCTTCTAATAGTGCATGACTGCTGCTCTGTGCAGGGTGTGAGAGTGCTTGTAATAGTGCATGACTGCTAGTCTAAGGGGTGTGAGAGTGCTTTTAATAGTGTGTGGCAGCTGCTCTGAGGGGTGTGAGAGTGCTTCTAATAGTGCATGGCTGCTGCTCTGAGGGGTGTGAGAGTGCTTTAATAGTGTCTGGCAGCTGCTCTGAGGGGTGTGAGAGTGCTTCTAATAGTGCATGGCTGCTGCTCCGAGGGGTGTGAGAGTGCTTCTAATAGTGTGCGGCAGCTGCTCTGAGGGGTGTGAGAGTGCTTCTAATAGTGCATGGCTGCTGCTCTGAGGGGTGTGAGAGTGCTTTTAATAGTGTGTGGCAGCTGCTCTGAGGGGTGTGAGAGTGCTTCTAATAGTGCATGGCTGCTGCTCTGAGGGGTGTGAGAGTGCTTTAATAGTGTGTGGCTGCTGCTCTGAGGGGTGTGAGAGTGCTTTAATAGTGTGTGGCAGCTGCTCTGAGGGGCGTGAGAGTGCTTTAATAGTGTGTGGCAGCTGCTCTGAGGGGTGTGAGAGTGCTTTAATAGTGCATGACTGCTGCTCTGTGCAGGGTGTGAGAGTGCTTCTAATAGTGCATGACTGCTGGTCTAAGGGGTGTGAGAGTGCTTCTAATAGTGTGTGACTGCTGCTCTGTGCGGGGTGTGAGAGTGCTTCTAATAGTGTGTGACTGCTGCTTTGAGGGGTGTGAGAGCGCTTTTAATAGTGTGTGGCAGCTGCTCTGAGGGGTGTGAGAGTGCTTCTACTAGTGTGCGGCTGCTGCTTTGAGGGGTGTGAGAGTGCTTCTAATAGTGTGCAGCTGCTGCTCTGAGGGGTGTGAGAGTGCTTCTAATAGTGTCTGGCAGCTGCTCTGAGGGGTGTGAGAGTGCTTCTAATAGTGTGCGGCTGCTGCTCTGAGGGGTGTGAGAGTGCTTCTAATAGTGTGCGGCTGCTGCTCTGAGGGGTGTGAGAGTGCTTCTAATAGTGTCTGGCAGCTGCACTGAGGGGTGTGAGAGTGCTTCTAATAGTGCATGGCTGCTGCTCTGAGGGGTGTGAGAGTGCTTTAATAGTGTGTGGCAGCTGCTCTGAGGGGTGTGAGAGTGCTTCTAATAGTGTGCGGCAGCTGCTCTGAGGGGTGTGACAGTGCTTCTAATAGTGCATGACTGCTGCTCTGAGGGGTGTGAGAGTGCTTCTAATAGTGTGCGGCTGCTGCTCTGTGAGGGGTGTGAGAGTGCTTCTAAAAGTGTGCGGCTGCTGCTCTGTGCGGGGTGTGAGAGTGCTTCTAATAGTGCATGACTGCTGCTCTGAGGGGTGTGAGAGTGCTTCTAATAGTGCATGACTGCTGCTCTGAGGGGTGTGAGAGTGCTTCTAATAGTGCATGACTGCTGCTCTGAGGGGTGTGAGAGTGCTTCTAATAGTGTGTGACTGCTGCTCTGTGCGGGGTGTGAGAGTGCTTCTAAAAGTGTGCGGCTGCTGCTCTGTGCGGGGTGTGAGAGTGCTTCTAATAGTGCATGACTGCTGCTCTGAGGGGTGTGAGAGTGCTTCTAATAGTGCATGACTGCTGCTCTGAGGGGTGTGAGAGTGCTTCTAATAGTGCATGACTGCTGCTCTGAGGGGTGTGAGAGTGCTTCTAATAGTGTGTGACTGCTGCTCTGTGCGGGGTGTGAGAGTGCTTCTAAAAGTGTGCGGCTGCTGCTCTGAGGGGTGTGAGAGTGCTTCTAATAGTGTGCGGCAGCTGCTCTGTGCGGGGTGTGAGAGTGCTTCTAATAGTGCATGACTGCTGCTCTGAGGGGTGTGAGAGTGCTTCTAATAGTGCATGACTGCTGCTCTGAGGGGTTTGAGAGTGCTTCTAATAGTGCATGACTGCTGCTCTGAGGGGTGTGAGAGTGCTTCTGATAGTGCATCACTGCTGCTCTGAGGGGTGTGAGAGTGCTTATAATAGTGCATGACTGCTACTCTGAGGGGTGTGAGAGTGCTTCTAATAGTGCCTGACTGCTGCTCTGAGGGGTGTGAGAGTGCTTCTAATAGTGCATGACTGCTACTCTGAGGGGTGTGAGAGTGCTTCTAATAGTGTGCGGCAGCTGCTCTGAGGGGTGTGAGAGTGCTTCTAATAGTGTGTGACTGCTGCTTTGAGGGGCGTGAGAGTGCTTCTAATAGTTTGTGGCTGCTGCTCTGAGGGGTGTGAGAGTGCTTCTAATAGTGCATGGCTGCTGCTCTGAGGGGTGTGAGAGTGCTTCTAATAGTGCATGACTGCTGCTCTGAGGGGTTTGAGAGTGCTTCTAATAGTGCATGACTGCTGCTCTGAGGGGTGTGAGAGTGCTTCTAATAGTGTGCGGCAGCTGCTCTGAGGGGTGTGAGAGTGCTTCTAATAGTGTGCGGCAGCTGCTCTGAGGGGTGTGAGAGTGCTTCTAATAGTGCATGACTGCTGCTCTGTGCAGGGTGTGAGAGTGCTTCTAATAGTGCATTACTGCTGCTCTGAGGGGTGTGAGAGTGCTTCTAATAGTGCATGACTGCTGCTCTGTGCAGGGTGTGAGAGTGCTTCTAATAGTGCATGACTGCTGGTCTAAGGGGTGTGAGAGTGCTTCTAATAGTGCATGACTGCTGCTCTGAGGGGTGTGAGAGTGCTTTAATAGTGTCTGGCAGCTGCTCTGAGGGGTGTGAGAGTGCTTTAATAGTGTGTGGCAGCTGCTCTGAGGGGTGTGAGAGTGCATCTAATAGTGTGTGACTGCTGCTCTGAGGGGTGTGAGAGTGCTTCTAATAGTGCATGACTGCTGCTCTGAGGGGTGTGAGAGTGCTTCTAATAGTGTGCGGCTGCTGCTCTGTGCGGGGTGTGAGAGTGCTTCTAATAGTGTATGACTGCTGCTCTGAGGGGTGTGAGAGTGCTTCTAATAGTGCATGACTGCTGCTCTGAGGGGTGTGAGAGTGCTTCTAATAGTGTGTGACTGCTGCTCTGAGAGGGGTGTGAGAGTGCTTCTAATAGTGTGCGGCAGCTGCTCTGTGCGGGGTGTGAGGGTGCTTCTAATAGTGCATGACTGCTGCTCTGAGGGGTGTGAGAGTGCTTCTGATAGTGCATGACTGCTGCTCTGAGGGGTGTGAGAGTGCTTCTGATAGTGCATCACTGCTTCTCTGTGAGGGGTGTGAGAGTGCTTCTAATAGTGTGCGGCAGCTGCTCTGAGGGGTGTGAGAGTGCTTCTAATAGTGCATGACTGCTGCTCTGTGCAGGGTGTGAGAGTGCTTCTAATAGTGCATGGCTGCTGCTCTGAGGGGTTTGAGAGTGCTTCTAATAGTGCATGACTGCTGCTCTGAGGGGTGTGAGAGTGTTTCTAATAGTGTGCTGCAGCTGCTCTGAGGGGTGTGAGAGTGCTTCTAATAGTGCATGACTGCTGCTCTGTGCAGGGTGTGAGAGTGCTTCTAATAGTGCATGACTGCTGCTCTGAGGGGTGTGAGAGTGTTTCTAATAGTGTGCGGCAGCTGCTCTGAGGGGTGTGAGTGTGCTTCTAATAGTGTGCGGCAGCTGCTCTGAGGGGTGTGAGAGTGCTTCTAATAGTGCCTGACTGCTGTTCTGAGGGGTGTGAGAGTGCTTCTAATAGTGCATGACTGCTACTCTGAGGGGTGTGAGAGTGCTTCTAATAGTGTGCGGCAGCTGCTCTGAGGGGTGTGAGAGTGCTTCTAATAGTGCATGACTGCTGCTCTGAGGGGTGTGAGAGTGCTTCTAATAGTGCATGACTGCTGCTCTGAGGGGTGTGAGAGTGCTTTAATAGTGTGTGGCAGCTGCTCTGAGGGGTGTGAGAGTGCTTTAATAGTGTGCGGCTGCTGCTCTGTGAGGGGTGTGAGAGTGCTTCTAATAGTGCATGACTGCTGCTCTGAGGGGTGTGAGAGTGCTTTAATAGTGTGTGGCAGCTGCTCTGAGGGGTGTGAGAGTGCTTCTAATAGTGCATGACTGCTGCTCTGAGGGGTGTGAGAGTGTTTCTAATAGTGTGCTGCAGCTGCTCTGAGGGGTGTGAGAGTGCTTCTAATAGTGCATGACTGCTGCTCTGTGCAGGGTGTGAGAGTGCTTCTAATAGTGCATGACTGCTGCTCTGAGGGGTGTGAGAGTGTTTCTAATAGTGCCTGACTGCTGTTCTGAGGGGTGTGAGAGTGCTTCTAATAGTGCATGACTGCTACTCTGAGGGGTGTGAGAGTGCTTCTAATAGTGTGCGGCAGCTGCTCTGAGGGGTGTGAGAGTGCTTCTAATAGTGCCTGACTGCTGTTCTGAGGGGTGTGAGAGTGCTTCTAATAGTGCATGACTGCTACTCTGAGGGGTGTGAGAGTGCTTCTAATAGTGTGCGGCAGCTGCTCTGAGGGGTGTGAGAGTGCTTCTAATAGTGCATGACTGCTGCTCTGAGGGGTGTGAGAGTGCTTCTAATAGTGCATGACTGCTGCTCTGAGGGGTGTGAGAGTGCTTTAATAGTGTGTGGCAGCTGCTCTGAGGGGTGTGAGAGTGCTTTAATAGTGTGTGGCAGCTGCTCTGAGGGGTGTGAGAGTGCTTCTAATAGTGCATGACTGCTGCTCTGAGGGGTGTGAGAGTGCTTCTAATAGTGCATGACTGCTGCTCTGAGGGGTGTGAGAGTGCTTCTAATAGTGTGTGGCAGCTGCTCTGAGGGGTGTGAGAGTGCTTCTAATAGTGCATGACTGCTGCTCTGAGGGGTGTGAGAGTGCTTCTAATAGTGTGTGACTGCTGCTCTGTGAGGGGTGTGAGAGTGCTTCTAATAGTGCGTGACTGCTGCTCTGAGGGGTGTGAGAGTGCTTCTAATAGTGTGCGGCAGCTGCTCTGAGGGGTGTGAGAGTGCTTCTAATAGTGCATGACTGCTGCTCTGAGGGGTGTGAGAGTGCTTTAATAGTGTGCGGCAGCTGCTCTGAGGGGTGTGAGAGTGCTTCTAATAGTGCATGACTGCTGCTCTGAGGGGTGTGAGAGTGTTTCTAATAGTGTGCTGCAGCTGCTCTGAGGGGTGTGAGAGTGCTTCTAATAGTGCATGACTGCTGCTCTGTGCAGGGTGTGAGAGTGCTTCTAATAGTGCATGACTGCTGCTCTGAGGGGTGTGAGAGTGTTTCTAATAGTGCCTGACTGCTGTTCTGAGGGGTGTGAGAGTGCTTCTAATAGTGCATGACTGCTACTCTGAGGGGTGTGAGAGTGCTTCTAATAGTGTGCGGCAGCTGCTCTGAGGGGTGTGAGAGTGCTTCTAATAGTGCCTGACTGCTGTTCTGAGGGGTGTGAGAGTGCTTCTAATAGTGCATGACTGCTACTCTGAGGGGTGTGAGAGTGCTTCTAATAGTGTGCGGCAGCTGCTCTGAGGGGTGTGAGAGTGCTTCTAATAGTGCATGACTGCTGCTCTGAGGGGTGTGAGAGTGCTTCTAATAGTGCATGACTGCTGCTCTGAGGGGTGTGAGAGTGCTTTAATAGTGTGTGGCAGCTGCTCTGAGGGGTGTGAGAGTGCTTTAATAGTGTGTGGCAGCTGCTCTGAGGGGTGTGAGAGTGCTTCTAATAGTGCATGACTGCTGCTCTGAGGGGTGTGAGAGTGCTTCTAATAGTGCATGACTGCTGCTCTGAGGGGTGTGAGAGTGCTTCTAATAGTGTGTGGCAGCTGCTCTGAGGGGTGTGAGAGTGCTTCTAATAGTGCATGACTGCTGCTCTGAGGGGTGTGAGAGTGCTTCTAATAGTGTGTGACTGCTGCTCTGTGAGGGGTGTGAGAGTGCTTCTAATAGTGCGTGACTGCTGCTCTGAGGGGTGTGAGAGTGCTTCTAATAGTGTGCGGCAGCTGCTCTGAGGGGTGTGAGAGTGCTTCTAATAGTGCATGACTGCTGCTCTGAGGGGTGTGAGAGTGCTTTAATAGTGTGCGGCAACTGCTCTGAGGGGTGTGAGAGTGCTTCTAATAGTGCATGACTGCTGCTCTGTGCAGGGTGTGAGAGGGCTTTAATAGTGTGCGGCAGCTGCTCTGAGGGGTGTGAGAGTGCTTCTAATAGTGCATGACTGCTGCTCTGAGGGGTGTGAGAGTGCTTTAATAGTGTGCGGCAACTGCTCTGAGGGGTGTGAGAGTGCTTCTAATAGTGCATGACTGCTGCTCTGAGGGGTGTGAGAGTGCTTTAATAGTGCATGACTGCTGCTCTGAGGGGTGTGAGAGTGCTTCTAATAGTGCATGACTGCTGCTCTGAGGGGTGTGAGAGTGCTTCTAATAGTGCATGACTGCTGCTCTGAGGGGTGTGAGAGTGCTTCTAATAGTGCATGACTGCTGCTCTGAGGGGTGTGAGAGTGCTTGTAATAGTGCATGACTGCTGCTCTGAGGGGTGTGAGAGTGCTTCTAATAGTGCATGACTGCTGCTCTGAGGGGTGTGAGAGTGCTTCTAATAGTGTGTGGCAGCTGCTCTGAGGGGTGTGAGAGTGCTTCTAATAGTGTGTGACTGCTGCTCTGTGAGGGGTGTGAGAGTGCTTCTAATAGTGCATGACTGCTGCTCTGAGGGGTGTGAGAGTGCTTTAATAGTGTGCGGCAACTGCTCTGAGGGGTGTGAGAGTGCTTCTAATAGTGCATGACTGCTGCTCTGTGCAGGGTGTGAGAGTGCTTTAATAGTGTGCGGCAACTGCTCTGAGGGGTGTGAGAGTGCTTCTAATAGTGCATGACTGCTGCTCTGTGCAGGGTGTGAGAGTGCTTCTAATAGTGCATGACTGCTGCTCTGAGGGGTGTGAGAGTGCTTCTAATAGTGTGCGGCAGCTGCTCTGAGGGGTGTGAGAGTGCTTCTAATAGTGCATGACTGCTGCTCTGAGGGGTGTGAGAGTGCTTTTAATAGTGTGCGGCAGCTGCTCTGAGGGGTGTGAGAGTGCTTTAATAGTGTGTGACTGCTGCTCTGTGCAGGGTGTGAGAGGGCTTTAATAGTGTGCGGCAGCTGCTCGGAGGGGTGTGAGAGTGCTTCTAATAGTGTGCGGCAGCTGCTCTGAGGGGTGTGAGAGTGCTTCTAATAGTGTGCGGCAGCTGCTCTGAGGGGTGTGAGAGTGCTTCTAATAGTGTGCGGCAGCTGCTCTGAGGGGTGTGAGAGTGCTTCTAATAGTGCTTGACTGCTGCTCTGAGGGGTGTGAGAGTGCTTTAATAGTGTGTGACTGCTGCTCTGTGCAGGGTGTGAGAGTGCTTTAATAGTGTGCGGCAGCTGCTCTGAGGGGTGTGAGAGTGCTTCTAATAGTGCTTGACTGCTGCTCTGAGGGGTGTGAGAGTGCTTTAATAGTGTGTGACTGCTGCTCTGTGCAGGGTGTGAGAGTGCTTTAATAGTGTGCGGCAGCTGCTCTGAGGGGTGTGAGAGTGCTTTAATAGTGTGCGGCAGCTGCTCTGAGGGATGTGAGAGTGCTTCTAATAGTGTGCGGCAGCTGCTCTGAGGGGTGTGAGAGTGCTTTAATAGTGTGCGGCAGCTGCTCTGAGGGGTGTGAGAGTGCTTTAATAGTGTGCGGCAGCTGCTCTGAGGGGTGTGAGAGTGCTTTAATAGTGTGCGGCTGCTGCTCTGTGAGGGTTTGAGGAATGCTGTCAGTTGTATGACCGCTGCTCTGTGAGGGGTGTCAGCACTGTCTGGTGTGTGATGCTACACTGTGAGGGGTGTGAGTGTGTTGGCAGTAGTGTGAGACTGTCACTCTGAGAGGTATGCATGCTGTCAGTTATGTGTGACTGCTCCTCTGTGAAGGTGTGAGTACTGCTAGCCTGTTAAAGATATAACAATATTTGATATATAATATTCTGTTTTGGTTGCTCACCGGACTAATAGGTGTACTCCAGAAATGTGTGCATGACCTCAAGGTCACAGGTTGGAATCCTGGGAGGTCTTTCACGTATCCAAGGTTGATGAAATGAGTACCACTGAGTATGCAAACAATAAACATCTGTTATTCAGTGCAAAATGCTCCTTGGAGTGGATGTGCACTTTATAAATACTTATAATATTATATTATATTATATTATACAATAACATAACATTGTATATTATATTATACAATCATATATTCATCCACGTATACCTTCATCTCAGTGACTGAGCACCCAATCCGACTGTAGCCCACATGTCGCTCTTACCTTAACTGTACATGTTCTGTGAGAGAAGGAAGCTTGCTGTGTTACTCCCACACTATCCATGGTCTGTGAGGAAGTGAAGCTTGCTGTGTTACTCCCACACTATCCATGGTCTGTGAGAGAAGGAAGCTTGCTGTGTTACTCCCACACTATCCATGGTCTGTGAGGATGTGAAGCTTGCACTGCTCGATGTGTACCTGCTCTGTTGGTGGAAAGGTTTGTGCTAAGGCTGCCCCCTCTATACCTTTGTTCTGACGCTAGGAAGCTTGCATTGTTTCTGCCCAAGCTGCACCTGTGCTATATGAAGAGGGTGTTTCCAATGATGCTGCTCTTCCGTATAAAAATACAAGGGATAGTTTGACCACACTCACATACCAGGCCCAGGCCAGTCAAAGATGGGGTTGGACTCTAGTGCAAAAACTCTAGTTGCGGAGCCTTGAGCCACTCGTGTTTCAATCACAACTTCACAGCTTGTCCAATCTGTGTGACCCTTGGCAAATAATTTCCTTCTCTGCCTCCTGTTCTGTGTTTCACACATTTGAGACGCCTTGAAATAATAAGCTTCAGCATAAGCACTGTACAAAACCATCTACACATATGGTGTATTAGACCATAATATTGATTTATTAATAACAGCAAAAAAGGCCTTGTAAAGGTGGCATTAGACAACCGACCTGCCCCATGGGTTATCTTATCCTCGCTTCCAGCACTGGACCAGTATCCGTATGCATAGCAAAATGTCGCCTATTCCTAATATAATTGTTATTAAGGCCAAAACGAGAAAGAATGTGATACCCATTGTTAGACCTGGCATCCTTGGCGTGGGTCACCGGTCCCCTTCTTCGCCCTCTTCATGTATGACCCATTTTTTGTGCTGGACTAAGACGCGCTGAGTACGGCACCCCTGCTAACCAGGGCCATGGTGCAAGTGCTCCCTTTCAAAGTATAGCCACTAACATTGTATCTGACCCGGGGTAAATGATAGAAACTCCAAATTAGTGTCCCTAACATCAGGGGTATTTTTCGGGGAATGAAGGTTAGATACGGAGCATAGAAATGACCTTTGTAGAAAAATGGCTAGATTCCTAACCTTGTAGTGTGCCCCAGATGTGTAGTCAGATGTCTGGGCTGTCTCCCACAGCCTAGGGGTAGCTGACTGCCGACAGATAAGAGAGGCAGGGTAGTTTCTGGCAAATGTCCAGCCTGCAACAATGCTGGCCCCACTTCCCGCTGAGCGTCTGACACCCCGGCCTCCCTCCTTCAGGATGGGGGTGCCATCTCACAAAAGAGACAGACAAAAGAAACCTGGGTGGAGGGGAACACCCTACCTGATGGAAGACTTCAAAGACCTTTTGAGATATAACTAGGGAACCCTTGAACGGGAGGGCAGATAGTTTTTTGGAACCAGAGAGCCCTGCCGACTTCGTCCCGGCTCACGGATCATGCCTCCTGTACGCAAAGCATTTCACCATCACGAGCCCTGCTGAATTCGTCACGGATTGTACCTCCGGTACGCAAAGCATTTCACCATCACTAGCCCTGCTGACTTCGGCGCGGCTCATACCCTGATAATCGTACCTCCTATACGCAAAGCATTTCACCATCACGAGCCCTGCTGACTTTGTCGCGGCTCCCAGGTCGTACTTCCTGTACGCAAAGCATTTCACCATCACGAGCCCTGCTGACTTCGTCGCGGCTCATACCTTGAGAATCGTACCTCCTGTACGCAAAGCATTTCACCATTACGAGCCCTGCTGACTTTGTCGTTGCTCACGGATCGTACATCCTGTATGCAAGTCATTTCACCCTCACAAGCCCTGCTGACTTCGTCACGGCTCGTACCTTGAGAATCGTACCTCCTGTACGCACAGCATTTCACCATCACGAGCCCTGCTGACTTTGTCGCAGCTCATACCCTGAGAATCGTACCTCCTGTACGCAAGGCATTTCACCATCACGAGCCCTGCTGATTTTGTCGCGGCTCATACCCTGAGGATCGTACCTCCGATACACAAGGCATTTCACCATCCCGAGCCCTGATGACTTTGTTGTGGCTCTTACCCCGAGGATCGAACCCCTAATCTTTGACTGTGAGTATCAGAGTCGCCCTAGCTACTCGGACCCGACCTGAACTGACCCCATCCCCATTTCCAACCCCCAAACAGTCACCCCAACCTTTCTGCCTTATTGTGGATTTGTACCGTTATTGGGCCTTGTGATAAATCATCATATAAAGGATACTATACTTTCATAGAATACCGGTGTGGTGTCCGTTTGTAGTGTGTCAAAATATTACTGTACATGATCATAAATGCTTTACACTGGCCCTCGAGGTTCAGCCTTACTACTTGGTGATACTGCTAAGGGGATAGCCCCCTATCCTAAGTAGAGGAGGCAGGTCCCTGCTGGGACAGAAGTACTCACCTCTGCCCACCAGAGACCGCCCAATCTATCACCCATCCAGAATTCGAACCACACAATGTGTAATTAGGAAACCTTGTTCCAACCCTGGCTTCCAAGTTTGACCAAACAGTGTGACCCTTGCCTCTGGAGTCATTAATTAATCTGTCAAGGCAGAAAGTGTGCAGTTCACAAATTCTAATAGAGGTCACTCATCAGAATTATGGGACCCCGCCACCACTGCCTCAGCACCACCCCCTTAGAGGTATAGGTAGCGAGGCAGGAGATGCTTTGATGTTGGACACGTGGTTCACAATCTCAAGGCGTATGTATTCCCGCTTCCCTTGCCCAGTTTAGCTGCAAGTATGGCTTGGCAGTGTGGGTGTGGCCTGTCGCATAGCGCAGGCTACAATTTCTGTGAGTCACTGGGTGAAGCATGCTGCACGCTCAGATAGCCTCACCATCAGCTGCGGCTCATGCAGGTGAGAGCGGTATGGAGGTGGGGCTAGGTGGGGGGATTGCGACAAATGACGACGAGGGAAAAATAATTATTTATTTAATTTTCCCTTGTGGTGGTCTGTCGAATCTACCCTCAACCCGGCCTCACCACCTCACCACGCTTACCTGCACGGGCCGCAGCTATCACCGCTATCACATTCTGAGGCCTTTTGAAGGAGGGAGGCCTATCGGAATTTGTCTCATCTACCTCCCCACCCTCTTTCTGAGGCTGGTGAAAGTGCCATATGAAGCAGGGACTATGGGCCAGATGTAGGTCGGTCGGTAACGGCCGAAAATTGGTATTTTCGGCCGTTACCGACCGGTATACATGATTTGGCATGTAGGGGCACAATTTTACAGAATCGGTAACTTTACCGATTCGGTAAAGTTACCGTTTCTGGAAAATACCGAATCGGTATATTTACCGATTCTGTAAATCTCAGATGTAGGTGGGACTCTTCTGAGTCCCAAAGGCCCTACAAAATCGGTATTTTACCACACAATCCTATTGTGTGGTAAAATACCGATTTCAGGTGTGCATGCACATGTGTGCATGCACACCTAGCCATGTGACAGACAGACATGCCCTTAGGGCATGTCTGTGTGCCACATGGCGCACATGCCTATTTGTGGGGTGCCAGAGGGTGTCAAAGTGACACCCCCTGCACCCTTGCAAAATTCGGTATTTACCGATTCTGTAAATACAGAATCGGTATTTCCCATTGATTCCTATGGGCTTTGAAGCCCATAGGAATCATTGGTAAACACCGATTCTGTATTTACAGAATCGGTAAATACCGAATGTAACAGATTCGGTATTTACACATCTGGAAATACCTACATGTCCACCACATTGATTTACCAATTTTCAATTACCGAATCAGTAAAATTCGGTAATTGAAAATCGGTAAATCAATTTTACCTACATCGGGCCCCAGGTCACAATAGTTGATGTGACCAATATTCTTGGGGAAAACATCAGGCCCCATGAGGGCAATATTGAGCCCTGTATCATGTCGATAGGAAAAAGAAGTAAGGCCAGTTGCTCTGCCCTCCTGTTTTAAATCTTGTGGCAGGGAAAAGCCAATGAACAACATTTTAGCTCAGCCGCGTACAAATTTAATATAAGACTTTCTGTGTAAAAAAGGGGGAACATTAATGTTGACATAAGTGACAAAGCAGCACCCAAACCGGGGACCCCATAGCTGGGAGTCCGTACAAACGGCGAACAGTCATACTTGTGAGAGTTTCCAGTACAAGATATGGACCCCACTGATGCCGAGTATCACACTCGGGAGGCAAGTGTTCATCATCCTATAGGAGTACCTGAATGTATGTTAATTCCATGAGAGGTCTGGCTGTTTCTTCCAGGAGTTTTGTTCTTCTTGCATGTTTCTGGAAATTGTACAACAATCCGTTAATGCCTCTCGCTCACTCTCTAGTGTAATAGCTACCTGTGTTGTACCCGCCCTGTATAAAATGTAAATTGATACTTGTATAGCGCACTACTCACTTGCAAGGGTCTCAAGGCGCTTGTACAAATACCGTTGTGGAACCCATCCTGGCTTTCCCTGTGAGGCGTCCACTCCTGGGCACCCCCAAGGTGGAGGCCAGGCATCCTTCGCGTTGTTGGGGCCGTTGTGGAGATTAAGCAAGCTATTGCCCAGAGTTGCAGAGTGGGACTCCATGATTGGAATAGGCACCGAGGCAAGAATTATCAGGTCCATGGAATTTTGAGCCCAAGACCCACCGAGGCGGGAATTGAACCCTGGTCCCGGGCTAGACCTCTGCATCAGGGTCTGCCGCTCTAACCATTGAGCCACACTTCTCCACTGTGTGAGAGAATTGAGTTATGATCCTTCTACTGCTGCCCAATGTACATAACTTATTGTTTGTGTTAGAGAAGGATGTGCCGCTCCTACCAGGTTGTAACTTTATTGGGTTGAGAAGCTACACATAAGGAAAACTGAAGCTACAAAAAATTGGGAAATGGGGTTTACAGCACAATTGCACTTATCCTATATAATGCCTTATTAGAGTGGTGACACGGATCGGAGATTCCTTTCCCTAGATCTCCTAAAACAAGAAACTTGTTCTAGCAAACAATTTTTTAACAATTGATCCAGCACACACGTAAGTATTTCAGAAATCTGTTACACTATAGAGCATTCAACACAAGTCCAAAATTATTCAATGAATTGATTGGCAGACTTTGGTTGGATACCTGGCTGAGCTACATAGGGACCTCATGACCTCGGTCAGAGTGACTAGGGAAGGGATATGCACTTGCCACTTTAAGTCAGAGAGGGGGGTTAGGCAAGAGTGTATCCTTGCCCCCTCCTCTTTACTCTTTACATAAACGATCTCGAGGTAGTCTTGGCAGCATCCCACATCGATATCCCGCGCGCAGGTGAGACAAAGATACCTGTCCTCCTGTACGCGGATGACGCAGTTCTTTTGGCACGCTCCGGAGTGGCACTAAATAAACTCCTTTCATCTTTTGGGGACTTCATGACCTTGTTGGACATGAAAACCAACACAGAGAAATCACACGTAATGATCGCAGGAGCTGCAGGCAGGAAAAGAAAGTCGAAAACATTTCTTTGTGCTGGGAAAGAGGTCAGGAGAGTTCCATCTTTTCCATATTTAGGGGTGACCTTCGATGAAAAGGACACTTGGGGCCCCCAGCATTCCATTAAAAGCAACGCTGTTGCAAGAGCAGCAGCAGGGTTGCTTGGCTTTGCTAAAAAACTGGGAGCCCGCCCCATGGAAAGCATTATTAAGGTCTATAAAGCAAAATGTTTGTCTGTTGCCCAGTATGGTTCTGTTATTTGGGGGTACACTAATCATGACAAAATCCAGAAAGTAGAAAACAAATTTCTGAGAACCCTGCTTTCTGTCCCCCAATCGACTTCCACCTATGCAATACACACAGAGCTAGGATTGGGCTATATAACTGACATTTTAAAACTAGCCCCAGTTATTGGATGGATGAAAACTTGGCTTACATTAAATCACATCATCATAAAAGATTGTTTAGCCCTGGACAGAGCCCAAAACATCCCGTGGGTAAAATATGTACAAACGCAGCAAATTTTAGCCGGCCGACCGGAGCTTTTCTCATCTCCAGATTTGATAAGGCAGGAAGATCTTAACATAGTAAAAAATACCCTGACAAATTTATATGTTATGGAGAGGGAAGCCATAGAGCTAAAAAAAACCATGGTTAGGAAACACTGTTTGTTGACATCTGTCCCAGGAATGTAACCATACCTTTTCCTGGTAACTAAACCATACCATCGTTTCCTTCTAACGAGATTCCATTTTGATTTGATCCATTTCATTCTGGGCAATTTAAAAATATGGAATAGACCGGATAATGCTGAACCATGTGATTGTGATCACTTTTCCACCCAGGACACGATTCACTTTACCATGTTCTGCGGCCATTATACTGAGATTAGAAAAAGATATTTGCTTCCAATTTTGCGTAATCTAGGTTTTATTCAGGTAAAACCAGCCCTGATGTTCCTGCAACTCCTTCCCAATGTAAGAGTAGCTTCTCATGTTGCTAGTTTTTTAGTTGCAGGAGCACGCATAAATAAGCACCGCACAAGAACTAGGCACCTTATTCCTGAATATTGAAGTCTCTTCTTAATATTCTTAACATTTTCGTATAACTCATCTTGTACATTGTGATTTTAGAGTTTTTAAATATTGATTGTCTGTTAAAATTATGTATTAATTCGTGTTCTGATGAAATGTTGCTATGCAATAATGCTCGTTCTTTTATGATTTTTAATAATCGAATAAAGATAATTGACTGACTGACTGAGTAGCAGAGTCCTTAGGTGTATTTTTGAAGATTAAATCTTTATTCATTTCTTCTATCCATTAGCCAACGCGCTTCGTCCTCCACAGACTTCTTCAGGGCTACAAACAATATATATGCACATATACACATAATTAAAATATGTACAAGGAATGTAATACAAAACATTAACATTAACTTTCACATTTCAATCACTAATTACACGTTAAAAACAAAAGGAACCACAACCTCAATCTTGTTGGTTGTTGGCAAGATTGTTTTGTACCAAACCCTGTTGAGTTCCAATTACTTAAATAACATCTATATACACCATATTAACACCTATTTACAAATTTGTCCAAAAGTACTTATCAGAAACACATCATTACACATTAAGACTCCGCTACTTGCTTTATTTCATAACCTAAATGGTCTAAGAAATGGTGGGCCTATCAACCTATTAATTCTAGGGGTAGAGGGTGGGTAGATATCATGTATAAAACCGTACTAAATAGTAGGGTTCGCTGTAGATATGGCCCGGTAGGTCCAGAATCTATATGGAAACAGTTTACCAGCATAAACCTATAAGTTAGACATCCCAAATAAGGGGCAGTTAGAGACACTAGCCAGGTAGGGTCAAGGATCTATATGTAAAAAGTTACACCACTTAAACCTTTAAAATAGACTTACCAGTTGGAGTGAACTCTTCTCAATTTTTTAAAAAGTTGACTTAAATTTCCTCCAGAGTAGGCTCCAGGTTAGAAAAAAATTTGTTCTAAAATGATGAAATCGAAATCTTGTTGTTATTTCACATGTTATATGATTAATGATTGCGAGAATATTATTTCTGATGTAAAATTGCCTACCGTTTATTTTATGAAGAGTCATTCCAATCTCATTAAGTTTTCTCTAGATAGGGTCAGATAGCCCAAAAGTAACTGTCTGAAAAAAATGGAAAAGATGGAAGAGCTAAGTACCTTTATCTATAACTGTGTATAGGATAGGAAACTTAAGTTATCCTATAGCATAAAAATCATACATGCCAACATATTACTTAGCATGCAACTATATCTTTATGGAAAGAAGAGATCTCATATTCTGATCCTACATTATTCTTTTAATATTTTGATCAGTGTATCCCCAGGGGCTAGATGCTCAGCGTCTAGTAGTTAATTTTGACAGTATTATGTCATTAAGCAAACCAGTCTCTCCCCCAAACTAAGTACAGTCACATGTTTTTATAAAATTCTATATTTCAGAGAGGCTACTCATAAGGTGGTGATTAATGTGCCAGAAAAGGTGGTCGCCATGTTGTAACATCTCCTCCCACCTTAGTTTATCAGTCAAAGCATTTAAAGGCATGTTGTTTGGCACCCATACTTATATAAGATCCACAAAGTTTGGTAACATAACTTCCACCATGTTATCTTAAATTCGATACTAGTGGAACATTATTACGAATTAAGGAGAGGGTTATGCTGACAGCCTATTGGACTTACTTGAAAATATGGATCAGGCCGGCTCCATCGCGTGGCGTCTTCTCGTGTGGTGTTTTGGTCATCGAGAAAACCTCATCTTCAAATATCAGTTGTAATTGATAAATTATTAGGACCCTCAGCTCGTTTCGATCTAAGGGGTAGGGAGCTGTAGAAGTCGAGTTCATATGAGCGCCATCTTGAACAACCCGACTATGTTCTTTTTAGAACCCATTCCTATTATTTAAAGTCGAGCTAGTACAATATCAATGTTACTTAAAAATAATTTTATTAAGTATTGCTAGTTCATTTATTACCATCAAAATTTACAAGTAGTAAGGATGTTGGAGATTAGCGCGAAAACTGAGTACATATTGCCAATGCTTGTTGTGAGTGAAAGAGCGAACCCTCTAAAATATGTGAGCGGAGATTACTTTTGAATTTACACATGAAACAAGCAGACTTTTTGTCTAAATGGAGTAGTCTGCTTTGTAAAATTTTAAAACATAACTGACAACTTAGTGTAAGTTTTAAACTACAGCTGACTAGTGGCCAACTGTGGGATTGTAGCCAACAGCACTTTGTATGCTGGGGCTTTCAGCCCATGATGAAACTGCTAAAAGCAAAATTACAAGAGACAACGGAGGCAGTGTCACGTTATTCCTCAGTTCTGTAGTGGTGGGGCTGTAGTGAAGCCATTCATATATGATGGGTCTAAACCCCTGGACCACAGCTGCAGAGCTCTAACTACCCCCACCCCTTGTGCAGTGCCGCGAAAGGTCTCAATCTCTAGCTGTGACACTTGTGCAAAAACATAAACATGCCATGTCACTAATATGATGCCATAATATGTCTTAAGTGATGTGTTGAATAGGAAATACATTTTGGGAAAGCTATCACTTGACACTTCAATGTCTGTGATCACGTGTTCGGGGTCCCTGCTTTAATGACTGTTTTTACTGGGCAATTTTTAAGAAAACTAGGCCTGGGTGGAATTTCTATTACGCCAGAGTAATTGGCATAATTTCGGTAATTCTGCATTATTTTTGATGCCAAATCACTGATAAATATGTGTTTATTCCTGCTTGGATCATTTTTTTGGTGGGAGGAAGATTCCTACCTCAAAATTACATTTCGGGAGCGCAGGCTGTTCGTGTCCTGCTGCATTGAACGATATTTATAATAAACAAAATGAATCATCGGGTCCATTTTGGATGCAATAGAAGAAGTAGCACTAACAACAGAATTATACTTCTAGCCTAATTCTGTGAATTCTTGCAAGAGGTTTAGGTAATTCTGCGTGATTGTCCTACATAGAATTACTTAAGTTATGTCCAGCCCTAGAAAAAAACAATGCCTTGTACTTTTAGCCCTTTAATGAACTAAAATAACAAGTTGGATTTCGGGCTTCAGTGCCTCAGCAATTTGTTTTAAATGTTATTTATAGGCCAGGGCAATGAGCTTATGTGGGACAGCATTTTATCATGCACATTGGACAGCATTTCATCATGCACATTCCTGCCTCAGGCCACATATCTAACTACATCTCTGCATGCAGTCATTCATTCATTCATCCATTCAGCACCCCTGGCTGCTGCAGTTGGGTCCCTGCATGAGAATTCAGCCTAACACAAAAAAAGATATTGTTATTGGGCAGTAGGGACTCCGGAAACTTCGCAATCTCACATGAGAGCTCATAATCTAAATCTGATTTTCTTTCCCTTAGGTTGAAAGGAGGCGTCATCCTTCCCTGTTGGATATTTGCTCTTTCTGCAGACTCTCGTTGAATGTTTTTGCCTTTTCACAGAACCCTATTTTTGCTGGCTGCAGAACTCTGTGCTATACTTCCCCGGCGACCCAGTGGTAACGTGCTTGCTCTCTGCCTTTTAACATACCTATTAGTACCTACTATACGGTACCAAGGTGTACCCAGGGCCTATAAGTTAAATGTCACAAGTAGGCTGCTATTCCACTTTAGAAAACAGCCTTAAAAACAATATCTGCATTCGTGTGAACAGGAATACATTATATGGAGCTTGACGTTGTGCAATGTTAGCAATGACGGACCCCATATAATCCACGCATAGTTTTAACGCAATTTAAAAATAAAATACATTTTGTAATGTATTTTGAATGTGTTTACAAGCTCACCATCACAGACTTGGCGTTGAAGGCCATAAGACACATGAATTAGTTCATATATAGGGCTGTTTGTATAGGGCGAAAATATGGCTGAAAGGTGCATTAAAAAAACAGCAGGGAGGTCACACACGTGGGCACTCTGGAGGAGCCTAGCGCCAAGCGACTGTCACAGCGCCATCCTATCATCTCCTTGGCAGCTTTTATAAAAGACTCAAAATATTATAAAAGTATTATTTCAATTGACCACAAGATGGCAGCACGCTGCAGCGTATAGACGGCTAGCACACTAGCACTTCATTCAAACTAATTCAGTACATTACAGGGCGTCTACAGGTTCTGATGTGCAACTGGTGAATTTCTGTATTTTTTTGTTGTTGTTTTGTTTTTAGAAATTAATTTAAAAAGATACAACACCATTAACTTATTATTGAATACAACATTTATTTAATGTAAATTTACATTAAATTACAATTATTTTTCTGAATGTTAGATTAAGAAATAAATACCACCTTAAGTTAAAAAAAATAGTTTTTTTTATTATGCATTAATATTCATTAAGAGAGGTGTAAAGAATTAGCTAAAAGTAATGTATTTTTAAATTATAATTTATTATTATAATCATTAAATGCAAAAAGGTTATTAAAATGTGTTACGTTAAATATGTACTACTTTTGTACATTATGTACAACATTAAATTATATTTACTTATATGTTTAACAATTTAAATTTAATGCAACATTTCCTATAGGACTTTATTTTATGCTCCTAACTCCATTATTTTCTGCGGGAGTGGGTTGCAATACCAGGAGCTGGCCATGTGTGGTGCTTGACTTCCTCCAGATGTTCGAGGGAGTACTTAACTACTGCCCTGGGTCCCTTTGAAGCTATAGTAACTATAGAAGTACCGTTTTTTTATTCTTTTTTGGGTTTACGTCCCTTTCTAAATCCTTTCCTGACCTTCCTGGGCCCTCCCTAAACACCTCCTAAATTCTCTATTCTTAACCCCTCCATTTTATTTCTAGGTATTCCCCATTTAAAATGCCACTCCAATATATCCTTCTAATGTTTACTACTAAAACACATACTTACGTGTGCAGAGACTCCACAGTGGGGCGGACAACATCTCCGCACACATAGCTATGGGAGATGCAAAGACGTAAACTCTGCCCCTAGGTTTGTGAATAGCATTTTTTAATATGGTTGTCGTACTACAAAACGTACTATAAAATGCAGTTTGTGAATAGGCCCCTTAGTGTTGCTGGTATGCCGCACTTCATCACCATTATGTTATTTCTTCGCGAAGCGCGTGCACACTTTAGGGCATAGATGGGTGGAGCTCAGAAACAAGCTGGAGGAATTCCTGGCAGTTTTCAGGGGCTGAACAAAAATGCGTTTCTTCATTAAATAACAATTCAGTTCAATTGTTTGTTTATATTCCTGACTTCTGCAGATGTAAGGAAAGGACGCCATGTTATATTCTACATCTGTTGCCAGTTTGTAATTTTAGTATGTAGTTTTTCTTCCTTTTTGAACTACAATTCTTGTATATTAGAGATATTTCTGTCTTTATTAGAACATTATCAGAGGAATCTTTGTTGGAATTCATGGCCATATATTGGGGATAATTTTAAATAGTGAGCATGTGGCCTGGCTAGTTAATTCTTCTGACAAAAAAGATGGAGTTGCTGGGGCACAATGAGTGAATCTTTATCACCTAAAAAGGGCACGTAGGCATCATGCATTCTTTTAGCCTCCTGTACGTTCTACACAGGTTTCTAACCCTTGAAAAGAAACGTCTGGATGTGGTAATAGGTGACCAAAAAAAGTCCCAGTGTCACTTAGCAAGTGGTTGTTTTTGCTGACATTAGTAGATTTCATAGAGGAGATTGGGGACTGGATTTAAGGCTTGACCGCTGGCCCAGTAGCCATCTCTGTACCTTGAATGGACCCGCCGTCATTGCAGTTCCCATCAAGAAACTAAACATCTGCTGGCCTGCTGACGTCTGTGCTAAAGGCCATTCACCAAACGTTTAAACTTTTGTTGTTTTTAAAAGACAATCTTCCAAAGTGGTACCAAAGCATTTGACAGGATAAAAAGTCTCTTGAACAATCAGTTTGCTCTGGTTTTTTTTAATTGATGGTACCGCTGGAGTACCGCGGTATTCCCTCCGCGACACACATCCAGATCTCTCTGTTCAAAGTTAATTTCTCCTAAATTGCTGGACAGATGTGCCACCTGCCACAAAAACCATGCTTTCTGTTGAAAGACCTAGCTTTAAGCCAAATTTGGTGTAAATCTTTTCAGCTGATTTTTGTAAAATGAGTCTTAAAATAAATTGAATTTGGAAAATACATTTTAGGACCCAACATTTGAGACATGAGACGGTCTATTTTTCTTTCTTTCATGTGACTTACTGTCTGTTGGTAGGTTACTGTGTATGTTTGCATATGTATTCTGTCTACATGTGTGGCTTCTGTAAGTAGTAGCAGTTCCTGGAGGGAGTACTGCGGGGCAAGGGAGGGGCAGGGTTGGGGGTAGTAAACTCCAGTTTAAGGATGAATGAAGTTCAATTAATAAATAAATAAAACGAATTTCATTGTGCGCGCCCCACTGCCCGCAGCACTCCCTCCAGGAGCTGCTACTGTCTGTAAGCCTCAGTTCTTATGCTTGTTGATATGAGTACATGTGAGATAGCAAAAGGTGATAAGTGAAAAAGTTTGAATCTAATTTGTTAATTTAGCTCAGCCATAAAAATTCAAAAAGCAGGGGCAATGCCTAGTGGTTTAGTTTATCTTTACATGCAAGCGTGACCAACTGGCACCGCTAATGCTTGTTTAGGTCTCGGCTAGCGAAGGCTGCGCTTGCGCAGTCTTGCTGGCGAGATTTTATGTTTTCCAGTAGTGTGGCTTGAACCCGCCCCTCTTCTCCATTGGCTGGCTTCCTAAACGGAGGCCAGCCATTGGAGAAGAGGGGTGTCTGTCCATTTAAGCCCTGTCTTTTTCAGATTAGGGGGTGTATTTTTTGCTGTCCTTTCTCTCCGTGACGTCGTCCGTCCAAAACACGCCCCCCAATCCGAAAAGGATGGCAAGCGTTTTATGTAACAGGCTTTCTTTTCTTCCTTTGTCCGTTTTTCTATTTTAATGGCCCGTTTTCTGACATGAGATGCGCCTGGCTATTTTGCCGTGACTTTACCCCTCGATTTTTAGTACTCTATTTTCAATTTCAACGTACCTCTGTCCTATGTCTATTTCCATTACTTGTGCACCAAATGGGTGCGGATAGAGCAGAGCAAGTCACGTGCTTTTTACGTCACCGTCTCTCCCAGGCTTCTCCTCCCGTATTGCCATCCTACTCACCGCGGAGGCGGCAGGGCAGGGGGCTTGGGCTTTGGGGGCTCCAGCATGGTAATGGTCCTGGGAGCCGCCGGAGGGGGTCACAGCACCGGGGGCGTGGCAGCCAGAGCGGGGACAGCATACGTCGCTCTGCTCAGGGGCCGCATGGGCGGCTGAGTGACCAAGGTGGGCTCCTACAGCAGCGGCCCCAGCCTGGGCTTCTTGAGCTTGAAGGTGGGGGGGCCTGGAGGACCAGTGGGGGCATCGGTGCCCTTCAGCATTCCTTCCATTGACCCGTCCTGCCATCCATGGACACATTGCAGGTGACCAGGCAGCGGGAGAAGGAGGAGCTGCAGACACTCAACAACAAGTTTGCAGCCTTCATCAACAAGGTAAGAAGATATGCTGAGGCATTGGTGCCACTCCAGATGTATGAGGGAGGCGGGCACTGGGTGTCACTCCAGTTGTGCTTGGGGTAGTCCTAGCTGCCACTCCACCCGTGTGCCACCTTAAGTCAACTTCAGCAGTGTTGGGGCAGGCACAAAGTGCCACTCCAGCAGGGTTTGAGTTCTCTTTTTTCGTGAGAAGGCACTTGGTGCGACTTAATCTGTCCACGGAGCCGGTACTCCACCTGTCTCCCACCTTGTCTCAGCAGTGTATGGAAGCAGTGCCAGAAACCACTCCAGCAGTGTTTGAACTCTTCTTTTTTGAAGCGAATTGTAGCGAAAGCACTTGGTGCATCTTAAGTTGAGGCAGGCGACTGGTACCACTGAGGCCGAGTAAGGAAGCTAGATATGTACAAGAGGCAGGACTTAGTGTTATGCTAATTGTGTTTGGGGTGGGTAGGCACTGAGCATCACCCCAGCTGCATATGTGGTACTGAGTGACATTCCAGCTGTGTACTGTTCCAGGAGACTATTCATTAGGCAACACGTTCAGCGGCACATGGAAACAGGCACCGTGTGGCACTCCGGTCTGCACTTGGGGACACTTAAGCTATGCACGAAGGAGGCGACGGGCGCCGCACAAGGAGTGTCTAAATTCTTGCATGGGATGCCACTTCAGCTGCACGTGAAAGGTGTTATGGTGACACGTCACCTACTTGCAGAGTCCTGCATTCAGTGTCACTTGAACTGTGCCTGAGATAGTCCTTAGGTGACACTTCACCTGTGTACTGTGAGGCACTGGCACTTTGGTTGTGTATGGGCAGGGCCGGACTGTCCTTTCATTCCATCGGGCGTTTTCCCGGTGGACTGGGGCCATTTGAATCTGGCTTTGAAAGTCTAGTGAGGTATGTGAGTTTTCATGGTATACACTTAGTGAGCGAGGCCTCCTGCGTTTTAAGGGCTGCGATGAACATTTGTTGGGAAAGTATAGTGTGATTTCCTCGTAAAAAACATTCAAATGTTGGACAATTAGGACCTGTGAGTTAAAATGCAGTGATGGGACCTGTGGGGACCGTGCTTTGGGAAACGTTTAGTCTGAATTTCTTTGGTTGGGTAGTGTGGACTGTGGGAAGTCAAAATGGTCTGTAGGGAAGTGTGTTTGTCTACTTTCAGGGCCATAGGGGTTCAGTTCTGCATTACCACCTGTGATCTTGAGGGACTGTGCCAGGGTCAGTATTCCGGAGAGCATCATAGCTAGATGTCCTCATGCTGAACCAGACTCCATCTGGATAGGTGATAATAACATCTGGGGTTTTCGAGGAGTCCGTGGCGGGGGTCATTGTCACGGCTTATAGGGTAATATTGCTGCAATTAGCACTCTGGGTGCATATCACACCCATCTGTTTGCCCTTAGTAGTTATACATGGTCCAGCTAATCATAAATGTAAAACCACTAGGGTGGTCATAGCATGTTTGCGGGAACTGTCTATTTAAGATTTAAATTAAAAATGTCAGGTTTTTTCTGCAGATCTTGTCAGCGAGTGCTTAGCTCGCTGAGCTACCTAATTCGGTAGTCCATGCTGTTTCCTTTAGAGAGGCCATGTGGGTGCCCAAGTGTAGCAGCAACTTACATTCATTAAGGGGAGTTCTTCTGCTTGCTGCCTGTTTCCAGTTACAGCCTGCAGATGTGGCTCTGTGTGTGTGGCTCTGTGTGTGTGTGTGGCTCTGTGTGTGTGTGTGGCTCTATGTGTGTGTGGCTCTGTGTGTGTGGCTCTGTGTGTGTGTGGCTCTGTGTGTGTGTGTGGCTCTGTGTGTGTGTGTGGCTCTGTGTGTGGCTCTGTATGTGTGTGTGTGTCTGTGTGTAGCTCTGTGTGTAGCTCTGTGTGTGGCTCTGTGTGTGGCTCTGTGTGTGGCTCTGTGTGTGTGACTCTGTGTATGTGTGTGTGTGGCTCTGTGTGTTTGTGTGTGGCTCTGTGTGTGGGTGGCTCTGTGTGTGTGTGGCTCTGTGTGTGTGGCTCTGTGTGTGTGGCTCTGTGTGTGTGGGTGGCTCTGTGTGCGTGGGTGGCTCTGTGTGTGTGGCTTTGTGTGTGTGGGTGGCTCTGTGTGCGTGGGTGGCTCTGTGTGGGTGACTCTGTGTGTGTGTGGGGGGGGGGGGTGGCTCTGTGTGTGTGTGTGGGTGGCTCTGTGTGGGTGGCTCTGTGTGGGTGGCTCTGTGTGTGTGGGTGGCTCTGTGTGGGTGGCTCTGTGTGTGGGGGGTGGCTCTGTGTGTGTGTGTGGGTGGCTCTGTGTGTGTGGGTGGCTCTGTGTGGGTGGTTCTGTGTGTGGGGGTGGCTCTGTGTGTGTGGGTGGCTCTGTGTGGGTGGCTCTGTGTGTGTGGTGCTGTGTGTGTGGCTTTTGTGTGTGTGTGGCTTTGTGTGTGTGGCTGTGTGTGTGTGTGTGTGGGTGGCTCTGTGTGTGTGTAGGTGTCTGTGTGTGGGTGGTTCTGTGTGTGTGTGGGTGGTTCTGTGTGTGTGTGGGTGGTTCTGTGTGTGTGGGTGGTTCTGTGTGTGTGGGTGGTTCTGTGTGTGTGTGTGGGTGGCTCTGTGTATGGGTGGCTCTATTTGTGTGTGTGTGTGGCTCTGTGTGTGTGGGTGTGGCTCTTTGTGTGTGTGTGTGTTTGTGACTCTGTGTGTGTGAGGGTGGCTCTGTGTGTGTGTGTGTGGGTGGCTCTGTGTGTGTGTGGGTGGCTCTGTGTGTGGGTGGCTCTGTGTGTGTGTGGATCTATTTGAGTGTGTCTGTGTGGCTCTGTGTGTGTGTGGCTCTTTGTGTGTGTGTGTGGCTCTGTGTGTGTGTGGCTCTGTGTTTGTGTGGCTCTGTGTGTGTGTGTGTGTGGGTGGCTCTGTGTGTGTGGGTGGCTCTGTGTGTGTGTGTGGCTCTGTGTGTTTGTGTGGCACTTTGTGTGTGTGGCTCTGTGTGTGTGTGTGGGTGGCTCTGTGTGTGTGGGTGGCTCTGTATGTGCATGGTTCTGTGTGAGTGTGGTGGTTCTGTGTGTGGGTCGTTCTGTGTGTGTGTGTGGGTGGCTCTGTGTGTGTGGCTCTGTGTGTGTGGGTGGCTCTGTGTGCGTGGGTGGCTCTGTGTGGGTGACTCTGTGTGTGTGGGGGGGGTGGCTCTGTGTGTGTGTGTGGGTGGCTCTGTGTGTGTGGGTGGCTCTGTGTGGGTGGCTCTGTGTGTGGGGGGTGGCTCTGTGTGTGTGTGTGGGTGGCTCTGTGTGTGGGGGTGGCTCTGTGTGGGTGGTTCTGTGTGTGGGGGTGGCTCTGTGTGTGTAGGTGGCTCTGTGTGGGTGGCTCTGTGTGTGTGGTGCTGTGTGTGGTGCTGTGTGTGTGTGTGGCTTTGTGTGTGTGTGTGTGTGTCTGTGTGTGGCTCTGTGTGTGTGTAGGTGGCTGTGTGTGGGTGGTTCTGTGTGTGTGTGGGTGGTTCTGTGTGTGTGTGGGTGGTTCTGTGTGTGTGTGTGTGGGTGGCTCTGTGTATGGGTGGCTCTATTTGTGTGTGTGTGTGTGTGTGGCTCTGTGTGTATGTGTGGCTCTGTGTGTGTGGGTGGCTCTGTGTGTGTGCGTGTGGCTCTTTGTGTGTGTGTGTGTGTGTGTGACTCTGTGTGTGTGAGGGTGGCTCTGTGTGTGTGTGTGGGTGGCTCTGTGTGTGTGAGGGTGGCTCTGTGTGTGTGTGTGGGTGGCTCTGTGTGTGTGTGGGTGGCTCTGTGTGTGGGTGGCTCTGTGTGGATCTATTTGAGTGTGTCTGTGTGGCTCTGTGTGTGTGTGTGGCTCGTTGTGTGTGTGTGGCTTTGTGTGTGTGTGGCTCTGTGTTTGTGTGGCTCTGTGTGTATGTGTGTGTGGGTGGCTCTGTGTGTGTGGGTGGCTCTGTGTGTGTGGGTGGCTCTGTGTGTGTGTGTGGCTCTGTGTGTGTGTGGCTCTGTGTGTGTGTGGGTGGCTCTGTGTGTGCATGGTTCTGTGTGTGTGTGGGTGGCTCTGCGTGTGGGTGGTTCTGTGTGTGTGCGGGTGGCTCTGTGTGTGTGTGGGTGGCTATGTGTGTGGGTGGCTCTGTGTGTGGGTGACTGTGTGTGGGAGGCTCTATGTGGGTGTGTGTGGATAGCTGTGTGTGTGTGTGTGTGTGGCTCTGTGTGTGTGTGTGTGGCTCTGTGTGTGGCTCTGTGTGTGTGTGTGTGGCTCTTTGTGTGTGTGTGTGGCTATTTGTGTGTGTGGGTGGCTCTGTGTGTGCGTGGGGCTCTGTGTGTGTGGGGGTGGCTCTGTGTGTGTGGGGGTGGCTCTGTGTGTGTGTGTGGGTGGCTCTGTGTGTGTGTGGGTGGCTCTGTGTGTGGGTGGGTGGCTCTGTGTGTATGTGTAGCTCTTTGTGAGTGTGTGTGGCTCTTTGTGTGTGTGTGTGGCTCTGTGAGTGTGTGTGTGGGTGGCTCTGTGTGTGGGTGGCTCTATGTGTGGGGGTGGCTCTGTGTGTGTGGGGGTGGCTCTGTGTGTGTGTGGGTGGCTCTGTGTGTGTGGGTGGTTCTCTGTGTGTGTGGATCTCTGTGTGTGTGGCTCTGTGTGTGTGTGTGGGTGGCTCTCTGTGTGGGTGGCTCTCTGTGTGGGTGGCTCTCTTTGTGGGTGGCTATTGGAATTGTAAATCACAAAGCCATTTATTTATATGTTTTAAAAACAAAAACATAAACAAAAATAATGTCATGAGCAATGCCAATAGCTCTAACTTTAACCCCATCCATGCTGCCGTCGGCCATTGGCCGACGGCAGCACTACCTCCCCAGTGCTGCCCCGCCCGTTTTGCAGAAGTGCAGCACTGCCGCGAAATCGCGGCAGCATGGAAGGGGTCAACAAAGACAAGGCCATTGCATTGTAAATGCTTGTTTTAGTAATGTGTCCAGATCAATTTTGTATCTTCCACATTTCTCCTGCAGTTTTCCTAGTGACCTGAGGGTGGCACCAAAAAACAGAAAACCAGTGTTGAAATGTCTGTTTTCAATGCTGCTTTCAGAGTGGGAAGAATATCAAATCTACTGCAGCTGAAAACAAAAAGCTTGTGGCAACATGTCTGAAAAGTAGAGAAGCCAACAAAGAGGAGCAAGGCAACAAAGATTGCCTCAAAAGCCATCCAAACTTTAGCAAGGATTGTCTCTGTGAAGTACGGTATACAATTCTGTCTAAGATACAGCTGGAGCCACCTTAAACAAGACTGCAAAAAGGAAATAACCATATGTAATGTTGCCTCTCACCCACCCAAAGGATACAGTTTACCTCAAACTGATGGGTCACGTTCTCTTTGTGACTTCAAGATTCTACATGCACGTATTGACCTTGTTTGGCCTCATCAGTGATGTGTAGAATTGGTCCATATGATGCTTCGAATCACAGACCCATGTTCAGTATACTCATTCCACTTATGGAAACTCTCTGTATGGGTAGATGCCTGTGTGTGTTGCCATTGGTGTGTGTGGATATCTGTGAGCGGTTCTGTTGATGCTTAAGTAATGTATATTGTGGTGGTTGTATGACAGAACCAAGCATGACTTTACCACGCATGCATTAACAACATGGTCAATACACCAAACGTGTTGTTACCAGACGTTCCTTGAGCACGGAAGTCATTACAATGACTCGCCTTAGGGAAGCGCTGGGCTATGAAAGAGTATCATTTACTATCCCAACTCAAGTCTGTGTATTGATAGGGAAAGTCTAACGCTGTTTTCCCTAAAGCAAGATGTTGTAACGACTTGTGTGATAAAGGAACGCGTGGCAACGACGCATATTTTGTCATAAAGGCGCTGGGTGGTTTATACTGCATTGTAAATAATGTTCACTGCTGCTGTGTTTCTATGCTATGTAGCTCTTACAGCAGACACTATACAAAAAGACAGTCTTATTGGCCAGTGCTTGTTGAAAATGAAGCTTTGCTCCACGTTACGTTAGCCTTCTGGCGAGGACGCAGGCAATACCGGCCTCTCCGCACCTGATTATACTCACACATCAGGCGCGACAGTGTGATGTGGATTCCTCTGCGATAATAACACTTCTCTACGGCTCCCCTCCAGCTCCTTGAGCGCCCCAGACAATCTGAATGGCTTTTGTTAATGATATGTAAATCAGGCATATGCTAATGGTGCTTATGACCGTAACAGCTGTCATTAAGTTCTTGCTTGTTATGCTATTTGCATTCACCTTAGTATGCAAAGAAGGGGCAAGACGATCAATTTCCCTATAATAATGACATTAATGACTACCATTAACATTTATGAAATTGTACGGCAAACGTGATGTGATTGCCACTTTAAGTTGAGAGCACAACAAACTTTCTGATCCAACTAGGAGCTGGAAATCAGTTCCTCTTGTTAGCACATCTCCAGACAACATGGATCTGGGCAAATTACATAGGCCTTGATCTCTATCTCAGGGGCACTTCTACACCACCTGCCCTGGCGCCCTCTGCAAACTGCCGTGGGCACCCACATTTTTTCTATTTTACTTTATTAAATCAGATATCTTTTTTCTAAAATATGGTGCCACACTAGGTTACCACTTAGTTCTTTGTTATGAATGGCCCACCCTCAGTTACAGGCCAAACAATCATCAAAAATGCCTTCTAATGGTGAAAACATAGGGCCAAATTTGCATTGGTAAACTGAGATGAAAGTCTAACTTTACGACTTTCAGTATTCACAAAGGGCATTTACGAGAAGTAATGTTAGACTTTTGTCTCTGTTCTACTACTGTTTGGGTCTTAAGTTTAGCTGAGATCAAAAGTCCTTAGAACAAAGGACTATTAACTTTGTGAAGCGTCCCATAGATTCCTGCATTTTATTCACCAATGATTCAGGGGCCAGGGGCTTGTGACATGAGTCGCCTGCACAGGAGAATGTACCATTTCCATAAGAGATTGCAAAAATCAGAACAGCACGGTCATCTTGCAAAAAGGGTCTCTCAAGCCTGCAGCCGGCCACCCCTTAATCAGTCATTCGAGATCTTACTCTTGTCCAGAGGTTATCTGCATCTGTGGTGAGGCATTTCCCTCAATATATATGCTGCAGAATGCAGCAAACTTAGAAAGAGGAAAAAATGAAGAGAAATAAAGTTCTTTCTCCTCGTTACGCCTCCACTGGGGATGTATAGCAGTTTTGACGCGTTCCCAGGTCTACCACTCATGGTACATCTGGGAATCCACCAAAATCCATGGGTGTTGCGTGGGAACACTCATGCATTTTATGAAAATACCCCTTTTGGCATAGTAACCTCCCACTTTTTGCCTGACTCTGATACATCTTTGACTGAGTATGCACTGGGTTCCTGCTGACCAGTTTCCCACACCTCTGGCTCACACACAAGACCCTTGTAAAAAGTACCAGTGGTACCAAGGGTCTTCAAACCAGAGAGGGTCTCTAAGGGCTGCAGGCTATATTGTGCCACCCTAAGAAATCTGTCACAAAACACAGGCACACTGCCACTGCAGCCTGTGTGTTTTAGTGCAGATAAAAGTGAAGAGTCGACCTGGCACACACCCCTGTGTGCCAGGCCTACCAGCACTGCAAGAGGCATAGGTATGTCACCCCTACAGCAGCCCTTACAGCCCTAAGGCAGGGTGCACTATACCTCATGTGAGGGCACAACTGGATGAGCAGATGTGCCCCAATGGTGTCAAAGTCCATTCTAAGACATTAGAAGTGCACGGTGAAGCCATACTGAGTACATGGGCTAGGAGCTTGTCACTACGAGTTCCTTAGCTCCATGATGGCATCACCATATTCCGAGATGTTTGCTACCAAACAACTTAGCTTAATAAACCCACACTGATCCCATTGTTGGTTTCATTGAGAAATGCACCCAGAGGGCACCTCCGCGGTGCCCTCTGAAATCCTGCACACTCACTACGGTGTGCCTGAATGGTCCCCACCAGCCTACGACCTCTAGACATGTTTCTGACCCCCTGGGGTGTGAGCCTTTGGATATTGTGGGTCTGAAACTAAGACTGCGCAGGGTGGAGGGTCTTCACACCTATCCCAAGCACGAACAGCATAGAAAGGCGGTGAGCCTCAAAGACATTCCATCCTTTGTTATGCTATTCAGGCTCTCTCCAGCTAGTTGAGATGCCAGCCCCCCTGACCTTGCTGCCAAAAATGGGGCTTGGTCAGTGGGAAAATTAGTAAGCAAGGCAGTTGTGTCCCCTCTCAGCCAGGACCACCCCTAAGGTGCCCTGCACTGAAGTGATCCCCTTCTTTGAGAATCCTCCCTCTTGTTTTGGAGGACTCTAGCCAATAAGGTTAGGGCTTTGCCTCCTCCCCAGAGGGACTGGACATACAAAGGGTGTAGGCACCCTCAAGGTAAGTAGCCCATTGGCTACTAACTTCTGATCCCTGTAACGCTCCTAAATTTAGTATTTAAGGGCACCCCTGAACTTTAATCCTCCGATTATCGATGACCTACGAAGAAGAAGACAATAAAGAGCCATGCAGCCACAAAGACAGAAGACATCAACTGACTTGGGCCAAGCCCTACCGGCCTGTCAACAGCCCTCAAAGAGGCTACTAAAGAAGATCGGCTCCTCCCACAGTCAGCGACCTCCAGAACCTTGGGAGGGCTGCCTGCCTTCTAAAAGACTCCCAATCTCCCATGGACAGCGGACCTGTCCGGAAGAAAACCAGCTTTAAAGACAAAGTGTTCTGCCTGGGGAACCGGGAAACAGACTACCTCTGCACCCGATGCCCATGGCCCAACTTCCAGTGGCCCACTGGTCCAGCAAAGGTTCACAAGGGATTTAGAGCAAGCGTCCACCATGGGTTTTCCCCTGTCTCAGCTCACATTGCCGTCTGCAGCCTCTGAATGACCCCCCCCCCAACCTTTACCTGCACTGGTATGATAATTTTTTTATGCCGAATGACACCTCTGCACCCAGAGCTCCTGGGCTTTAGGGAGATCTATCGATGGTGTCCCGACTCCCCACCACATCCCAACTTACCTGTGCAGGTTTCCTTCGATCGGCCTCCTGGCCTCAGCCTGCAGCCTTTTTCCAACGTTGAGATTCTCCATTTCCTTGCATGTCGTGCCCGATGCTATGATGGCACTCTGCACCCGGCCGCCCCTGTGCCGCTGAGGGTGTAAGTTTGGTGCTGCCTTGTGGCCCACATGCTTACTTTAACACCGGGAGACTGGTTGCAAAACCGTGCTACTTACCTATAAGTAGTACCACTTCGATTGGCCCCTTTCTCCATTGGATAACATTGGCACCAGAAACTGAGTTTGACCTCTGCACCCGGCCGCCCCAGTGCCACTGGTGGTGCAGTGAGCTCACTTACCTGAACCTTGCCTGGCACTTACTCTCATCCAAAAGCACAATAACGCATATTGTTTATACTTATCTGTAAATTGCTGATTGTGTTTCCTCCCATAGCCTTACGTTACCTTAGACTCATCACGCCACTCCGGGCCATGCACGGGGGCCTTGCGTGGGGTGGTAAATCTCCTTTGCACCCCGTTGCGTGGTGCAAGTGCGACGCAAACCATTGATAAATAGAGCCCAAGTGTTTTGTCAGAGGAAAACTGTTTTCTAATTCCTGAGACTTTGCAAACCAACCCTGTCTTATGTATGCTGGGTGATGTTTGTTCTCAAGGCACTCCTTTCCTTTAGATGTCTGCTCCTTCCCACACCCCATCACCCGGCCATATAGCAGGACATACAGCAATTAAAAGTGGCCACCTCATCCCGCCAGACCCTTTAACTCAGGGGCTTTAAAAACAAAAACCACAGGTCTAAAGAAAACAGACTCTATTGCCCCCCCCTCAATACAGAGCCAGGAATGGACCCATGTAGAGGCCTGAGGGCTGAGGCCTCCACTCAGCAGCATTCGTCGTTGGGTACAGAGGGCTCAGGAAGGTCTTCCGCATCCATCACACACATTTGCCTTAAACTTTTTTTTATTCTACCTCCTAATCAATGTATTGGGTAAGGTTTGGCCATAAACAAAATCTAGATCTCTGAGGGATTATGAATATTAAAACATTGGAATGTTGGGAGCTCCATTGCAGACAATGGGGTGCTCTCTGCTTCTACGGGCCGGTAAAGGCCCGCAGAGCAACATTCAAATGTTCTACAAAGGCTTCTCGAAGCTCGAGGGGATTTATATCCCCTCGATCTTCGAGAACCCTTTGCTTAATTTGTTAGAACATTCTGCCCTCTAGTGGCAGAATGTTCTAATAGCCTAAAAGCCCTTCGTAGCAGGGCTATACCGGCAATTAAAGTCCTGCTGTCTCGTTAAAGTCCCTCGCCTTCGGCTCGGGCCTTTAACGATTCAGCGGGCCTTTAATAGCGGGTATAGCCCACTACGGCAGGCTATAAGGCTATATAAAAACATTACTCTAGATGAGTCTAGTGATGATCAAAAACATCTATTTTCTCCACACTCGCAATCAATCAATCAGGATTTATAAAGCGCGACCAATCACACGTGAGGGTCTCAAGGCGCTGAGCATCACTCTAAAGCGATGTCATTATTTCAAGGCCAATATGGGCATTATCTGGGATTAATTACAATTAATGTTAATGTAATTAATCATTAATATGTTCCCAGTACACGTGCAATTTATTGAAGCAAGTAACCCTTTGCGACGGGTACACCACTTTTCGAATACGTAATGCGCACAAGTGGAATAATGGACATCAGCAGTAAGAGTCTGAGCATAGCGCTCTGAAGGACGCCATGTCTCTTGAAGCACTGTCTTAAATGGGAGCTACTTCTTTGTGGCCCAGAGTTTCAGATGATCACTTCTAAAGGTACAAAAAGTGGTTAGAAAATCTTTCTGATGGAACATAAATATCTTTAGAAATATGGAGGAATGGTGGCTCTGGGCACAGTTGAAAATTGTGAAATTACTAGCAGATAATTCTCCATGTTTTGAAATGGTTTGTGCAAGAATGTGCGTGTGAGCCCTGACGGTGGGGTGACAGTGTCAACACTGAGGTTAAAGGAGAAGAGAAAGGCGGCGACAGAGGTGTCCCACCGTCCTTGCATTTTTAAAGGCGCTATAGGAGTGGTTTATGCCTGCTTTGGCGGATGCACAGCATTGATTGGCTGTGGGCTGCTGGGCCAGAGCTTAATTTGAGCCAGTGTTTCCAGTGTCTGCCCTGGTACTTAATTGATAACACTGGCTCTAGTGACAGTCTACCACTTGGTGGCGCTGTCTGTCTAATTTTGAGATGAACACAACAACAGTGTTTAATAAATCAATAAACATTAAAAAGAATAATACATGTACCTCACACCATTATTATAGCTTTGGGTGCCCTGGAATACTCTGAATTGTCACACTTGTAGGAGGCGATGGCTCGTAGTTGTGTTGGTACTTTCATTGGCAGCGTTGGCTGGGACATTGGGTGGTGCAGGCTGCAGTGGCCTTCCAAGACGAGCCCTGGCACCTGCATACAAATTAAGCACTGCATTCAGTTGGCACTCCTTCATTGTCCACGAGGCACGCCTTCTACTGTGCGATGACAGCTATGGTCCTCAGAAGTATTACGACACTGCCTCTGTGCCCCACCTTGGAAATGGTGGCCAACCCTCGCTGATTCCTTTGCAGGAAAGAATGCCTTTCTCAGTAAGTTCCTTTTGTATTTGCACATGTGCCGGACTGCTAAAGGATAGCTATGGGGGAGGGGAGAGAGGGATATGTGGCGTTAATACCAGAGTGGTAAACTTGGGAACCAGGTCCAAGTCCTGGCGTCAGCTCAGCATCCTGTGATCCTGGACAAATCACTTAATCTCTCTGAACCTAAAACAAAAATAAATACAAATGTATTTGTCCTTGCTTACTATGATCTGGTGCTCGTGGAAAGTCATCCAATGCCCTTGGGCTGAGTTTGTACTATATAAAAAGAAAAATTGCACAAAAAAAGTTGCCAGCATGGTGACTGGTCCCTTGTATTTACCGCCCATTCTCAATGGCCTCCACCAGAGAGAGAGAGAACCGCAGTCCACCCTAACCTTCAGTTCCCATTGGCCAGTTCCCACTGCCATCAAGTTTCCTTTGTCCTGTGCCTCTTTTGCTGTCCTGCTGTCGCTGCTGTCAGTTTCCATCAAGCGTGGTTTCTGCACTTTGACCGACATGAAGCTGTTGTGGCAGACAGGCAGCGCCCCCTCTGTACAACTCCTCCCCACTCCAACCTCGCATCACCATTTCTGACGTGGGTTTCATGTGAACTATTAGAACTCTGGAATGCTGGGAGCTCCATTGAAGACGGTAAACTATCCCCGGGCCAATAATGGCTGATAAGACCTTCTGCTTCATTCCAGTGATTGCCTGTCGGTTCCTCCCTGTTTAATGCAAAACATTCTACCCTCCAGGGGTGGATATTCTAAAGTTATAATGGCCTTGTACTGCTTTTGCCTTGGTCTGGGCCAGCTGGTAAAGGCCCTCTCCCTCGCTATGGGTCCAAAACTCTGGTTAGGGGCCTTTAACAACGAGTATTGCCCTCAGCAGTAGCCCATAAAGCTATATTACCACCGTGCTTGGAATTCTCAGATCCAGAAGCAACTAATCAGAATGTTTATAACGTCAGCACACAGAGCTTTATGTAGAATGAAAAAGCGGGGGGGGGGGTTAAAAGGGGTGGGGACTGCGTAATTAAGGGCTTGGCTTAAAATTCCCATAGAGTGCTACTCTACCCACACATTTGCAGAGAATCACAAGTGCAACTGGCATATATGACCATTGTTCTGTGCGCTCTAAAAAGAGGCCAAGGATTGGATGGCCGTGTGCTCTGAACACCTATTTTTACCCACAGACGGGCACTGTGAGAAACTCCCACAGCCTCAACTCAGTCATGGCGCCTATAATCTCCTGGGTGGGATTCACTTCAAAGCATGCACCGTTCAAGAGTAATACACAGTCTGAAGAAAAAAAACATAACATCCTGGAAACAAGTAACACTCTTAGGAAATTCAATATAGATTACAGCAGGTGAAATATAAACAGCAACGATGTAGTTTAACTTGATCATGTTCACACTTCCTGATTAGAAATCGATCAGTGTTTTGCCTGTAATTTTGAGAACCGGAGGGACCCGGCTCACTTAAAGCTCTGTTAGCACTCACTCTGGCCCCCACCTTGTCGCGGGACAGTTGAATCCGGATATACAGCAGCCGGGGCAGTCTACCTCTTTGGCAGTGGGCAGATTAGGGAAGTAGTGCGAAAGACAACTCTGGGTCATGGGTACAGACAGATCTGGCCTTTGACAGAGATCAGACCTAGATTCAGTGTCCCTCACGTTCATCCTCTTTAAAAGGTTTTTCTATTTAAAAGATAAACCAAAAGCAGAGAAGGGTCCAGCAACCCTCAGGACAGCGCGTAACGATGTTGAGAGGGCCCCCCTACAAGGTACATACAGACCCCCCCCCCTCTTCCGGATTTAATCCAGAGCTCTCAGACCCTTCCCCTTTTCAAATGCAGGAGGAAATATTTTTTAGGGGCAGGCAGTGGTCCCAGGGACCACTACCTGCCCTTAAAAAATGAAATGAAAACGTTTCATTTTTTTTATGCATCCCATTTTCCTTGCATTAAAAAAACCTGCTTTATTTAAAAGCAGTCCCAGACATGGAGGTCTGCTGACCCCCGCAGACCACCATACCTAGGACGGCTGCCATTCCCAATGGGCTCGCAAATTGCGAGAGGCTCATGAAAATTGATGAGGCAGGAAATATGGGACCCCATTGGGAATCACAAATAGTGTCTCAGACACTGTTGCAAATGGCATTTTGCGACTCGCAAATTGCAACTTGCAATCGAGCGCAATTTGCGAGTTGCAAATTGTCATGGTCGTACATCTGGCCCTTACTCACTGGAAAAGCTTGGTGCAAGTGGCTCCTAACAGAAGCAGCAAACCAACCAATCAGAAATAATCTACTCTTACATTAAAAAAATGACTATTTGACTATGTAAGATAAACTTGCATACAGAAGAATGTTTGCGAATCAGCACCAGGGGTGTAGCTACCATTGGTTCAGCAGGTGCAGTGACACTGGGGCCCAGAGCCCTCAGGGGTCACTTGAACCCTGATAATTGCTGTCGTTTAACATCCCACCAGCAGTTAAAGGGTAATTTCCGTGGTTGCACCAGGGCCCGTGGTATCCTTGCTATGCCAGTGATCAGCCCCATTGCACGCACAAGGAAACCGCGTGAGAGAGAGAACATATATGCTTACTGCGTCTGAACACAATCATTCACTAACAGCGCTAAGCACATGACTTCTTGGCACTGATGTTGTGGGTCTTAAAAGATCTGAATGCCAATGCTTCTACTTATGCTCAACTTAAACAGTGGTGGCTGGCAGCTATGGAGAGTGGTGGGCGGGCAAATAGGTGCATGCGCATGCGCTAAATGTGAGACGTCTTTTTTAAAAAAAAAAAAATCATAATAATTCACTCACTTTGCTCTTGCTTGCTGCGCGACACGTCCCCGTGGCTCCAGTGTTCTTCTCTCCTCTCCATGCTCCAGCCACAGGCCCCAACCACCTCCCTTAACCAATATTGACACTGCTCTCATGTTGTTAAGCAACATGAGAGAAGCACCAGGATTGGGGGAAGTGGCCTCTCCCGGCACTCCCGAGGGCACTGGAGGCCTGTGCTTGCCTTCCACCGAGCTGTAGCTGGGTTAGAGAGGTTTAAAATGCACATTTCTGGGTGGCCGTCGGAGGACAGCCTGCCAAAGTAACATGCGCACTTTATACTTTGGTGTACAGGCTGCCCACCACCCCTCCCTGCTGCTGCCACTCAGCAGGCCCTGCCCCATCTTGACACTTGGTTAAATTAACTTTATTACCATTTTATTTTTCATCTCTGGGGCTTTTCTGGGGGAATTTTAGTAGTGGGGCGGCGCTCCCCCACTCTATCGGAGGAGCTACTCCTGAACTCAAATAGATCAAAGACAGATCTGGGCTGCTCTGTATTCATGCCTGGGGCCCGCAGGACAAAGACAGATCACTGCAGCCGAAGCTCAGCCCACCGAGCTATCTTAGAAGACATTTTCAAATGATTTCAGGTCAGCTGGGACTGGATGACTCTGAACCTGAGGAGTCATCTGCTGTAACAGAAAGAGTTGTTTCGAGTAGAATTAGTTGATGACACAAACAAAACATGGGTGAATAATTAAGAAACTGTTCTGAAACAGGGCATGGCACCTGGAGAAGCAGCTCAAGGTGGGCACTGGCGACACCTGGCAGTCATTGGTGGAAGTACACTTCAGGTTTTACGCAGAACAGATATTACTTATCAGCCAATGATGTAACAATAGCCCCTGTGGTGTGAGGGATCAAACTCCAGGGGGCGCCCTCCAGCACTGTGCCTGGGTGGCAGGCCCCTGGGCTTAGATCTGCGGACTGGAACCAGAGCATTGGGGGCCCCTCCATGTACTCTGCAGGGGGGGGCTTTAAATTCTGTTACGCCACTCTCAGCCCGTGGGGGGTACAAGGTGTGGCCTCCCCACTCCATGTCATCAAGGACACTATTTCCAGTCCTAGCCTTTCACATGACAACCTAATGCATTTCCTTGGTAAGAGAACCCCCCCTCCTTGAATGTCATGCTTGGGGTGTTGCTAACCTCTCCCCCCCCCCCCTGCTCCCAACAGTCTCGACCTCTCAGCTGTGTGGGGCAGGTTTGCGGACTCGTTGTCCACTTCTAATTGGTCACTTGGGGCAGACACATCAAACTGACAGAGCATTGAGACAGCACACATAGAAGCCATTGTTAAAATGGCTGCATTGCCCAAAGCCCCCTGGGAAATGTAGTATTCGCTTGAAAAGTCAGGACTGCAAGTGCCATGCACCGCTCTGAAACCTGAAAGACTGGAGGACGCTGTATATCTTGGTCTCTCAGGAACTAAAAAAATGTCCTTGGGTGAGACAATTTCATTTATTTTTATGTTAGTTTTATATTTTGGTTCTGCAACGTGCTCAAACAACCAATGTAGGCTGCAGGCTTCACATTGGTGCGGATACCCCATTAACAGAGAGTCGCTCTTATATTTATTTATTATTTATTTATTTATTTATTTGCAGGTTTCTATAGCGCTATGAATAAACTCCCGAAGGAGTATCTCCGCGCTTAGGACAGCCAGCAAGCAGGTATCTGAACAGTCACACTGATATTCTAAAACCACCTAAGACAGCTACAGAAATTTTTAAACTAAGAGACAAGGCTACAACTAATTTTGGCTAAACAGGAAAGTTTTCAGTTGTTTTCTAAAAAGGAAATGGTCGGGACATTGTCTCAATAAGAGTGGAAGCGCATTCCACAACATGGGACCCGCCACTGACAGGGCTTTACCACCTAATCTGGTCCTCCTGATCTTGGGTACATTCAGCAGCAACTGCTCACTAGACCTAAGTGTGCGAGTAGGAACGTATGGTACAAATTTTTTAGCCAAATAGTCCGGTCCTAGATCATGTAGACCTTTATGTATAGTACAACAGGTCTTAAACTTCACTCATTGACATATGGACAACCAGTGCAATTTGTCCAACAGTGGTTTAGATGGAGATCTAGGGGGGGCATTAAGGACCAACCTGGCTGCTGTGTTCTGCACTACTTGCAAATGGTCTAGTACCTCTTCATTTGCACCTGCCAAAAGACCATTACAATAATCAAGACGGCTGATTACTAGAGCCTGAACCAAAGTTCTTCTGATGGAGTCCGGGAGGAATGGGAATATCCTATGGAGGAGACCTATCATATGGAAACAAGATCCCACTATGCTGTTACCCTGTTGTTTCATAGTCAACTCCGGTTCCAACCGTACCCCCAAGTTCTTGATTATTAGCTTAGGTTCGGGAACTGGGCATAAGTCCAGTGGCCACCAATCAGGGGACCATTGGACCTTAGCCTCACCGAAAAGCATCACCTCTGTCTTTCCAACATTACAATGAAGAAAGTTGGAAGACATCCCCTGAGATACTGCTTTCATCCCCTCGGAGAAAGATTGTATAACCTCCGGAGTTAGTAACTTGAAGGGAAAAAGCAGCTGTGTATCGTCAGCATAGGACACTGGACAGAAACCAAAGGCTCTTGTTATATCTGCCAAGGGGGCCACATAGGTGTTTGTTGGACAGGCCACATGACGGGCCGCTCTCCCCCGGCTCGACCAGGCCCGAGCCCAGTCACGCAAGCACCACACACCACCATTGCACGCCCTGCGTCCCCTCAGGGACCCCTGCCCTCGAACATGATAACCTCGTGGGTCCGATCCACTGCCGGCCCATGCACCCAGCCCGGGCCGCCATCTTGGACACCTCGCCACGAGGCCGCCTGGCCCCCGATCGACCTCAACCCTGGGCCTAGCCCAGCCTCAGACAATCCGGCACCACCCTCCACCCAGGAGGTGAGCGGGCTACTTGGCAAGTCAATGGGAGAAAGAGGTGCCGATGGCTCTCCCCCCGCCCAGTGCCGCTCGCCCATCGCCTCCCCGGGCGCTGGCTCCACCCCCCTGCTGGGTGTCTGGACTCCCTCATCCCGGACCTCCCGACCTCCAAGTGCGAGGGTCCGGACATCAAAGCACGCCAGCCCTATAACTGGGGCAGCTCCAGAGCAGGAAGGCAGTTGTATCTTGGAGTCGAGAGACGTAAGAGGAACTCATCCTGGACGGACTACTGGCGCTGCCGTAGCTCTGTCCTGTGCACCATCGTCCTGCCTGTTGGCGCTGCCACAGCCGTCGTAACCTTCATTCTTCACCGTCGTCCGGATCTGCTGGCGAGGCCGCGGACCGTTGTAACCATCATCTTCATCGGGACCTGCTTGGCTTCTCCACGGCCCGTCGACCATCCTTCATCCATCTCGGGACCTGCTTGGCTCCTCCACGGCCCGATCAGCAACCACGCCGAGCTCGAGGATTGAGAGCTATTTTACTCATTGGTAACTAAGACTGTCCCGCTACCCTTTCTCCTCAACCAGAGATCAGAACCGAGGGGACCCCTGAGTCCAGACCTCCTTGTATCATAACGACGTAACCTAAGAATTGCATATAAAAGTCTCGTTAACCTTCAATCTTGTGTGGTGTCCGTCTGTGGGGGGGAAGTTACTTACCTGTACAGTCGTTGGAGACGGCTCTCCCTGGAGACCTCTCCCCGTAATCTCGGCCGACCCTCCCGGTCCGTCTAACATTGGTGGCCAGCGGCGCGATCCGAATCACCGCATAACGTACAGAGAGTAGCTCACCCCACAACGAACAACAAATGTCGACTAAAGAGAGCGGATCAACTGAGAAGTTCCAAATGGAAAAACTAGAGGAATACAGCCATCGTGAACTAAAGCAGTTCTGCATCGAACTAGGTATCGCTACCACCGGACTAAGTACCAAGGACGATTTTAAGCATGCCCTAGAATCTTGGGCAGAGACCGGGGATGTCGAAGCCCCTGAGCAAAGCACCGCGAAAAATACCAACACGGCCCCTGAGGGGCAAAGAACCAGTCTCTCGCAAGACGAGATCCAAGAAAGAGAAAAAGCCCGACTACACGAACTCGAAATGGCCCGACTCAAGATGGACATAGAACTCAAATTGGCCGAGCAAAAAATAAACTTAGAGCACCTTCGCCTCCGAGAAGAAAGAGAGGAGAAACAGAGGCAAAGGGAGCTCGAGGAAAAAAGACTAACGTACGAGCACGAACGGAACCTAGCCGAGATCAACCTGCGCAAACAAAATAAAGAGTTAGGGGTGCCCGACAGACCGTCCACCCCAGGGACCGCGGAGAAAAAAGTGCACATCCCCAAGGATGTGGTCCGAGAATATTTTCGAGAAGACGACATCCAGCAATGGTTTAAGGCCTATGAAATCGCGATGACTGCGCACCGGATCGATAGAGCCGACTGGGGAGCCGGCCTATGGGGCAAATTCCTCAATGAGGGCCGCGATACTCTGTTACAGCTCCCAGACCACCAGATGACCTCCTACGACCATATGAAAGCGGCCCTCCTCACCCGCTATGGCCTCACGCCCGAGATGTACCGTCAGAGGTTCCGAGACTGCACACGCATTCCAGGTACAACTTGGGTGGACTATGTAACGTACTTTAGCCGAGCCTTCGAAGGCTGGATCAGAGGGAACAACGTCACGACCTACGAGCAGCTGTTCAATCTGATGGTATGGGAGCATCTGTCCAACAATTGCTTCATTGAACTACGCCAACACCTCCTCGACAGCAAGTTAACCGATCCCCGGCAGCTCGCAGCCGAAGCTGACCGGTGGGAGATCACCAGAGTGGGCCGGAATGGGTCCTACGAGCAGAACAGGAACAACAATGGTCACTACCGACCCAGAGGAGGAGGAGGGGGCCAAGGACGAGGAAGAGACAATACTCCGGCCGCCCCCGCTACCAGCACCACCCCCCCGGCCAACCGGGGCAGCACCCCGGCGCGACCGGGATACAGAGCCAATGTTACATGTCACCGATGCCAACGAGTCGGCCACTATGCAAACGACCCAAGCTGCCCGCAGTATCAGAGTCCAAGACCCCGCCAGGTGGCCGCCGCGGCACTAGGGGAAGAACAGATCTCCGAGGAACAAGAAACAGGCGAGCAAGAGTATCAAGAGTGGGAGCCAGCCGCCATGACTCTCGCGTGCTTAGGGGGAAGAGACATGGTCCCGCGGGTCCCCCTACCCGCTAACACCCAGAAGTACAGCCAATGGGTGAGCATCAATGGACAACGGGCCGAAGCCCTTCGAGACACCGGGGCCAGTGTGACAGCCGTCCGCTGTCATCTGGTGACCCCAGAACAATATCTACCGAACGTTCTCTGCCCTGTGCGATCAGCCGACAACTCGGAAAGTCTGTGTCGGATGGCCTGCGTCCCCTTTGAGTGGGGAGGGGTCTCCGGCATGTTGAAGGTAACGGTCCGAGACGACGCCCCCGTGGAATGCCTCCTCGGAAATGACCTGGAAAGCTCCCCGTGGGCAGCCGTGGAGCGAAAAGAACACTTGGGGATGTTGGGCGTCCCAGACTGGGCGTGCGTCACCACCCGGTCCATGGCCGCCCGTGCCAACCATCACCCGGAAGAACCCGAATGGCCGGCGCCACCGCCTCCGGTCGCCCCCGCCGAGACCCCCGACCATGGCATCCCCCTCGAACTTGCTCAACCTTCCGACCTCGCTAATCTTGATCAGTGGGCTCAAGAAGGGGGACCCACACAAGAACAATTTCGTCAGGAACAGAAGACCTGTCCCTCCCTTGAGGGACTCCGACAACAAGCGCTCGCCCAAAGCGCCGGGGATACCTCCGGAACTCATTGGGTCTACTGGGACAATGATCTATTGTACAGCGAGCAACGAATCGCCGAGCTGGGGGCCAACCGAGTACTAGTGGTGCCCCTCCGCTTTAGAGACTTCCTGCTAAACCTGGCCCACGATGCCCCCCTGGCAGGGCACCTGGGACAGGATAAAACCTACAGCCGCCTAGTGACCCACTTCTTCTGGCCCAAAATGAGAAACGATGTGCACCAGCATTGCCGATCTTGTCCCACGTGCCAAGCCAGTGGGAAGAGCGGCCGCAAATTAAAGGCTCCCCTGCAACCCTTTCCAGTAGTCACAACCCCATTTGAGAGGGTCGGGATAGACATTGTGGGACCCCTGGACCCGCGTACAAGACAAGGCCATCGCTTCATCCTGGTACTAGTGGACCACGCCACCCGCTACCCTGAGGCTATTCCTCTCCGGACCGTGACAGCCCCAGTGGTCGGCCGGGCCCTGATGGGGATCTTCTCCCGTGTGGGGTTCCCCCGGGAAGTCGTCAGTGACAGAGGCACGAACTTTATTTCTAAATATATGAAGTCCCTCTGGCAACAGTGTGGGGTCACCTACCGCTTCACGACCCCCTATCACCCCCAAGGAAACGGACTTGTTGAGCGGTTCAATCGCACGCTAAAAGGGATGATCGGGGGATTGGAAGAGCCCCTCCGTCGCCAGTGGGACGTGCTGCTGCCGTGCCTCCTCTTCGCCTACCGGGAGGTCCCACAGAAGTCCCTAGGCTTCAGCCCCTTCGAGCTGCTCTATGGGCACCCAGTACGGGGGCCACTCAGCCTGATCAAAGAAGGCTGGGAGATGCCTCCGGCCAAGAGTCCTCCAGATGTCTTCCGGTACCTCCTCACCCTCCGCAACCAGTCCCGGCGGTTCAGAGACCTAGCAAAAGCCAACCTAGAGGCCAGTCAAGAGGACATGAAGAAATGGTATGACCAGAACGCCTCATCCATTGAATTCGAGCCGGGGCAACAGGTCTGGGTAATGTCCCCCACAGAACCGTGCGCTCTCCAAGACAAATGGACGGGACCCTTCAAGGTAATCGAGCGCAAGGGTCCTGCCACCTATCTGATCGATATGGAGTCCGCCCGGAATCCGCTCCGAGTCCTCCACACCAACAGACTGAAACCCCACTTTGCACGAACAGAACTCAGCCTCTTGATGGCCACAGACAATGGGGTTGAAGACGACTCCGAGCCTCTCCCTGACCTCTTGCGGACCCAGGAGCAAGACGGCTCCGTGGATGGGGTCCGACTCTCGGAGACCCTCACCAGAGAACAACGGCAAGAGTGCCAAGCCCTCCTATCACGGTTCGCCAGTCTGTTCTCCCTCACCCCGGGTGTCACTTCCTGGTGTGTGCACGATGTGGACACCGGAGACAGCCCTCCTATCCGCCACCGGGCCTACCGCGTACCTGATCGGGTACGGGCCTGCATCCAGGCGGAAGTAGCTAAGATGCTCACGCTCGGGGTCATCGAGCCCTCAGACAGTCCATGGGCCAGCCCGGTCGTACTGGTCCCCAAAGCAGCCGCCCCCGGGACCACACCAGAACTCCGGTTCTGTGTCGACTACCGGGGCCTGAATGAAGTCACCAGAACGGACGCACACCCCATCCCCCGGGCAGATGAACTGGTCGACCGAATGGGCGCTGCCCGCTACCTCAGCATCTTCGACCTGACGGCAGGTTATTGGCAGATCGGCCTCACACCCCGAGCACAAGAACGCTCTGCCTTCTCCACCCCCGATGGCCACTATCACTTTACGGTCATGCCCTTCGGCATGAAGAATGCCCCAGCGACGTTCCAACGGCTCGTCAATCAGGTCCTGGCGGGGCTCGAAGAGTTCAGCGCCGCCTACCTGGACGACATCGCTGTGTACAGCCACCATTGGACCGAGCACCTCCACCACCTCCAAGCAGTGCTGCAAGCCCTTCAGCGAGCTGGCCTCACGATCAAGGCCAGCAAATGCCAAATTGGACAAGGGTCGGTGACCTACCTCGGACACCAGGTGGGAAGCGGCCTAGTGGCCCCCCTACAGCTGAAAATTGCCGCCATCCAGAACTGGCAACCCCCTATCACTCAAACTGAGGTGCGAGCCTTCCTGGGCCTCACGGGCTACTACCGAAGGTTCGTGAAAGACTATGGTACCATCGTGGGGCCTCTCACCGAACTCACGTCAAAAAATCAGCCCAAGAAGGTGAACTGGACCCCAGAGTGTCAAGCGGCGTTCGAACAGTTAAAGGCCGCCATGTGTTCCGCTCCTGTGCTCCAGGCCCCAGACTACAGCCGGGAGTTCGTCGTCCAGACGGACGCCTCCGACCAGGGCATTGGGGCGGTCCTGTCCCAAGTGAACACCGAAGGCCTCGATCAACCGGTGGCCTTCATCAGCCGGAGACTCCTACCCCGGGAACAACGCTGGAGCACCATAGAGAGGGAAGCCTTCGCTGTGGTATGGGCCCTCAAGAAGCTCCGGCCCTACCTTTTTGGCACCCACTTTCGGGTGCAGACTGACCACCGACCCCTGCAGTGGTTGATGCATATGCGGGGGGAAAACCCAAAATTGCTACGCTGGTCCATCTCCTTACAAGGTATGGACTTCACAGTCGAACACCGGCCTGGGTCCGACCACGCCAACGCCGATGGCCTGTCCCGGTTTTTCCGCCTCGACGAAGAGAGTCCCCAAGAGGATGGGTAACTCTCCCCGCCTTCAGCTGGGGGGGACGCATGTTGGACAGGCCACATGACGGGCCGCTCTCCCCCGGCTCGACCAGGCCCGAGCCCAGTCACGCAAGCACCACACACCACCATTGCACGCCCTGCGTCCCCTCAGGGACCCCTGCCCTCGAACATGATAACCTCGTGGGTCCGATCCACTGCCGGCCCATGCACCCAGCCCGGGCCGCCATCTTGGACACCTCGCCACGAGGCCGCCTGGCCCCCGATCGACCTCAACCCTGGGCCTAGCCCAGCCTCAGACAATCCGGCACCACCCTCCACCCAGGAGGTGAGCGGGCTACTTGGCAAGTCAATGGGAGAAAGAGGTGCCGATGGCTCTCCCCCCGCCCAGTGCCGCTCGCCCATCGCCTCCCCGGGCGCTGGCTCCACCCCCCTGCTGGGTGTCTGGACTCCCTCATCCCGGACCTCCCGACCTCCAAGTGCGAGGGTCCGGACATCAAAGCACGCCAGCCCTATAACTGGGGCAGCTCCAGAGCAGGAAGGCAGTTGTATCTTGGAGTCGAGAGACGTAAGAGGAACTCATCCTGGACGGACTACTGGCGCTGCCGTAGCTCTGTCCTGTGCACCATCGTCCTGCCTGTTGGCGCTGCCACAGCCGTCGTAACCTTCATTCTTCACCGTCGTCCGGATCTGCTGGCGAGGCCGCGGACCGTTGTAACCATCATCTTCATCGGGACCTGCTTGGCTTCTCCACGGCCCGTCGACCATCCTTCATCCATCTCGGGACCTGCTTGGCTCCTCCACGGCCCGATCAGCAACCACGCCGAGCTCGAGGATTGAGAGCTATTTTACTCATTGGTAACTAAGACTGTCCCGCTACCCTTTCTCCTCAACCAGAGATCAGAACCGAGGGGACCCCTGAGTCCAGACCTCCTTGTATCATAACGACGTAACCTAAGAATTGCATATAAAAGTCTCGTTAACCTTCAATCTTGTGTGGTGTCCGTCTGTGGGGGGGAAGTTACTTACCTGTACAGTCGTTGGAGACGGCTCTCCCTGGAGACCTCTCCCCGTAATCTCGGCCGACCCTCCCGGTCCGTCTAACAGTGTTAAAAAGAGTTGGGCTCAAAAAAGATCCCTGAGGAACCCCCTTGGTGATCTTAACCTCATCCGACCTGAAATCACCCATGGTGACACATTGGGTGCGGTCGGAGAGAAATCTCTTTATCCAGTCCAGTGCCTTGCCGCCGAGTCCATTCACAGTCAGTCGTTCGATCAAGATGTTATGTGAGATAGTATCGAACGCTGCCGATAAGTCCAGCAGCACCAGGACGACGGAATAACCACTGTCCTAGTACATGCAGAGATCATCCGTTATCGACAGCAGGGCCGTTTCAGTACTATATTTTGGCCTGAAACCCGACTGTGAAGGATCAAGGCTTCCAGATTGTTCCAGGAAGTTAGACAGATGTTTGTTTGTGTGCTTTTCGATGATTTTCCCCAGAAAAGGTAACAGGGAGATTAGCCTGAGATTAGACATATTGGTCCAAGGGGAGGAGGTGTTCTTCCTAATTGGTCTGACTAGGCGGGGCTTCTGCGGCAAGGAAATACCAAATTATGCAGCAGGGTTCACAAAATTATGTGTCAAGAGAAGGTGAATTATGCAAGTTGTGGCACATTTTTTGATAGTATTGCTTTATTCTTTTGTAAATTTTAGGTCGTTAATTAACCAAGACCTTTTTGTTTTAGTAAAATTATGAGTAAAGGGACTTCCAGCCACCTCTCTCCATCCATTGGTTGGTTCTTGTGTCATTCACATTTTACTTCCGCCCACTAAAGCATAGGGCAATGAGTCCGTCTACTGAAGCCACTGATTAACTTCACTTTGAATGTCTGCATTTAGCCCTTTCACAAGGGGCAAATCCACACAGAAGGTAGTTTCCTTCAGTGCTAGTGTTTTTATTTTAACTTTATTATTACTATTATGTTGCCTTCCTGTTTAGAGACTGGTGTGACATCAAAATGATTGGGATCTGAGCAAGGGCACGTTCCAGCTTTATTAGCTCCAGTCTCCTGCTAATGCTGTTGTAAATTCCCTTTGGAGTGGCCTTTGTTTATCTGACTGCAGCTATTTCACAGCACACCAGACTGTGTCAGTTTGAAACTGTTTTTATAAAGTCAGCCTCTTTTAAGAATGCACACAAGGAAGTGCATTTACAACTGCACTGGTGGAGGGGAGAGGTGTGACGCCGCGGCCATGGCGACTGACTCCGGAATCTGGGGATCACGGTCCGATCCCCAGCGCCGGCGGCAGAATATCCCAGCACCATGTGACTGTGGGCAATAGCTTACTTAATCTTCCCGACGGCGTCTAGAGACCCTTACGGGTGATTGTTCACGCTTTACAAATGTGGATTATTATTATTATTATTATGTATGTCACACTGGTGTGTATTTTAACAAAGGACTACGGTTATACATGCATCCCAATTTAGTCTGTATGTCCTGCTTGTATGGCGTTCTAATTCGCTTTCAGTGCTCATGTCTGTTGTGCTAATATAGACATTTGACTATTTTATTGTTAATTTAAGCTGTACCATTTATTTCAATGCCATGATCTATCTATCTATCTATCTATCTATCTATCTATCTATCTATCTATCTATCTATCTATCTATCTATCTATCTATCTATCTATCTATCTATCTATCTATCTATCTATCTATCTATCTATCTATCTATCTATCTATCTATCATTGCAAACCTATCAACAAACTAGCTATGCAACACTGTCTATATATACAAACCTCTTTTTCTGTCTTTGCAAACCTCTCTACTTATGTATCCTTTTAACCCCCTTTAGTTATTTGTAATTAAGATGTACCAAAGCATTACAAAAAAAAACCATTAATGAAGGTAATCGGTGTGGTGTTGGTGGACGGGCTGTCCACCAACGCCACACCGATTGGCTCTTTTAGGTTTGGTGTTAGCCAAGACATTTTCACTATATGAAAATGAAATGCATAGTTAGATATAGGGTATCGTGTATAGTAAGTTACGGCGTTTTCAGCCTGACCTCATCTATTAGTCGGCTGTTGTGTCCTTCACATTTTCTCTCAGCCGCTCCAGCATGCATCGTGCATCAATGGGTCCGCCCACTTCAGCCATTGGCTGGCTTCGATTGGAGTTAGGGCACGCTGCCCTTTCTCAGGAAGCGCATCCAGACAAGTAGTTCTCCTTGGTGCCAGAGTCTACTATGGTGACGCGAGCTTTTTGGAGACCCAAAAATCGTTTTGCCTTTAGCCAATTTTTTTTCTTTTAAATTGATGAGGGACCAGCAGCCTTTACAATAAACAAGCATTTGCAATGCAATAGGTCTCGCATTATTTAAGTTTGAGCTATTAGCATTGTAAATGGCAATTGTTTTTTGCTTTGTGCTATAGTTATTTTTTACATAAAAAGCTACATATAAAATATGTTTTGTTAAAGTTATTTATGCAGTATCTAAATTTTGTTTGCATAAAAGAGTACAATAATATCTTAGTAAAAAAGTCAAACATTTTAATGGTAATTGACCAAATGTTCATTTATGTGTTGGTTTTGAAAATAGCTAAATTAATAGCTTTGTCATTTACAATGCCAATAGTTATAACTTTCGCAAATGTGACACCTATAGCATTTGTAATGCAACATTTGTATTTACGTGACTTAGATGTATTGATATTACAAATAACAATGGCTTTTAATTTTTTTTAATACTTAATAAAAGTGATTGTAATTTATAATGGCAATAGCTTAAACTTTTGTAAATAACTTTTGTGAAGATTATGTTCAGTGTATTTTATTGTAACGAAATCCAAGAACAGAAGTGAAATATTAACATCTTTTTGTGACATTTGTAATAAAGCTTGAAACATTGAGAGAACATATTTGTGCTGTGGTGGTGCTGAATGGGGCTGTGGTGATGCTGAGTGATGCTGTGGTGGTGCTGAGTGTTGCTATGGTGGTGCTGTGGTGGTGCTGTGGTGGTGCTGAGTGATGCTGTGGTGGTGCTGTGGTGGTTCTGAGTGATGCTGTGGTGGTTCTGAGTGATAATGTGGTGGTGCTGAGTGACTGTACTCACTGTCACTCTGCACTCACTGTCACTCTGCACTCACTGTCACTCTGCACTCACTGTCACTCTGCACTCACTGTTACTCTGCACGCACTCTGCACTCACTGTCACTCTGCACGCACTCTGCACTCACTGTCACTCTGCACGCACTCTGCACTCACTGTCACTCTGCACTCACTGTCACTCTGCACTCACTGTCACTCTGCACTCACTGTCACTCTGCACTCACTGTCACTCTGCACTCACTGTCACTCTGCACTCACTCTGCACTCACTGTCACTCTGCACTCACTCTGCACTCACTGTCACTCTGCACTCACTGTCACTCTGCACGCACTCTGCACTCACTGTCACTCTGCACTCACTGTCACTCTGCACTCACTGTCACTCTGCACTCACTGTCACTCTGCACTCACTGTCACTCTGCACTCACTGTCACTGCACTCACTCTGCACTCACTGTCACTCTGCACTCACTGTCACTCTGCACTCACTGTCACTCTGCACGCACTCTGCACTCACTGTCACTCTGCACTCACTGTCACTCTGCACTCACTGTCACTCTGCACTCACTGTCACTCTGCACTCACTGTCACTGCACTCACTCTGCACTCACTGTCACTCTGCACTCACTGTCACTCTGCACTCACCCTGCACTCACTGTCACTCTGCATGCACTCTGCACTCACTGTTTCTGCACGCACTCTGCACTCACTGTCACTCTGCACTCACTGTCACTCTGCACTCACTGTCACTCTGCACTCACTGTCACTCTGCACTCACTGTCACTCTGCACTCACTGTCACTCTGCACTCACTGTCACTCTGCACTCACTGTCACTCTGCACTCACTGTCACTCTGCACTCACTGTCACTCTGCACTCACTGTCACTCCGCACTCACTGTCACTCTGCACTCACTCTGCACTCACTCTGCACTCAATCAATCAATCAATCAAAGACATTTGTAGAGCGCACTACTTACCCGGGGGGTCTCAAGGCGCTTGGGGGGGGTGGGGGGGGTGCTGCTACTGCTCGAACAGCCAGGTCTTGAGCTTCTTCCTGAAGGAGAGGTGGTCTTGGGTCAGGCGCAGGTCGGGAGTGAAGGACTGGGTTATTTAGAACCCAGCGGTGCCAGGGCACAACACCTGAAACCTTCGTGGGTAACCTGCTCCGGCGTACTAATCACAGAGACACGGGACACTTCCTTCGGCGTCAAAGATTCAAGGTTTATTTACTGCAGGGAATACAGAAGTCACGACAAGCAACACACGTGCAACTTGGGGAGACTGCTTCAAATTGGTTCTGTGGATCGCTCCTTTTATACACGATCCTCCCATAGGTTTGTATAGCAGACAAAAGTTTACAACCCGGTTCCCACAACTATCCCCCAGAGGGGTCGCTTTGGTCACTTTGATACACATAAGGACCGGAACATAAGTGCGGAAACATTTGGTGGTTCCCAACTGTAAAAACCCATCTTCCCAACATTAGTGCATTCCAATCGGCAATAAAACAGATCAAAATAGGAACAAGAACAGGTGTAGAGGAAGACGGAGACAGTGGGGAAATCGGAAAGGGTGTAAAAGGGAGGTATCGAGAAACACGAGATACAGGCATCAAAGGGACGTGCCTAATGAGATGCACGGCTAAGACAATAAATCGGCACGGCGAGATGAGCCTCGAGCGGGGCCATCTGCCTTACAGTATCATCCCCCCCATCATAAAGACACTTACAAAAGACATGTGTCTTCCGCAAATATCTTGGGAGTCCCAGGGTCGCGAAGCGGACATCGTCCGTTCGCTGGCTACTTGAGGGCAAGAGACAAAATGGATGTCGTATCTAAGATGGAACCCGTGGGTACAGAGGAAAAACCCACATAGCAAACGAACGGTTTAAGTTAGCACAGCGAAACTGCGCACACTTACTAAACTCGTTATTTGCGGTTCATAGATACCAGACTCGACCATATTCGTGCGAGTTAAAAACACCACTTACAATTGTCATGGAACCTCAGACGCTCCTTTTGCCCTCATGTAGGCAAGCACTAGTCAGAATCATATTCAATATTCATCAGACCATCTAGATGTTGCTGTAGCATAGCTCTGTCCAACCGAGTTCCATTGGTAACAGGCGGCTGTCTCATACACGTTGTAGCACAGAGGCCACATAAGGCAGGACCGCACTGCACACAAAGGCATACAGCAGCTCGAATGGATCACCATACATACCCCACCACGATCTGCTAAGATGACATCTAAAACCATACGGTTTTGTAATGTCATAAGTCTATCCGCCTGAAGTTCTGTGGTGATATTACCAAGGGCACTGGCAGTAATATTAGCTGTCGATTCTACCACTCGAGTCAACTGTCTCAGGTTCCTACTATTCACCATAGGTCCCCAAAACGGGAGGAAACCCTTGAAAAAGTCTCCTGCCTCTTGACCGGCAGTATCCTCTTCGCTAATTACGCCTCGCACAACTCTAGTCTTGTGATAATCGGCATCTACAGTGAACGTCGGAGGCAACAAATTAGCAATGAAGCATGAGCCCATGAAGTCAGCGGGCAACCATGCATATGCACGATCATGGCAGATAAAGTATGTACCCTTGGCCGCCAGGAACACAGGGGACGAGACCATCGGCAAAATGTAATTTTCAGTGCAAGCACTCTCTCCAAGTCGGGCTTTCGATCTTCGGCCACGACCCATTAGACAAAAATTACCAATGTGGGGTACGACCCATATCGGAGGTGAGCTTTTAAGCTGCTTTTCACTAGTGAACACACTATACTCGCCTCTACTCAGGACCCTGTAAGCTTGTACCTCTTCTTCAGGAATAAGCGAGGGATCATAGATATCACTATCTAAATCCTCTATTGCTATAGACAAAGGTTTTTGATACGAAGTAGGACCAGAGTAGGGAGAGCGTGGTTCTCGAATGGGGTGGAAACCTAGTGCGCTTCGAAACATTGTTTGAAATGCTCGAGCAGACCCTTGGGAACTATACGGTAACACCAGATATGGAATTCCCTTATCCGTAGTATGTGGCATCAACCCACATACCCAACAATTAGTAGTGTTAACCACTAACTGATGCTGGTGAAGGAGCTGAATAAAGGAATTGTTGCGGAATTCTGCACGTCTAGCCTGCTCGTGTTCGGGTAATACATGAAAGGAATGGGGAGAAGCGACAGTAGTAAGTTTAGGATCAGGGGTAGGAGTAGGTACGACAGAAGGTAAGAAGTAAGATATCATGTAATACACCCCACCCGCCAATAATGCAGAAACAGTCAAAAATAATACAAATACTTGGAATATAAAACATTTCGTACGGCTAAGTTGCTGCAGCTTGAATCTTCGAGCTCGAGCTTCTTCCAAGTCCATCAGCTTCGAAAATGCCATTCCCTACGACCGTCCGCAACGTTTCTTGACGCACTTCGTTCTGTGTAGCAATAGTCAGTCCCTAGCAGTTCCCAGGAACCGACGGTCTTTAACCTAGCGTCAAAACCTACTAACCAGAAGGAAGTACGCGCGCGGCCCTACGGCCTTTATTTCACAAATATATATATATATATATATATATATATATATATATATATATATATATATATATATATATATATATATATAAAAAACAATGTCTCTCGGCTGTGGAAGCAAAAAGTATAAGGAATGAAGCTCAATGTATATACACACAGGGATAAACACAATAATATGAATGTTCAAACTGATCACGGAAAACGGGATAATGTAGTTGTCAATACAGCAAAAACAGGATCTTTTATTAGTCTTTAGTACTAGATCGCAAAAAGTATCGGGTTTTCCCAGGACGTGTCTGCTCGTCAAACAAAGGATCCTTTGAAGAGACAACGTCCTGCTGATCAGTTGAGTGTTCTGGTCTTGAGTCTTTTGATGACAAATGTTCAACAGTGTCTTTCTGCTGCACTGAGGATTCTCCGACAGGCTGTGCGTCGCTAAAAGGTACAAACGCCGACAATCCTTCGGTTTCAGTTGATGCAATGCCTCTCCTCACCCACGGGTCTGCCGGCAAAGGGATAGGGACCTTTTTGGTGTGGGTGGCGTGCACCCAGTTTTTCCGTCCCTCAAGACGAACGGCAGTCCTCGTGGCAAGGAGGACCTGGTAGGGTCCAGTAAACCTCGGGTCCAAGTTGTTCTTGCGCGAAAAGTTCCGCGTCACCACCCAATCTCCGGGCTGGAGCTGGTGGCCTGGACCCTCCGTCTGCGTCGGCAGTGCGTCGTGAACCTGTTGGTGAATTAACCTCAGTTTAGCAGTCAAGTCATGAAGATAATCGATCAGCATTGGATACTCAAGATCACAGAAAATACCTGGCCTAGGAACCCCCCAGACATTCGCAGGACGACCAAACACTATTTCATAGGGACTAAGCCCTACTCGGGAGTGTACAGTCGCCCTAGTTGACAGTAACGCTAAGGGTAAAGCGTCAGGCCACGAAAGACCAGTCGTAGCCTGAATCTTTGCTAGTTTTAGTTTAAGGGTGCCGTTATACCCTTCAACCAAACCAGCTGACTGGGGATGATTGGCGCTGTGGAATTTCTGATTAATTCCAAGGCCCTTGCACACACTCTTCATCACACTTCCCACAAACTCACTTCCGTTATCTGACCACACGACTCTAGGCATTCCATACCGAGGAAAATATTCCTTCAGTAGGATTTTCGCAGTAGACAAAGCAGTGTTGTCTTTGAGAGGATAGGCCTCGATCCATCGGGAGAATGCGCAAACCACTACTAAAACGTATTTCAGGTTATTGCATCGCTCCATATGGATAAAGTCCAATTGGATCACCTCAAAGGGACATGAAGGGGGAGCAAAACTGCCAGGAGGAGTTGGGGTTCCTTTGCCAGGATTGTACATCATACACACCATACAATTTTTGACCAGACGTTCAGCACATTTCGTGATACCGTCATTCTTCCACACAGGGGACAGCAACTTACAAATACCTTTCGCGCTAATATGTGCTAACCCATGCGCCATTGTCACAACGGCCAGCACATATGCATCAGGCAACAACCATCTTTTCTGATCCGACAAATCAATCCAACAACCATTCACATCCAACTTTCCCGTGCTTTCTTTCCACTTCATCTTTTCAGTCTCGGTGGCCTCTTTCTGAATTTCTTTCACACTTTCAATAGTGTCTTCGCACATGCTCGACTCTGTAGGCCACCTAACCGAACTCGTCACATACATTCGAGTGCTAAGGTTCCGGGCAGTCTCCTTAGCAATCTCATCCGCAAACGCATTACCACGACCAACATCATCCGTCACCTTACGATGCGCACTACATTTAACAATCGCTACCTGCTTAGGCAACGTCAGCGCATCCAAAAGATCATTCACAAGCTGGCCATGCTGAATCTTCGTACCATGCGATGTCAGAAAACCTCTCTCTCTCCACAATCGTCCAAAACTATATGCAACACCAAACGCGTATTGGCTATCGGTAAACACATTCACACGTTTCCCTTTTGCTAGCACACACGCTCTAGTGAGAGCGATCAGCTCTGCAGCTTGGGCAGAATTCTGATTCAATCTTGCAGTCTCAAGAACAGTATTCAATGTTACAACAGCATAGGCAGTAGTCACATCGCCATTCGGCAACTTAAAACACGAACCATCCACATACAGTGTTCCATCTGGGACTTCCAATGGGGTGTTTTTAAGGTCCACTCGACCTTTTGTTTCCTCTTCTGTCCTCAAATAACAATCATGTTCTGTTATTTCATCTGACTCTGAGCTAATTGGTAACAAAGTTGCCGGGTTCAGGACATTACAACGTTTTATTTGAATGTGGCTTGCCAACAACGTCAACTCGTACCCAGACAACCTCGCACTCGTCAAGTGCTGAGTTTTCGTACGATTCAAAAGAGTGTCGACTGCATGCGGAACCATCACCGTAAGCATATTATCCATGACCAATCCTGCTGATTGTCGGATGGAGACCGCAGCTGCCGCTGTTGCTCTCAAGCAACTCGGCAATGCTCTAGCTACTGGGTCCAAGGTCGAGGAAAAATATGCACATGGACGTTGCTTACCACCAAAAGGTTGCGTTAAAACACTCAACGCACAGCCTTCTCTCTCGTGAACATATAATGTAAACGGTTTACTGTAGTCAGGAGTACCTAACACAGGAGCCGAACACAATAAATCACGTAATTCAGAAAAACTGTTCTGACATTCTTCCGTCCATGGTAAAGGAGTTGAAACATCCTTGCACGTAAGAGCCACTAATGGTTTCGCTAGCAATGAAAAATTAGGAATCCATTGCCTGCAGTACGACGTGATACCTAAAAAGGCACGCACATCTCTTTGGGTTTTTGGCACAGCCATTCGTGCAATTGCTGCAATTCTCTCTGGGGTCAACCTCCTTCCCTCCTTTGACAATAAGTGACCTAGGTAGGTTACTTCTTGACAACAATATTGGAGTTTAGAAGGTGACACCTTGTGATTTAACTCGCAGAGATGTTGCAACAACGACACCGTAGCAATTTTGCAAATGTCCTGAGTATCAGCAGCCACCAATAAGTCATCGACGTATTGGATTAAGGCCGCACCAGCCGGCAACTTGAACGCATCCAACTGACCCTTCAAGGCTTGACTGTAAATCGATGGACTCTCACAGTAGCCCTGAGGAGCGCGTCTAAACCGGAAGCTGCGTCCACCGAGGGAGAAACCGAAAAGGTCTCTGCTCTCCTCTGCAATCGGGATGCTGAAGAACGCATTCTTCAAGTCAATCACCGAAAACCACGATGCAGAAGCTGGAATCAGAGTCAGTAGCGCCGTGATGTCAGGCACAACGGGGAACTGAGGAACCACAATTTTATTCACCTCCCGTAAATCGATGACAAAACGATAAACAGGTGGTTTCGAAGGATCAGTACGTTTTAGAATGGGCAGTACAGGGCTGTTGCACACGTTTCCCCGAGTCTCTTCAATAACGTCTTTCTCGATCAAATCATAAATGATCGCTAACAATGCTCGTTCACCATCAAGAGAGATACGATACTGGGGAATACGTGGCAATCGCACCTTAGATTTCAACTGAACGACATAAGGGGAGATGTCAAGCAGGCCCACATCATTGGGACCTGTGGCCCACAAAGACACAGGAAGAGAACTCAATTCCGGTGGAAGCTTATCGAGAGACAAACACATAGGAGAGTCAACCCTCTCTCCTAACGTAAGCTTTACACCCGCAGGAGAACAATACAAAGTTGCATACAAACGTTTAAGCAAATCCAGGCCCAAAAGATTTTCACCACAGCCAGTAGTCAAAATCAACGGAGCTTGAAGCTCACGTGGCCCAATTGTAAGGGGCAAAGGGCGCGAAACTGGATTGCTAACGGGGGCGCCAGAGAATCCAACGGAAACATTTGTTAAGCCAGACAAAGGTGCGCCAGGGAGTTTCGAATGCATAATAGAACTTTTCACTGCACCAGTGTCCACCAGAAAAGGCTCAACGACGCCCGATGTAGCAACTGCGACGTAAGGCCCTCTCTGATCAACCGGAACCGATACCACTCCCTCTCCTTGTCTTTGGCTGTCCTAGTAATTACTATCGTCAGTTCCCTGATCGACGTAATAATCATCTACATTGTACTGCGCAGATCGTCCTTGCGATGATCCACGTTGATCGAAACAGTTATTAGAATTAGACGAGTTTTCAGAACGATCATTTTGGGCACCACGACCCCTACCGCGTGATACCTGATGCGAACCACCACGACCTCCTTTGGACGAATTACCACTATTGCGATCATTCAGAACAGGGCAATTGAATTTAATGTGTCCCTCCTGTCTACAATAAGCACATTGATTGTACCCTAACGATGATCTTTGGGAGGAGGAATCATTACGCGGCTGCGACCGATTTGATTGCGACTGCGATCTATTCTGTTGGGATGCATTCTGATTTGAACGCGGAGGATACGCTTGTTGAAGCAACACTTTAGTCTTAAGCTCTTTCGTCTTTTTATCAGCGCGGTCGCTCTCTTCTTTCTCTCTGTTCTCATAATATTGTGCTGTGGCCAATATCTGAGCTGAGGTAGAAACGGCCCACGCACTCTCTGAATTCTTTAATTTATTGCTCAAATCGGGCAATAAGTTAGAAACAAATTTATCCACGAACAACCTTTGACCACCCTCGGTGCTCATATCCTGACCACTATGATCAATGAATGCCTCCTCAAACCTCGTAAAGAAGTCAGAGACACTCTCGTCCTTCTTCTGTTTACAAGCTGATAATTTGTCCCAATTTACCCTCATAGCTGGCATAAGAGTTTTCATTAACGTTATTATTCTTTGAGGAAGATCAGCGATCAGCTGCTCGGGTTTAGCACCACCAGTTTGTCGGGCATCCGCCGCTACTATGGCAGCCCAAGCACCACCTAATTCATTCGGATGGTTTTCCTGACGAATCTTGGCCCATACCGGTTGCGGTACAACATTGCCAAACAACATATCAATATCGGCAAGATTCATTATCGTAGCGTCTACGAGCTGCGATAATTCCTTGTAGTACCCTGCAGGATTTTTGCGAGGGTCAGGCAAAGATTGCTTCACCTGCAACACTTCTGAGCGTTTCCATGGGAGATGTATCCACACTCTCTGAAAGAATGGCGGAATCGGGGGGTTTGCCCCAGGATTACCAGGCATCCACACTGGTGGAACCTCTCGCATAGGAAACTGACCGGACTCATCCGGTTGTCTTTCAATATCCTCAACAAACAAGGCTTGGGGTATAGGAGTGGGACGGAAAGATAGCAACCGCTCAACAGCACGTCGAACGTTGGTATCCACTATCAGTCCGTTCGAGAACTGAAGCTGAAGATCAGACAGGGCGGTCAGCACCTCGTCAGGGGCATCGGCCGATATCTGATCGCGTAGGACCTTACACATTTCCTCGAACACAAACCTTTGAGTTGGTATATTGAATTGACAAAATGTGTCGAGTACAACACGTGGCGGATTTCGAAGAGGATGCATCATCCAACCCATCGCCATATTATATAGCGAAGCGCGTTCTCTGTTACCAGGAAGCTGACTACGTCTCTGAGGACCATCGGAACCAGCGGACCCAAAAACAGGTCCGAGCGAATGAAAGAAACTAGCCGCAAGAGGAGAATTACGAGAACGAGTAGAGGGAGAAGTATAGGACACAGGACTAACAAGCGAAGGAGTAGAAACAGTAGCAACAGCAGGAGTTAACAGAACAGGAGCAGTAGCGGGAGCAGGAGTATGTGGAAGCGGAGGAGCAGTAGGGATAGCAGTAGGCAAAGGAGCAGGAACAGTCGGGAGAACGGGTGCAGGTTGAGGAACAGGCACAGGAAGAATAGGCGGAGGAATAGGTACAGCAGGAACCACGGGAGCTGCGGTACCCTGTACATACGGAGGTGGCGACTTCATAAGATAAGACATTAAAGGATCCTCAACTGATTCTTCCTTCTTTTCCGACTCCGTAGGCAAAGCGGGATAACATTTATCTACGGTCATACGCTGTAGTCTATCAAACACTTCCTTTTCCTTAACCTCCTTGTCGCGCTGAAATTGCTCTGCTTTCTTCACTATGGTAGCAACATTATCTCGCTGATTTCGTTTAGTCTGTCTGATTTCTTTCTGTCGGGCTTCTTTACGCCACAACCGAAAGGCATCAAACATGGCCGGCCTTGACTTTCTCTCGAACAATTTAGCCTCTAGATTATCTAAAATCGGGGTCTCAAAGCTACCATGAGGTGGCCAACGAAGGTCACCGTCCTTCTTCGTATATTTAATCCAGTATTCATTAAAAGTAATCGGGCCTAGTCCATGTTTACTGTACAGTTCATAAGTGGGAGTTCCAACCGGAGGTATCGGACACGAGTCCTCCAGTCGGGAATCCATACCACAAGGTCTGAAACAACTAAACAAAGTACTGCGACCAGGCATCTTGCACACTAGCCGAGTTTCACAAACTTCAAGGGTTACGGGATTTACCAAGTCCCAGCAAAGAGCAAAAACCCTCGGTTTTTGGCGGCTGCAGTCGTCAAACAACACAACAAAATACGCTAGCAAAGTGTCATCGACAAAAACACTCTCACAGCGTCAACAACAAAAACACTCGCTAAAGTGTCAACAACCAAGGACTCTGGGAGCGACCCACAAATACTTAACTCAAAGATCGATGGCGTCACCAGGAAGGCCCGTCAATCGTCTCGCTCTACCAAGGTCTACGCCAGGCGCCAAAACAGGTCTACAGTCAGGGCAGCAGTCCGTCGCAGCCGTCAGGAGGCGGGAATCTTCGCGGGAAAAGTCTTCGGGCCACTTATTTCGACAACAGGATCGATGAAGCGGGGTGCACCTTCCCTCGGAGATTTCACACGAAGTTCCTCACGATCGTCGGGCTTGGACCGGTACCACTGATGCAGCCCCACGTTGGGCGCCAACTGAAGGACTGGGTTATTTAGAACCCAGCGGTGCCAGGGCACAACACCTGAAACCTTCGTGGGTAACCTGCTCCGGCGTACTAATCACAGAGACACGGGACACTTCCTTCGGCGTCAAAGATTCAAGGTTTATTTACTGCAGGGAATACAGAAGTCACGACAAGCAACACACGTGCAACTTGGGGAGACTGCTTCAAATTGGTTCTGTGGATCGCTCCTTTTATACACGATCCTCCCATAGGTTTGTATAGCAGACAAAAGTTTACAACCCGGTTCCCACAACTATCCCCCAGAGGGGTCGCTTTGGTCACTTTGATACACATAAGGACCGGAACATAAGTGCGGAAACATTTGGTGGTTCCCAACTGTAAAAACCCATCTTCCCAACATTAGTGCATTCCAATCGGCAATAAAACAGATCAAAATAGGAACAAGAACAGGTGTAGAGGAAGACGGAGACAGTGGGGAAATCGGAAAGGGTGTAAAAGGGAGGTATCGAGAAACACGAGATACAGGCATCAAAGGGACGTGCCTAATGAGATGCACAGCTAAGACAATAAATCGGCACGGCGAGATGAGCCTCGAGCGGGGCCATCTGCCTTACAGTATCATCCCCCCCATCATAAAGACACTTACAAAAGACATGTGTCTTCCGCAAATATCTTGGGAGTCCCAGGGTCGCGAAGCGGACATCGTCCGTTCGCTGGCTACTTGAGGGCAAGAGACAAAATGGATGCCGTATCTAAGATGGAACCCGTGGGTACAGAGGAAAAACCCACATAGCAAACGAACGGTTTAAGTTAGCACAGCGAAACTGCGCACACTTACTAAACTCGTTATTTGCGGTTCATAGATACCAGACTCGACCATATTCGTGCGAGTTAAAAACACCACTTACAATTGTCACGGAACCTCAGGAGGGAGGGAGTTCCAGGTCTTGGCGGCCAGGTAGGAGAAGGACCTTCCTCCTGTTGTCGCTCTTCGGATGCGGGGGACGGCGGCGAGGGCGTGGTTGGTCGATCGGAGGTGGCGTTTGGGAGCGTAGAAGTTGAGGCGGTTGTTGAGGTAGCTCGGGCCTTGATCGTGTAGGGCTTTGTGTGCGTGGGTGAGGAGACGGAAGGAGATTCTCTTGTTGACGGGGAGCCAGTGCAGGTCTCTCAGATGTCCGGAGATGTGGCTGCGTCGGGGGATGTCGAGGATGAGTCTGGCTGAGGCGTTCTGGATCCGCTGGAGTCTCTTCTGGAGCTTGGCGGTGGTTCCGGCGTAGAGGGCGTTGCCGTAGTCCAGACGGCTGGTGACGAGGGCCTGGGTGACCGTCTTCCTGGTCTCGGTGGGGATCCACCGGAAGATCTTCCGTAGCATGCGCAGGATGTTAAAACAGGACACGGAGACGGCGTTGACTTGTCTGGTCATGGAGAGGGAGGAGTCCAGGATGAATCCCAGGTTGCGTGCGTGGTCTGTCGGTTTGGGTGCCCAGGGCGGGGGGCCACCAGGAGTCGTCCCAGGCGGAGGGCGAGGAGCCCAGGATGAGGACTTCCGTCTTGTCTGAGTTCAGTTTCAGGCGGCTGGTCGTCATCCACTCGGCTACGCCTTTCATCCCTTCGTGAAGGTTGGCTCTGGCGGCGGCGGGGTCGTTGGTCAGGGAGAGGATCAGCTGGGTGTCGTCAGCGTAGGAGATGATGTTGAGGTTGTGTTGGCGTGCTGTCACTCTGCACGCACTCTGCACTCACTGTCACTCTGCACGCACTCTGCACTCACTGTCACTCTGCACGCACTCTGCACTCACTGTTTCTGCACTCACTGTCACTCTGCACTCACTGTCACTCTGCACTCACTGTCACTCTCCACTCACTCTGCACTCACTGTCACTCTGCATTCACTCTGCACTCAGTCACTCTGCACTCACTCTGCACTCACTGTCACTCCGCACTCACTGTCACTCCGCACTCACTGTCACTCTGCACTCACTCTGCACTCACTCTGCACTCACTGTCACTCTGCACTCACTGTCACTCTGCACTCACTGTCACTCTGCACTCACCCTGCACTCACTGTCACTCTGCACGCACTGTGCACTCACTGTCACTCTGCACGCACTCTGCACTCACTGTTTCTGCACTCACTGTCACTCTGCACTCACTGTCACTCTCCACTCACTGTCACTCTCCACTCACTCTGCACTCACTGTCACTCTGCATTCACTCTGCACTCACTCTGCACTCACTGTCACTCTGCACTCACTCTGCACTCACTGTCACTCTGCACTCACTGTCACTCTGCACTCACCCTGCACTCACTGTCACTCTGCACGCACTCTGCACTCACTGTTTCTGCACGCACTCTGCACTCACTGTCACTCTGCACTCACTGTCACTCTGCACTCACTGTCACTCTGCACTCACTGTCACTCTGCACTCACTGTCACTCCGCACTCACTGTCACTCTGCACTCACTCTGCACTCACTCTGCACTCACTGTCACTCTGCACGCACTCTGCACTCACAGTCACTCTGCACGCACTCTGCACTCACTGTCACTCTGCACGCACTCTGCACTCACTGTTTCTGCACTCACTGTCACTCTGCACTCACTGTCACTCTGCACTCACTGTCACTCTCCACTCACTCTGCACTCACTGTCACTCTGCATTCACTCTGCACTCAGTCACTCTGCACTCACTCTGCACTCACTGTCACTCCGCACTCACTGTCACTCCGCACTCACTGTCACTCTGCACTCACTCTGCACTCACTCTGCACTCACTCTGCACTCACTGTCACTCTGCACTCACTGTCACTCTGCACTCACTGTCACTGCACTCACTCTGCACTCACTGTCACTCTGCACTCACCCTGCACTCACTGTCACTCTGCACGCACTCTGCACTCACTGTCACTCTGCACGCACTCTGCACTCACTGTCACTCTGCACGCACTCTGCACTCACTGTCACTCTGCACGCACTCTGCACTCACTGTTTCTGCACTCACTGTCACTCTGCACTCACTGTCACTCTGCACTCACTGTCACTCTCCACTCACTCTGCACTCACTGTCACTCTGCATTCACTCTGCACTCACTGTCACTCTGCACTCACTCTGCACTCACTGTCACTCTGCACTCACTCTGCACTCACTGTCACTCTGCACTCACTCTGCACTCACTGTCACTCTGCACTCACTGTCACTCTGCACTCACTCTGCACTCACTGTCACTCTGCACTCACTCTGCACGCACTGTCACTCTGCACGCACTGTCACTCTGCACGCACTGTCACTCTGCACGCACTCTGCACTCACTGTCACTCTGCACGCACTCTGCACTCACTGTTTCTGCACGCACTCTGCACTCACTGTCACTCTGCACTCACATTTCTATTATGATATAATGCGATTTTAAGTGATATAGTGCCGGCTCATACTATCGATTCAGTATATTATAAAGCGATGAATACAACACTTTAGAATATTTCCGTTCCCCACGTGGCATGTCAAAAGCCTGGCATTTCTTGTCCACATCGATGCCGTGGCTGTCACAGCCTTCTGGGAAGCCGAACCTTTTGTTTCCCCGCCACAGAATGAGATCTGCATATTCAGTGGAATGCAGTCACATCACAGTTGCTGTTTTGGGGTGAGACGTGTTGCCAAACAGCTGCTGCTTTGTCTTGCTGTCCCAGAGGTCCCACGGGAGCGGGCCATTTTTCGGGTTGTGTTTTTTGGACACGCATGGGATACGCTGTGTAAATGACGGATCTGAGGAGCGGCACGTACACGCGCAAAAATAAACAACATGGAGTGTAGGGGGTTTGGGAGTAGAGTGGGGGGTCGGTGTAAGTGGTGCTGGGTAATTAACATTGAGGGGGGTGCTAATAATGCAGGCTTTGAAGGGGACAAACGCAAACCAACAATCGCAAAAGTAGGCAGGCAGTAGGCAGGAAGTCAGGCAGGCCGGGGGCGGTACTGCGGGACACCTCTGTGACGTCATTCCCGGACCGCGCTCTGATTGGCTGCTGGCCCGGGACCTGACGTGCAACCAGGAAGAGTAGCCGGCAGCAGGAAGTGGCGTGAGCATTGCGGCCCCGGGGCTCCCGTGACCAGGAAGGAGCCCTGGATACTGTTTCCCTTAAAGTCCCGGTCCCAAGATGGGGGACCGGGTGAAGACCCGCGGGGCGAAGCGGGCGCACTGAGGAGGCGGGGCTCCCATGTGGAGAGAGAGCCCCGCCGAGCGCTACCACCGCCCGGCCACAGAGAAGCCTTCTGTCCAGCAGCAGGCCCCCGTGATGTGGGGAGAGCCTGCAGCTGCGGAGGAAGGGAAGGAGCCTGGAGACCCGGGGAGCGCCCGCCAGACACCGGTGAGTGGAGCCGGGAGGAGAGGGGCTGGTGTGTGTGGAGGGGTCTCTGTGTATGCGTGTGGGTGCGGCGGCGACGGGGGGTGTGCCTGTGTATGCGTGTGTATGTGCGCATGCGTGAGTGCTGTGTATGCGTGTGGCTGTGATGTGCGCATGCATGAATGTGGGTGCGCGTGCAAGCAGCTGAATCCAGCCGGGGAGAAGCGCGTGACAGTTTCTTGTCCGTCATTCCCCCGTGTCAGCTCGCTATAGTTCTCCACCTGGACCGCATCCTTCGGATGCGTGTTCCCAGGCTCGACCTAAAAAGTGTTGCAAAAATCAGGACGTAATAAAATAATGATTTACCAAAACAAAAAAGATGGTGCACGGACCTGTTGGCTTTGCCAGTGCTTGTTCTATAGGCCGGGCACAGGGTTGAGGAACTAGTTCCGGTATACACGAGAGAGGGGCCAGGTCGTTTTATGGGCCTTCTCTTTGCATGATTCACCTGGTTGAAAATCATCAAGCTTTCCAGCGCCTAGAGGCCGAGATTGTTACCGCGCGCTATAGATACGCTGGCACCTGCACTATCACTACGAGTGCTTAACACAAGCCCTCAAGGTTATTCCCCAGATGGCATTAAACATTGCGCAGGGCTGCCATAAATATTAACGGCGTCACATATAGGTAGGAAGTGGCGAGGCCTGGGGTCAGGCGGCATCGGTCGGTTAATTAGAACAGAGGCCCTCGGAGCACTTAAGCAGATGAGCTGCTGTGATGACAGTGCAGCAGCACCAGCCCCCACCCCTGCTTCCGGCCCCCAGATCTGACCTCCATCCTCCGGGAGGGGGGACGAGTGACTGCTGAGAGCTGCAGATTTGAGAGACAGGGTGCGAGTCTCGCAGGAGAGAGTCCTGAGGGGTGGGCGTGCCCTGGGCGGGGGTGGAAGGCCAGGAGCTCGCAGTGAATAAAGACAGTATAACATGTAAACTCGGTTATGCTCGCTGCTGTGCATGCATAGCACCCACATGTGTGTTCACTCATTGCAGTACAGCTATAATATCACTGCACACCTGTAATATATGGGATAAAGTACCCCTGCCTTACGCTATACAGCTATTGCAAGCCACTGAGGGGTTCCGTGACCCTCAAGAGCATCGAGGACAAAAGGCACAGTTCCTTTATACGGTCATGGCACTCCAGGGTGACTTGAAGTATCTTTATCCTGTACAGCAGGGGGTACTTTATTCCTCATAATATACTATAATACCATCACCTTTCCCACAAACCACTTAAATCCTTGCTGCATGACTCTTTGTATGAAAGAGAACACATGTTTTCAAACATGAAGAATACAAGTTGGCTCATTAGTGCAAAAATAGACTCTCCAAAAAGCAGTTAGATATGTGCCACTAAAAAATGTTTGAATTAGTTTAATACAAGTCAGATTAAAAACAAGCACTGGTAAAGCCAAAAGGTCTCACCTATGCAAGACCTATTGGCTTTACAATGTGTTTTAGCCATGTTGTACACCAGTGTGGCTGCTATCCAGCATGCCTAAAAATTGGAGTGAGGTAGATTGGAGTGGAGTGGGTGAGATTGGAGTAGATTGGATTGGGGCACATTGGGATAGAGTGGAGTGGGGTAGATTGGAGTGGAGTGGGATAGACTGAGTTAGATTGGAGTGGGGTAAGTGGTGTGAAATGCAGTGGCATGGAGTTGAGTGGTGTAGAATGTGGGGGTGTAAAGTGGAGTGGCATGTTGTAGAGTGGGGTGGAGGGATGTGGAGTGGAGTTTTTTGGATTGGCGTGGCGTAGAGTGGAAGGAAGTCAAATCTAGAATGTTGCTGTAGAGCGGTGTAAAGTGGAGCGGTGTAGTGCAGAGTATGCATGGTGTAGTAGCACACTGCCATTACAAACAAAGCATTTTCAATTGAAATGATCAATACAATTGCACATAAACAGTTTTACTGCACACAAACAATGTGTGGAAATGCCACCACCTTGTGTATTGATGTGTTTTGATTGCAGTGAAATATTTGTTCCCATCAAACTTTAGAATTACAAAATATTTACTTAGTTTGTAATTTCCTAATGCAGATATAGTCTGGAATATCAGCACAATTCATTTTTGTTGTGTGCTAGAAACAAAAACCGAACTTTTAACAGCATGATTGTCACATACATTCTCTCACTTTGAAGGCAGAGAAGGATAAGTAAACACCAAGCTCCCTGGGAAGACAGAGCTTGACATTTGACCTCTGTCTTTGAATGCACAACACATGTGACAAGATAAGAACAAGATTTAATCGCCTTTACAGAAAGTGATTACTCTGAAGGGTACAGTAAATAAAGGATGCTCCACGGTTGGGACAAACTCATGCTGGACAGCCTAAATCCGGGGTCTCCAACCGGTCGATCGCGAGCTACTGGTAGCTCGCGGAGACCCCGGTAGTAGCTCGTGTAGCCCTTCATGGGCTACTTACTTTTCCGGCTGTATTTGCCTGCCCTCACCCAAACCAGCCGCTCGGATTGGTGCTTAGCTGAGGGTGAAGAGGATGACGCTCCTCTCCTGGAGCTGCAGATTCTTCTCGTGAGAGTCTGACTCCTGTGACGTCATCAAGGGCAGAAGGGTACGAAAAACAAGTGGAAAACGAGTGAAACATAGGGCAGAAGGGATCGAAAAACGAGGGAAACAAAAGGCAGAAGGGCACGAAAAACGAGGGAAACAGAGGGCAGAAGGGAACGAAAAAAGAGGGGAAACAGAGGGCAGAAGGGCATGAAAAACGAGGGAAACGGAGGGCAGAGGGGCACAAAAAACAAGGGGAAAACGAGTGAAACAGAGGGCAGAAGGCCACAAAAAACGAGGGAAACAGAGGGCAGAAGGGAACGAAAAACGAGGGAAACTGAGGGCAGAAGAGCACGAAAAACGAGGGAAACAGAGGGCAGAAGGGCACAAAAAACGAGGGAAACAGAGGGCAGAAGGGCACAAAACAAGGGGAAAACGAGTGAAACAGAGCAGAAGGCCACATAAAACGAGGGAAACAGAGGGCAGAAGGGCACAAAAACAAGGGGAAAACGAGTGAAACAGAGAGCAGAAAGGCACAAAAAACGAGGGAAACTGAGGGCAGAAGGCCACAAAAAACAAGTGAAACAGAGAGCAGAAGGCCACAAAAAACGAGGGAAACGAAGGGCAGAAGGGCACAAAAAACAAGTGAAACAGGGCAGAAGGGCACAAAAAACGAGTGAAACAGAGGGCAAAAGGGCACAAAAAACAAGGGGAAACGAGTGAAACAGAGGGCAGAAAGGCACAAAAATCGAGTGAAACGGAGGGCAAAAATGCACAGTATGGGCTCTAATGAAATTAGGCTTAAAGTCAATGAAACTGGGCGTGGGGGGGGTCTCTCGTAAAAATGCGCGAGTTGCTTCGGGTTCAGTAGCTCACGACGATTTTCACTGGCAAGAAGTAGCTCTGACTACACAAAAGGTTGGAGACCCCTGGCCTAAATCAAATAAAGCCAGCAAATAGAATGCAAGCAAATGCAAGTTACAAAACACAAAGCCAATGGTGAGCAATGGGAAGCTAGCATTCCTCGGGAAGTGTTCAGAATGCCCTTAAGAAGTTGTTAGTCTACCAGACAGCTGTGCTGTCTGGTTTGCTTCGAAGTGAAAAAGTACTGTAGCTCTGAATGGGTAGACAGATGCTAAAAGATTCTATCGCTTCTATATTTACCTAAGGCGCGTACAAATAAACACACTGCCATCCATGTCTCCTTTCTGCTTATCACTGTTCATGTAGAAAAACAGACCAGAAGAACTATACGCCACATTTCATTTTTGTTCTGGTAAGCTGCAGTTTTAATTTCACTCTGTGCCCAGAGTTTCTTCTTAGCTGCTGGCAGCAGGCATTGTGGCATCAGAACACAACTGGAATAAGTTATTACAGTTGAGCAGCTGTGTCATTCTTTACTTCTGACGACTAGGTGCATTACAAGTTATATGTAATAAGGACATTAGAGGCAGGTTTTTATATAGGGATGGAGGGCTCCCATGAATTGTAAAACAATGTCACCTCTGCTCTACAGAGATAAATAATTACCTACGAGTCTGTGGTATCCGACCTCCTGTTCTAGCCTAGTGTTCCTTCTGTTCTACCCCGGTGTGGAATGTTGAACCGTGTGATGTCATTAGTGTGAGTGCTGAGTCCTTGCCAGTTTGCATTTCTATCTACAGCTGAGGGTTGAGCTGGGTACATCCTGGCTCCGGGTGGGACTCCCTTACTTGTAACTTGTTTCTTAATAAAGTGCTTGTTCCTGTACCCACCTGCCTCCTGGGCCTGCCCTCCGGGGTGCATCTTTCGAAACGCGGCAGTGGTGACGAGTGAAAACGAAAGGTGTTTTGGAGGAGGCCAAAGTGGAAATCCATGTAACTGCCAAGCTGAAGAAGGGACCGCTCTGGTGCCAGAAGACCTAGCAGCCCTCAGCAGAGCACAGCAGCTGAAGGATGAGAGTGCACCAGGAGAGAGCGCTATGGGGCAGTGCCGATAAAGAAAGGTACCTGAGTCTCGCTCAGTGGCTAGGTGCAGCAGGAAGGGTGACTGTTACACTTTAAGGGAGACACTGTTATTGCAAGCGACATGTTGGCCTGGCAAGTTATAAGCAGAGCCACTGGAATTATGCGATTGTGTGGCTGCGGAAATTATCGCATAATTGTAAATTTTACGCATTCGTCACATAACCCATCATCTGCTGCATAAACTGCAGATTTTAACCCAAAAAAATGTTTCTAGCTCAAACGGTTAAAGTTAGTAAAAACGTACCAACACGTGTTGCCGCTCAGGGGATAGTCCTTTGCAAAAGATGACTGGTCACTTTATTGTAGATTATAGCTATATTTTGGTGTCAAATTGGTACTAATGAGGTACAACTAATGTCCAGACACTGTTAACAAGTTTAAAAATGACGAAAAAATAGGAAGTAATGCTGTCACAAAATATGCCACATAATTCCACATAATTTGCCTTTTCTTAGCGCTTAATTTACTCAACCCTGCCACATAATTTAGCTCCCTCCTGCCACATAATTCCAAAGGCCCTGGTTGTAAGAGGCCTGCCAGGGAAACAGCCATCGGGGAGTACATGTTGCTGCAGAATGAGCGCAGCTCCAACTGGTGCTGCGCGAATATAAGTGCTGCACACTGGTTGCTCGCTCCATCAGACGCGACAGCGTGATGTACTTGTGTCATCATACACAGAATCATCTTTCTGGACCTGATGATCCAGTGACTGGATTCAGCAAAACGAAGGATGCACTATCAAAACTGAAGAAGGACTGTCAGGGGCATAGCTTCAGGGGGTGTTTGGGTTGTTACACCCCCTAATAAATGTGTTCTGTAGTAAATAATTGGGTACAGCTGCATTAAATCGGGTCTGGTGAGGTGTTTGTTGGATTTCACTTGGGAATTTTAGATACGCAGAGACAAAATACACACACATTCTTATCTCCGTTTAAAAGGACAGAAAATGGTTATTTTACAATATATTGAGGGATAGATACCCCTCATAATCCACACTCCTCTCCATTCCTACTGCTCCTTAAGCACCCCCGTCCTGCTTTGCTTCCAGATTATTGGTCCGATTCACAAAGGCAATCTGAGACAAAAGTCTATTTTTACGACTATTGGTATTCACAGAGGTCATTCACGAGTTGTATCTGTAAGTTCGCAGTCCGGCTGGAATCTCCAGCTTGAGCTATACTCTCTTGCTCAAGCCGTATCCTCCTACTCAAGCCGCACTCTCTGGCTTGGGCCAGAATCTCGACACCCAGCGCGGAATCTCCAGCTTGGGCCGGATGAAATGTAATCAATGGACAGGAATGCAATTTTTAGGTCGAGCAGACCTTACTCTCAATGCGTGAGCATTGAGAGTGTCTGCTTCAGACCTTTTGTCGCCCGTTATTGGGAATGAGGACACCAATCTGTTACGAGCGTTTTTCCTCGCAGTTTTCACCGCGGGAGCGCGCGTCTGACCCGCGCATGCGCAGAGTACCCGCGCATGCGCAGAGTAACTCACAGCCCTTGCTCACACAGACGCAGGCAGGCAGCCCCCACCCCTCTGCATGCACGCATGAACGCACACACAGGCGAGCGCATGCACACGCAGGCACACACATACAGGCACACAGACACTCGCTCACACACACACACCCCCCTCCCACACAGTCACACACACGCACGCACACATACATACAAAGCCCGCCCGCCCGCACTCGCGCGCGCACATGCTTTTCCCCCGCTCAGCAACCCACTCACCGGCTTCCTTCGTGCAGCGGCTCTCCTCAGCTGCAGGGCCCGGCAGCAGGACTCTTCTTCCCTCCTTTGGCACCGGGGCGCAGGGTAGGCTCCTGCCTGCTCCGGTGCTCCAAACACGGCTCCGTCCAATCGCGGCTCTTCCGTGGGAGGCGGGGTAGGCTCCCGCCCTCCTACTTCCTGTTTCCTGTTGTCGCGCCGGCCTGCCTGACTTCCTGGTCGCAGGCCGGCACAGTGACGGCGGTGATTTGCGGTATTTATTTATTTAGTTATTTATGCATTTTTATATAGCGCGGACTTTACCCGAAGGCGGTATTTATTTATTTATTTTTTGTGGACGCTGCGTGCTGTCCCGCACCACCTCCTGCTGCATTTCCTGCTAGTCGGCGCCCGTTGCCATTGACAATTCTTTTGCATGTCCTATGTGAAAGCTGCAGTATTTGTCTTTGGTCAGTATTTGACACTTACTGAACACTGTTTTTACGTCAAGAATCCACTTGATAACATTGCACACGTGTTTTGTATTTTAAATTTGCTTTCTCTAGCTGCATTCCTCGCAAACAGCATGCACGCATTTAAAACTAGTTATCAAACTATATTTCTTGAGAAATAATATTTTGTAAAAGAACAAGCCCGGTTGATACATGTTTTTTTATTCCCCATCATCAGCGCATCAGACCCGCCCCATCCTGACAGTGCGGAATCAACTGTTGCGTGTCTTATCTTGCACTCTTTCTGCCTGCAGTAATTGTCAGTGAAACTATCAGATTTTTTTCCAGCGTTTCCTTCTTGACACTACTGAGTCAGAATTGCATTTGGACCTGCAATTGCATTATGTGAAAGTTGTCCTGTAAGTCCCTGTTTAGCCTAGCAGTGTACGTTTGTTTCAAGATGAGTTTGCATGTTATAGAGACAAATGCTATAGGTGTCACGTTTGCGAAAGTTAAAACTATTGGCATTGTAAATGACAAAGCTATTAATTTCGCAATTTTCAAAACCAACACATAAATAAAATATTTGTCATTTACAATACCAATAGCTCAAACTTTCCTAATGCGAGACCTATTGCATTGCAAATGCTTGTTATAAAAAGGAACATTAGGAACTTGAGATAAATGCTAGAGGAGGTCATGCAAATCAGTTTGGGCAGGGAAAAGGGTGCGGCCGGACACTACATCATATCCCAGAAAAGTTTGTTCTTTTGCATCATGGCACATGCAGTCCACAATTTGCGCTCCCCTCAGTGCTGACTGAAGTGTTACTTCAAACTTTGGTGAAACACTACAGTCAGCATTGAGGGGCGCACACATCGGGCGCTGTGTGTTTTAACCCACACAATTGTTGGGAAATCTAAAGCTCCTCCCGTCCCCCCCTATTATTATTAACCACGCCCCTGATGACTCACCTGTCCTGTTTTATCCCATGTGAGAGAAAACTCTGTTCTGGCGTGTTTTTGTCACTTGAGAAACTGCTTGCCATTCACGAGAGTCTGTCTGGTTTGCAAAAATGAATCAAGCCGGTGTGCAGCCTTTCGGGTTTTTTTCTGCTACATGTACAGAACCGCTAACATGTAAAAACTCATTGACTCCTTGTCAAGCTAGGATTCCTACACAGATGCTTCCAGTCACATAAACCTTAATGCTCAAGTGAATATTTTATGTGAATCTACGCGCTTCGCAACAGATGTCAGTTCTACTTTATTTTATGTTTATGAAGTGTGTATGCATATTTAATACTTACTGATGTGTTAGGTCTTTTATAGGCATCAATTCAGAAGGTAAAATTCAGTTTGGGTCAGAATTTTCTCCTTTCCTGCAGTATACTAATACTTGTGTAACTTTGCATGGGTGTATTTTAATTAATGCTACTAGAGAAGGTTTTGGCATCCATGGGTGTTCAGGTCAAATGTGCATTTCATTTTGTGGGCGATGGAAAATCTACACCATCACACAACTTTAGTGCCAATGTGATGGTTGAGTTGCTAGCCATGTTTTACTTTGCACAGCATGAACCCATGGCTCCATGGAGTGTGTGTAGTATTGAGTGAACTTTCATATGTGACAATTGTGTCCACATTTCGTCCACTGGCATACTTGTGATAGTTGCCCCCATGGTACATGCGGACTCCAAGATATAGTGATGCCCTGAGCTGTTTGCGTGGAGGGTGCGCACTCCTTTGGGTTGAGTAGCTGTGTGTTGTTTGTGTAGAGGGTGCACACTCCACTGCTTTGAATTCCTGTGTGTTGTTTGCATGTAGGGTGTGCACACGCCATTGTGGGTAATGTGCGTGTACTGTGGGTTGGAGTGTGCGTACTCCACTGCTTTGCATTCCTGTGTGTTGTTTGCATGTAGGGTGTGCACACACACGCCACTGTGGGTAATGTGCGTGTACTGTGGGGTGGAGTGTGCGTACTCCACTGGGTTGAAAACCTGTGTGCTGTTTACATGTAGTGTGCGCATGGCACTGGGGGCAATGGGCTTGCGCTGTGGGGTGGAAGGCTTGTGCTCCACTGGGTTAAAGGCCCCTCTTCTCTTTGCACAGAGTGTGCGTAATCCACTGTGATGAAAACCTGTTTGCATGCAGGGTGCATACGCCACTGTAGGTAATCGGCATGTAATGTGGTGTGGAGTGTGTATACTCCACTAGAGTGTAAACCTGTGTGCTGCATGCATGTAGGGTGCGGACGGACGCCTGGGTAATCACGTGCACTGTAGGGTGGAGGGTGCGTACTCCACTGGGTTTCATTTCCATGTGTTATTTGCGTGGAGTGTGCATACTCCACTGTGTTGAATACCTGTGTGATGTTTACATGTCCTCTGCACACGACACTGGGGGCAATGGGCTTGCACTGTTGAGTGGAGGGCATGTACTCCACCCCACAATGTATGTACCCTCCATGCAAACAATGCATGGGATTAAAACACAGTGGAGTTCGCACCCTCCACGCAAACAATGCATGGGATTAAAACACAGTGGAGTTCGCACCCTCCACGCAAACAATGCATGGGATTAAAACACAGTGGAGTTCGCACCCTCCACGCAAACAATGCATGGGATTAAAACACAGTGGTGTATGGGATTAAAACACAGTGGAGTTTGCACCCTCCAGGCAAACAATGCATGGGATTAAAACACAGTTGGGTACGCACCCTCCACGCAAACAATGCATGGGATTAAAACACAGTGGAGTACGCACCCTCCACGCAAACAATGCATGGGATTAAAACACAGTGGAGTACGCACCCTCCACGCAAACAATGCATGGGATTAAAACATAGTGGAGTACGCACCCTCCATGCAAACAATGCATGGGATAAAAACACAGTGGAGTACGCACCCTCCACACAAACAATGCATGGGATTAAAACACAGTGGAGTACGCACCCTCCAGGCAAACAATGCATGGGACTAAAACACAGTTGGGTACGCACCCTCCACGCAAACAATGCATTGGATTAAAACACAGTGGAGTACGCACCCTCTACGCAAACAATGCAAGGGATTAAAACACAGTTGGGTACGCACCCTCCACACAAACAATGCATGGGATTAAAACACAGTGGAGTACGCACCCTCCACGCAAACAATGCATGGGATTAAAACACAGTGAAGTACGCACCCTCCAGGCAAACAATGCATGGGATTAAAACACAGTTGAGTACGCACGCTCCAGGCAAACAATGCATGGGATTAAACCACAGTTGGGTACGCACCCTCCACGCAAACAATGCATGGGATTAAAACACAGTTGGGTACGCACCCTCCAGGCAAACAATGCATGGGTTTAAAACACAGTCGAGTACGCACCCTCCAGGCAAACAATGCATGGGATTAAAACACAGTTGGGTACGCACCCTCCACGCAAACAATGCATGGGATTAAAACACAGTTGGGTAAGCACCCTCCAGGCAAACAATGCATGGGATTAAAACACAGTTGGGTACGCACCCTCCAGGCAAACAATGCATGGGATTAAAACACAGTTGGGTATGCACCCTCCATGCAAACAATGCATGGGATTAAAACACAGTTGGGTATGCACCCTCCATGCAAACAATGCATGGGATTAAAACACAGTGGAGTACGCACCCTCCAGGCAAACAATGCATGGGATTAAAACACAGTTGGGTACGCACCCTCCACGCAAACAATGCATGGGATTAAAACACAGTGGTGTATGGGATTAAAACACAGTGGAGTACGCACCCTCCAGGCAAACAATGCATGGGATTAAAACACAGTTGGGTACGCACCCTCCACGCAAACAATGCATGGGATTAAAACACAGTGGAGTTTGCACCCTCCACGCAAACAATGCATGGGATTAAAACACAGTGGTGTATGGGATTAAAACACAGTGGAGTACGCACCCTCCACACAAACAATGCATGGGATTAAAACACAGTGGTGTACGCACCCTTCACCCCACAATGCATGGGATTAAACACAGTGGAGTACACACTTTACACCTAAACAATGCATGGGTTAAAACACATTGGAGGACGCACCCTTCATGCAAACAATGCATGGGATTAAAACACAGTGGAGGACGCACCCTCCATGCAAACAATGCATGGGATTAAAACACAGTGGAGTACGCACCCTCCACCCCACAATGCATGGGATTAAAACACAGTGGAGTACGCACCTTCTACGCAAACAATGCATGGGATTAAAACACAGTGGAGGACGCACCCTCCATGCAAACAATGCATGGGATTAAAACACAGTGGATGACGCACCCTCCACCCCACAATGCATGGGATTAAAACACAGTGGAGTACGCACCTTCTACACAAACAATGCATGGGATTAAAACACAGTGGAGGACGCACCCTTCATGCAAACAATGCATGGGATTAAAACACAGTGGAGGGAGGACGCACCCTCCATGCAAACAATGCATGGGATTAAAACACAGTGGAGGACGCACCCTCCATGCAAACAATGCATGGGATTAAAACACAGTGGAGTACGCACCCTCCACCCCACAATGCATGGGATTAAAACACAGTGGAGTACGCACCTTCCACGCAAACAATGCATGGGATTAAAACACAGTGGAGTACGCACCCTCCACGCAAACAATGCATGGGAATAAAACACAGTGGAGTACGCACCCTCCACGCAAACAATGCATGGGATTAAAACACAATGGTGTACGCACCCTCCAGGCAAACAATGCATTGGATTAAAACACAGTGGTGTACGCACCCTCCAGGCAAATAATGCATCGGATTAAAACACAGTGGTGTACGCACCCTCCACCCCACAATGCATGGGATTAAACACAGTGGAGTACTCACCTTACACCCAAACAATGCATGAATTAAAACACAGTGGAGGACGCACCCTCCATGCAAACAATGCATGGGATTAAAACACAGTGGAGTACGCACCCTCCACCCCACAATGCATGGGATTAAAACACAGTGGAGTACGCACCTTCCACGCAAACAATGCATGGGATTAAAACACAGTGGAGTACGCACCCTCCACGCAAACAATGCATGGGATTACAACACAGTGGAGTACGCACCCTCCACGCAAACAATGCATGGGATTAAAACACAATGGTGTACGCACCCTCCAGGCAAACAATGCATTGGATTAAAACACAATGGTGTACGCACCCTCCAGGCAAATAATGCATCGGATTAAAACACAGTGGTGTACGCACCCTCCACCCCACAATGCATGGGATTAAACACAGTGGAGTACTCACCTTACACCTAAACAATGCATGGATTAAAACACAGTGGGGTACGCACCCTCCATGCAAACAATGCATGGGATTAAAACACAGTGGAGTACGCACCTTCCACGCAAACAATGCATGGGATTAAAACACAGTGGAGTACGCACCCTCCACCCCACAATGCATGGGATTAAAACACAGTGGAGTACGCACCCTCCACCCCACAATGCATGGGATTAAAACACAGTGGTGTACGCACCCTCCACGCAAACAATGCATGGGATTAAAAAACAGTGGGGGTACGCCCCTTCCACACAAACAATGCATGGGAATACAACACAGTGGAGTAGGCTCACTCCACCCCCTGCATGGAGTGTGAAAGCTCCTTTGGGTTAAATACCTGTGCGCCGTTTGCATGTAGGCTGCACAAGCTACTGTGGGTAATGGGCATGCACTGCGGGGTGGAATGAGCGTACCCCAATGTGTTTTAATCCCATACATTGTTTGCGTGGAGGGTGCGTAGACCCCTGTTCTCCCTTCGTAGAGCGCATTGCTCAACTGTATCCGATCCCTATGCAGGTTATAGCAGTTGAGGTTATGTTTGGGTGTGGGTGCATGGTTGCATGCTCTGTGAAAGCGGGGTTGGGAGCTTGTGTGAGTTGCCATTTGTGTCATGTGAAGTTGTGTATGGTGGTGTTTAGTGTTGAGCTTATTTCTTGTTCAGTGTGTGCATGGTTCACAATGTTATGTTTTACTGCATCCTTTCGGCATCATTTTTGTATTACAAATCAAATATGTTGTGTTCTTTTGTTTTAATCATTGTTTGTACTGTTTCTTCTGTTCTTTTCATCTCTTGATTTTTGCTGGGTGGTTATTCTTTGTGTAGGGGAAGGTATGTGTTATTGTGTCTTCTGTTTTAGCCTGGCGTGTAATGTTGTGAGTCCTGAGGAGTGTGTGACGTCATCCGTGTGAGCCTCCTACCCCTGTCGGTGGGAGTGTCGGTCTACAGCTGGTGGCAGGGATGGTTATAGCCTAGCTGCTGCTGAAGGATTACTTTATTTGTAACTTGTTCCTAATAAAGTATACTTTGTTCCTGTGCCTACCTGCCTCCTGGGCCTTCCTACCAGTGGGTGTCTCCCAAATGCACAGAAGCCCCAGGGTTGGTGTCAGCCAGGAGGATGCCCACACCAGCTCCTCAGCCCAGTTCCAGCTGGTCTCTCCAGAATCTTCCTAAGGAATCTTGTAGGGACCCCTGCTGCTGGAGTTTAAGAACGAGAAAATAAACAAAAAACTAAAACATTGGCAAGGACAGAAGGCCTGGCTTGAAATTTCAGTTATTAGATAGACCTAATTGGTTTGGCAAACATTTTTCAAATTGGGGTTTGTGATTGGCCAAGAGACTAATGCTGGTGTTACACTCTAGGCATGAGTGATAGGACAGGAAGAGAGAGCTGGGGACACACCAAAGAGATGCAGAGCCACTGAACCAGACCGCAGCACAGAGGGAGGGGTGTGAGGAGGCCTGGGTGAGGGGGGCGACAGGGCCAGGAGAATCCTGGAGAAGAGGGGTGCACCATAGAGATGGGGAGGGGAATGAGTAGTCAGGGTAGTTCTTGGGGCTTAGCAGAGGGCGGGGTAGTTTGTAGGCCTCTGTGGGCTAAGGTTTGTTTTTTAAAATAGGGTTTTCGATTTTAGGCCTAAGGGCAGTGGAAGATGTTGGGGAAGTTTCAGGGACAGCGCAGGGGGGTGGGATGGAGTTGGGTAGTGTTTGTTAAGGGTATGGGACACCTTGCGTGTTAGGCGGGGTCGCAGTATCTGGACTTCAGGGCAGGTGGCGGGGCAGGTTGGGAGTTTGCAGCATTATGACCTTAGCCATGCACACCCCTTTACCATTCATGCCTTTACCACAAAATGACATGGTAAAGGCATGCGTGGTAATGGAAAGTGTGATTAAGACACATTTGTGGTTTAGGCTTCGTGGGAGAGGCATGCATGGCTTAGCCATGTGTGCCTCTGTCATACAATCCTATAGTGGCCTTTCCAATTAAAGGCAACTATATGTAATCAGCGGTTCATATGATAACACGGACTGGCACACAGGCAAATTTGAGGTCACCAGCTCCATTACAGTACAGACGAAATATTTCATGTTTGGTATCAAACAACGAGTCTCTGTACCCTGACATGATTTATCGTGCCGAGGACGCTGTGGCATGCACCCAGGTGTCTACCTCTGAGGTTGACCACATGGTTTCCCAAGCTTTTCCTGTCCTCTGGCTGCCAGCCCGCAGCTGCTGCTGCCAAGACCGGTATCGGACCCCCTGCCAGGAGGTGTGAACACACGCAGGAGCCGGAAACAATAGCCTGGAATGGAAGGAGTTCACACCTTCCTCCCCGAAGGATGGCTGGTGAAGTGGCACATCAAGCTGTGAGCTTCAAAGCCTTCACTGCGTGTGATATGCAACCAGACTGCTTCCCAAAGGAGGAAACAGCTGTCCCCTGGCCCCCAGGCACATTTACACCTGGGCAGGTGGGAGAATGAGTTATTCTGGAGGTGGTATGCCCCAGAAGTCTAGCCTCCCCTCTAGGGTGGCCTACATGGTCTGTACAGCTAAGGAAGGTTTCTGTCATTTTTAAAAGTGGCGGAATAGATTGTTCTGGGCTTAAAATATATAACACATCTCCAGTTTTGGTTACCTCATGGGCTGCAGGGGATATTAGCCCATTGGCCATTTGCACCCATACCCCTAACACCCCTAAATCTAGGATTAAAGGGGTACCCCTGGAACCAGAACCTTATTTCTGATTTGACTTGCAACAAAGGGCACAGAAGAGACCCGAGTCTGTGACAACAGGAGCAGCACAAACCAAAAGGAGATACTCTGCACCTGTGACAAGCTTCCTAGAATTGTACAACTGTGACTCATCCCGGACAAAAGACCGGTTCCTCTAGACATGGGGAAGCCTTAGAGAGCCAAAGGCAACTCCAGACTCCCTTGGACTAGTGGCCCTAGTCTCCTACACACCACAGGGCAAAAAACACCTTATTGGAAACAGAATCGCAGCCATCGGCCATCCGAAGGATGGCCCAGAGGTAGATGGTCCAGTGCATTGTGGGAAACGTAGTCCTGACCACCAGCAAATTTCATGCAACTACTGTTTTCCCTCAGTTTTTGAAATAACTTTCTGCTGATCTTGCCGCTGCCAAGACTTGTTGGTGGCCAGTCCAATAACCACCACATTTACTTGATGCTGCAACTCGAGGGAACACCGCAACACCCAAATCTGACATGGTAGTAGCCTCATTGTTCACTTATTGCACCCGTTTCCTCGCCAGCACTGTGTAATTGTTTAAACCAGCTCCCCAGCGGCTCCAGCGTCAGCACCATGGACAGCTAGGAAAACTCTGCACCGGGCTTCTCGAGCCAGGTGAAATCATACTGACTGTTGTGGCTTGGTCCTGGGGCCTACATCACCTTAACTCTCCTTGAGGTCCAAGCAACTCGACCTGCAAGTGACTGGTGCCTAATCCCGTAGACCCCAATGCTAGAGCTTAGCAGTCTTGCTTAGCAGTGATTTATTATTGCTTCTAAAATCCATAACTCCAGTTGTACTCATCTGATTGACTTTCTTGGTGTCTAAATTTCTATAAAAATCTGCTTTATTTGTATAATTTTTTGTCGCATTCCCTTTGAGTTCTGTCAAATACAATTACTCATCATCCATGTTGGTACGCTGACATTCTTAACACACGTTCCTCTAGTAAAGCCGGACTGCTCTTTGCCACTCTCCCAGGTCTGAGCGAAGGATTGATTATTGTGAATCCAAGGACCATCTTTGGGGTCTGTGAGTGAATTACATGGTGAGGCCTCACCAGCATCACCAGATAATACTCCCCACAGCTACACCATTCCAACCTATCCCACTCCCCCAATATGCCCCACTCCAATCTACCCCACTCCAAGCTACCCCAATCTACCCCACTCCATTCCATTCTACCCTACTATAATCCACTCCATCTCCCCCACTCCAATCTACCCCACTCCAATCTACCCCATTCTACCCCCACTCCATTCCATTCTACCCCCACTCCATTCCATTCTACCCTACTATAATCCACTCCATCTCCCCCACTCCAATCTACCCCACTCCAATCTACCCCATTCTACCCCCACTCCATTCCATTCTACCCTACTATAATCCACTCCATCTCCCCCACTCCAATCTACCCCACTCCAATCTACCCCATTCTACCCCCACTCCATTCCATTCTACCCTACTATAATCCACTCCATCTACCCCACTCCAATCTATCCCACTCTATCAACTCTACTCCAATCCACCCCAATCTACTGTAATCCACCCCCACTTCACTCTACTCCAGTCTACCCCGATCTACCCTACTCGTATATACCCCACTCCAAATCACCCCAACCTACTCCACCCCAATCTGCCCCACTCCACAGCAATCACCCCCAATTCAGTCTACCCCACTCCAATCTACCCCATTCTACCCCACTCCATTCCATTCTACCCTACTATAATCCACTCCAATCTATCCCACTCTATCAACTCTACTCCAATCCACCCCAATCTACTGTAATCCACCCCCACTTCACTCTACTCCAGTCTACCCCGATCTACCCTACTCGTATATACCCCACACCAAATGACCCCAACCTACTCCACCCCAATCTACCCCACTCCAAATCAATCACCCCCAATTCAGTCTACCCCACTCCAATCTACCACGTTCATCTACCCAACTCCCCCACTTCAATCAACCCCACTCCAATTGACCCCAATCCACCCCACTCAATTCTATGCCACTCTACCCCCACACTCCACTCTACTCCAATCTGCCCCATTCCACTCTACCCCAATTTACCTAATCTCCAACCTACCCCACTCCACACCACTACCATTTATCCATGCTGAATAGCAGCCTCACTTATGTACATAATGACTAAATCACATTGCCAAAAAGCCCTTGCATGAGTGGGACCTATTGGCTTTGCCAATGCTTGTTTCTTTTACAAGGATGCCCCATATTTTAGTCCCCCCTGTACCCTGCTTCTTTGTGCAGCTGCCTCAGACACTCTGCCCCCTGCCAATGCTGTGTTGCAGTTGTTGTCGGGGCAGTGAAGGTGGGGCAATGCCCGGCACTGGTGCTGATGAAAGAAGATGGCTGCCCATCCTTCAGGTCCTAGTGAGGACACGTCAGGCCTGTATCCTTGGTAGGCAAAAGGGGTACCATTGAGTTTACTAATCATAATTGTCATTATCTGTCAGGAATCTTTAGAACTGTGTCTACACAGCTCAGGAATTTCAAAAGGAGTGGGCTGCTTGTGAAAAATAAAAGACGGTGGAAGTTCCCCCTGTTATAAGCCATAGTGGCGATGGTGGTGAGTGGGCCAGTGACAGCTGGGTCACAATGGTTGGGAAATACCAGACTCACACCAAGGACCAATGAAAGCAAGGTCAGAAGGAGGTCACACTGACTGCTGACATCATGTTGTAAGAAGTGATGGGGCCAGACTCCACAATCTAAACTTTACTTAGGAACCCTTGGCCAATGGTCTTTATTGCCGGCTATAGAAGTGTGGAGAGGAGAAAAACAAGTTACCAATTATACATTTCCCCTCCCCGTCTGACTAAAGACTCTGGGTTCAGGTTTTGTTAATGTATTAAAAAGCCAAAAATAACAGGATATAGACACACCTCCAAATTATAGTATAAAGATACGTGAATACTATTACCAAGACCAATCTACGAATGTAGTTCATTCGGCACAATCGGCACAGAACAATGAATTCCAGAATCCGAACACAACTGAGTACAGACACTGCGCCCAAATCCCTTTTAATTTGTATTTCCGAAATAAGAATATTCTGTCCCTACTCTACTTCTGAAGCGGCATCCCTTCCTAATTTCCCAGTAGAATTTCCCTCAAAGGTGTCAGCACGTGTTGACTTCCTAAGAAGTGCACTCACGTTAAAGGGGTCAAGTAGAGTGAAGCTACGGAGCTCCTTCTAAGATGCCCCCTTTCCTCAGTCAAAAGCAGAAGTCCTCCCAATCTGTCCCTGCGCCCAATCGAAAAAGGCAAAGTTACACCCCCAACAGGTCACATGATAAGTTATTCCCTGAACACCTCCTTTGAGTAACTTTCCACCAACTTCCAATTAATTGGTTCCCAGGTTTCACCAGGCGCAAAAGGTGTCCTCCCTTCTCTGTTCAGGCTCTTCAAAGGCATTCCTCTCCTCCCAGGTATCTTCTTAAATCTAAAATAACTGGGTCGAATGGTCGAATTTCTGCACCTGCGGGGGGGGGGGGGAGAAGAAGCTTTCCACACGCACATAAGTCTATTTTAACTTTCAACTTGAGAGCAACAACGAGAAAGGAAGCTTAAGGAAACAAAAGTTAGGCCTACAAGATTGGCTCATCTAAGAACGTTCCTTAATGCACACCTGTTACACAAATCTCTATAGGAATCATTTATATACGGTGAATACATTTATTTAGCATAATATTCATAATGCACATGTATGATTACATGATTGTTCTTAAACAGGTGTGCAATCCGAATTATTCTTGTATCTGAGATTACAACTTTCAGTCTACGGTGGTAATATCACGATATAAGCTTCATTCTGTTCAAACGCATTACAGCAAAACCACAGAATATCTGCGAGTGAAGCTGTCCATGAGTATAATGCACCCGTACAAATGTTAAGTGATGACTGCTCTCTCATAGGGTTCACGCTTTTTGTTGGCACTCGGCCTTCGGAGCACTTTGTGTGTATTTGGTTCTCACTTCTCCATTTCCCCACTGGGGGATTCTCATTCGTTTCCGGTGTTTGTTTGGCTGTTCGCTCCTGTGTTTGCTTCCAGGGGGCGGGGTTGCTGCTTCTCCTGTGTTTGCTTCCAGGGGGCGGGGGCTGCTGCTCCTCCTGTGTTTGCTTCCAGGGGGCGGGGACTGCTGCTTCTCCCGTGTTTGCTTCCAGGGGGCGGGGTCTGCTGCTCCTCCTGTGTTCGCTTCCAGGGGGCGGGGCTGCTGCTTCTCCCGTCTTTGCTTCCAGGGGGCGGGGCTGCTGCTTCTCCTGTGTTTGCTTCCAGGGGGCGGGGCTGCTGCTTCTCCTGTGTTCCTTCTGGGGCATTTCCTGGTTCTTCCTCTACTCATCGTTGCCTTCCGTTTGCAGAACTGGTTCTGTCCCTCAAACTGGTCTAACCTGCACCCACGGCCTTCCTTGCTGTCCTCAAACTTCCAGATGTCACGAGGTCCTGCGTTTTGCTCACTCTTTTCTTAGGGTGTAATATCTCTTCCCTAACCCCTTTCTCCCCCATACTTCTGTCGAGGTTTGCGGTGTGGCGAGATGGATAAAGGGCTCGAGTAAAGGTGGCATCAGAATGAAAGTTTTAGCATATTCTGTACAAAATGCATCACCTGCATGTTACAGGTTCCAATTGTAATAAGATAGCTCAGGGGGTTGAGCGCCTACTGCAGTGATTTGTGTGTAAGCGGCAGGCCACCGTTCTACCGTGGGGAGTCAATACACCTCTCCCCAGGAGAGAAGATATAATAAGCACTGGCAACAGCATTGGCTTTTATGTTTTGCAAAGAGGTTTGTATGTTTGAACGATTCACACAGTATAGAAGAAAAGAGAAAGAAAATATTAGAGACGGCTAGAGAGAGCGCAAGGTTCAGAGGGGGTGCAGGGTGCCAAATTGTACTAGGATCAAACAAAGGGCTGCAGCACACGAGAGAGCGCTGAGATCAAGGGTGGGATGCAGAGTGAGAGTTGGAGGGAGGAGTGGGTGTCAGGGAGGTGAGCTCATGTGAGAGGTGCAAGCTTCCTTTGCACACACACAACTGGTACAGCACAAACAGCAGCACATTACTTCTTCAAACTAACAGCAGGTGCCACATAGGCAGGCACTAGCTGTGTAAGCTTCCCTCGCACACACACAAGTGGTGCAGCGAAGGTAGCAGCACTGCAAGCTTCACCGACACACAGAACTGGATCCATATGAGCATCTGCAAGCAGTGCACGCTTCCCGCGCGCACACATGATGGGTGCTGCATTGGGAGCAACACAACGGGCTTCATGCGCGCACTCATGATGGGCCCTGCATTCGATCAACACAACGGGCTTCCCTCACGCACACACAATGGGCCCTAATTTGGGATCAACGCAACGGGCTTCCCTCGCGCACACATGATGGGCCCTACTTTGGGATCAACACAACGGGCTTCCCGCGCGCACACATGATGGGCCCTGCATTGGGATCAACACAACGGGCTTCCCTTGCGCACACATGATTGGCCCTACTTTGGGATCAACACAACGGGCTTCCCTTGCGCACACATGATTGGCCCTACATTGGGATCAACGCAACGGGCTTTCCTCGCGCACACACAATGGGCACTACATTGGGATCAACCCAACGGGCTTCCCGCGCGCACACATGATGGGTGCTACATTGGGATCAACACAACAGGCTTCCCGCGCACACACTGATGGGTGCTACATTGGGATCAATGCAACGGGCTCCCCGCGCGCACACATGATGGCCCTATATTGGGATCAACGCAACGGGCTCCCCAAGCGCACACATGATGGGCTCTACATTTTGATCAATGCAACGGGCTCCCCGTGCACACACATAAATGGCCCTACATTGGGATCAACGCAACGGGCTCCCCGCGCGCACACATGATGGGCCCTTCATTGGGATCAACGCAACGGGCTCCCCACGCGCACACATGATGGGCGCTACATTGGGATCAACGCAACGGTCTCCCTACGTGCACATATGATGGGCACTACATTGGGTTCAACGCAACGCGCTCCACGCGCGCACACATGATGGGTGCTAGATTGGGATCAACGCAACGGGCTCCCCGCGCGCACACATGATGGCCGCCACTTTGGGATCAACGCAACGGGCTTCCTGCGCGCACACATGATGGGCGCTACATTCAGAATAACAAATCGGGCTTCTGCAGAGTGACACTCACACAGTCTCTGTGGTGGCAGGCCCTGTCCCAGTCCTAAGGTGGAAGGGCAAGAAAGGGCCCTTTCAAGGTAAGAGCCACTGAGGTCAATCTAGGCCCTGTGTACCCAAGAGACACCCTAGCAGTGACGGGGGTGATCTGGGCTCCTCTAGAGCTGCTGTGCATGGAGTATGATTAGCATAAGGTGCTAACCAAGGACAGGTGCGGCGGGAAGACTCAAGTGCAGGAGTAAACCAGGAGTGTACTCCTTTTACAATATCTTTTACACGTTCCTTACTTTACACTTCTCTGAAGGCAATAATGCTCCTGACGTCAGCGTGATCTTTGCTAACCCTGTGTTCTTCCTCCTCCAATGAGCTGCATTTTATATCTCAAGGTGTTCCCAATCAATGACAAATGTTTCTTCCAAGGTCTGTGGAGGCCCAAACCTTACCTTTCCGTCCATGGCCGTTCCTGGAGCCCCACCCGTGCAGCACTCTCTTAGAGGGGATTTGTACCAGAGTCTGTGAGCTCTGGGCAGTCCCATGGCAGGGCACTGTTTCACCCTCTCCACTTCTGCCCCATTGCTGCCCTGGGCTCTACTGTGGCTCGCTGTGCTCTATGCGGGGCCAATAATAAGTGGTCACCGAAGGAACTCTAGAGGCCGGTATTTGCCAGTTACTTCGGTCTGAACATTCATTCACTGAGGCCTGTGTGGTGAACTCTGCTCCCTTCAGAGTTTGCGGGGTTTTTCGCACTCCACGGAGCACGTGGAGCTCTGAAAACCCCCACTCTGCAAACTGTAGAGGCATTTTTTATCACTTGCAATCTCCAACGGTAAGGTGGCGAGCGAGAGCAAGGAAAATCCAATGCTAGACCACCTCCCAGCGAGATTTCTCAACATGGGGGTCGCGGATGGTCGCAACCACTCATGTTGCGAACCCATCCGTTCATGTTGAGGAAGCGGCCGCTCGAGCGGAGCGGCAGAAAGGAACAGGTCGCTCTTGCGCTGCACATGGTGCTGCTCGTGCTGATTTTCCAGTGCGGGACAATCACCAAGCACTACAAACAGTGCGAACGGCATGATCTAATGCACTCCACTGCTTGCGGAACTCCATGTAGGGAAGTGGAGTTTTTTGGTCACTACGAACTCTGCCCAGACCTAAATTGAATGCCAAGGTCTGTAATCTGCCTTAGGGGCAGAGCGTTCAGTGTTCAAGCAATCAATCAGTAGACTTGTAGAGCGCTCTTGTCACCCGTGAGGGCATCCAAGCGCTTGGTGCTCTACCAGGAGTGACCTTGAGTGTTCCACCGCACGTGCCACAGCAAGCCATGAAAAAGATGCCTGCGGTCCCATAATAATGTCTGCGCGTGAGGATACCTCATTAATTATCAGTGCTACCACCACCTCCCCAGTAATTCAGTTTCCTTTTTTCATGAAATTGCTTGTAATTTATCCCTGGACATCCCGTGGGATTTATTGATCATCCGAGAACCCAGTCTCAGTAATGGCTACCATCTGTATATGTCTAAAGCTATCCACATTTTGATATTAGATGCATTTTTATCGCCAGTCTGGTATTAATTAAAACTATTTTCAACATCACGCAGGACTACGCCAGCACTCCTACCTTTCCAAACTCCCTCTCCCCGTAACCCCCTTCTCCGGTTCATCTCCCCAAAGACCCTGGGCCTCATTTATGAGAGAAGACGCATCGATGTGTGAAAGCAGCGATACTTCCCTTCCCAGTGCACACTCCTTGCGACATACCTCATGAATCATATTTAATGTATGACGCATCATGTCGCAATGAGTTACAGATACGTCAGTATTTCTGACGTATCTGTCAGCTCAAAAGTGACGCATTGCTGGAGTGTGTCACAAAAGTGACGCAACTCCAGCAATGCGTCCTTTCACATGGGGCAAGTCCCATGTGAAAGGGCCTGCTTCAGTCTTACGCCTGCTGTGAGGCAGGCACAAGATTTTGACGCAACGGCGTCCTAGAAGTGACAGAGTGAAATCTCATAGATTTCACTGCGTCACTTCTATGAGGCTTTTTGAGGGGGAACGCCCACCCTGCATACATTATACCTGACGCAGGTATATTGTAGCGCAGGGGTTTACTAAGTGACACATCTGTTTAGATACGTCACTTTGTAAATAGTGTGCAACAGGAGGCATGTTTTACGCCGCCGATGTGTCACAAAAAGTGACGCATCGGAAGCGCAAAACTGACGCAAGGCCTCATAAATGAGGCCCCCTCTTTTTATTCTTTACGGGGTTCTCTTGAGAGGGGGTCTCTCCTGTGGGACCTTCTTTTATCTTATTCGGAGAGTTTCAAATGTGACTAATACTTTACCATAAATTAGAAAACTTTACATAAACTTAAACGAATGCTTCAAGTTTACTGATTTTAACCCACCAAAAGGTACAAAACTCTGCCTTCCCCTTCTCCCCTGCTGCTTTACACTGCTCCTACACCCTCTGATCTCTATATCTCTTGAACGTCTGGCTTTCTCTGACTCATTCGTCACTTCTCCTACTCCAACCTTCTCAGCCCACTTCAACCTGTCTTTTGCACATCATCTCCATGAGAAGGGCTCTCGCCCACATCTCTGACTTTATAATCTCTTCCCACCACTGTGGCGTCTCTTCACTGTCGAACTCCTTCTGTATCCGCAGCATCAGAGAGTCGGCTCTACCAGGCGTTGTCCCTTCCCTCCATGGATGTCTCCGGGAGGGCACTGTTCAGGTTCTCCTTATATCACTCTAACGCTCTTTAGTGGTCTCGGGGCTTGACAATGAACCATAAGCAGGGCCACCGAAATTATGCGATTCAGCAGCGATTTTTGCATAAATATAGATTTGCCGCATTCGCCACATAATCAACCATCTGCCGCATAATCTGCAGATTTTAACAACAAAAAAAATGTTTTTCCTGTCTCAAACGGATCAAACGTTACTAAACATACAGCAACACATGCTGCCACGCACTGGAAGGCCCTTTGAAAAGCTGGACTGGTCACCTTTCTGTTGCTTATTGCTATATTTGGGTATTTAAGCGGGTACTATTAGGGTTCAACCAATGCCCAGACAGTGTTAAAAAATGATGAAAGAATGAAGTAATACTATTACAAAATGTGCCGCATTATTCTGCGCAATTTGTTTTTTCTTGCCGCATAATTTACTCAACCCTGCCGCGTAATTGATTGTTCGCAATGCTTTTTTACTGTTCGCAATTGCTGTTTGCGTGCTCGGGGGAAATATCTCGCGAACACGCATTTTGAGAACGTGAACAAGCAAAAATTTTGCGAAGTCGCGGAACGCAGCATTTTGGGCAATTTCGCTTTCTCCGCGGAATGCAAAATTACCCTAATTCCTCAAATTCCGCGAACTGAACGGAATTTACAGCCCAGGCCTATTAATTTGGCTCTCCCCTGCTGCATAATTCTAGTTTCCCAGACAACAAGACCTGGCTGACCAGTGGGTTCCGTTCAGGGCCTCTCCTATCTGTCCTTTACCCCCTTGCCTTTGTGCTACAAGCCCTTCATTTGGCATACTGTGCCTTCCTTATGCTCTTGACAGTAGGGTCTTTTTATTCTCTGCTTCCTTCCACCCCTTCTTCTAGCAGCAGCCCGCTGATGGCACAGGGCCCTGGATGGCAGCCGCTCTCTTGTGCTGACCTCCCACCTTTTAATCTCTAATGTGGACACCTCAATGGCTCCTAAATCTCTCCATCTGACCATCTAATTCATTCTGACACCTAGATAAGTCTCCTATAGCCACAACTTGGGGTACTCCTGAACCCCGCTAGGCAGCGGGAACCATTCATACCTCCCTCCACTAGAGCGGCGCAATCCACAACACGTCGTATTATGTGGCTCTGTGGGAGCACCTCCATCCAAGCAGCCAAGCCCCAAACCTTACCCCTTTAGAAACATAAACTCAGTGACTGCAACAGTATCCTGTGGTACCCTACTCCGAGCATCTCTCTCCTCACACAGCTGACATCGGTGAGTGGCTGCCGGCCAAAAACGGGGCGTCGTACAAGCTGCCCACACTCCTATTTAAACCTTCCTTATCCCCAACAACCAGCCCTCACTGCACCCCCAGCGCCCCACCAGCACTCATCCCCTGATGGGACCTAAAATCCAAAGCGCTCCCTACAAGTTCAGAACCCTCAACCTGCTCCTGTCCCTGGACCACTCTCCATCACCCACTCAGAGCCAGCCCCCCTCTCGAAGCTCATTCACCCCCTCCTGTAACGTGCTTTATGCATTCATGAGAGCTGTCTGTGTGGAGGTGGTTTCTCTGAGATGGGGTGGGGAGGCGGTGTGTGGGGGTGTGTGCGTGTGCGTGCGGGTTGATGTTACCATTGTTACTCAAAAAAAAATCGAAATTACACCACGTGATGTAATTACGTCTTGAGCGTGGGAGCACTGGAGCAATGCAAAGGAAGAGAATGTGAGCGGCTGTTTTTCACATCACTTTTGTTTTTTGTACTATTTTATTAGTAAAATGAGCCCTTGTGTCGAAAATTGATGCAAGTACAGATTATACGGTATAATCAGTCTGTTAATTGGAAAAATAAAAGTGCAGGTACTCTCCTATTAAATGTATTGCAGCAGTGCTGAGAAGTGCTGGTACATTCCCATGAAATGTATTGCAGCAGTGCTGAGAAGTGAAGATACTCTCCCATCAAATGTATTGCAGCACTGCTGAGAAGTGCCTGTAATCTCCCATTAAATGTAAGGCAGCAGTGCTGAGAAGTGCCATAATCTCCCATTAAATGTATTGCAGCAGTGCTGAGAAGTGCCAGTACTCTCCCATGAAATGTATTGCAGCAGTGCTGAGAAGTGCAGGTACTCTCCCATTACATGCATTGCAGCAGTGCTGAGAAGTGCAGGGACTCTCCCATTAAATGTACTGCAGCAGTGCTGAGAAGTGCCATAATCTCCCATTAAATGTATTGCAGCAGTGCTGAGAAGTGCCAGTGCTCTCCCATGAAATGTAAGTCAGCAGTGCTGAGAAGTGCCGGTACTCGTCCATTAAATGTATTGCAGCAGTGATGAGAAGTGCTGGTACTCTCCCATTAAATGTATAGCAGCAGTGCTGAGAAGTGCAGATACTCTCCCATTAAATATACTGCAGCAGTGCTGAGAAGTGCAGGCACTCTTCCATTAAATGTACTGCAGCAGTACTGAGAAGTGCAGGCACTCTCCCATTAAATATACTGCAGCAGTGCTGAGAAGTACAGGTACTCTCCCACGAAATGTATTGCAGCAGTGCTGAGAAGTGCAGGTACTCTCCCATTCAATGTATATCAGCAGTGCTGAGAAGTGCAGGGACTTTCCCATTGAATGTATTGCAGCAGTGCTGAGAAGTGCAAGTACTCTCCCATCAAATGTATTGCAGCAGTGCTGAGAAGTGCAGGTGCTCTCCCATCAAATGTATTGTAGCAGTGCTGAGAAGTGCTGGTAATCTCCCATTAAATGTAAGGCAGCAGTGCTGAGAAGTGCTGGTACTCTCCCACTAAATGTATTGCAGCAGTGCTGAGAAGTGCCGGTACTCTCCCATTAAATGTAAGGCAGCAGTGCTGAGAAGTGCCGTACTCTCCCATTAAATGTATTGCAGCAGTGCTGAGAAGTGCCGGTACTCTCCCATCAAATGTATTGCAGCACTGCTGAGAAGTGCAGGGACTCTCCCATTAAATGTACTGCAGCAGTGCTGAGAAGTGCCAGTGCTCTCCCATGAAATGTAAGGCAGCAGTGCTGAGAAGTGCAGGTACTCTCCAATGAAATGTACTGCAGCAGTGCTGAGAAGTGCAGGTACTCTCCCATGAAATGTATTGCAGCAGTGCTGAGAAGTGCAGGTACACTCAAATTGAATGTATTTCAACGGTGCTAAGAAGTGCCGGTACTCTCCCGTTGAATGCATTGCAGCAGTGCTGAGAAGTGCAGGGACTCTCCCATTAAATGCATTGCAGCAGTGCTGAGAAGTTCAGGTACTCTCCCATTAAATATACTGCAGCAGTGCTGAGAAGTGCAGGTAGTCTCCCATGAAATGTATTGCAGCAGTGCTGAGAAGTGCAGGTACTCTCCCATTAAATGCATTGCAGCAGTGCTGAGAAGTGCAGGGACTCTCCCATTAAATGTACTGCAGCAGTGCTGAGAAGTACAGGGACTCTCCCATGAAATGTACTGCAGCAGTGCTGAGAAGTGCAGGTAATCTCCCATGAAATGTATTGCAGCAGTGCTGAGAAGTACAGGGACTCTCCCATGAAATGTACTGCAGCAGTGCTGAGAAGTGCAGGTACTCTCCCATGAAATGTATTGCAGCAGTGCTGAGAAGGGCAGGTACTCTCCCATGAAATGTATTGCAGCAGTGCTGAGAAGTGCAGGTACTCTCCTATTAAATGTATTGCAGAAGTGCTGGTACATTCCCATGAAATGTATTGCAGCAGTGCTGAGAAGTGCAGGTACTCTCCCATTAAATGCATTGCAGCAGTGCTGAGAAGTGCAGGGACTCTACCATTAAATATAAGTCAGCAGTGCTGAGAAGTGCCGGTACTCGTCCATTAAATGTATTGCAGCAGTGATGAGAAGTGCTGGTACTCTCCCATTAAATGTATAGCAGCAGTGCTGAGAAGTGCAGATACTCTCCCATTAAATATACTGCAGCAGTGCTGAGAAGTGCAGGCACTCTTCCATTAAATGTACTGCAGCAGTACTGAGAAGTGCAGGCACTCTCCCATTAAATATACTGCAGCAGTGCTGAGAAGTACAGGTACTCTCCCGCGAAATGTATTGCAGCAGTGCTGAGAAGTGCAGGTACTCTCCCATTCAATGTATATCAGCAGTGCTGAGAAGTGCAAGGACTTTCCCATTGAATGTATTGCAGCAGTGCTGAGAAGTGCAGGTACTCTCCCATCAAATGTATTGCAGCAGTGCTGAGAAGTGCAGGTGCTCTCCCATCAAATGTATTGTAGCAGTGCTGAGAAGTGCTGGTAATCTCCCATTAAATGTAAGGCAGCAGTGCTGAGAAGTGCAGGTACTCTCCCACTAAATGTATTGCAGCAGTGCTGAGAAGTGCCGGTACTCTCACATTAAATGTAAGGCAGCAGTGCTGAGAAGTGCAGTACTCTCCCATTAAATGTATTGCAGCAGTGTTGAGAAGTAAAGATACTCTCCCATCAAATGTATTGCAGCAGTGCTGAGAAGTGCCGGTAATCTCCCATTAAATGTAAGGCAGCAGTGCTGAGAAGTGCCGTACTCTCCCATTAAATGTATTGCAGCAGTGCTGAGAAGTGCCGGTACTCTCCCATCAAATGTATTGCAGCACTGCTGAAAAGTGCTGGTAATTTCCCAGTAAATGTAAGGCAGCAGTGCTGAGAAGTGCCGGTACTCTCCAATTAAATGTATTGCTGCAGTGCTTAGAAGTGCAGGTACTCTCCCATCAAATGTATTGCAGCAGTGCTGAGAAGTGCAGGTAATCTCCCATTAAATGTATTGCAGCAGTGCTGAGAAGTGCAGGTACATTCCCATGAAATGTATTGCAGCAGTGATGAGAAGTGCTGGTACTCTCCCATTAAATGTATAGCAGCAGTGCTGAGAAGTGCAGATACTCTCCCATTAAATATACTGCAGCAGTGCTGAGAAGTGCAGGCACTCTTCCATTAAATGTACTGCAGCAGTACTGAGAAGTGCAGGCACTCTCCCAATAAATATACTGCAGCAGGGCTGAGAAGTGCAGGTACTCTCCCACAAAATGTATTGCAGCAGTGCTGAGAAGTGCAGGTACTCTTCCATTCAATGTACATCAGCAGTGCTGAGAAGTGCAGGTGCTCTCCCATCAAATGTATTGCAGCAGTGCTGAGAAGTGCAGGTGCTCTCCCATCAAATGTATTGTAGCAGTGCTGAGAAGTGCTGGTAATCTCCCATTAAATGTAAGGCAGCAGTGCTGAGAAGTGCTGGTACTCTCCCACTAAATGTATTGTAGCAGTGCTGAGAAGTGCTGGTACTCTCCCATTAAATGTAAGGCAGCAGTTCTGAGAAGTGCAGTACTCTCCCATTAAATGTATTGCAGCAGTGCTGAGAAGTGCCGGTAATCTCCCATTAAATGTAAGGCAGCAGTGCTGAGAAGTGCCGTACTCTCCCATTAAATGTATTGCAGCAGTGCTGAGAAGTGCCGGTACTCTCCCATCAAATGTATTGCAGCACTGCTGAAAAGTGCTGGTAATTTCTCAGTAAATATAAGGCAGCAGTGCTGAGAAGTGCCGATACTCTCCAATTAAATGTATTGCTGCAGTGCTGAGAAGTGCCGGTACTTTCCCATTAAATGTATTGCAGCAGTGCTGAGAAGTGCAGGTACATTCCCTTGAAATGTATTGCAGCAGTGCTGAGAAGTGCTGGTACTCTCCCATTAAATGTATAGCAGCAGTGCTGAGAAGTGCCAGTGCTCTCCCATTAAATGTATTGCAGCAGTGCTGAGAAGTGCTGATACTCTCCCACTTAATGTATAGCAGCAGTGCTGAGAAGTGCTGGTACTCTCCCATTAAATGTATAGCAGCAGTGCTGAGAAGTGCAGATACTCTCCCATTAAATATACTGCAGCAGTGCTGAGAAGTGCATGTACTCTCCAATCAAATGTATTGCAGCAGTGCTGAGAAGTGCAGGTGCTCTCCCATCAAATGTATTGCAGCAGTGCTGAGAAGTTCTGGTAATCTCCCATTAAATGTAAGGCAGCAGTGCTGAGAAGTGCCGGTACTCTCCCATTAAATGTATTGCAGCAGTGCTGAGAAGTGCCGGTATTCTCCCATTAAATGTATAGCAGCAGTGCTGAGAAGTGAAGATACTCTCCCATCAAATGTATTGCAGCAGTGCTGAGAAGTGCCGGTAATCTCCCATTAAATGTAAGGCAGCAGTGCTGAGAAGTGCCGTACTCTCCCATTAAATGTATTGCAGCAGTGATGAGAATTGCCGGTACTCTCCCATCAAATGTAATGCAGCAGTGCTGAAAAGTGCCGGTAATCTCCCATTAAATGTAAGGCAGCAGTGCTGAGAAGTGCCAGTACTCTCCCATTAAATGTATTGCAGCAGTGCTGAGAAGTGCTGGTACTCTCCCATTAAATTTATAGCAGCAGTGCTGAGAAGTGCCAGTGCTCTCCCATAAAATGTATTGCAGAAGTGCTGAGAAGTGCTAGTACTCTCCCATTAAATGTATAGCAGCAGTGCTGAGAAGTGCTGGTACTCTCCCAATAAATGTATAACAGCAGTGTTGAGAAGTGCAGGGACTCTCCCATTAAATGTACTGCAGCAGTGCTGAGAAGTGGAGGTACTCTCCCATTAAATGTACTGGAGCAGTGCTAAGAAGTCCCGGTACTCTCCCATTAAATGTATTGCAGCAGTGCTGGGAAGTGCAGGTACTCCCCTATCAAATGTATTGCAGCAGTGCTAAGAAGTGCTGGTACTCTCCCAATACATGTATTGCAGCAGTGCTGGGAAGTGCCAGTACTCTCCCATTGAATGTACTGCAGCAGTGCTGAGAAGTGCCGGTAATCTCCCATTAAATGTATTGCAGCACTGCTGAGAAGTGCAGGTACGCTCCCATTAAATGTATTGCAGCACTGCTGAGAAGTGCAGGTACTCTCCCTTCAAAAGTATTGCAGTAGTGCTGAGAAGTGCCTGTAGTCTCCCATTAAATGTATTGCAGCATTGCTGAAAAGTGCAGGTACTCTCCCTTCAAAAGTATTGCAGCAGTGCTGAGAAGTGCAGGTACTCTCCCATTAAATGTATTGCAGCAGTGCTGAGAAGTGCAGGTACTCTCCCAATAAATGTATTGCAGCAGTGCTGAGAAGTGCTGGTATTCTCCCATTAAATGTATAGCAGCAGTGCTGAGAAGTGAAGATACTCTCCCATCAAATGTGTTGCAGCAGTGCTGAAAAGTGCAGGTAATCTCCCATTAAATGTAAGGCAGCAGTGCTGAGAAGTGCTGTACTCTCCCATTAAATGTATTGCAGTAGTGCTGAGAAGTGCCGGTACTCTCCCATCAAATGTATTGCAGCAGTGCTGAAAAGTGCCGGTAATCTCCCATTAAATGTATTGCAGCAGTGCTGAGAAGTGCAGGTACTCTCCCATTAAATGTATTGCAGCAGTGCTTAGAAGTGCTGGTATTCTCCCATTAAATGTATAGCAGCAGTGCTGAGAAGTGAAGATACTCTCCCATCAAATGTATTGCAGCAGTGCTGAGAAGTGCAGGTAATCTCCCATTAAATGTAAGGCAGCAGTGCTGAGAAGTGCTGTACTCTCCCATTAAATGTATTGCAGTAGTGCTGAGAAGTGCCGGTACTCTCCCATCAAATGTATTGCAGCAGTGCTGAGAAGTGCCGGTACTCTCCCATTAAATGTATTGCAGCAGTGCTGAGAAGTGCAGGTACTCTCCCATTAAATGTACTGCAGCAGTGCTGAGAAGTGCAGGTACTCTCCCATTACATGTATTGCAGCAGTGCTGAGAAGTGCTGGTATTCTCCCATTAAATGTATAGCAGCAGTGCTGAGAAGTGAAGATACTCTCCCATCAAATGTATTGCAGCAGTGCTGAGAAGTGCCTGTAATCTCCCATTAAATGTAAGGCAGCAGTGCTGAGAAGTGCCATAATCTCCCATTAAATGTATTGCAGCAGTGCTGAGAAGTGCCAGTACTCTCCCATGAAATGTATTGCAGCAGTGCTGAGAAGTGCAGGTACTCTCCCATTAAATGTAAGGCAGCAGTGCTGAGAAGTGCAGGTGCTCACCTTCTCCAATTAGAGAAGTGCAGGTACTCAGTGCCGGACAGTACCTGCCCATTTAAGGCACTGGCTATTATATGGCACTCAATTCCGATTTGCATTGCATTTCATTTTGAGGTGTGCTGAACCAGCCCTGCCATGCAGGGTGTTGCTGGGTTTGTAAAATGAATGGGCGAGTCAGTTCTGGCTCTGTGCAAACAGTGGTGCTCAGCCCCCCCCCCCCCCCACCTCAGCAAAGCCGGTGTTCAGACTCCACCAGATACTGGATAGAGAGAAAAGTGCAGCAAAACATGGAAATAGAAGGAAGAAAAGTGTTTTTTAATGAATGTTGACGCATCCTGTTTGTGAATGTGAACAGACTTTAATTCTTAATTCCACAACCTGTTTCTCAGATGTTAGACAGACCGGGAGGGTCGGCCGAGGACAAGGGGAGAGGTCTCCGGGGAGAGCCGTCTCCAGCGATCGTACAGACGAGTAACTTCCCCCCCACAGATGGGCACCACACGAAGATAAGGTTTAACGTTCTTTATATGCAATCTTTAAGTACGATAGAATGGTACAAGGAGGTCTGGACTCAGGGGTCCCCTCGAGTTTAGTCTCTTGGATGGGAAAGGGGGTAGCGGGACAGTCTCATTACCAATCTGGTAGAGGTGATGATACGATGGATAGCTCACAATCCTCGAGCTCGGTGTTCTAGATGATCGGGCCGCGGCGGAGCCAGCAGGTCCCGAGATGATCGAAGGTGACGACGGTCCGCGGCGGTGCCAGCAGGTCCCGGTGAAGATGGTAGTTACAACGGTCCGCGGCAGTGCCAGCAGGTCCCGACGAGGTTGAAGGATTCAGAAGGTTGCGGCAGCGCCAGCAGGCAGGACAATCGTTCGCAAGGTAGGACTACGGCAGCGCCAGTAGTCCGTCAAGGATGAGTTCGTCGCGGTGTCTCTCGACTCCAGGATACAACTGCCTTCCTGCTCTGGAGCTGCCCCAGTTATATGTCTGGCGCCCTTTGATGTCCGGACCCTCGCACTGGGAGGTCGGGAGGTCCGGGATGAGGGAGTCCAGACACCCAGCAGGGGGGTGGAGCCAGCGCCCGGGGGGAGCTGGGTGCGATCGGCACCTGGCGGGGGAGAGCCATCGACACTTCGTTCCCCCCTTGACCTGCCAAGTGGGCCGTTCACCTCCTGGGTGGATGGTGGTGCCGGGATGTCGGGGTCTGGCCAGGCCCAGGGTTAGGGTCGATCTGAGGCCACGTGGCCTCGTGGTGCAGTGTCCAAGATGGCGGCCGGGCCGGCCGAGGGAGCTGGAAGGGATTCGACCACATGACACAGAGATGTCCGGGGGCAGGAGTCCCGCCTGAGACGGGTTGCGGGTTGCTTCTGTGGGTAACATTTGGAGGACCGGGGCTCGGGCCCTGTCATGCGGGGAGGAGGCAAGCCCCTCACGTGGCCTGTCCAACATGCGTCCCCCCCAGCTGAAGGCGGGGAGAGTCACCCATCCTCTTGGGGACTCTCCTCGTCGAGGCGGAAAAAGCGAGACAGGCCATCCGCGTTGGCGTGGTCTTGGCCAGGTCGATGTTCCACAGTGAAGTCCATCCCCTGCAGGGAGATGGACCAACGTAATAGTTTTGGGTTTTCCCCCCGCATCTGCATTAGCCACTGCAGGGGCCGATGATCTGTCTGCACCCGGAAGTGGGTACCGAAGAGGTAGGGCCGGAGCTTTTTGAGGGCCCACACCACTGCGAAGGCCTCCCTCTCGATGGTGCTCCAGCGTTGTTCTCGGGCCAGGAGACGTCTGCTAATGAAGGCCACTGGTTGGTCAAGTCCTTCGGGGTTCAACTGGGAGAGGACTGCCCCAATGCCATGGTCGGAGGCATCCGTTTGGACGATGAACTCCCGACTGTAGTCGGGGGCCTGGAGCACAGGGGCAGTGCACATGGCGGCCTTCAGCTTCTCGAAGGCCGCTTGACAGTCTGGGGTCCAGTTGACCTTCTTTGGGTGGTTTTTGGATGTGAGTTCCGTGAGGGGCCCCACAATGCTGCCATAGTCCCTCACGAACCGCCGGTAGTAGCCTGTGAGCCCCAAGAAGGCGTGGACCTCGGTCTGCGTGATGGGGGGCTGCCAGGACTGGATGGCAGCGATCTTGAGTTGAAGAGGGGCTACCAGACCGCTTCCCACCTGGTGTCCGAGATAGGTCACGGACCCCTGACCGATTTGGCATTTGCTGGCCTTGATCGTGAGGCCAGCCCGTTGGAGGGCCTGCAGGACCTCTCGGAGGTGGTGGAGGTGGTCGGACCAGTGGCGGCTGTACACAGCGATATCGTCCAGGTAGGCGGCGCTGAATTCCTCGAGTCCGGCCAAGACCTGGTTCACCAGTCGCTGAAAAGTAGCTGGGGCATTCTTCATGCCGAATGGCATGACCTTGAAGTGGTAGTGGCCATCAGGGGTGGAAAAGGCGGACAGTTCTCGAGCCCGGGGTGTGAGGCCGATCTGCCAGTAGCCCGCTGTCAGGTCGAAGATGCTGAGGAAGCGGGCAGCTCCCAGGCGGTCGATCAGTTCATCCGCTCGGGGGATGGGATGGGCGTCGGTTCTGGTGACAGCGTTCAAGCCCCGGTAGTCGACGCAGAACCGGAGCTCAGGCGTGGTACCGGGGGCGGCAGCTTTGGGGACCAGTACCACTGGGCTGGCCCAGGGGCTGTCTGAGGGCTCGATGACCCCGAGCGTGAGCATCTTGGACACCTCCTCTTGGATGCAGGCCCGTACCCGATCTGGTACGCGGTACGCCCGGTGTCGGATAGGGGGACTGTCCCCAGTGTCCACGTCGTGCAAGCACCAGGGGGTGACCCCTGGGGTGAGGGAAAACAGGGTCGCAAACTGCCGCAGGAGGTCCCGGCAGCCTTGGTGCTGTTCCGGGGTGAGGGCTTCTGAAAGTCGGACCCCGTCCACGGAACCATCTTTCTCCCGGGTCTTTAGGAGATCAGGGAGGGGCTCGGAGTCTTCTTCTGCTCCGCTGTCTGTAGCCATCAGGAGGCTGAGCTCCGAGCGCACAAAGTGGGGTTTGAGTCTATTGGCGTGGAGGACCCGGAGGGGGTTCCGTGCAGATTCCATATCGATGAGATAGGTGACGGGGCTCTTGCGCTCGATCACTTTGAAGGGCCCCGTCCACTTGTCCTATAAGGCACACGGTTCAGTGGGGGACATCACCCACACTTGTTGGCCAGGTTCGAATTCGATGGAGGAGGCATTTTGATCGTACCACTTCTTCATGTCCTCCTGACTGGCCTCAAGGTTCGCTTTCGCCATTTCTCGGAATCGCCTGGTCTGATTGCGTAGGGTCAGGAGGTACTTGAAGACATCTGGAGGGGTCTTTAGGGGGGGCATCTCCCAGCCTTCTTTGACTAGGCTGAGGGGCCCTCGCACAGGGTGTCCGTATAAGAGCTCGAACGGGCTGAAGCCGAGGGACTTCTGGGGGACTTCTCGATACGCGAAGAGGAGGCACGGCAGTAGCACGTCCCACTGGCGACGGAGGGGCTCTTCCAACCCCCCAATCATCCCTTTGAGCGTGCGGTTGAACCGCTCAACGAGTCCATTTCCTTGAGGGTGATAGGGGGTCGTGAATCGGTAGGTGACCCCGCACTGTTGCCAGAGGGACTTCATATATTTTGAAATAAAGTTTGTGCCTCGGTCGCTGACGACTTCTCGGGGGAAGCCCACCCGGGAGAAGATCCCCATCAAGGCCCGGCCGACCACCGGGGCTGTCACAGTTCGCAGGGGAACAGCCTCGGGGTAGCGGGTGGCGTGGTCCACCAGTACCAGGATGAACCGATGTCCTTGTGCTGTACGGGGGTCCAGGGGCCCCACAATGTCTATTCCCACCCTCTCGAACGGGGTGGTGACAACTGGGAAGGGTTGCAGAGGTGCTTTAAGTTTGCGGCCGCTCTTCCCGCTGGCCTGGCACGTGGGGCAGGAACGGCAGTGGTTAAGGACGTCGTTTCTCATCTTGGGCCAGAAAAAGTGGGTCACCAGGCGACTGTAGGTTTTGTCTTGACCCAGGTGTCCAGCCAGGGGGACATCGTGGGCCAGGTTTAGCAAGAAGTCTCTAAAGCGGAGGGGCACCACTAGTACTCAACTGGCCCCTAACTCCGCGATTCTCTGTTCACTGTACAACAGGTCGTTGTCCCAATAGATCCAATGGGCTCCGGAGGTGTCCCCTGCGCTCTGGGCGGGGGCTTGCTGGCGGAGTCCCTCGAGGGAGGGACAGGTCTTCTGCTCTTGACGGAACTGTTCCTGGGTGGGCCCCCCTTCCTGTCGCCACTGAGCCAGGCTGGGAAGGTCCTGGGGCTGAGCAAGCCCTTCGGGAGTTGGCCCTGGGGGATCGGTCGGGTCGGTGTCTTCTACTGGAGCGACCGGGGGAGGAGGTGCTGGCCATTCGGGTTCTTCGGGTCGGGGGATGGTACGGGCCGCCATGGCCCGGGTGGTTACGCACGCCCAGTCCGGGAGGCCCAACATCCCCAGGTGCTCTCTTCTCCCTACGGCGGCCCACGGGGAACTCTCAAGGTCATTCCCCAGGAGACAGTCCACGGGGGCATCATCTCGGACTGTCACCTTCAGCATGCCGGAGACTCCTCCCCATTCGAAGGGGACGCAGGCCATCCAACAGAGACTCTCCGAATTGTCGGCTGAACGGACGGGGCAGAGAATGTTCGGCAGGATCTGTTCTGGTGTCACCAGGTGACAGCGGACGGCCGTCACACTGGCTCCTGTGTCACGTAGGGCTTCGGCCCTGCGCCCATTAATGTTCACCCACTGACTATATTTTCTGGTGTTGGCGGGTAGGGGAGCCCGCGGGACCATGTCTCTTCCCCCTAGGCACGCTAGAACCATGGCGGCCGGTTCCCATTCTTGTTGTTCTTGCTCGCATTCCTCCTGTTCTTCGGAGATCTGTTCTCCCCCCAGGGCGGCGGCAGCTACCTGGCGGGGTCTCGGAGTCTGGTACTGTGGACAGTTCGGGTCACTTGCGTAGTGGCCGACTCGCTGGCATCGGTGACACGTGACATTGGCTCGGTACCCCGGGCGCACTGGGGGGTTGCCCCGGTTGGCCGGGGGCGGTGTGTTGGCAGCGGGGGCGGCCGGGGCGGTGTCTCTTCCTCGTCCCTGGCCTCCTCCTCCTCCTCAGGGACGGTGCTGACCTTGGTTGTTCCGGTGCTGTTCGTGCGGCCCGCTCCGGCCTACTCGGGTGATCTCCCACCGGTCAGCCTCGGCGGCGAGCTGCCGTGGGTCCGTCAATTTACTGTCGAGGAGGTGCTGCCTGAGCTCGACGAAGCAGTTGTTAGAGAGGTGTTCCCACACCATGAGATTAAAAAGTTGCTCGTATGTTGTTACATGGCTTCCCTTGATCCACCCCTCGAAGGCTCGGCTGAAATAGTTTACATATTCCACCCAGGTTGTACCCGGGATCCGGGTGCAGTCTCGGAACCGCTGGCGGTACATTTCGGGTGTGAGCCCATATCGGGTGAGGAGGGCAGCCTTCATGTGGTCATAGGAGGTCATCAGATGGTCCGGGAGCTGTAACAGGGCATCGCGGCCCTCATTGACGAACCTCCCCCATAGACCGGCTCCCCAGTCACTTCGATCGATCCGGTGGGAGGTCATGGCGATCTCGTAGGCCTTGAACCACTGTTGTATGTCGTCATCTCGGAAATACTCTCGAACGACATCCTTGGGGATGTGTACTTTCTTTTCTGCCGCTCCTGGGGTGCGCGGTTGCTCGGGCACCCCCAGTTCTTTGTTCTGCTTCCGTAAGTCTATTTCTGCTAGTTTGCGCTCGTGGTCATACGCTCGTCTCTTTTCTTCGAGTTCTCTCTGTCTCTGTTTTTCTTCCCGTTCTTCTCGGAGCCGCAGATGTTCTAGGTTCAGCTTTTGTTCGGCTAATTTGAGTTCACCTTCCATTTTGAGCCGGGCCATTTCTAACTCATGAAGTCTGTTTTTTTCTCTCTCTTGGATCTCTTCCTGTGAGAGACCCGTTCTTCGCTCCTCGGGAGCCGTGGCGTTCCTCTCTGATGCTGCAACATTTTGGTCCGGGGGTCTGGCGGCCCCGGTTTCTGCCCACGACTCAATGGCGTGTTTGAAATCGTCTTTAGTACTCAGACCGGTGGTGGCAATGCCTAATTCAATGCAGAATTGTTTCAGCTCACGATGGCTGTATTCTTCCAATTTCTCCATCTGGAATTTCTCGGTGGATCCGCTTTCTTTGGTTGTCATTGTGGTTTCGTCGTGGGGTGAGCTACTCTCTGTACGATTATGCGTTGATTCGGATCGCGCCGCTGGCCACCAATGTTAGACAGACCGGGAGGGTCGGCCGAGGACAAGGGGAGAGGTCTCCGGGGAGAGCCGTCTCCAGCGATCGTACAGACGAGTAACTTCCCCCCCACAGATGGGCACCACACGAAGATAAGGTTTAACGTTCTTTATATGCAATCTTTAAGTACGATAGAATGGTACAAGGAGGTCTGGACTCAGGGGTCCCCTCGAGTTTAGTCTCTTGGATGGGAAAGGGGGTAGCGGGACAGTCTCGTTACCAATCTGGTAGAGGTGATGATACGATGGATAGCTCACAATCCTCAAGCTCGGTGTTCTAGATGATCGGGCCGCGGCGGAGCCAGCAGGTCCCGAGATGATCGAAGGTGACGACGGTCCGCGGCGGTGCCAGCAGGTCCCGGTGAAGATGGTAGTTACAACGGTCCGCGGCAGTGCCAGCAGGTCCCGACGAGGTTGAAGGATTCAGAAGGTTGCGGCAGCGCCAGCAGGCAGGACAATCGTTCGCAAGGTAGGACTACGGCAGCGCCAGTAGTCCGTCAAGGATGAGTTTGTCGCAGTGTCTCTCGACTCCAGGATACAACTGCCTTCCTGCTCTGGAGCTGCCCCAGTTATAGGTCTTGCGCCCTTTGATGTCCGGACCCTCGCACTGGGAGGTCGGGAGGTCCGGGATGAGGGAGTCCAGACACCCAGCAGGGGGGTGGAGCCAGCGCCCGGGGGGAGCTGGGTGCGATCGGCACCTGGCGGGGGAGAGCCATCGACACTTCGTTCTCCCCTTGACCTGCCAAGTGGGCCGTTCACCTCCTGGGTGGATGGTGGTGCCGGGATGTCGGGGTCTGGCCAGGCCCAGGGTTAGGGTCGATCTGAGGCCACGCGGCCTCGTGGTGCAGTGTCCAAGATGGCGGCCGGGCCGGCCGAGGGAGCTGGAAGGGATTCGACCACATGACACAGAGATGTCCAGGGGCAGGAGTCCCGCCTGAGACGGGTTGCGGGTTGCTTCTGTGGGTAACATTTGGAGGACCGGGGCTCGGGCCCTGTCATGCGGGGAGGAGGCAAGCCCCTCACGTGGCCTGTCCAACATCAGATAAGGCCTGGCGTCCTAATGTTGACGTGACACCTTGGATGTGTCAGAAACTTGCCCCAGCACAGCTCCTGCCTCTGGAAGAAAGCTAGGCCCAGGATTCAGAGCAGAGCCAGGAGCTTCCTTCTGTCAGAAGCACATTCTGCCAAAGTATACATTTATTTTTTGTTTCAGAAGGAGGCAGTCTGAGGTCTCCCTTGGTGTGTTTTTGGGGAGGTCTAAGTAAAAGCTGGTTCCGGGAGGGGGGGCCTTTAAGACTGGGGTCGGGCCTTCCCTTAAAGTGGGCTTTTTATACAAAACAACTCCCCTGCGGGTCTGCGTCTCTGCTGGAGCAGGTGAGAGCGACCACCAGCTACACAGCCCCTCACAGAGACATACTCCAAGCATCTTCAGATGCAGGGATGAGAAGGGCATGGGACCAGCTTCTTGCCTGGGATGGCTCCTAATGTGGACTCCCACCACAGACTCCCTGAGGACTCACAGGAGAGGGGCCCCAGCCTGGGAGGGGTGCATTGGTCCTGGGAGCCCCCTATGCTGCCAGATCCGGCAGACCCCTGGTGAACTTGTCTCACCATGGCTTTACATTGGGACAGATTTCGAAAATGCAGATAGGCTCTTCATCGAAGGTTGTGAGAAGTTGGCCTGGTATATGCTGTCCACTATTTAAAGTAACCCTGGGCATCGTACTCCTCTCCGTCAACGGAGTCTGCGGAGTTTTAACAACTCCTCGCTCCGCTGCGTATGCGAAGTTGGGCAAAACTCCGCCTCCATGGCGGAGTGGAGTATGAGGCCAGCCCCATATTTTTTTTTTAAAACCCCACTTACCTTATCTTCTACCATCCCTACTCCTCGCCACAGTGTCTCCCTTCTTCCGGCGTCGTCCTCCTCACGTCCCTGTTGGTATTACGTCATGCGTGAACTGCGCATGCGCTGGATACCGTAGTACCAGAGTTACCTATCCCAGGGTAGCCGGGTGCATAGGCCTGAAGTGGCGTCGGAAACCGCGGTCGAGCTCAGTGGAGGACTTTGAAGAAGAGCCGCTGCTGGAAGGAAGAAAAGTGTCCATTGGAATCCAAATATGGATTCTTATCAAAGGATACCAGAAATCAGGGGGGGCAGAGTCTGGGTCACTCAGGAGCGACCAGGGGCTCGGTAGATGAATGCCCACCGATGTCGGATGCTTTAGGTGCATTGAGGGGGTTCTTGACTCTGCAGCCACGGGGACCAGGAGACATCAAGGACAACCAGGAGCTGGATACAATCTTTCCCACAAATGATGTTGAATGCTGAGGGGTCAGTATCCGGCGGGAGCACCAACAAGCCTTGGCAACGGCAACCCATGCAGGTCAAAGAAGGTTACAGTTCGGACCAACAAGATCCAGGAGACTCACCAGAGCAAGGGAAGTCAGGACAGGCCTGGAGCAACCAGAAGAGTCCTAGAAAAGCTAAGTTGACCCTCAAGTGGACTCACAGGCCAGAGGCACAGGAGTCGCAAGTGGACCTCAAGTGATTTGACCAAACAGCAGCCTACAGAGCACTCGGGGCAAGGAGGCCAGAGTTCTTGGTAGAAAGTGGTGCCAGAGGTTGGGCCTACATGGAGCCCAATGCACTTGCTCAGGAAATGCCAACAAGCATATGCAGTTGCAAATAAACTAAATGCACAGAGGTACAAGTATTGCAGCCCCCAGAGGGATTCTGACCTCAAACTTGGTAAGAGGGTAGCTCAGACCTTGTGGATTGTAAGGACATATGTCTTGTGTTTCTGAACCCTTTGGAGTCTGTAAGAACTCAGTAACAGCAGACAGGTCATTCTTGATGAGGTGCCTGCGGATGCAGTGGAGTGACTCCTTCACTCCAAGGGAGAGATCTTCGCTTGTCCTTGATGCTCCACAGGTCCTGCATGGAGCCTGTATGGTGCATGGGCACAGACAATGCTTCAGACTGAGAGGGGGATGAAGTTGGTTCCAAACAAAGTCCAGCGAAGTCCAGAGTGTCCAGACGGTCAAAGTTCAGTGGTTTCTGGTTCAGAATCTTGTCCACATCGAATCTAGGGTCCTACAGCCAGGAAAGCTGTTAAGTACCCACAGGAGAGGATTGGACTGATTCAGGGGACCCTCCCAGGGGAGGGTCTGGACAATGGGGAGGATACTCCCCTGTCCTTTGTCCAGTTTCACACCAGAGCAGGAGCCACAGCTCCCAGGACAGGTTTGAACTGGAATTAGCACAGGGACACCATGCAGACTTTCGGTCGCTTACAAGTGCACCCACGCAGCCCTTATACAATGAATGAATGTCTCCCTGTCTGGGAGGTGGTCCCACCTCCCTGTGACAGGATGTCTATTGTTCTGCCTTTCCCTGCTCGAGCTTGGCTCAGCAGCAGAAGGGCAGAAATGTGTCTCTGGTCGGCGGCAGCAATTTTGTGCTCTCCGGGACTAGAAGACTGTTAGCAGGAACACCAGGGACCCAAGGAAGCTCGCTTCTGAGGGGTGAAACCATACCTCCCACACTGGTTACTGGTGTGGGGTGTGATTCCACAGTGTTTGACACCAAACACAATAGGGTTACTTTCAGCCGTTTTAGAGTTGGCCAGTACACGGTCGCATAATGCCACTCTATATGTCCTAAATGGCTGCTTTTCTAACAACCCGGGAGAATGGACTCTGTAGGCTGCAGGGATGTTCTGCTCATGCAGTGGCACCCTCTTACTTAGAACAAAGCACCCTGCCTTCAGGATTGTCAAGGCCTGCTATAGGGGTTACTTATAGGTTTTAAGTGCAGAGTCCCTTAGATATAGTAAACCTATATCTAAAGTAAGTGATGCATGCACCATCTTACACAGGCTGCAAAGGCAGGCATGTATTTCCATTTTGCATGGCCTCTCATGGGTGGCATAATGCATTCTTCAGCCCATGGGAGCCCTCTGGGGTGTCTATGCCCTGGGTACATGTGTACCATATACTAGGGACTGACAAGGGTACCTCAGTATCCATTCTGGAGTGTACCTAATTACGAGACATAACAGTTTAGGGAGAAAGCAGATAGATTGGGGTCCTGATTAGCAGGATCCCAGTCAGACTAGTCAAAAACAGTATTACATCCAGAAGAAAATGGGGGTAACCATAAGAAGCAGATCCTACTTTCCTACAAGGGGTTTATAGTGTCTCTGCAGAATGTGTGGGACTCTCTGCTTTGTAGCACTGCGGATTGGAAAGCTAGAGCTTTCAAGGACGGTTTCTTGCATGTTCTATCTGGTAGAACTGGATGCCAGAAATGAAGTGATGAAACACCAAGAAACATCACGTTAGTTAGGGTTGTACATAAAAAGCAGAAACAGGGAACACCCAAAGAAATGCAGCAAACCTAGCCTGCTGGGTGCTATGGTCAAACATAGAGTCTGGGCCCAGGCTGGTACCCGTGAAGAAAGGGTGAAATGCAATGCCTTATAGGAAAGCGAAATGCCAGTTTAGGCCAAACACCACTTGTAAATTTGCATCTACTGCACTGGACAATCTGTGCAAAAAGAAAACTAATCGATAAGAATGTCTGCTGGAACTGTGAATCGGCCACCAGGACAGCAGAACATGTTTTTTACCTGCACCAAACTCAGCTATATTGGCGAAATATTGCACAAAGGCTAACAAAAATATATAAGATGACAACCACCCTAAATTTCCTGATGGTAGTTTTGGGCTCATGGTGTTCGCCATTGACACCGACCCTTAATACGTGCAATCTAGCACTTTCTGACCTCCCTTTGGTGTTTGCTACAAATGCTATTCTTACAAAATGAAATCTTTCAAGTAAATTTCTTACCACACTTGGTCTAAGAATCACCTGCGTCAGAAGTGCACATAATTCCCAAGAGACTCTACCAGGAAATCCCAGAATTTCACAAACGATATGGCAGACTTTAGATGACTTTACAAGCCGCAACATTCCAACTCTTCCCGAAACATGATATACAAGATGAAATGAAGTACCTGTTGCACATAACCCTTCTAAGACATCCCCTGGGTCTACCTACTTTGAAGTTATTCTTCTGTGTTCTAGTAAGGTTCCTTACTACCCAAGATTGTTATGAACATATTACTCATAATGTTTGCAGTTGAATGAAACTTATGGAAGGTTGTCTATTTTCTTCTGTTAAGCAATATGTTTTTATACACTTATTCATCTCTAACCGTATAAAATGCGACATTAAACTTCTATGTTACCTGATTATTTCAAATGACTTACAAGGACATTAATCCCTATGTTTACACATTTTATGTATACAATATATGTCTCATATAGTTCGATTTTCTGTTGTGTATAATTTACTTTCTCTATGTCGCAGTAAAACTTCAATAAAGATTTATTGAAATAAAAAAAATGAGAATGGTACCCTGAAGTAAAAGCACATTCTATTTTCAGTTCATAGCTGACATCCTTTCAAAATCTGGATAAGTTTTTAGGAGCTTAGACGGAGTCATTTCACATTATGAAGAAAGAAGGTGTCAGAAATGAAAAAGGGACCATTTCAGGTGCTGCATACATTTATTGCAAAGTTAATAGTAGTTAATTTTTAGAAAAAAAAACAACATTTACCATGAACACTCAGAAAACGACAGAGTATTAAGTTTCCACATACAGTGTCACTAACACATGGATTCCTTGCAGTAGCGGCTGGCAGGGAACGGGGTGGAGGGTAGGAGATGGCAGGGGCAGCTGGGCAAAAAAAATACCACTAACCTCTTCCACTAGCCGCGCGTTTACTCTGCTTCTTCGCAGTCCCGGAACCAGGAAGCACAAACAGGCTTCCCTAAGCCAATCAAAATGCAGCGTTGTGATTGGTCTGAGCGCCGTGGTTCAGCACTCAGACGTGGCAGGGAGTCTGTGCCTGTTCCACTCCAGGCTGTGCATTACACCCTGGTGGGGTACATGCAAAGTATGCATGACTGTTTGGCCATCCCAAGACGGCCGGCCAAACCATCATGCACACTAGGAGAGAGCAAACCACTCCTCCCCCCAGTGCCACCTGCCCCGCCCCAAACGAGCCCTGAACCTACAAAATATAAAATTATATTTACGACATTATTATCATTTGATTTTTCTTGCTCTGAGAGCAGTGGGGCAACACTCCTCCGCTTTAGCAAAGGAGTCGCCCCTGATTGGTTAAGGAGCTCTGGCCAAGGACTGAAGGAGACCCACCAGCCCCAGTGAGATGGGTCAACGTATGCACGTATGGGTCAACGTGTGCAACGTATGCACCCAGATAGGAGCCAACATGAGAAAATATTTCTATTTACAGTAAACAACCAGTATTTGGAGACTTTTAATTGGGCAGTCTCAAAGTAGAAGAAAAAGCCAAATGGCAAGTGACGGGTCATGACCCTGTGATGTCACTTCTTGAAGATTCTTGGAAGGTTTAAACAAAACTTTCGTTTACAGAACAATTCTGTTTCTGAGGAGCCAGAATAAAGCTTCGCTTGCATAAGCCCTTCATAGAAAGGAGCGTAGGAGTTGTACGGTCTCATTAGGATGCAAGAGAGGCTCTTCAAACCAGACACATGATGCTGTCACATCCCTGATGCCGCGAAGCACGGCTAAAGACAATAGGCTTCAAAAAATTATCTATAACGGGTGGGGGGGGTCATTCTGTAGGCGTACACACCACACATGCGCATTCTTACCTTGGGGTTGGGAGCAGTGCGCTGCCCAGCGTAAACTGCTGAATACCTCATCAGGGGTAACAAGCACTATACAATGCAACTAGAAATCAAGACAGCCCTCCTGGCACACACTAATACCATACCGCTCAGTTGTCGGGCAGTCAGTTTTAGTTCATAAAGGCTGTATAATAATTTCCTCAATTTTTTTGACTGTTTTACAGTCACAAAAGACAAAATTGCGATGGGTCTTGTCCATTGCACCGTCTTGAACCAGTCCAGAGCATTATCCCACCCATCACCAACAACAGGCATCGAATGACGGAAGAGATCTGCCTCATGCCGCGGGCCAACGGAGGACTTTAATGTAGGCACTACTGCGGGTTCCGACAAGCTGCACACTATAACGTCTTCTAAGATCTCACAATGACAATCAGATATGGGATGCTATATGCAAAATCTATTCCACGTGATCACCTCACCATCTCCCCCTCCAACCTCTGCCAGCCCAGAGCCATAAACATCAAACAAACTATCTAGGTATGGATAACCCAGTGTAGTAACCAGATAAGAGGACTACTATCATAGGAAATACAGAAAAGGGACACACAGAGCTGCTTAAAGCCGCCAGCCTATTGAAACCCACAAACTGTCAACTACTCTCTGGCACTTCTCCATCCATCACATTGTATGCGAAGCGTCTCATAACACGATAACTGCACCTCGGTGGTCATCACACACAACACGGATACACTTCCCACATAGGATCAAAACCAAGATAATACACTTCCAACCATGCACACTACAAGGTGTAGTGTGCTACTTATGTAGGCAAGCTCTTCAGCGCCCCACATAGGGGTAGTAAGCGTTATATAAATGTTGCAATACAATACAAAAGGACATGAGGTTTGTTGGACAGGCCCCATGAAGGGCTCGCTCCCTCCCCGCATGACAGGGCCCGGACGCCGGCTCTCCAGGTGCTACCCACAGAAGCAACCCGCAACCCGTCCCCTACGGGACGCCTGCTCCCAGATATCTCTCTATCACTGGCCCGGGCCACTGTCAGCACCATCGCCCGACCCAGCCGCCATCTTGGACACAGCACCACGAGGCCGCGTGGCCTCAGCTCGACCCCAACCCTGGGCCTGGCCAGGCCCCGACATCCCGGCACCACCATCCACCCAGGAGGTGAACGGACCACTTGGCAGGTCAATGGGAGAAGGAAGTGTCGATGGCTCTCCCCCGCCAGGTGCCGATCGCCCCCAGCCTCCCCGGGCGCTGGCTCCACCCCCCTGCTGGGTGTCTGGACTCCCTCATCCCGGACCTCCCGACCTCCAAGTGCGAGGGTCCGGACATCAAAGGGCGCCAGACCTATAACTGAGGCAGCTCCAGAGCAGGAAGGCAGTTGTATCCTGGAGTCGAGAGACACCGTGAAGAACTCATCCTTGACGGACTGTTGGCGCTGCCGCAGCCCTGCCTTGTGAACTGTCGTCCTGCCTGCTGGCGCTGCCGCGGCCTTCTGCAACCATCATCCTCGTCGGGACCTGCTGGCGCTGCCGCGGCCGTTGCTACCTACGACCACCTCGGGACCTGCTGGCACTGCCGCGGCCCGTTGCTACCTACGACCACCTTGGGACCTGCTGGCGCTGCCGCGGCCCTACCTTCCAGAACGCCGAGCTCGAGGATTGTGAGCTACCATCATCTCATCTCAAATACCAGATTGGTAACAAGACTGTCCCGCTACCCCCTTTCCTTTCCAGAGACTAGAATTGAGAGGATCCTTGTGTCCTGATCTCATTGTACCGTACTACCTTACTTCAAGAACTGCATATAAAGAGCGTTAACCTTATCCTTGTGTGGTGTCCATCTGTGGGGGGGAAGTTACTTGTCTGTACGGTTGCTGGAGACGGCCCTCACCGGAGGCCTCTCCCCTTGTCCTCGGCCGACCCTCCAGGTCCCTGTCTAACAAGGTTTTTTTTTGCACTCTGTGCCTGTGGAGGTAAGTAACATGGAGGGTCGGGAAGGGGGAAGCAACACAGTAGGGGCTCAGAAGCTACACAGAGGGTGGTGAAGGGGGAAGAGAAACAACGGGCAAGTGAGAGCAGCTTTGGGCGCCAGGAGCAAATGGACAGAGAGATGTGTGGAGCGAGTGGGAGAGAAGCACGCATGTGAGAATGTGACGCAGGGGAGAGAAGCACCAACAACAACCGCATCATGAAGGTCGAAGGAGAAGCACAGGGTGAGAGAGTGCCACACGTGCACAGAGGGGAGGTCGAGAAAAGTACACCAAGACGACAGCTGGAAAATGCATGCACTCTCGTAGACTACTTCTGTCAGAACAAGAAAGTAGGCTCCTAAAAGTGAGTAACGGGAGGACACAAGTAACGGTGCAATGCTCCGAGGGAGGGGCAGAGACAAGGTGGGCAAGGCAAGCCATCGAATAAGAAGCAAGCATATGAAAATGACAGGAAAATCAACCAATACTAAGCAATGCATAGCTCCAAGACACTGTACGTTCTTGGTAAGACCACGATGTCTTGCACTTAGCAGCGCATGCGTGACCTAGTAGGTTCGACCTAAAAATAGCACCTCGTGTAGGCATTTCACCCTGAACAGTTACCTTTGCTAAATCAATGCACATCACCACGAACCAAAGTCTTATAAAGTTTCCTCACATCATCAAGCGTGTAACCCTCCTCCTTACAACCCGTTGAATTAAAAGTTCTCAAGCCTTTTATTCACCAATCTGACATCAGAACTGCAGCGTAGGTTCTTGTTGTCTCTCACTTGGACGGTTTACCCTCAGACCTTCCCAAATCTGCCGTTCCTCTCCAGGTCAGTGTCCATGCCACAGCGCACCTCGATAGAGGTGCAACAGGCATTACATCGAATCAAATCCCATACGTGCCAACTCACACAGTGCCACTGTGTGACGCAAGATATGGCTTCCATCACACGGTCACTCAGTGAGGAATCGATATCACACTGTGGCAGCAAAAACGAGGTGGAAACCAAAGTAAATAGTTGTTTTCCATCTCGTTTTCAAGAGGCATTGACCTGCCAACGTCATTAAGGCGTGGGAAAACACCACAGGACATCGGTACCAGCCTCAGCAAGCTTTTTTTTGGGGGGGGGATACTTTGGGGGCGGGTTGGGGTTCAAAAGTGCCTCCTAAGTACTTCTCAGCATGAGGCCCCGCCCCTTCTAGGCCCCACCCTCTCCTCACACTATGAGATTGTTCTTCAATTTGGCCGGTATGAAATGCAGGTGTGAGAGAACTTCACCAGCTCCCCTTGAAGTCACGATTGGCCTTAGAGTGGCCTCAGGGCTTTAAGTGAGATGAAGAACTGGGGGTCTCTCAAAGGGGTGTGGCTGTCGTAATTAAGGGCGTGGCTTAAAACACATAAGCTAAAAATCTGTGCTTACAATAGTATGCCGCCCGACTGGCATTTTGCTGCTTCTAACTGCATCCAGATATATAATACAGCAAGTAACATTACCCCTACAACAAGCCAGGACTATTGGCTGTGCCAGTGGTTGTTAGATGCATAAAATAAATAAGCAAAAACGTTGGCTTCGTTGTATAGAACATTGAAAATGCTTCCGGTCTGGAAATGATGAGACTGTGAAAGAAATATAACGAGTCTCTTTGAAGTTACATCAAAGGCAGAGCTAAGATGTATTTTTCACCCTGAGGGTAAAAATGGAGGGCACGAGAGACCCGTCTCCGCACCTGGACCCTTATTTATGAGGCCTTGCGTCAATTTTGCGCCGCCGGTGCGTCACTTTTTGTGACGCACCAGCGGCGTACAAAAGGCGCCCTGTTGCGCCATATTTAAAAAGTGACGCATCTAGGTAGATGCGTCACTTTTTAAACCCCTGCGCCACATTATACCTGCGTCAGGTATAATGTATGCAGAGGGGGCGTTCCCCCGCAAAAAGCCTTGTAATAGTGACGCAGTGAAATCTATGAGATTTCACTGCGTCACTTTTAGGATGCTGTTGCGTCAAAATCTTGCGCCTGCCTCACAGCAGGCGTAAGACTGACGCAAGCACTTTCACAAGGGGCTTTCCCCATGTGAAAGGGCGCATTGCTGGAGTTGCGTCACTTTTGTGACACACTCCAGCTGGAGTTGCGTCACTTTTGCGCTTACCGATGCGTCAGAAATACTGACGTATCTGTAAGTCCTTGCGACATGATGCGTCATACATTAAATATGACGCATCATTGGTGTCGCAAGGAGTACGCAGTGAAAAGTGACGCATCACTGTTTTCACGCAGCGATGCGTCACTTTTCATAAATGAGGCCCCTGCTTTTTACAACTGCCGGTGTGAGCACCGGCAGGATCCGGCTCACTTAAAGCCGTCAGTAGCCTGATTCACACACAAATTACACTGTGCTTTCTACACTCCCTTAAAAACAAACCCCACACCTCAAGAGGAGGCAGCGATTCCAAGGAAATGCAAAAGTCTTACTTGCTACAGGTCAGAGAGGTGATGTTTCCTGTTCCCCTGTGAAGATCTCCGGTGATTCTGGCTTTGTCCACAGTTTACACATGTCAATAATGCGATATTGAATATTCGTCTGCATGCCTGTAATAGAATTTAAAATTCCAAATGCAGAACAGAACCACGCATTAAGCACTACAGATATATTTCAAAAGGCAGCCGCCTGTGTGTTACAGCCAGGTAATGATCGTGTCATCTGCCATTTCTGAAGAATGCACGAGCCCGCGCTCCGGCGCAGCTCCAATGTCCTCCCGCAGCCGGAAGGCACGTGCATGTCGGTGGGGGGTTTAATTTACACATTGGGCGCTGGGTTCCATCTCGTGCAGATGCAGGCGCTCGATTACTCACCCCCGACCTGGCGCCCCTCGGTAAGTGGCCTCACTCACCTGCCAGCCTTCTTCTCTTTCCATGGCGGTGTGGTGGTGGGGGGGGGGGGCAGTGTAGGGCTGCTCCCTGATGTGCACGGAGGGCCATATTTCCACTTTTCAGAGTCATAAATACCTCCGCGCCGGCTGCAGGAATGATAGCGCCCCTCGGCCCCGCTGTCTGAGCGCTATTATGAATCTTTGCGTAAAATGGAGTGCTGAAAGGGAGAGGCCATTTCCGCGCAAAGGTCGGAAATTGAGTTTTCTTCCCAGATGAGCATTTATTTTACATACCAGCCCTCAAGCACCTGTGTGTGTTTTTTTCCTGACACGTCGAGGTGCGCGCTGCTGCGGCTCGTCGCCTGCGGTAATTGATGTCAAAATGAAGTCTGTGCCGCCGCGCTAGCCTTTAAATGCTAAAACGAACCAGAGGCGCGCGGTAAATGTGTTATATGTCAACTTTTACGTATACATCTTTGGCTACGGTTTGCTCCTCACCTCGCAAACCTTAGATATCAAACATTACCCCTCCATTGTTGGGCGCAGATCAACTGTTTGGGCCTACCAGCCCCTCTACCAACGACCACCCCCCCCCCCCCCCCCCCCAGACTTCTTCCTGCTCAAGGGCGGATTGGCAAGGCGGGCATTCGGGAATGGGCCGAAGGGCCGGTGCCTTAGTGCCCTCTGTGGGCCGTTTTTTTTCTCCCCTGTCCCAGTCCACAGAGAGTGGACTAGGAAAGGGGAGAAAAACAAGCATTTGCAATGCAATAGGTCTCGCATTAGGAAAGTTTGAGCTAATGGTATTGTAAATGACACATTTTTAATTTATGTGTTGGTTTTGAAAATAGCGAAATTAATAGCTTTGTCATTTACAAGGCCAATAGTTATAACTTTTGCAAATGTGACACGTATAGCATTTGTAATGCAATATGTGTTGCATTTACGTGACTAATATGTACTGATATTGCAAATAACAATGGCTTCTAATTTTTTAAAATAATTAATACTTAAATAAAAGTTATTGTAATTTATATGGTAATAGCTAAAACTTTTGTAAATAACTTTTTTGAAGATTAGCGTAGAAAAATGCCCCCCTGCAGAATGAGATGCAGCCAGTCACCGGAGGCTCCCTTATTTCAAAGATATTCATTAGCCTTAGGCTGAATGGGGGCTCCCTAAAGAGTTGGGGACCCTTAAGGGTTGGGCATACAATGTACCGCAGGGGGCTCCATAATGCCCATGGGTCTCCACTAGTGAGGGATAGACTCTGATAACAAAGGAAAGAGGAAGTCACTCTAGTGAGAATTAGACCCTGGCAATCAGGGACAGAGGCGGGCTTTGCCAATCAGGGACAGAGGCGGGCTCTGCCTATCAGGGACAGAGGCGGGCTCTGCCTATCAGGGACAGAGGCAGGCTCTGCCAATAAGGGACAGAGATACGTACTGCCAGTGAGGGACATACCATACCGCTAAGTGGACCCTGACAGTAGAGTCAGAGGTAGGCTTTGCCAGTGTGGGACACGCCCCTCCCCTGCCAATAATGGACATGCTGTAGGTGCGAGGGATTACTTTGCTGCCAACAAAGGACAGGGTAATTCGTTCCCTGTTAAAAGGGCTTGTGAGCGATTCTGCCAGGAAGAACAAGAGGCAGCCTTTAGGACTGAGGAACATTTACTGCTAATGTGGGACAGACCCTTTGAGTGGGAGATAGATGCATGGGCTGCCAGTAAGGTGCATGCCTCCCACTGAGTAGTAGGTTCTACTACTTAGGGACAGAAGCTGACAGGACCTACCACTGAGGGGCATCTTATTTCATTCGATCCATTTATGTACATGAAGATTTAGCTACAATGTTAGCGTGAAAAAAGACAACAGACACACATGTTGTTTTAATGAGACAGAGGCAGCCTCAGACAGGGACATATCTCTGGCTGGCAGTAGTTTTCTTGGCCAGTAAGGGAGAAGGGGTTCTCTTGATAAGAGGGCTGAGACAGCCTCCTCCAGTATGAGACAGTGGGAACTCCTGGGTGGACAGCCACCCTCAGTGAATACTGGAGCTAACCCCTGCTTTGTTGGACCCAGATGCCTTACTAGTGAGAGTGACAGAGACAGCCCCCCTCCCATTGTGAATCACGGTGATCCCTCCATAGATAAAATGAGAGACAGAAAAAAGTCTGGGAGGGAAGTGTGGGAGACAATCACTCTGTCTCCCTGGTGTGAGATTAAAGGAACTCTCACTTTAAAGATGTTGACTCAGCACCTTAAGCTTGCAATACAGGGGGCTCTGAGGAGGCAGGGATAGAGTCAGTTCACTCAATGCCAGAGAGGGAGAGCCCTGAGGTCAGAGGAGGACAGAGAAAGCCTCCAATGCTGGCGGAGACCTCTCATGAGGTTTAAGGTATATACACATAGCTCCCAACTGGCTCCTGGTATGCTAGAGTTATTTATATACCTAACGGTGAATGGGTGCAAACTTGCTTTTTAAGATTCAATTGCAAGGGCGTGGAGTGACTACGCTTATTCTCTAATGGGGGAACACGAAACTACAAGTCCCATATTGTAAAGGGATGGCTTAAAAACGAATATAGAACAGCTGAAGAGATCACACATAAGAAAGAGCCACTTGGGTCTAGATTGAGACACCTCAAGCAGTGGAGGGTTATGAGACAGATCCTTGATACTAGGTGCACCACCCTCATTAGCTAAATTGTGATGGGCTTGAAGGTGCCCTCCTTGAGGGAATGTTTGTTATGGAGACCAATGTAACACCGTCAGCCATTCTGGACTTCTGTTTAGCCAAAAGAGTACTCACTTCGCATACTGCTATACATTTATTACTTTTCATGGAAAACGGGAACATTGAAACTAAAAGTCTCAGCGTGCAAAGTAATGTTGTTTAAAAAGCCATCATGTGACACTATTAAGCAGTATAACGTGACTGAGAGCACTGAACTACCGGTGCTGAAAGACAGTGAATCACGATAAAATTCTGTAAGCACGGACACCCCTGCATCTGAAGAAAAGGGACTGCGCATCGGAGTGCCGCCGCGCTGCCCGCGGCGACCCGGAAGCTCTTGGCCGGCCGGCGAATCAGGTCGCGGCCGACCGGAAGTCCCGCCTCCCGAGGTCCGCGAGCCCGATTAAGAAGAGGAGACGAGCCGCGCCGCGCCGTGAGGAGCCCGCCGGAAGAGCGCAGTCGGTGAGTGGGGCCCAGGGCTGAAGTGAAGTGCGTGCGTGCCTGTGTGTATGCCGGGGAGGGGAGGGGGGAAGTGTGTGTGTGCGCGCGTGCGTGACTGTGCGTGATTGAGCCTGTATGTGTGTCGTATGCCTGCGTGTGCATGCGCGCGCCTGTGTGTGTGTGTGTGTGTGTGCGCGCGCACGCGCGCCTGTGTATGCGTGGATGCAGAGGGGTGGGGGCTGGCTGTGTGCGAGCAGGGGCTGTGAGTTGATCTGCGCAAGCGCGGGTCAGACGCGCGCTCCCGCGGGGAAAACTGCGAGCTCGTAACAGATTGGTGTCCTCATTCCCAGCATTCTCACTAACGGGCCACAATAGGTCTGAAGCAGACACCCTTCAATGCTCACGCATTGAGGGTAGGTCTGCTCGACCTAAAAACGGCCCACAGAGTGCACGGAGACAGAGACTGAGAAAATGAAAGCAGCCTCGCTGTGCGGCCAGACAGCGATTGTCAGCTGTGGCCTCTCCTTCACCCCTGCCCTGCCAAGCAATCAAGCTGAGGCTGGGCTGGGGAGGGGAGGGGTGATTGTTGGCAATAATCGGCCTCCCTGGGGGCAGGTGTTTCTCAGGCCTTTGAGCCATTTGCACCTCGGCCCCCTGGCGCCCATGCAGCCCAGAAACGGTGTTAGTCTTAACACCTCACCCACAACCCTTCACATTCAGGGCATAGTGGACGAGGAAGAATGGGTCTTGCTGTGGGGGGCTGGTGATGTTTGGAATTTTTTTGTTTTATTTATTTATTTATGCGATTTTATATAGCGCGAACTTTACCCGAAGGTGTCAGAGCGCTTCACACTAGGAACAGCAATAATACACGAGGAGAAAATTATAAGTGGACAAATTACAAAAACAAACGTTAAGTTACATGAATCAAAAGTGACAATAGTGAGCAACCAAAATACAAGAGGAGCAAATGATACATTACAGGAGGAAAAAGAGATATGTGTGCAGGTTACAAAAGCGTACAAAATACAAGTAGAGGTATAATACTGCAATTAATGGCAGACACTCCAGCACAAGAACAAACGTTACGTAGGCAATGGTGGCACTTGTGCAAGTATCTAAAGCAAACAAAAGTGAGAGGTAGCAAACAGTGTGTTACAAGAGAAAAGTGACTTGTGCAAGTTACAAAAGGGTACCATACACAGGTACAAGGGTAATACTACAGTAAATTGTAAATACTCAAACTGCCAGAACACACTGGGAAGGCACTTCCCATGCACCAGCTTCACCTCAGCCTCCCTCCTGGCTACCTGGCTACCTTGGATGACCCAGAAAGCTGTGTTTTGTGCTCCTCTGCCAGGACATTTTCCCAAGGCCTGGAGGGTTGATTAATTTACTAATTGCAGGGGCCTTACCTCTGTTCATGTGCTCCTGAGCTGAAGGTCTGGGGAGGGCTGAGTAGGTTAGTAATAGCAGGGGCTTTGCTGCTTTTCAGGTGCTCCTGTGCTGGAGGGCTGGAATAATTTTGTGACAAAAAGGGGCCTTGCTATTTTTTTAGGTCTCGCCTGTCGATGCGCATGCGCATCGAGCAAGCGAGACTATGGTGGCTTATCCATTCTTGAACCAACTAGCAAGGAATCGTGGCGATTCCTTGCAGTGCCCGTGACTTTTAAGCTCAATGCGCATGCGCATTGAGCTTAAAAGCGCGTGCACATGCCCCCAGCCGCCTGCCTTGCCTACTCTCCCAGCTGGTGCCGCTCCACCCCCTGCGGCATCAAAGGCTTTCACGGCCGGCCGGCCATGCTTTCAGTTTCACGACCGGCCGGCCGTGTGAAGTGCATTTCAAAGCCCGCTCTCCCTGCTCCGCCCCCTGCTCCGGCCGAGACGCATTTCTCCTCCCCCCTCCCCCCTCCCCATGCACCCTCATGTAATGTCTTTCGAATATTTGCATACTATGGAAAATATAGGGCACCCAGCCGCAACATTTTCAATACCGTTTTGTTTACATGAAGTGCTGAGCAAATTTCCCTACTTTAGTCATTCAGCTGCTTTGCACCTTAGCTTTTAATAGTTCCTAAGTCAAGAATTGGCAATGAATAGTATCACCACTTTCTGCAGCTGTCCATACAATTCCTATATTTTTGAATGTTACAATTTGTAACCACTGTGCCTCGCTGTTGCAGCCTCTCATAATTAGTTCTAGTTTGCCACCTTGTGCTCCAGACATCGTACACACCCCATCGTACTTCGTCATCTTCCTTTCCCCCTCGTGACTACCTTCCCATCAATCGTGCTTTTCATCTTCCCAGCTCTCATCCGTGCTTGCCCAGCCCTTTAGTCATAAGCTGGTATCATTATTGCCCATCCTCCGATTTTCCACTCTTCTCACTGACTGATGCCATCCATTACCCTGCTCCTCCAACTTCTATGACGTTCTATAATTTAAGAATTAATCTTCGAATCTGCCTTTTCCGTTAGCAATTTTTTGACATTTCTGTCACCACGAACCTATTTTATTAGCTTGATAATCACTTGCAGATTTCCATTCATGAAAATAAAAAAGTTGTTCAGTATATCTACTTCTTACCGTAAAACATGTTCACCATCGCAATATTTACATTTGCAATGAGTAATAACTGTTGTTACTCAATAAGAGTAAACCTGTTGCCATCGTGTCCAAAATTGATATTTAACAAATGAATGTCCTAGAAATTAATATTTGTTGTACCTTTACATAACCATTTGCGACCACATGAACCTCGAATTTGCGGTCTTCATGTAATGTCTTTCGAATATTTGCATACTATGGAAAATATAGGGCTCACCCTCACTCACCCTCCACCCCTCAGCCTCACCCTCACCCTCACTCACCCTCAACACCTCACCCTCACTCACCCTCAACCCCTCAGCCACACTCACCCTCACTCACCCTCAACCCCTCACCCTCACTCACCCTCAAACCCTCACCCTCCCTCACCCTCAACCCTCACCCTTGACCCCTCCCCCTCAACCCCTCACCCTCACTCAGCCTCACTCACCCTCACTCACCCTCAACACCTCACCCTCACTCACCCTCAACACCTCACCCTCACTCACCCTCACCCTCACCCTCAACTATTGTCATTGTAAATAACAAAGCTATTATTTCGCTATTTTCAAAACAAGCACATAAATAAAAAATGTGTCCTTTACAATACCAATAGCTCAAACTTTCCTAATGCAAGACCTATTGCATTGCTGTGCTTCCCTCCCCTGCTGCACTCTCCTGCTCTCTAGAGATGTGGCCTAACGACAAGAGCTGCCATCTAAGTCACGTAAATACAAAACATGTTGCATTCCAAATGCTATAGGTGTCACATTCGCAAAAGTTATAACTATTGGCATTGTAAATGACAAAGCCATCGATTTAGCAATTTTAAAAACCAACAAATAAATAACATATGTCATTTACAATACCAATAACTCCAACTTTTCTAATGCGAGACCTATTGCATTTCCAATGCTTGTTTAGTTGCTCAGCATGTAGGCCATTGTCACCTTGGCCCAGTGTCGTGTGCAAGAACAGTATCCTCCCACTTTCATTCCTTGTCTGTGCAAATGGTGTTTCATGAAAGGGCACGCCCCTTGAATGTGGGCCACGCCCCTTAAATATGGGCCACGCCTCTTGAATGTGGGCCACTTTTTTCGTCAGTGCCCGGGCCGAATTGTGATCCCAATCCGACCCTGTTTGAATCCTGCTTCATGACTTCCTGTCACTCCGAGTGGGACATGCTCTCGACACCACTGGAGTCAAGCTATCCTGGCTGATGACGGCTGATAGCCAGAAACCGGTCCTCGGAAGCTTGTTTCCGGGCCAGGGAAGGCATGGCTTGGCAGTTCCTGGAAAGACATGGCTTGGCAGTTCGGGCTGGACTGTTCCCATGAGGCACAGGGTCAAGGCTGATTTGCATATGGCCATGTCTGAACTGGGGTGGTGTGGAGTGCAAAAAAACGATGGATTTAGGCCCAGATCTCTGTACTGGGGTGAATGTATGACATTGTTCTGCATTCTGTCCATCAACTGTGGTTTTGCATTTGTCACCCCGAGTGGGATGGGTATGCTCAGACGTGAGTCCCATGCTCTCCACACCACTGGAGTCAAGCTATCCTGGCTGATGACGGCTGGTAGCCAGAAACCGGTCCTAGGATGCTTGATACCGGTCCAGGAAAGACATGGCTTGGCAGTTCGGGGTGGACTGTTCTCGGGGGAAATATCTTGCGAACACCCATTTGAGAACACGAACAAGGCAAAAATTTCGCAAAGTCACGGAACGTACAATTTTGGGCAATTTCGCGTTCTCCGCAGAACGCAAAATTTCCCAAATTCCTCCAACGGAACGGAATTTACCGCCCGGTCCTACTCTCAAGCCGCCTCCTCCACTCCTCCTGGAGGTTCAATCTTCTGCGTCTTGAATCTCAAGTCCATTCTCTTCTCACCTCCCAGTGGTTTGACCACCTCCTGTTTGAGTCTCTCCAGTCCTTTCTTTTTTCTCTTGATGATGGTTTGACCACCTCCTGTTTCAGTCTCTCCAGTCTTTTCTTTTTTCTCCTGATGATGGTTTGACCTCCTCCTGTTTGTCTCCTGTCTTTGCTTTTCTTTATTCTCTGTTTGACCACCTACTGTTTGAGTCTCTCCAGTCCTTTCTTTTTTCTCTTGATGATGGTTTGACCACCTTTTGTTTTATCAGTGTATTTTTTAAATGGTTTTAATTCATCATAAACAATAAACATTTTACCAATTTTTACCCTTTGTTTATGCCTCTCCAGTCCTTTCTTTCTTCACCTTTGCCCAATTTGTTGTTTAAGTCTCTCCATCCATTCTTTCTTCTCCTCCCGATGGTTTGATCACCCTGCTGTTTGAGTCTTTGTACTTTCTTCTACCCTCACCACCATGTACTTCAAACCCATGGTTGTTGAATCTCCTGAATTCCTTCTACTCTCAAATTTAGTAGTTCAACCCCAAATTCCCTTCTATCCTCACCTCTCAATGCTTCTCTTCTCTAGGCTGTCAGTCCTCAGCTTCTTTGTTGTTGCTAAAATCAGTCCAACCTTCCTTTCTTTCATGTCACTCTCACCATAGAAAGACCTAAATGTTAACCATTACCATTTCCTGACCGCCAACTTACGCTCTTGGATGTCAATCTTCCTTATTAATGACTGTTTCCAAAGCAATTGTTTGATCGTACACTCACAGCTTTAGTTCTCTTATGTAGGATCTGTTCAATGAAAAACATCTGTATTAAATCCTTTCGTTTTTGGGTCTGGCCAGAAAAGGCTTGTTCAGAGTTTCCGCAATCAATAGTCGGCTAGGCGGGCAATAGGCATGCCCGGCTTAGCCATTGGTTGCTGTGTTAGTCACAGGCTGACCAGACCAAAACACCGCCATTTGTGGTTATATCTTATATCTGCCAATCATGGTTTACAAGTAATTAGTTGATCCTACCCTTGACCGAAGGACATTTTTGCTGTGGGGAAAATCCTAAAGTTTACCCCACGTTTATCCAAAATCATTGGACTGGTGAACACAAACCTATTGTATTGAATTGATGCCACAAAAGCGGTGTATCACTTTTTACCTTTAAATAATCACAGTTTCACCAATTTTCGGAATGCGAAGGACTTTTCAGAACGACTTTGTAACTACTGAATGGCATTTATTTGGATCAGTTTTAACTCATAGACCAAACACATTGAGAGAAGGGTCCAAGGGCAAGTTTAACGACTAACACTAGGTACATGCCCCAAAACCGTATATCGCAACACACAAAAAGTACCTAGAAGTCAAAACAAATGGGTCATTCACTGTGGGCACCAACCTCGACACCATACAAATAACAGAAAGTGTGAACGGACTTAGTGTGATAATAGCCGAGTTAAGACTCAAGGGCATAGGGAAAAATTCCCATCAGAAGCCACACTGTCCTGCCCTCTTTAACATCACTTGGGTTCTCCTTGCCCAGGAGACAAAACAAAAGTTTTAACTCAACAATTCTTCTGCTGCAGTTAACGTGTGACGGCCTCCCTTTCGACTATCATCTTAGCCCTGAAGAAGTCACCTCATCGTGACGAAACACGTGTTGGCTGTCTCTCTGTTGAACACTCTTTGCTGTTCGACAAACCTTTGGCTTTAGTCTCTCAGTTGAATCCACATTAACTGAGATAATCAAAATTGTGGTAACTCAAACTATTATATTGGACTTCTTTTTGAGTGCTTGGGTACTCCGTTCTTTCTCATGATTACCTGGAGGTATTCTACATCAACATGTTTTAAGACACCTATGGCAGTGAGCTGTTATTGTACCGTTATGGCACAATCCATATATGGTTTATGAGCCTTGTACATATTCCCTAGACTGTAAGATCTGAGATGTGCGGTCCTTTAAACAGCTGCTACCTACTCCAATATTGATGAATTCACTTATGGCAATGAATTCACTAACCATGTGTTAAGAATCCATGCCAGTTATGGGCGGAGGAGGCACATTGATTATGCTTGAAAGGATTCTGTGGCACTCTGTGTGCTCCACTGCAACTCAGGTGTCGAAGCACACCCAGGTGACGCTAGGCCGCTTGGGTGGACCCCGATGATGAAGCAAGTCACCACTAGGTGGTGAGTGAGGTTTTTTTAACAAGGAACACTGATTCCACGTTTGGAAAGCCTTCATCCCACTCATCGGGTAATACTCCTTCATTTGTTTTCTGCAACTCTGTGTGATATACAATCTCCCGGACCAGGATAATGTTCGCGCTATATAAAATCGCATTAACTAAATAAGTAAAGAAAAACGGAGCAGTCATCGCCACTCCACGCATGCGCTGGGCCTTCTGAAGTTCAGCATGTCCTGAAATTAACTGCTGTTGCAGTGAAACTTGATTTTATGTAATCGTTGCAAGGAAAACTGATTTTTTTTGGCTAATGCAGATGTGCAGATCTGCATGGATTCGAGAAGGGTCATGCAACTCAGAGAATGAATGTTTTATGGCAGCTGTTTGTGGTGACAGACTAAGTTTAATAATGCATTCACTCACCCTACCAGAAGAAACTGATGGCTGCTACTATGGTCTCACTTTGAAACACTCCCCCTGTCACATTCCTGCCCATATGTAATACTCTCTCAGCCATTATTGGAACAAACACTTCTGTCCGCCAACTATCTCATAAACTGGTACACCAATTCAGTGGGTTAATGCGCCTACTGCAGAGAACTACAGGTCAGGTTGAAATTCTGGCAAGTCGAACCCAGTATTTCTTATTTATCTCTTAAGTTTCAAATTCCAGATTTCTTCTGCCCAGACAATGCACCCGAATTTTAAATGGATTTTTTTAAAATAGAAAGGTATTTGTACATGGACTCATGTCAAAGATGTCCTGGGTGCTGCAAAGCCTTTCTTCTGCCAGAACTTCATCAACTGGGTGCCCAAAGCTTGACAGAACGACGCTCTCTTCTAAGGAAGCTCAGGTACCACAATGGGGTTCAAGGGTTAGTTACAAACATCTTTTTACAATATCCCTGAAACATCCACTTTGTGTTTTAGCTTCTCAGGTGTGGTGTAAGCCAGCAGATAATGTCTTCACTCAATCCTAACATTCATATAAACTAGCAGGATCCCACAGTGAGTTAAGCTACAGCTGTTCACATCTAGTGTGGCCTGCAGGCCAGAAGCCCAAAAGTGCCAAGTCAACCTTTCATCCTTCTGGCATCGATAAATTAATAGTAACATCTTTAACTCACAGCACTTGGAAGCAGCTGAAACTGCAGTATAGAGCGCTACATCAAACATGTTGTTGCTATTCTGTTTCAAGGATGGTCGAAGCGGCTAATGATGGCGGCTGACTTAGGGCACATTGAAGCAATATAGGGCGACAAAGCTCATAAGGATGGGCCTTCCATGACAACCTGAAGGCAATTTGTGTGGCGATGTGGTCGCCATCCCTGCATGTGGCCTGTTGGTGCTATGTTGGTGGTATGGACGCGTGCTAGGACCGATGACACGCTGGCTACCCTGCTGGCAGGGGGCTCTCTGTTTATGCAGGGGACGCCATTCACCAGCTGGAGACAAGCGTATGAGGGTAGAAAGCCAGAGGTGTCAATTCAATTTGCCTAGAGTGGCCCAACTTGGAGCAGGAAGCCCGCGGTGAGCTGCCCAACTCTGCGTCCAGGCGCTTAACCGGGTCCAGGGGTTGAAAGACAGGGTCATCAGATGGTGGTGGGTCTTCGTTGGGAGGGTGGTGTACTACCATCTCACAAAACCCCCAGTGGGCAGGACCAGGAGGTAAATGGATGTGTCATGTCCTGCCCCAAGCTGCAGAATCCAGCGGAATTCATTGTAGGAAGATTAATCATTAATTTGGTAAATGATACCCTAATAGACCTCAAACCCCAGCAGACGTCCTCAAACAAAGCAGTGTGCTTAACCCCTTCCATGCTCATGACGAGCTGAGCTCGCCGTGACCACACCCGTTTTCATTGCTGTCTAGCACAGCAGGGGAAACTCTCAAGCAGTGATGAGGTTAAGGCCTTTGTGGTGATGGCTTCCGGTGCAGTGTTGGATAGAGAGAACTGTGTCTTTTATCTTCACTGGTATGTCCCCTTTCAACCCTAAGGGCTGTATTTATAGCATTCTGTTGTAGGGCCCCTCCACCAAAGTGAATGGGCAGGAAGGCACCATTTTTATGCAATACGGTGCATTCCTGTCTTTTCTCCCTGCACTGGCGCCGTTTTAGCCGCCTAGAGCCAATGCAGGCCCCCTTGCACCATGATGAACGTCTGCCTCCGTTGCCTGCAAGATTGTTTGTGTGCGGGAAGGGACACCTTCCTGAAAAAAAACTAATCAAAGAGGCGTTTTCCTCTTTCTATGTGTGCTGCAGAATGGAACGCACATGGAAGGAGGAAGAAATGAGGAGAAATCAACCTATTCCTCCTCGTTGCGCCTCATCTCTGGGGGTGCACAGATGTGATGCTTTCCCAAGTTCACAACGCTGTGTTAATCTGGGGCTGCGTCACATCCCATGGGTCTTGTTTGGGAAAACCCACTGTATCGCCTCCTGAATGCAGAGTAAGGTGACTCAGCGATTTGCGCTGCATCGCCTTAGTCATGATTTAGGAGGTCACTCAAAGCCACGCAGGGTGGCCTTATCTGGCTTCACACATCTTTATGAGAGCCCTGCGTCACACATGTCCAAAGTGATGTAGGGCTCCCATAAAGAAGCCCCTAACACTTTAGCTTCATCCAGAAAGACACCTGCTCCAGATCTGCACTGAGGCGCACAAATGTACCAAGTAACTGATATTACTTGCTGCCAAATAATGGTATTTGTATTGTTGGCCTTTGAAGGATGAAAGGCAAAGTTGGACCTGTGAACTTTTGAAAAGAAATCTCGGTCCAGATTTACAAGGGTTTCGCATTGAGTTTGTGTTACTTTTCTAACACAGACCTGACACATAATCGCTTTGGTTTTTATAGAGCAACAAAAATTGCTTTGTAATACAAAAACAAATGCAGCACATTGTGCTACCCTGCTTTACTGTGCGGCACGGAGGTGTTCAATGTGTGGTGCATGGGCGTTCTCATGCATTTACTTATGGGATTTGACGCAAACCCCTATAAGGAGAGCCTTCAGAACATGGATTAGCGTCAAAATCCTGCACCTACCAGAGGCAGTGCAATGAGGAGAAATATTTGTATTTCTCCAAATGTCTTCCTCTTTGCATGTTTGCTGCTTTCTGCTCATAAATGAACGGGAAATAAGAGTCTCAGGTCGTATTATACCAGATCATCAAAAAAGAAGGAGCGATAGAGGGACACAGACCAGGTCACCCTCCATTCACTGAACCGTGCAAAACGTGCCCGGATTATAATGAGCACCATGCACTTTCAAGATCCCAGGGCAGTCTTTGTACTTTCTGACCTCTCACACCATTTTCTGGTTCTGTGTATGATTTGAGAGTATGTATGGTGGACTGACAAACTTAAAAAAATTCAGAGTACAGAACACTTGAAACTGGGCAGGGCTGGTAATTGGGCGGAGCCAGCCTTTGGCAGAGATTGGCTACAAAGACTGCCCAGGTATTTTGAAAGTGTATAGTGCTATATTTATAATCAGGTCACTTTTTGTTTCGTATTACACTAGAACCAGTTTTTAGTTGTGCAGCGGATCTAAGTAGGAGCCTTTAAACCTAGTTAGTGGAAATACTCGGCCACATGGGAATGTATAAACCACAAATCACAACCATCACACAATTGATATTTTCTGTGCCTGGGAGAATGAATATTTTCTTTGAGCCCCATTTAACAATAATATTATAAGCTGACAAATGGAAAATAAAGAAAAAACGATCTCACCTATCTGATGAGTAACTAAGGTGTTCTTAGCGCACATTACAATATTAATGTGAGATTCCTCTCGAAGAAAATTATTAACACTAGGAAGAGAAAAGAACAACTGTTTTGAAATTGTATACAAACTCATACACCTTTGAATGTAGAATACACAAGGCAAAAGATTTGGGGGCTTATTTACAAGACCCTTGCGCCGCCAAACGTCACTTTTTTTGGAGGCTCCACCGTGCAGAGTGCCGACCCATATCTACGAGGCCGCGCAAAGCTACTCTGCGCCACTTGTCATGGCCTTGTAAATATGGAGTAAGGCCACGCAGCACAAGTCATAGCGTTGCCTTACACTGTGTGAGGGGGCATGCCATGGCTGCTGTGGTGGGTGTTCCTGCGCAACACCCATGGGGACACAACCTGGGAATGCGTCAGAACTGTACGCCTCCCCAAGGCAGGCGTAAGATGGAAAAAATATCTTTATTTCTCCTCATTGTTTCCTCTTTCTATATGTGCTGCTTTCTGCAGCACATTAAAGCAGCACATATAGAAAGAGGAAGCATTATATTCTGCAGCACATATGGAAAGAGGAAAAAGCCTCGATGGATTGTTTTTTGTGCAGGAAGGTGTCCGTTCCTGCACAAAAAAATAATGCCAACAACGCAGACACCCTTGCTCCATTGGTATCCGCGCCTCCCATGTGACCTTACAAAAACTATCCTGACCACAACGCAGACACCCTTTCTCCACGGCACAAGGGGTCCTGTGTTGGCGCTAGGCGCTACAAAGCGTAGCAGCGCTAGGATGGAGCAGAGCTGCCCCATTTCTATGAGGTTACGACTCCGCCGAGGTCTCTACAGTTCATGAACCTTTATCGTAAATCTGGACCTAAATCTTGTGGATTACATAGATTTCTGCTGCACGTGCTTTAACCCACTGAGCTGGTTTACCAACAAGACACGCCCATCCTCTACTCGAGGCTCATTAGGAAGTCAGTCAGGCAGACTCAAACAATTATTTTGTATTCCTGAAACCATGATTGCCACTTCCCATACAAGAAACTGAGATTAGACATTCTACCTCAATATATCTATTTCTCTGCCGGAAGGAAGCTAGCAATGTGCTGCCTTCCCATTTTTAGATAAGCAAGATTACCATATCATGTAAACATTGCATCTGAAGCCGCCCGCGCTAGAGAGGCACCTCTTGTAACATTTATGCTAGCCCCCGGGCAGGTGTTCTTAAATTCCTTCATCTGCTTTTCAGATCTTTTCTGCTCAGTATTTATTCATCGGCCCCACAGGCGGGAACCAGGCATGGAAATCGAGCTGAACAGCCAGCACCAGCCTTTTTCACGGGTTATTTGCCGCTGTAAAATAGTCAATAAAAAGTGGCTGTGTCGATTTCCGTCGGCAGGCCATTAATGGAAGTGGAGGGCCAATAAAGAGTCAGTGTGGCCAGCAATGTCAGGGTGCTATCTGGACAAAGCGGGATGGAGGTCTCTCTCTTTAAATTCAATAGTTGTGTTTCTTGACACTACAAACCAGCAAGGTGTAATAATCCTAAAGTCACATCCACACACCAGTGTGGTACGACGAATCCCCGCGTCCCCATGCACGTGCCTTGTATTCTTGTAATGCAGAATGCAAGCTTCCGCCTGGTGATCGATACAAGATGGCGTCCGCGGACCTTGGCGGGTGGGCGGGAGCGGCCTTCGCTGTTGACGAGCCTGTGCCTGGCGGTTTCCCCGTAGAGTGGTCCCAGATTCCCCGAAGCCTTGATTTCTTCGAGTGACGAAGAGTGTGGTCCCGAACAGGCGGTAATTGGTGCACGTTGGCAGGCAGGGCCGCTGATGTTGCCTTCCTTGGGCAGATCGATAGGTCGCGCGCTTTGAATACGGAGGGGGAGAAGCCGCCATCCACCGAGCTTGTCTAGCACTGTTTCTACGGTTGAACCAGCATGGTAGAAAATCCTAAACCCTGAAGGGCAGATGTATCATTCAATCGCGTCGCCCTTGCGTCGCGCACCAGGCCCAATGGGGATGCAGCTACTAAGTCAGATTTGTAAAGCCATGCAAGGCTACCTTTAATAAATCCAGAGAAACCACTGTTGTGTTACTCTGCAGCCTTACATGGGTGGAATGTGTGTGTTCCCACATCCACCCATGGTTTCTGTCGCATTTTCAGCTTTACCATTACTGGTAGGCTTGGGAATGTGTCAAAATGCCTCGCCTCCCCAGGTGAGGCGCACCAAGGAGAAACCTCTTTATTTCTCCTTGTTTTTTCCTCTTTCTGTGTGTGCTGATTCTGCAGCACACACATGAAGAGGGAATTACTCAGTGGATACGTTTTGTGCAGGAAGGGGTCCCGTTATAGTGTTTTATTTAAGAATAGGTGCCCATGAGCTTGAAATGCTTACCACCTTTATATTTTGAGTAGTTTAGTTATGCTTGGGACAGAGTTTCCATTCAAAATGTATTTTTTGATTTGATAATAGCTTTTGACCCTGTGGACAAATTTGAAAGAAACTTGGCAATCCTCTTACATAGTCAGTAAGTCCTGGCATGACGAGTTTCTTGAAGATCTGTTCGCGGGGAAAAAGTCAAGGTGATCCTATAAGAAATCTTTCTCCCATCTGCAGGCCAATGGCGGAACAGATTTGCACCAATCCAAGAACTTAGCTCAGATCATGCTCCTTTTTTAGGTCTCGCCTGTCGATGCGCATGCGCATCGAGCAAGCAAGAGTATTGGGACTTATCCACTCTTTATCCACTGCAAGGAATTGTGGCGATTCCTTGCAGTGCCCGTGACTTTTAAGCTCAATGCGCATGCGCATTGAGCTTAAAAGCGCGTGCACGTCCGTCTTGGTTTACCCGCTCCGCCCCCTCCCCTTCCCGCCGTCTCGCATTTCCCCTGCCGCATCAAAGGCTTTCACGGCCGGCCGGCCATGCTTTCAGTTTCACGACCGGCCGGCCGTGTGAATTACATTCCAAAGCCCGCTCTCCCTGCTCTGCCCCCTGCTCCGGCCGAGACGCATTTCTCCTCCCTCCTCCCCCCTCCTGGGTCAGGTTACCCTGCTTTCTCTTTCGTTTTTTTTTCACTTGCCACCCCTACAGCCGCCCCCTCCCCTTCCCGCCGTGTCGCATTTCTCCTCCCCCCTCCCCTCTCTTCCCTCCGTCTTCTTTGTTTATTTTACCCGCTCCGCCCCCTCCCCTGCCCGCCGTGTCGCATTTTTTTTTAAATCCCCACTTCCCCCCTACCCCCCATCAATGCCAACACTGACGCCGTGCTCTGCTGCTTCCTCTTTCCCCCGCCATTGCTTGCCTGTCTCCCCGCACTCTTCCGGTCGTTGCTGTTGTGGTTATCACTTTTTAGGCTAATCCAGTTTTGCACCTTACGCTGTTATCACCTCTAACATACGGGACATATATTTCTCCATACAACCTCCCTTGTTTTCTTGAGGCTAGACTGCAGTAAGTCTTCAGAATGCACTATTTGTTACAAATTACATTACATTTAATTTAAGAGCCGTGTGACTGGAAACATGCAAAGAACGCGGCAAACATGGAGATGCTATCTGCCTCTAAAAGCGAGAGAATGCAGCTCTGAATAAATTGCCAGCAAGCCGCAGTAACCGCAGTGAATTTCACAGAGTTCTATCGTAATCAGCACGCGCGCCCTCAAGCAGGTGTTCAATTCCCCCGTCATTTAGGAGGAAGGAGACGAAGATGGCAAAATATCCAATTTAGGAGGTATTTTTCAATTCAATGTTTTTGTGACTCGCCCTAAATGTATAAAAGTCTGAGGCAGGCTGCACTCACATGAACATCATGGAAGCACCAGATGCCTTTAACCCGGCCGTGTCTCCAGAGATGACTGAACCAATTTGCGTTGTTGCATGTTTATCATGAGTGAAAGGATAATGTCCGATAGCATTAGGCTCGGCGCATGCGTCCGTCCAGCACCTGCTCGGACTCTAGTTTCTTGCAATCGATCCCCTCTCACCGTCTTACATCTTTGTCTCTCCCTTCACCATCATTTATTTTCATTACGTAACTTTCTGTACCTGGCTTTTTCATTTTTTTTTTTCTTCGTTGTCTGCCGTGCCTGTTCTCTTCCTCCCTCTCTCCAGTTATCTGACTTGCCTACCGCTACCTTCAAACGTGGCTGGCACAGGTAAAAGCGGTGAGGTGTGGCGTTGGGGGAAAGTCGGCAGACGACCGGATAGGTAAAATTACATAAATAAATTAATAAATAAAAAAATAAAACCACATCAATTGCCCTCGACGCATCTGAAAATATGAGACTGTGTGAAATACACATTACTAAGGCCTCTGGAAGGGGTACTGGTCTTTGGAGTGTCTCAATCACTCCCGCTCTCCGCTTCACTCACCCTCAACCCCTCACTCACCCTCACTCTCACTCATCCTCACTCACCCTCAACCCCTCACCCACCCTCACTCACCCTCAACCCCTCACCCTCACTCACTCACCCTCAACCCCTCACCCTCAACCCCTCACTCACCCTCACTCTCACTCATCCTCACTCAACCACCCTCAACCTCACTCACCCTCAACCCCTCACCCTCAACCCCTCACCCTCAACCCCTCACCCTCAACCCCTCACCCTCACTCACTCACCCTCAACCCCTCACCCTCAACCCCTCACCCTCAACCCCTCACCCTCAACCCCTCACCCTCACCCTCAACCCCTCACCCTCAACCCCTCACCCTCAACCCCTCACCCTCAACCCCTCACCCTCAACCCCTCACTCACCCACCCTCACTCACCCTCACTCACCCTCACTCACCCTCACTCACCCTCACTCACCCTCAACCCCTCACTCACCCTCACTCATCCTCACTCACCCTCAACCCCTCACCCTCACCCTCACCCACCCTCAACCCCTCACCCTAACTCACACTCACCCTCACTCACCCTCACCCTCACTCACCCTCACTCTCACTCACCCTCAACCCCTCACTCACCCTCAACCCCTCACTCACCCTCAACCCCTCACTCACCCTCACTCACCCTCACGCACCCTCACCCACCCTCACCCTCACTCACCCTCAACCCCTCACCCTCACACAGTGCAATAGGTCTCAGAGCATTTGAGTTAGAGCTTTTAGAATTGTTTATGGCTTTTTTTATTTGTAATTCTTTAGCATTGGCTACAGGAAACAAAAACGCTAAAGATTTACAAAAAAACCCATAAACAATTCTAAAAGCACTAACTCTAATGCTGCGAGACCTATTGCATTTCCAATGCTTGTTTTGTTTGGTGTAAATCTATTCAGTAGTTTTTGAGATTAAAGCATTTTTAGTAGTTCCCAAGCGAGCTTTAAACGGTTGACACTTTTTTACATCTCTGCTATTTTGAATACATAAATAATTCATGAGTCCAGCAATTTAAAAAAAATTGAGGGATCTCATTGGACGAAGCACCCCTTTGCTCCCGTTGTAAATTTGGGTTCCTTGGATGTTGAGTTGGATTTGCGGATAAACTGGTGAAATGTTGTGTGTGCGGCAACGATTTCAGGATAGGGGCACAATTAATACGCGTCATAACTCAAGATGTCTGCCAAAACTGCAAAAACACAATTTTGGCAATACCATAGAAACACAAAAACAGTTATCAGGAGAACAAACTGGCGGGTGGCACAAGATGTGGTGTGCATTGTGTGCTTTGTTAATCAAGTTTGTTTGCTCCAGTACCTTTCAAAGGGGTGCTCAATGGTCAGATGTTGTTGGCAATCAATCCCATGGAGCTGCTGGCAAAAACTGTGAGGATTCTGGGTAGAGTGGCAGTGCCAGTCTTGTGCTGAATCCGAGTTGCTTCCATCAGCGACTACCATGACTCTGCACAATATGCCACAATATGACTGCAGTACAAAAGGGGGTGGTGATGGACGGAGCATCTGAACCAATCACCCACTCACATCCAGTCACAGATCTGCGTTTAATCCATCACTGTTCTTTAGCTCACTCCACCACCCCAGTTCAGACATGGCTATATGCAAATCAGTCTGACCCTGTGCATCATGGGAACAGTCCAGCCCGAACTGCCAAGCCAGGACCTCCCTGGACCGGAATCAAGCTTCCGAGGACCGGTTTCTGGCATTCCAGCCGTCTTCAGCCCGGCTTGCTTGAATCCAGTGGCAAAGTGAGCAAGGGACTCACGTCTGAGCATACCCTGCCACACTTATGGCGGCCAAAAGCGGTACAAAAGGGGGTGGTGATGGACGGAGCATCTGAATCAATCAAACACTCACACCCAGTCAAAAGATCTGGGTTTAATCCATCACCGTTCTTTAGCCCACTCTGCCACCCCAGTCCAGACATGGCTATATGCAAATCAGTCTGACCCTGTGCCTCATAGGAACAGTCCAGCCCGAACTGCCAAGCCATTCCTTCCCTGAACCAGAAACAAGCTTCCTAGAACCGGTTTCGTCTTCAGCCAGGCTTGCTTGAATCCAGTGGCAAAGTGAGCAAGGGACTCACGTCTGAGCATACCCTGCCAACTTGCGGTAAAAAAGGGGGTGGTGATGGACGGAGCATCTGAACCAATCAAACACTCACACTCAGTCAACAGATCTGGGTTTAATCCATCACCGTTCTTTAGCTCATTTCCTTTTTTCTCTTTTAGAAGGAGCTGAAACCACCAGATCTATGTGTAACAAACGCTGCAGTACCTTTTTGCCTGTGTTTTTTTCCATCCCCTAATTACTGATTCTTGTCCCAGGTTTTTTCTTTGGAGAATTTTTCCTAAAATCTTGATTTCATCCTTTGTTTCCAGAGTTCCGCTCCACATGGATCCATTCCTCACAACCTCCGGTCCAGGATTTGTGAGTGCCAGGCTCCTGTACAATTCTCAATCTTGGATATCCTGTCACCCTGGACATTTTTAATGCTTCTGGTGTTTTTTAGCTCCTGTTAGAGACCCTTCTAGGAGACACTTGTTGCTTCCACATGGTATCTGTTCGCGTTCACCAACACTGTGTCTACTGGAGTCAGCTTCTGATAGAAAATGCTTAAAAAGACATAGGAAACACGTGTATATACAAAGTCTCTGAAAAACTGTGTTAATTATATGTTTAACTCATAAGGCATTAACTTATATATAAAACAAACCTCATAAATTCCCTTAAAACAGAATTGAAGTGATCTCATAATTACAAGACAAAACAAAAAAAACAGAATCTGGCTAGCTGTGGTTAGCTGAACAAACCATAACTCATGCTTCGCCATATCAACCATAGGATGCATCCCAGTGCCCATGGAGAATGTGATTTTGGTACCTTCAAATACTTTATGAGGCCAGGCACTGTCCTAGAGCAACCCAATGAGTTTGTTCTACTGGTCTGGATTTCAACAGTTTTTTAAGGCTTTTGGAAGAAGGGCTGTTGAAGCTCTTCTAAAGGTATGTGTCTTGAACATTCCTACACTTGGGGCTTAATTTACAAAAATTTGGCGCAGGGCTGCGCCACACGTCACTTTGCTGCATCTCTGCATCACAAGAACAGGACAGGAATGTTCCGTCTCTATGAGGTCCTTTCCTCTTACACTGCTCTGGCTCCCAAATGACTCCTAGCTCCACCGTAGACACCCTTCCCCCATGGTGCAACGGCGCCTGTGTTGAAATCAGATTGTTTTTCTGCAGGACGGGACACCTTCCTGCACAAAATCAACCGTTACACCAGCCCTGGGGAGACATAGGTGTTTGATGCATTAGCAGATTTCCGCTATGCTGTAAATCTAGGAATGCGTCCGAACCCATGAGTGTTGCGTGGGAACGCCCATCTTACCGCCCATGGCACGCCTCCCCGGAGCAGTGGGAGGCAATGCAGCGGCCTGCACTGTCACCTTGCACCATATCTACGAGGCCATGAAAAGCCACACAGAGTGGCGCTCTGTAGCCTCGTAGGTCAGGGGCTGCACTGTGCGCAGTTGCAACATCCACAGAAGTGACGTTCCAGTGGTGCACCGGGCTTGTAAATAGGCCCCTTGGTGCACATGGACTTGGGTCTGTACCAGCCGTGGCCGCTAGTGGGAGTACCGGACGGGCGGTGACGTGGGGAAGGGGAGGGGCAGGGTGGGGGTAGTAATGTACTGATTACGCACCTTAACAGGTAAGTAAACATATAAATAAATAAAACAAATTAAGTTGTGCACACTGCATCACCAAATGCGATGCAGTGCGCGCAACAAAATTTGTTTTATTTTTTTATATGTTTACTTACCTGTTACAGTCCGTAATCCATACATTACTACCCCCCACCCTGCCCCTCCCCTCCCCACGTCACTGCCCGCCCGGTACTCCCACTGCCGGCCGCGGCTGGTCTGTACATGTGAATGTTCAAAGGGAAGGTGAAAAGTAAGCCCTGGAAAGCATATTTTGCTCCCAGATAAAGCACTACTATTGAACATATATAAACCTTACCTTAGGACTATATGGCATGGCCCCTATTGGTTTCCCTCTCCTTGACACCTGTGGGTACAGTTTCAACACAGTTACATTCGGGATCCTTACAATGAATTAATTTGTTAATGATATCAACAATTTGAGAATGGTCAGGTTTGCAATGATAGTCGGTATTATCGAACAGACCAGACACTTAATCAACACAAGGATTAAGAATGTTGGTCAAAAATGTTTTATTACGGCTGATAATTTTATGGAAATTTCATTTGTAGAATTTCTGCCGGATATCACCTTGCTGAGTCTGGAACACACAACTCAAACCAATGTTTGTTGCTTGGCACGTCCCCTCTCCTATGGAGGCTGTGAAGCTGCAGTACAAAAATCAATTCAATTCACATGGGTTTTAAATGTGTATCTTTTTTTTAAGAAATGGTTAGTTTTATTTTTTAAACCTGTCTAGTTGTATTTGATTGTACTCCTTCTACAAGTTTTCTCTGAAACGTTTACCACAAATTAATACCCCACAATGAGCTGTATGAAAGCATGTCTGTGTCTTTAAAAAGAAACTCACAGAAGCTAAAGTATTCTGACCATATCTTTGGGCTCGCCCTGTCCGGTGGAATTTAAGGGATAAAGTTGCTTCAGGTGGCGCAAAAGCTTTTCCGCGTTCTAATTGATTAATGTTATCAAATATTCCTTAACCTTATCTGGGCAATCAACAAACTTCCCCTATAAAGACTGATTTAAGGTGGAGAAAGAGATTCGTGATGTTATGGCCGGGCAGTTCATCAGGGCTAGATATGGTATTTCATAATGTCAAGATGAGCAGGTCACTGCTGAAAGGTTCAGCTTGCTTGGAGGTTCCAAGTCAAGCTTGTGGTATTTCCTTTTTAAAGGGCACATTGTAACCATGGATACATCTCAGGTTGGGGTTAAGGGGGGGGGGTCTGGACTTGTAGAGGTGCCCATCGACTTCCCCAGACATTACTGGCAACTGCTTCTAAGCCAGGGTCTCAGGACGCGGACTGTGGAAAGGATGCTTCTAGGCGCCACCCACCCTCTTGCTATTTCCAAAATCCAAATCAGAAAGGATCATGTTGAACGAACAAAGAGCCAATAGTAGTGCTGATCACCAGAGCTGCAACACTGCTACTGCACCCAGCACAAGAACCACCACAAAAAATAACTAAAAATAATAACAATAAGGTGATTGGTCCCTATCAGATTCAAATTAAACTATCAAACGATCAGATTTGACATTTATAATAAACAATATGAAATTGATGTGAACAATATGTGTGCCGAAGTATGAGGTGACTCGAGTAATATTAAAATAATCGATGCATCTACAGGATTTGGAATCACTGGTTTTGCTTTTGCTTGATGCGAGTCAGCTGGGATCGGTGACACCATTTAATGTATGGATGTGTTCAGACGTCTCTTTTCGATTTTCAATTTGCAGAAGCGAATGGGCATGCTGTGATGCTCGGCTCTTCAATTCAGCTTGAATTTTAAACATAGGATAAACACAGGCCATTACAGGGCACACAGAAAAATTAATTCTCACCTTTAGAGCTGTGCTCTTAAAACAATTTAAATACATGATTCTTCTGCACAATGTCCATGCCGTTTGTTGTGCACTGCGGGAGCCATTTCTTGGTAATTGTTTGAAAGCTAATGATGTATAGAAGGGTGTTGTGACTGACTTCATCCTGCCCGCACAGCTTTGGCGATGTCGGGGTCACTACTTTAGCATCACTACCTAGCGATGACGAAATTAAAGCAGAATTTCTGGCAAGGTTATATGATGGTCGCATAGTAAACCTCTGTAGAAGTTAACTTTACTCGTAAATTGAAATAACAAAGTAAGTAACTTTAGCACTTAGACTAAGGTAGAATCAGAAAGACAGTACTTAGGGTTTTAAGTACACTGCATTTGAAAACAAAGCATCCATTTATGCCTGCCTTTTTCCATGTCTTTTAAATGCCACACATCTTAGAATCAGAAAATAGTGTGTCTTGAGCATAAAGATCAAAGCTAAAAGAAGAAAATGCTATGTTCCCAAATTGTGGCTTTCAGAAAATTGAAGATATTTACAAAATTGTCTTGATGCAGCACAGCCTTTAATTATGGGTCTTGTCCGAAAAACAACGCAATGAGTGACTTTAATGTCTTGGAGGACAGAAGGTTATTATTGTCGGAACAAGGACTTTAGTCTGTGATTATTAACGATGCGTGGGTGAAAAGGTGATCAGAATAAAAGTTGGAAGTCAAGGACCGTCACTCGTTGGAAGCACTCAACTGATGAATACAATGGGGCTTATTTCTGAGGCCTTGCAACACTTTTGTGTTGCGGGTGCGTCACTTTTTGTGATGCTCCGGCGGTGTAAAAATGCGCCACCTTGCGCCCTATTTACAAAGTGAGGCATCTAGGCAGTCGCATCACTTTGTACACCCCTGTGCTACATTACACCTGCGTCAGGTATAATGTATGCAGGGTGGGCGTTCCCCGGAATCAAAGCCACGTAGAAGTGGCACATTGAAAACTCCTTGTGACATGATGCGTCATACAGTAAATATAGCGCACCGATGGTGTCGCAAGGAGGGCGAACTGAGAAGTGTTGCATCTCTGCTTTGTCGCAGCAAAGCAACACTTCTGATAAAGAAGGCACAATATAATTTGGGTGAGATATAAGCTCAGAACACATTAGCCGATTGCAAGAGGGGTCTCAGGCCATAAGTGGCTTACCCATCAATCTATACTGTATTCCAGCTATAATTTGCATTTTTCTACAAGGGACGGATGGAAGTCTGCACATTTCTTGCTTGTGATGGTTGTAGCTTTGGTCACAAGCAAGGATTTCCTTGTGACCTTGTCACCCCAACAAGAGTTTGTATGAACGTGATCCACAGGTATAGTGTCTCAGGCTGGAAGTTAGATTCTTTCTCCATCTGCAGGTATGACATCTGATGCACTGAGTCGTATTTACAAGAAACTGACAGAGCGCGGTGTTACGCCTAAATTAGTAACGCATCGCTCTGACAGTTTCAAAACGCAGGGATGTACCATCTTCACATATGGCGCATCCCTGCGTTAACCCTAGCGCTGGTGTTAAAAAAGCAGCTTAGTACCAGCGCAGGCACCCTGACGCCATTTTGCTACGGTGACCTCGCTCCAGGATTCAATTGTATACGTGGAGGAAGAGACATCTTCCTACACACAAAAAATCTTTACAGGCGATTTAATTTATCTATGTGTGCTGCAGAATACAGCGCACATGAAAAGAGCAAAGTACAAGGAGAAAAAAACATTTCTCATATGGCCTGCTTAAGACCAGGTATTCCCTGGAGGTATTTTGGGCGTTGCCTCATACCGTATAAATATGTGGGCAGCGTAAAAAAGCAATGGGTTTTGCGGAGGAACACCCACTGCAACACCCATTGCATGCCCCTTGGCTGCGTGAACAGGGTCCGCCTTGTATATTAGGTGAAGGAGTTAACACCACCAGAACACTGGAAAAAGTGATGTTCAGGTGGCATTAACTCCTTGTAAATATGCCCCTCTGTGTCTTCATTAACCCTGAATCTTCCCTGCAGCGATTCACAGGAAACTCTCTGTAGTAGCAGGACTTCACCTGCAGCAATTCATGGGGAACTCTCTGTAGCGGGACTTCACCTGCAGCAATTCACAGGGAACTCTCTATAGCAGGACTTCACCTGCAGCGACTCACGGGGAACTCTCTATATCAGGACTTCACCTGCAGTGACTCACAGGGAACTTTCTATAGCAGGACTCCACCTGCAGTGACTCACGGGTAACACTCTGTAGCAGGACTTCACCTGCAGTGACTCACGGGGAACTCTTTATATCAGGACTTCACCTGCAGCGACTCACGGGGAACTCTCTATAGCAGGACTTCACCTGCATCGACTCACGGGGAACTCTCTATAGCAGGACTTCACCTGCAGCGATTCATGGGGAACTCTCTAAAGCAGGACTTCATCGGCAGCGACTCACGGGGAACTCTCTGTACCAGGACTTCACCTGCAGCGATTCACGGGGAACTCTCTATAGCAGGACTTCACCTGCAGCGACTCACGGGGAACTCTTTATATCAGGACTTCACCTGCAGCGACTCGCGGGGAACTCTCTATAGCAGGACTTCACCTGCATCGACTCACGGGGAACTCTCTATAGCAGGACTTCACCTGCAGCGACTCACTGGGAACTCTCTATAGCAGGACTTCACCTGCAGCGACTCACGGGGAACTCTCTATAGCAGGAGTTCACCTGCAGCGATTCATGGGGAACTCTCTATAGCAGGACTTCATCTGCAGCGACTCACTGGGAACTCTCTGTAGCAGGACTTCACCTGCAGCGACTCACTGGGAACTCTCTATAGCAGGACTTCACCTGCAGCGACTCACGGGGAACTCTCTATAGCAGGAGTTCACCTGCAGCGATTCATGGGGAACTCTCTATAGCAGGACTTCATCTGCAGCGACTCACTGGGAACTCTCTGTAGCAGGACTTCACCTGCAGCGATTCACAGGAAACTCTCTATAGCAGGACTTCACCTGCAGCGACTCACGGGGAACTCTCTATAGCAGGAGTTCACCTGCAGTGATTCACTGGGAACTCTCTATAGCAGGACTTCACCTGCAGCGACTCACGGGGAACTCTCTATAGCAGGACTTCACCTGCAGCGACTCACGGGGAACTCTCTATAGCAGGACTTCACCTGCAGCGACTCACGGGAAACTCTCTGTAGCAGGACTTCACCTGCAGCGATTCACTGGGAACTCTCTATAGCAGGACTTCACCTGCAGCGACTCACGGGGAACTCTCTGTAGCAGGACTTCACCTGCAGCGATTCACGGGGAACTCTCTATAGCAGGACTTCACCTGCAGTGACTCACGGGGAACTCTCTATAGCAGGACTTCACCTGCAGCGACTCACGGGGAACTCTCTATAGCAGGACTTCACCTGCAGCGACTCACTGGGAACTCTCTATAGCAGGAGTTCACCTGCAGTGATTCATGGGGAACTCTCTATAGCAGGACTTCATCGTCAGCGATTCACGGGGAACTCTCTATAGCAGGACTTCACCTGCAGCGATTCACAGGAAACTCTCTATAGCACGACTTCACCTGCAGCGACTCACGGGGAACTCTCTATAGCAGGAGTTCACCTGCAACGACTCACTGGGAACTCTCTATAGCAGGACTTCACCTGCAGCAATTCATGGGGAACTCTCTATAGCAGGAGTTCACCTGCACCGACTCACAGGGAACTCTCTGTAGTAGGACTTCAGGGAACTCTCTATAGCATGACTTTACCTGCAGCAATTCACAGGGAACTCTCTATTGCAGGACTTCACCTGCAGCGATTCACAGGGAACTCTCTATAGCAGGGCTTCATCTGCAGTGACTCACAGGGACGCATATAGCAGGAGTTCACCTGCACCGATTCACGGGGAAATATGTATAGCAGGACTTCATCTGCAGTGACTCACAGGGACGCATATAGCAGGAGTTCACCTGCACCGACTCACGGGGAACTCTCTATAGCATGACTTCACCTGCACCGACTCACGGGGAACTCTGTATAGCAGGACTTCACCTGCACCAACTCATGGGGAACTCTCTATAGCAGGACTTCACCTGCGGCAACTCGCTGGGAACTCTCTATAGCAAGACTTCACCTGCACCGACTCATGGGGAACTCTCTATAGCAGGACTTCACCTGCACGGACTCATGGGGAACTCTCTATAGCAGGACTTTATCTGCAGTGACTCACGGGACGCATTTAGCAGGATTTCACCTGCAGCGACTCCCAGAGAACTCTCTATAGCAGGAGTTCACCTTCAGCGACTCACAGGGAACTCTCTACAGTAGGACTTCACCTGCAGGGATTCACGGGGAACTCTCTGTAGGAGAGTAGGGTCTGCTATCCTATGGTCACCCCAAATTTTTGCTTTTTGCTTCACTGGTTTTCGACTTAATGTGGCTGTGGGCCTGCTAATCAAACCCACAGCCTGCTGTTCTCTCTCTAAATTCACATACATGTACTATAGGTACATAACCCAATTGGAACTGGACTCCTTGTCAGCCCCTGTACCATGCACTATAGGTGCTCAGGGCATAGGTGCCAAAAAGGCCAACCAGTGGCTGCAGCATATCTTTTGCCACCCCTGGCTGGTACTTAAATCGACACAACTGGCTGATCACTCAGCTGAGCCTGTCTGCAGCTGTCGGGACCAATTCCCTTAGCTGTTCCGGGATAATGCCAAACCATATACTATTAAGTGCATTATGATCCTCGCGGTTATATGTTAACTTTGGTTTGGCTTTATCAAAACATGTCGTGTAAGGTTTCATACGATTTGGAATACTATCCCCTCGATAGTCCGGTTGATGGGGATAGAATTCCACCCCTCTAGAGGGTGAAGACATGTTACTTTACTAAAACGGGGTTGATTTTTAAAAGAGCCTCAGATCCACAAAATGGATGCTTCTGCCACAGACACGAGTCTGACCTCCTGCTGCTGACCGAAACTCAGCAGAGGAGGCCTGGACAAAGGGTTTCCTGTCGCAGGGAGGTGTCACACCACCCCAGACAGGAGATAGTGGATTGTAGCAGGGAGGTTTGAAAGAAAACAGACACTGCCTGGGGAGCACAAGGCTTCCCCTTGCATAATCCGGCCAAACCGGTTCTGGGGCACACCAGCCCCAGTCCCAGCGCGGCCCTGGACAAAGGGAAAGGGGTGTATCCACCCCCTTCCTGGGTCCCACCCATAGGAGGGACCTAGCAGGATATCCAGCCCACCAGATTGGTATAAGAATGGGAGCAATGCCCAAGCATGCAGATAATCCTGATGAAACATAAGAAACGAAACTCTGGACCCTTCGACATCCTACTCGACGTAGAAGACTGAAGAATCTTGCTTGTGGTCAAGGAGTGACCACCCTGTGCAAACAGGCACCATCCAGCACCTTAAATCTTGCTTTGTTGCAGTTCCTGCCGGAACTCGAGCAACAGAGTTCGACAAGACCCAGCGTGCCTGCCTTCTATCAGCCCAATCCACAGTCCCTGCAGAGCTGAGACCCATGGAGGTGACCGGAAGCGTGGGGCCCGCCATCTTGGAAAGTCCAGGAGACGCTGACCGTGCAGCCCCCGAGTGACCCTCGAAGCTGTACACCGGTGTTTGAGAAGCCCCATCCCTGAGCCTCTCTTGCACCGAAGCTCACCCCTCCACACTTGATGAGTGCTGCGTGGGGCCCTTCTGCATCTTTTGGCTCAACGGATTGGCCCGGTCACTTGCCTGTTGGCTTGTGGCCCTGTGCCAATGAAATCCAAAATACGACTTGTGATTCTAGTTGCTCAAGACTAGCACCCGCTACCCTGAAAAGGAGCGCCCGCTCTGACCCTTCTGGTCCGAGTGCAACGCCATCTTTGAATCCTGCGTGGGTTGCCCTTGCCAAGGGTTGTTTGCTCCAATCCGGAAGCCGACACCGCCAACAGCGAGAACCTGTGTGGGGCAGCTCGTGATTCACTCCTGGACATCCTCGGTGCCCCAGAGTCCATGTGGCAGCGGAGAGAAGCGACCTGTCAGCGACCTGAAAGCGCCCGACATTGCCTGGTTCCTTCTGGTTCCACCCTGGTCACTGCAAAGTGACCCAGACTCTGTCCCCTCTGCTTTCAGATCATCTTTAACTTTGATCCACCCTTGGATCACACCGGACACTTCTCGTCTCGACGCCTGCAGCATCTTCAGCTTCAAGCACCAGCAACCTGCGTGACAAAACCCGACACTACTTCGCACCTGTGCACCCGCTTCCTGTGGGTGAGGTAACTCAGCAACGCCAGTGTTCCCACACTGGTACACACCTCTAGTGTATGTGTCTTAAGTTTGGTCCTTCTAGGTTGAGCGGAAGTATCTTTAAACAGTAACTTTATAACTTTTACGCACCATTGACTTTGCATTGGTGCATGCGTGTGCTTTAAGCGCTGCACCCGAGTCCCGCGGGCTTTTCCCGACTTCAGCATTGCTAGTCCCGACCAGTCCCAGCGATTCCCCAGGCCCTAGGCCTGACCACTGTTCGATTGGTATCTCTTATACCACTTTCTTAATATATGGTTTGAGTGGCCACCCGCCCTCATCCATAATTGTGCAACTTTCATATGTTATACTGTGCTTTTGTTTACACGCTTGTGCCCCTTTGCTCATATAAGAGTACTGGGGATTATTCTAGTAATAAATACATATATTTTTATAATATATACTTGTGTGGTGTCCTTTCATTTGATATTACAGGATTGTGATTGGTAAAACAGCTCGCTTAACACGACCTCTTGAGTTAAGTCTTTAAGGCTGCTTAGTCCATGCTACCCCTAGGATAGCTTGTCTATAAGGTTGACTTACAACCAGACACCATAAGGGATTGTTTGGACTGATACAAGGTGGTTCCAGAATTGGAAACATCATATATCAGGCCAACTTCTCACATTGGTGCGCAGCGGTGCGGATTTGAGCTTGCTGTTGTTTTACCATTGCAATCTTTATATCAAATTGAAAGATCACATCAAGTACCTTAGGTACATATAAAATCAAAAGCTTAGCATATTTAAGTTCTACTGAACTTAGTAGTTGTAGATCAAAGTGATTAGCACACCCTGCCTACAACTCACTAGCAAGGTACAGTAGGAAAACACTTATTGTAGGTAAGTGCACCACTTGCACCTCACTAGCAGTCATGTCTGACACAGGTGTAGCCTCTGGCTCTCAGCCTGTGACAGTTGACCCCACCAAGGCAACTTCCAGCTATGACAAACTTAGCCATAAAGACTTGGGTGCCTTATGCACTGCAAGAGGGCTAAAAAGGGGTCACAATCCCACCATTCCTTCCCTGATAGCCATCCTCGAAAAGGATGACTTAGATAAGGCGAGTACAGTTCCCTTAGATGTAGGAGATGGAGTGAACCCCCTGAGAATGAGGACACCCAAGTGGTGGACGTAGAAGAAGAGGAAGAAGAGGAGGAGGAGGGCTCTGAGGTACATGAGTCCCCTCGGGATCAGAGGGGTAACCAGGTACATGTTGGCAGGCTTAACCAGTCCAACTTGGACCTACATGGGAATGGAGAGGGCCAGCACCTCCCCAGACCATACACCATCATTCCCTTGGGTAATAGAAGAGTGAGATCCCCTTCCAGGGAGTCTAACATTTCTAGTGCCTCCAGGGAATCTCAAAGGGGAATGAATTCCCCCCAGAGGAAAGAGCATAGGGCCAGGATGAGGGATGTCCAACTTCAGATAGAGAGGGAAGAGATAGCCTTGGCTCAAGCTAAACTTGCTTTAGCAAGAGAACAAAGGTTGTGTGGATTCGATTCCACTGGTGGCAGCAATATTCCTAGAGAGAAAGACAGGGGCTATGATAAAAGAAACCTGACAAAAATTGTGCCCCCATACAAGGAAGGGGATGACATCCACAAATGGATGACTGCTCTGGAGAGAGCCTGCATGGTACAGCAGGTTCCTCAAGATCAGTGGGCTGCAATTTTATGGTACTCCTTTTCTGAGAAAGGAAGGGATAGGCTCCTCACAGTTAGACCTGAGGATGCCAAAAACTACTCTGTCCTGAAGAGTGCTCTTATTGAAGGGTTTGGCCTAACCACTGAGCAATACAGGTTGTTGTTAGGAGACACCCAAAAAGCACAGACTCAGGACTGGACTGATTTTGTTGATTGTGCCACTAAGGCTCTGGAGGGTTGGCTGCAGGGAAGTAAAGTCTCAGACTATACAGGATTGTACAATCTTATGATGAGAGAGCAGATCCTTAATAACTGTCAGAACCAGCTGTTGCATCAATACCTTATTGACTCTGATCTGACCTATCCCCAAGAATTGGGAAAGAAGGCGGACAAATGGGTCAGAACAAGGATTAAGCAGAAACCCCAAAACCATGGTGGTGACCAGAAGAAAACAGACCAGAAGGGTGGGGATAAGAAAGAAAAAGAAAAAGACCAGAAGTCTTCTTCAGGCCCACAAAATTCTAATAAGGAGGGTGGTTCCCAAAATGGTAACAAAAAGAAGAAGAATGATGGCCCAAAGAAACCTTGGTGCAATACTTGTAAATCAGTTTCACACTGGGGTAGTGAATGCACCAAGAAAAATCCAGTCCCTACCACTGCAGCCCCTAAGGCACCTGCATCCCCTAGTACAGTCAGCAGTGGTAGTACACAACCAAAGGGTATAGTAGGGTTAACCCTGGGTACTGAGATGGAGTCTGGCCTAGTCAGAATCCCTACTCAGGCAGTTCTGCTTTATGATGTGGACTTATCTTTGTCCACTACTGTGAGTCCCAGTAACCTGGGCAAATATAGGCAGACACCTTTGATTAATGAGAAACTGGCTCAGGCCTACAGGGACACTTGTGCCATTGTCACTGTGGTGACACCTGACTTTGTGGACCCTGGACAGATTGTACTAGGTGAGAATTACCTAGTGACCAATGCAAGCAACACCACTACTACACATAGTGTGGCTGTTGTGAACTTCTCCTGGGGAGGGGTAAATGGCCTAAAGAAAGTTGTGGTGAGTGCAGACCTCCCAGTAGACTGTCTGTTAGGCAATGATCTTGAAAGCTCAGTTTGGTCAGAAGTGGAGTACAGGACTCATGCAGAAATGCTAGGGATTTCAGCTCATGTCCTTGCAGTGACAAGGTCTCAGGCTAAGAAGTGCCTTCCTGAACCAGTGGTGGATCTTGAAACATTAGACCAACCACAACCCAAGAGAAGGAGCAAGAGGGTAAAGGCTGTGTCTTCCCACTTGCCCCAGGTTGAGGATCAGACTTCACAGGAAGCTGATTCTGCAGTCCAAGAGGAGACTGTCTCTGAGGAACTTGAGCCTGATCAGGTTGAGTTTCTGGGGACAAGGGGACCCTCAAGGGCAGACCTGGGGCAGGCCCAATTAGATTGCCCTTCACTTGAACCCCTCAGACAGCAAGCTGCTGCTGAGGCTGCAGGGAATGCTCAAGGTACCCATAGAGTGTATTGGGATGATGGACTCCTTTACTCAGAGGCTAGAGACCCCAAGCCTGGTGCTACCAGGAGGTTGGTCATACCTTTGCAATTCAGGGGCTTCCTTCTTACCTTGGCCCATGATATTCCCCTTGCAGGGCACTTAGGCCTGAACAAGACGAGGGGCAGGCTTGTCCCTCACTTTCACTGGCCTCATATGTCAGAAAATGTCAAGGAGTTTTGTCGCTCCTGTGTCACTTGCCAAGCCAGTGGTAAGTCAGGTGGCACAACAAAGGCCCCCCTGATACCACTACCTGTGGTGGGGGTACCCTTTGAAAGAGTTGGAATAGATATTGTGGGTCCCATGGATCCTCAAACAGCATCTGGGCACAGATTTATACTGGTGGTAGTGGATCATGCCACCAGGTATCCAGAGGCAATTCCCCTGAGGACCACAACAGCACCTGTTGTGGCAAAGGCCCTTCTTGCAGTTTTCTCAAGAGTGGGTTTTCCAAAGGAGGTTCTTTCAGACAGAGGTACCAACTTCATGTCTGGATACTTAAAGGCAATGTGGAAGGAGTGTGGAGTAAACTACAAGTTTACCACATCCTATCACCCACAGTGCAATGGGCTTGTTGAAAGGTTCAATAAGACCCTCAAGGGAATGATAAAAGGGTTACCAGAGAAGCTTAGGCGGAAATGGGACATCCTTTTACCCTGCTTGCTCTTTGCTTACAGAGAGGTCCCACAGAAGGGGGTTGGCTACAGCCCTTTTGAACTTTTGTTTGGCCACCCTGTGAGGGGTCCACTATGTTTGGTAAAGGAAGGATGGGAGTTACCTCTCAAAAAGCCTAAGCTAGATGTTGTGGACTATGTACTTGGTCTCCGCTCCAGGATGGCTGAGTACATGGAGAGAGCATCAAAAAACCTGAAGGCCAGCCAAGAATTACAGAAAGCTAGGCATGACCAAAAGGCTGTTCTGGTTGAGTACCAGCCAGGGCAGAAGGTGTGGGTGTTGGAGCCAGTGGCCCCAGCAGCACTCCAGGACACATGGACTGTACCCTACCCTATTGTTGATAAAAAGGGAGAAGTCACCTATGTGGTTGACTTTGGAACCCCTAGGAGCCCCCACAGGGTGCTCCATGTAAACCGTTTGAAAGCATTTGTGGACAGGGAGGAAATGAGCTTGCTCATGGCCACAGATGGGGATCAGGAGGAAGAGAGTGACCCTCTCCCAGACCTGCTTTCTCAGAACCCTGATTATGGTTCAGTTGATGGAGTAGCCTTGGCAGGCAGCCTCACTGAGCAGCAACAGGTGGACTGCAGACAAGTGTTGCAGGCCCACAGACACATGTTTTCACTCACACCCAGTCAAACTAACTGGTGCACCCATGAGGTGGATACTGGTGACAGTCTGCCTCTGAAGAATAAAATCTACAGGTAACCTGACCATGTCAGGGGTTGTATAAAGGCTGAGGTGCAAAAGATGCTTGAGCTTGGAGTGATTGAGCCATCAGAGAGCCCATGGGCCAGCCCAGTAGTCCTGGTGCCAAAACCTCATACCAAAGATGGAAAGAGAGAAATGAGGTTTTGTGTGGACTACAGAGGTCTCAATGCTGTCACTAGGACAGATGCACATCCCACAGATGAGCTCATTGATAAATTGGCTTCTGCCAAGTTTCTGAGCACATTTGATTTGACAGCTGGCTACTGGCAGATCAGGTTAGCTGAAGAGTCAAAAGCCAAGACAGCATTCTCTACCCCTAGTGGACATTATCAGTTTGTGGTAATGCCCTTTGGTTTGAAGAATGCACATGCCACCTTCCAAAGGTTGGCGAATCAAGTCCTTGCTGGGTTGGATGACTTTTGTGCAGCATATCTAGATGATATTGCTGTCTTTAGCTCCACCTGGGAGGATCACCTGATCCACCTGAAGAAGGTTCTGGAGGCCCTGCAAAAGGCAGGCCTGACTATCAAGGCTACTAAGTGCCAGATAGGGCAGAGCAAGGTTGTGTACCTGGGCCACCTAGTAGGTGGGGGTCAGGTTCAACCACTGGAGAGCAGGATCCAGACCATACAGGACTGGGCTCCTCCAACTACCCAGACACAAGTCAGAGCCTTCTTGGGCCTGACTGGGTATTACAGAAAATGTGTAAAGAACTATGGGTCCATTGTGACACCATTAAATGACTTGACATCCAAGAAGATGCCAAAAAAGGTTCAGTGGACAGTTAGCTGTCAAAAGGCATTTGATGACATGAAGAAGGCCATGTGCTCTGCACCTATCCTGAAGAGTCCTGACTACTCCAAACAGTTCATTGTACAGACAGATGCTTCTGAGTTGGGGGTGGGAGCTGGGCTTTCACAACTGAATAAAGATGGTCAAGACCAGCCCATTGCTTTTATTAGCAGAAGGCTGACCCCCAGGGAGAAACGTTGGTCAGCTATTGAGAGGGAGGCCTTTGCTGTGGTTTGGGCCCTGAAGAAGTTGAGGCCATACTTGTTTGGAACTCAGTTCCTAATTCAGACAGACCATAAGCCCCTCTTGTGGCTAAATCAGATGAAGGGTGAAAACCCCAAACTACCCAGGTGGTCCATTTCCCTACAGGGGATGGACTTTACAGTGGAGCACCGCCCAGGGACTGACCATGGTAATGCAGATGGTCTCTCCAGGTACTTCCACTTAGAACATGAAGACTTATCTGGTCAAGGTTAAGTTTAATGTCCCTGCGTTGGGGGGGGGGGGGGTGTAGGAGAGTAGGGTCTGCTATCCTATGGTAACCCCAAATTTTTGCTTTTTGCTTCACTGGTTTTCGACTTAATGTGGCTGTGGGCCTGCTAATCAGACCCACAGCCTGCTGTTCTCTCTCTAAATTCACATACATGTACTATAGATACATAACCCAATTGGAACTGGACTCCTTGTCAGCCCCTGTACCATGCACTATAGGTGCTCAGGGCATAGGTGCCAACAAGGCCTACCAGGGGCTGAAGCATATCTTTTGCCACCCCTGGCTGGTACTTAAATCGACACAACTGGCTGATCACTCAGCTGGGGCAAGGTGGTGTAATCACCCCCTTGCTTAGATATAGTATACCTATATCTAAACCTAACTGGACACATATAAACCTATAAGCCACTCCTATGGCAGGCCTTAACAATCCTGGAGGCAGAGTGCCTGGGTTTATGTGAGATGGAGCTCTAGCATGAGCTGAGCCTGTCTGCAGCTGTCGGGACCAATTTCCTTAGCTGTTCCGGGATAATGCCAAACCATATACTATTAAGTGCATTATAATCCTCGCGGTTATATGTTAACTTTTGTTTGGCTTTATCAAAACATGTCTGTAAGGTGTCATACGATTTGGAATACTAGCCCCTCAACAGTACTGTCGACGGGGATAGCATTCCACCCCTCTAGAGGGTGAAGACATGTTACTTTACTAAAACGCGGTTGATTTTTAAAAGAGCCTCAGATCCACAAAATGGATGCTTCTGCCACAGACACGAGTCTGACCTCCTGCTGCTGACCGAAACTCAGCAGAGGAGGCCTGGACAAAGGGTTTCCTGTCGCAGGGAGGTGTCACACCACCCCAGACAGGAGATAGTGGATTGTAGCAGGGAGGTTTGAAAGAAACCAGACACTGCCTGGGGAGCACAAGGCTTCCCCTTGCATAATCGCGGCCCTGGACAAAGGGAAAGGGGTGTATCCACCCCCTTCCTGGGTCCCACCCATAGGAGGGACCTAGCAGGATATCCAGCCCACCAGATTGGTATAAGAGTGGGAGCAATGCCCAAGCATGCAGATAATCCTGATGAAACATAAGAAACGAAACTCTGGACCCTTCAACATCCTACTCGACGTAGAAGACTGAGGAATCTCCCTTGTGGTCAAGGAGTGACCACCCTGTGCAAACAGGCACTATCCAGCACCTCGACCCTTGCTTTGTTGCAGTTCCCGCCGGAACTCGAGCAACAGAGTTCAACAAGACCCATCGTGCCTGCCTTCTAATAGCCCGATCCACAGTCCGTGCAGAGCTGAGACCCGTGGAGGCGACCGGAACCGTGGGGCCCGCCATCTTGGAAAGTCCACAAGATGCTGACCATGCAGCCCCCGAGTGACCCTCAAAGCTGTAAACTGTGGTTTGAGAAGCCCCAGCCCTGATCCTCTCTTGCACCGAAGCTCACCCCTCCACACTCGATGAGTGCTGCGTGGGGCCCTTCTGCATCTTTTGGCTCAACGCATTGGCCCAGTCACTTGCCCGTTGGCTTGTGGCCGCTGTGCCAACGAAATCCGAAATACGACTTGTGATTCTGGTTGCTCCAGACTTGCACCCGCTTCCCTGAAAAGGAGCGCCCACTCTGACCCTCCTGGTCCGAGTGCAATGCCATCTTTGAATCCTGCGTGGGTTGCCCTTGCCAAGGGTTGTTTGCTCCAATCCGGAAGCCGACACCGCCGACAGCGAGAACCTGCGTGGGACAGCTTGTGATCCACTCCTGGACATCCTCGATGCCCCAGAGTCCACGTGGCAGCGGAGAGAAGCGACCCGAAAAGCGCCCGACATTGCCTGGTTCCTTCTGGTTCCACCCTGGTCACTGCAAAGTGACCCAGACTCTGTCCCCTCTGCTTTCAGATCATCTTTAACTTCGATCCACCCTTGGATCACACCGGACACTTCTCGTCTCGACGCCTGCAGCATCTTCAGCTTCAAGCACCAGCAACCTGCGTGACAAAACCCGACACTACTTTGCACCTGTGCACCCGCTTCCTGTGGGTGAGGTAACTCAGCAACGCCGGTGTTCCCACACTGGTACACACCTCTAGTGTATGTGTCTTAAGTTTGGTCCTTCTAGGTTGAGCGGAAGTATCTTTAAACAGTAACTTTATAACTTTTACGCACCATTGACTTTGCATTGGTGCATGCGTGTGCTTTAAGCGCTGCACCCGAGTCCCGCGGGCTTTTCCCGACTTCAGCATTGCTAGTCCCGACCAGTCCCAGCGATTCCCCAGGCCCTAGGCCTAACCACTGTTCGATTGGTATCTCTTATACCACTTTCCTAATATATGGTTTGAGTGGCCACCCGCCCTCATCCATAATTGTGCAACTTTCATATGTTATACTGTGCTTTTGTTTAAACGCTTGTGCCCCTTTGCTCATAAAGAGTACTGGGGATTATTCTAGTAATAAATACATATATTTTTATAATATATACTTGTGTGGTGTCCTTTCATTTGATATTACAGGATTGTGATTGGTAAAACAGCTCGCTTAACACGGCCTCTTGAGTTAAGCCTTTAAGGCTGCTTAGTCCATGCTACCCCTAGGATAGCTTGTCTATAAGGTTGACTTACAACCAGACACCATAAGGGATTGTTTGGACTGATACAAGGTGGTTCCAGAATTGGAAACATCATATATCAGGCCAACTTCTCACACTCTCTATAGCAGGACTTTACCTGCAGCGACTCACAGGGAACTCTCTATATCAGGACTTCACCTGCAGCGACTCACAGGGAACTCTCTATAGCAGGACTTCACCTGCAGCGACTCACGGGGAACTCTCTGTAGCAGGACTTCACCTGCAGTGACTCACGGGGAACTCTCTATATCAGGACTTCACCTGCAGTGACTCACGGGGAACTCTCTGTACCAGGACATCACCTGCAGCGATTCACTGGGAATTCTCTATAGCAGGACTTCACCTGCAGCGACTCACGGGGAACTCTCTATAGCAGGACTTCACTTGCAGCGACTCACGAGGAACTCTCTATAGCAGGACTTCACCTGCAGCGACTCACGGGTAACTCTCTATAGCAGGAGTTCACCTGCAGCGTTTCATGGGGAACTCTCTATAGCAGGACTTCATCGGCAGCGACTCACGGGGAACTCTCTGTAGCAGGACTTCACCTGCAGCGATTCACAGGAAACTCTCTATAGCAGGACTTCACCTGCAGCGACTCACGGGGAACTCTCTATAGCAGGAGTTCACCTGCAGCAACTCACTGGGAACTCTCTATAGCAGGAGTTCACCTGCAGCGACTCACTGGGAACTCTTTATAGCAGGACTTCACGAGCAGCAATTCATGGGGAACTCTCTATAGCAGGAGTTCTCCTGCACCGACTCACAGGGAACTCCCTGTAGCAGGACTTCAGGGAACTCTCTATAGCATGACTTTACCTGCAGCGATTCACAGGGAACTCTCTATTGCAGGACTTCACCTGCAGTGATTCACAGGGAACTCTCTATAGCAGGGCTTCATCTGCAGTGACTCACGAGAACGCATATAGCAGGAGTTCACCTGCACCAACTCACGGGGAAATCTGTATAGCAGGACTTCATCTGCAGTGACTCACGGGGACGCATATAGCAGGAGTTCACCTGCACCGACTCACGGGAAACTCTCTATAGCATGACTTCACCTGCACCGACTCACGGGGAACTCTGTATAGCAGGACTTCACCTGCACCGACTTATGGGGAACTCTCTATAGCAGGACTTCACCTGCGGCAACTCGCTGGGAACTCTCTATAGCAAGACTTCACCTGCACCGACTCATGGGGAACTCTCTATAGCAGGACTTCCCCTGCACTGACTCATGGGGAACTCTCTATAGCAGGACTTTATCTGCAGTGACTCACGGGGACGCATATAGCAGGATTTCACCTGCAGCGACTCCCAGAGAACTCTCTATAGCAGGAGTTCACCTTCAGCGACTCACAGGGAACTCTCTATAGCAGGACTTCACCTGCAGGGATTCACGGGGAACTCTCTATAGCAGGACTTCACCTGCAGGGATTCACAGGTAACTCTATATAGCAGGACTTCACCTGCAGGGATTCACAGGGAGCTCTCTATAGCAGGACTTCACCTGCAGCAATTCATGGGGAACTCGATATAGCAGGACTTCATCTGCAGCAATTGAAAGGGAACTCTCTATAGCAGGACTTCATCTGCAGTGACTCACGGGGAACTCTATAACAGGACTTCACCTGCAGCGACTCACGGGGACGCATATAGCAGGAGTTTACCTGCAGCGACTCATGGGGAACTCTCTATAGCAGGACTTCACCTGCAGTGACTTACGGGGAACTCTCTATAGCAGGACTTCATCTGCAGCAATTCACGGGGAACTCTCTATAGCAGGACTTCACCTGCAGCGACTCACGGGGAACTCTCTATAGCAGGACTTCATCTGCAGCAATTCACGGGGAACTCTCTATAGCAGGACTTCACCTGCCGCGACTCACGGGGAACTCTCTGTAGCAGGACTTCACCTGCAGCGACTCACAGGGAAGTCTCTATAGCAGCACTTCACCTGCAGTGACTCACGGGGAAATCTCTGTAGCAGGACTTCACCTGCAGCAATTCACGGGGAACTCTCTATAGCAGGACTTCACCTGCAGCGACTCACGGGGAACTCTCTGTAGCACAACTTCACCTGCAGCGATTCACTGGGAACTCTCTATAGCAGGGCTGCACCTGCGGCGATTCACGGGGAACTTTCTATAGCAGGACTTCACCTGCAGCAATTCACGGGGAACTCTCTGTAGCAGGACTTCACCTGCAGCTATTTACTGGGAACTCTCTATAGCAGGACTGTACCTGCGGCGATTCACGGGGAACTCTCTATAGCAGGACTTCACCTGCGGCGACTCACGGGGAGCTCTCTATAGCAGGACTTCACCTGCAGCAATTCACGGGGAACTCTCTATAGCAGGACTTCACCTGCAGCTATTCACTGGGAACTCTCTATAGCAGGACTGTACCTGCGGCGATTCACTGGGAACTCTCTATAGCAGGACTTCACCTGCAGCTATTCACGGGGAACTCTCTATAGCAGGACTTCACCTGCAGCAATTCACGGGGAACTCTCTATAGCAGGACTTCACCTGCAGCTATTCACTGGGAACTCTCTATAGCAGGACTGTACCTGCGGCGATTCACGGGGAACTCTCTATAGCAGGACTTCACCTGCAGCTATTCACTGGGAACTCTCTATAGCAGGACGTCACCTGCGGCGACTCACGGGGAGCTCTCTATAGCAGGACTTCACCTGCAGCAATTCACGGGGAACTCTCTATAGCAGGACTTCACCTGCAGCTATTCACTGGGAACTCTCTATAGCAGGACTGTACCTGCGGCGATTCACTGGGAACTCTCTATAGCAGGACTTCACCTGCAGCTATTCACGGGGAACTCTCTATAGCAGGACTTCACCTGCAGCAATTCACGGGGAACTCTCTATAGCAGGGCTTCACCTGCAGCTATTCACTGGGAACTCTCTATAGCAGGACTGTACCTGCGGCGATTCACGGGGAACTCTCTATAGCAGGACTTCACCTGCAGCTATTCACTGGGAACTCTCTATAGCAGGACGTCACCTGCGGCGACTCACGGGGAGCTCTCTATAGCAGGACTTCACCTGCAGCAATTCACGGGGAACTCTCTATAACAGGACTTCACCTGCAGCTATTCACTGGGAACTCTCTATAGCAGGACTGTACCTGCGGCGATTCACTGGGAACTCTCTATAGCAGGACTTCACCTGCAGCTATTCACGGGGAACTCTCTATAGCAGGACTTCACCTGCAGCATTTCACGGGGAACTCTCTATAGCAGGACTTCACCTGCAGCTATTCACTGGGAACTCTCTATAGCAGGACTGTACCTGCGGCTATTCACTGGGAACTCTCTATAGCAGGACGTCACCTGCGGCGACTCACGGGGAGCTCTCTATAGCAGGACTTCACCTGCAGCGATTCACAGGGGGAGGAGAATAACGTATTTAATTAACACAGATTCATAATACCACAGCTGACAGGCCCAGCTGCATCCTGGGAGGACGGTATCTGCATGTTCACACTAGGGGTTTGCTGGGTCCTAGTGCCCCAGCACCCTTTGAATCCACTGGGGGGGAGCACTGGGCCCTGGGGAAGGAAGCCGGTAGAATAATGGAACAGCTGCTAGCCTTCACTCAGTGCAGGGATCACTGTAGACTGACGCTGCAATTCTGCACTGGGACAAAACAGTTTCAAACAGGTATTTATGACATTTTCAGTTTCAAACTGGGATTTACGCTGACTGCACAATGCAAACAAATAATTTTCAGTTGCAGCAAGTATGGTTGCTGTGTTGCTTAATCTGTGCACGTGTCCTTTTGCGCAGGTCAGACTCTATAAATGATGGTGCATAATTGCCCAGTGAAAATTGGATAATTGGTCAGTCGGTGGTACAGAGATGTAATCGGGCCCCCCGTCCCTTGCGTCAGTGCACGGTTCTAAGACAGCCTTACAAAGACACCTATTCCTAGCAGTGCACCCCCCATCGTGCCCAGTACACACAGGGGAACGTCTTTGAGAAAAGTTGTGTGGTTGTGGTTTGTACATTCAATGCAGAATAAAGCGAGACCCTACCCGCTTGGTCGTTTCAATGCCACTTGATAACACGTGGCTGACCACATGCCCCAGTGGTAATTTCTGTGGTAATAGCCACGGGCAGCGTGGTATCATTCACTCATGGCCCCTTCAATCACCTCGTCTATTACTTGGATAACCGTGGCATTTCTAGAGCTAATGTACAGAGATTAGCTCTGCCTGCAAGGATGTTTGCATTCATGGCTCCAAGCTGCATAAATAATTAACACGTTTTGCGGAAGTGCGGCACTTCCGCAAAACGGGCGGGGCCGCGTTGGCCATTGGTCGACGGCAGCATGGAAGGGGTTAACTAACATACATGCTTTTGAAACATTTAGGCCCATATTTATGACCTTTGTGGTGCAGTGCATCTCAGCAAGTCGCCTTTCTGCGCTGCCCTGCGTTACAGGGACAGGGCAGGAATGCGCTGTATTTATCCAACACGGTGCATTCCCGTCCTTTTCCCCTGCGCTGGCGGAATGCAGCACGTATAGAAAGAAGAAACCACGAGGAGAAATAACGTGATGTCTCCTCGTTTTGCATCCACCGGGGAGAAGTATCTTTTTGGTGCATTCCAGGTTCACAAGGTCTGGCCTATCCGGGAATGTGTCAAAATACCACGGGTGCTGCGTGGGAGCACCCGCCGCAACGCCCATGGAACGACTACCCAGAGCAAAGTAGCACAACGCAGCGATTAGCGCTGCGTTACTCAATATTTTTGAAGCCACTCATGTTGCTTTGCATGGCTTCAAAAATATTCCTTAAGGTTTGTGTCGTTCTTGCATCACGTTGCATGGTGGAAAAGCGACACAAACGGACTCGTAAATATGGAACTCGGGGGCATATTATCAAGGGGGTTTATCTCCGCTTTTTTGGCTTTAAAAGCCAAGAAAGCGGAGATAAAATTATCTCCCTATTACCAAGCTGTCGCTAACACCAGTTAGTGACAGCAAATTTGGAGATAGCGACCATCTTGGGCCCCGCTTTGCATGTCAGTGATATTTATCACTAATGACATGCAAAGTGGGCGTGCCAAGATGTTAGCGACTGGAAACAGTCCCTAACATCGCTATCTCCTATTACCAACTTTTGGAGATATTCGCGCTAAGCACGAATATCTCCAAAAGCTAACACCTGCCCTGAGCAGTTCTTAGCCATGTTATCCAATGGGAGGTGGATAACATGGCTAAGAGCATTTGCTCGATAATGCATGAATATCGCTGACTTTTCAGCGATATTCATGCATTGCGGCCGTTTTTTATCGCATTTGCGATAAACCTTGCTAATAGCAAGGTTTGTCTGCGATAAAAATCGCCGATGTGCGGCGATAATTTTTGTCTCTAAACAAGTTAGAGACAAAAATTATCGCTAGTTGTTGGTAATATGCCCCTCACTTCTTAGAAAGCATTGGGCTGGGAGTTTGCGTGAGACCAAGAGTTTAACCAATCAGCATTCACAACTGTGACTCTGGAGCACCATGGGACATATGCTTATTTGCATACTGCTGCCTCTTCTCAGCGCTCCTGAAGACAGCAGTGCAAAACATTATGGTGTGGGCTTTGTCATGCACTGCTAATCGCTTTTATCTCCTACTGTTCAGAAGAGGAGAAAAACATAACATTTCTCCAACACCCCCTTCCCCCAACACCCCCCTCCCAACACACACACCCCATAACATACTCTAGGGGCTGCCAAACTTACCTCAGACATTCCTGTCATTATTCTGTTTTCGAGTTTCACAACCCTGGCTCGGAAACAAAACTGCCATTCAGACATCTCTCAAAATATATCTGTCCAGAAAATGTCCGTGAAACGTGTTGCACAATAATAAAGCACTTGTGTGTATTAACAATATGTAATCCCGAGTTAAAGCATGGCAACCTTCTCAACATAAAACACTAAAGTGAATTTGCTTATTAAATGCGAAATGTAAATTAAAAACGATAATTTATACATTAAAAAGGAATTCAGTAAGAAAGACCTTTTCTTAACATACTCCCCACCCTGACTCAAAATTGCGCATTAAAATTATGCAGTGCTCTGGGGTCTGTTGGTTTTTGTAAGGCAGGCCAGCATAGAACACTCATCCACTCTGTATCTGCAAGAAGTCAACAAAAAGGGTTATTTAGGATAAGATCCACATACATTTGAGTTGTTTTCTCGAAGGTATGCCTCTAAAAGGCTCGGACAAACTTTTTTTAAATTGACTTGTAAATGTTTGCAGGTTGGCCACAGCAAGACTGAGTTAATCCTTGAAGGTTTGCAGTCTTTGACCTAAAGGTGTGTACTTGCCACTTTTGTATCAAGAATATATATACCCTGCTGGGGATTGGAAGTCCTCGCTTGGAAGCGCACTCTCTTCTGCTCTTCGCTGTCACACCCATCACCTCCCTGTCTCACCTGTGCAGAGCTTGTCCCCCAGCTCTGCTCGCCCAGCTGCACCACATTGCGTCAAACACAATGGAGGATCATGGTAGGTCTCTCTAGAGTGCAGGAGATAGTCCTACTATTATGCAGTGGCAGCTCCTCCGCAATGGCGGAGGGGCGTCGCCCCACTGGTTCAGAACCAGCAGTTGAAAAATTAAAAAATATTTTATTATTTTATTTTTCAGCTGCTGGCTCTGAGCCAGAGTGTGTAGAGAGGGGCAGGACCGGACCATGGGAGGGAGGGAGGAGGAACAAAGTGGTGTGTGCACTTTTAATGTGTGCATGTCTGTTTGGCCTGGCATCTTAGGCCGGCCACACTGACATGCGCACTTAGGTTTCTGCAACCCGGCTGTATTGCACAGTTAGGTTGGAGAAACAGCACAGACTCCCTGTGCCTGTGTGAGCGTTAAACCCGCCCGGTCAAGCCAGTTCATGCACTGCTCTCATTTTTTTGTTAGAATATTTTTTTATTGAGGTTTCAGCTTATTATCACAATACAATGCAATACATTGAGGATGGTAAGAAGTCATCCTTCCAATTCACAGCAAGGATCATGTACAGCAGTAGCATCATATATTACATATGCTTCATATCCCAACCATTAGTGCGGGAAGGGGAACAGGGATACAGGAGTCAAATAACATGTCCTCTCAGTACGTGAAACAGAAGAGTGCTTCCCATCTCCACAGAGCGATGGGCCATCAGCTGGTAGAAAGATAGCGCTTAAGAATTGAGTTAGCAGTACATGTCGCGAAGCCTTGGCCCGTTACGTGGTGCAATTATGTGCCCATTAGGGTGACAAAGGGTGTGCTGTCCCCTGGGTCAGTTGCAGATTTGGCTCAGGTCCCACAAGCGCATCAGTTAAGGCCCAGCTTCATGTATATGTGACAGTTCCGCTTTTCACATATCATGCCTAGAAGACCCGTTATGTGGAGTGGCCCCTCAAATGCGGGTGCGAGTACTGCGAACCAATGAAGACTATATTCTTCAAACATTTTAACTAACTTGTCATAAGGAACTTGTCGGGACACCACTAACTCAGTCAACTGGGGGGGGAGGACAAATGTATAGGTTGACAGTGAAAAGGGTCTATAACAATAAAAAGAAGGGGGAAGAGGAAAAGAAACAAGAGCATTAGTCTGGGGGTATTGTATAAGGTACGTGGGCAAGTGAAGTGTTCATACGTGTCGGTAGGGGTGTGTCATTGTTTCCAGGTGTGAGGGTTGCAGGGTGGAGGCGGGTGAACATAACTTAAGCGTGTGTATCGTAGAATAATGGCATCTGGTTTCGGCATAGTGTACGAATCAGATCCGCTCATTGGTGATTTGCAGTCAGTATCATGTGTCATGAGCATATTATTCCTCTGGCGACTGAGATCAAGGCTCCCCCCTCGAGTGTGCTATCTTAACCTTCGTCCATCATTCCAGTGGTGTCTTGCATAATGAGCGCCTAGGTGATTCCCTGTTCAAGGCATGCCTGGTGAAAGGATTTTAAAATATCATCACAGGACTGTGCTATTGGAATGGCCCTGAGTCCCGCCGTCTCCTCCCTGCGTAGGGTGGCCCCTTCAGCCACCGCCCAGTTGTTAAAGGAGGTGCACCAGTGTTGAATGTGCGGTGGGTCTTTACCCTTCCAGTGCTTGGTGATTAGCCTCTTGGCGGTGACTAGCCCCAGATCCCAAAACATAGCATGAACTTTATTGTGCTTCGTTTTTTTAAATAGGCCTAACAAACATGCGTGTGGTAGCTCCGCGCCGGTCCCCTGTGCTAACAGTGATGTTATGTTGTGCCAGTATGCCGACAGCCTAGGGCAGGCCCAGAGCATATGTAGGAGGTTTGCATTCACTAGGGAGCATCTTGGGCCCATTGACGTGTCAATTGCAAAATATTGATTAATTTTGTCCGGCGACAAATATGCCCTGTGCATTATGTAAAATTGTATGATTTTGAAACGCGAGTTGCGTGGGATTTTGGTGGGCCCTTCCATTATCCTTTCCCATTCCTTGCCGGTCCAGTCTCTGCCTCTGTCCATTGCCCATTTATCCCTCAGTGGTTGGAGGGTGCAGGCCGTGTGTGACAACAGTGCTTGCGCTAACAAGTGGATCACATGTGATCCATTCCCCATAACGTGCAGATATTGCACTAATACATGTGTCTGCGGTTCCTCAGTCATATCTCCCCAAGCCTTGGCATAGGTGCGCATCAATGATGTGTGTAATAGAAATTGCCCTGCCGGTAGATCAGTGGTCGCTGCTAGTCTATCAAATGGAAGCACAGCGCCGTCTGCGTACAGCTCAGCCATCGTTTCTATCCCGGCTTGCACCCATCGGTCCAACATAAATGTAGTTATTACTCCTCCATCTCTGGGAGTGCCCAGCAAAGGGAGCGCAGGGGCGTAGGGCGTCACCTTTCATGTGAGCCGCAAACTGTGTGTATAGCACTTGTGGGCTACTGCTAAATGTAATTGTGTCGGGCGAGGGAGCTTGGCCAGGGGATGAAACAGTGTGAGTATCTGCGTATGGGTTAGAGTTACGGTGTCAGAGGTGGTATCAGCAGGGCACTTTCCGCTCAGCCATCCAACTACCCACTGCAATTGCGCTGCCAGGTAGTACAGTTCCTGATTGGGACCCGCCAGACCCCCCATAGGTACCGGCGCATATAGTTTCGTCAGCTCCACTCGGGGTCTACTAGCATTCCAGATGAGAGCTCTGACCATGGATTCCAATTCTCGAAAGATACGGTTTGGAATGTATACTGGTATGTTAGAATAATAGTACAGTAGCCTCGGTAGGACAATCATTTTCGTTAGGGTTACGCGGCTGGGGACATTCCGGGGGAGCGTTTTCCATAAGGTCATTTGCGCTTGTAGGGAGGAAATGGCTCTGACCAGGTTACCCTCTAACACATCCGCGGGGGATCGGTAAATATGAATACCTAAATATCTGAATGTGGTAGTGTGCCAGGCTAGCTGTACTCCGCCCAGCCACACCTCGCATTCCGGCATGTCCGGGCTGAAGGAATACACCCCGGATTTACCCCAGTTAACCCCGAGTCCTGAATGGGCTGCAAAGGTGCAAAAGGTATCCGTTAGTACTTGCGGCACTTGAGTGTGATCTTTAATGTACAGAAGCAGGTCGTCTGCATATAGGGAGACCGTGTGGATACCGTCCGCCAAGGGGATACCCCAATCTGTACTCTGCCCTCGTAGTAATTCTGCCATTGGCTCCATTGCCAGTGAGAAGAGCAGCGGCGACAGGGGGCCGGGCAACCTTGTCTTGTGCCTCTCCGAACTCTGATGGCATCGGACAATAGGCCGCCGGTTCGGACCCGTACTGTGGGCGTCTGATACAGCAGGATGACCATATCTATAAAGGCATCTCCCAGCGCATATTTCTGTAACACCGCTCTGAGGTAAGGCCACTCCACCGAATCAAAGCCTTTTTCTAAATCAAGCACCAGGCACCCTGACCTTGGCCTTTGTTGTACCGCATACTCCTGTACTCTAAACAGTCGGCGGATATTATAGGAAGTGCTTCGCGTGGGTGAAAAACCATTCTGGTCAACATGTACTAATGTGGGTGTGAAGGGGGCTAGTCTCTGCGCCAAAGTGGACGCCAATATTTTATAGTCCGTGTTTAGGAGAGCAAGAGGTCAGTATGAGCCTAACTGCTTTCCATCTCTGCCTGGTTTTAGGAGGGAGATAAGGGTGGCTCATTGAGCGTGGGTGAGAGGGAGGAGTCCTCTATTGCCGAATCATACATCCGGATCAGCTCCGGGATCAGCAGATCCGGGTAAGCCTTATAAAATTCGGCCGGCAATCCATCCGGACCCGGGGATTTGCCATTGGAGAGCGCAGCTATTACCACACGGAGCTCTTCATGCATTATTGGTGCTTCCAGGTCACCGGGCTGGGCATCCCTCAATGACAATAAGGGTATATTTGCGAGATAGTCGGCAGTGTCCGGAAGGGGAGTCCGCAGGTGGGAGCGGTACAGCGCTGTATACTGAGTGGTAAATGCTTTGTGTATCTCACTTTGCGTGTATAGCATGTCACCCCGACTGTTACTTATCGCCGTTACCGGCGTCGTTCGATCTTCTCGGCTAATGAGCCAGGTCAATAGCTTGCCAGGTTTATCCCCCGTGCTATGCGTGCGGGCCGAGTGAGCCGCATAATTGAGGCAGCGTAGTCTTTCAAGCAACCGCTCATGCGCCGCCCGGGCCTCTAATTCGCTCTCATCCCCTTTTCCATTCGGTCCCTGTTCTGTCTGTATGAGGGTAGCCTCAATCCGCGTCAGATCTGTCTCTAATTGTCTTCGTATGTTAGCCTGTGTACCTAGACAGTGGCCCCTGATCACAACTTTGAAAGCATCCCATTCTATTTGGGGGGTAGAGGCCGTACCTGTGTTGTCCTCAAAGTAGTGTACGATTTGTGCGAATAGTGAATCCCTAAATGGGGCGTCCAGAAGTAGATCTGGTTGCAATCTCCAGGTGGGGACAGGAGGATGTGTGTGTGCCCATGTAAGTTCCAAGATATGTGGGTTGTGGTCTGAATATGTACGGCCCATGTAATATGCGTCAGTTACGTGCGGGAGGAGGTCGCTAGTCAACATGTATCTGTCCAAGCGTACGTGCAGATCATGGGCGCCTGAAAAGAATGAATATATCCTAGCATCCTGATTACGATACCGCCATGCATCACGTGGGCCCCCTTGTGTGGCCCAGGTGTTAAGGGCTTTCATGGCGCCCATCATAGGTGCACCTGGTAAAGGTGGAAAGGAGCGGTCCAATGCGGCGTCAAGGATGTAATTATAATCGCCACCTAATATCCAAGGGAGCCCATGCCAGGGGGATAGGACAGCGGTGACTTATGCAAGGAACCCCTGTTGGTCTGTGTTAGGGGCGTATATCGAGGACAGTACTACGGGGGGCCCATCCAGCCGCCCTCTCACTACCACCAGTCTACCTTCTTTGCCAATGTGGGAGTATTCCACCTCAAAGGGAGTCCCCGGTCTCACCCATATTAAGGCGCCGCGGGCATAGGAGGAATAACCTGTGGCGTAGAGGTGCCCATGCCACATACGGCGCAATGTGTGTATGTTAGACGGACCGGGAGGGTCGGCCGAGAATAAGGGGAGAGGTCTCCGGGGAGAGCCGTCTCCAGCGATCGTACAGACGAGTAACTTCCCCCCCACAGATGTACACCACACAAGGATAAGGTTTAACGTTCTTTATAAGCAATTCTTTAAGTACGGTGAAATGGTACAAGGAGGTCTGGACTCAGGGGTCCCCTCGGTTCTAGTCTCTTGATTGGGAAAAGGGTAGCGGGACAGTCTTGTTACCAATCTGGTAGATGAAATAGCTCACAATCCTCGAGCTCGGCGTTCTAGATGATCGGGCCGCGGCGGAGCCAGCAGGTCCCGGGATGGTTGAAGGTAGCGACGGTCCGCGGCGGAGCCAGCAGGTCCCGATGAAGGTGGTGGTTACAAACGGTCCGCGGCCACGCCAGCAGGTCCCGACGACGATGAAGGTTTCAGAAGGTTGCGGCAGCGCCAGCAGGCAGGACGATAGTTCGCAAGGCAGGACTACGGCAGCGCCAGTAGTCCATCAAGGATGAGTTCTTCACTGCGTCTCTCGACTCCAGGATACAACTGCCTTCCTGCTCTGGAGCTGCCCCAGTTATAGGTCTGGCCCCCTTTGATGTCCGGACCCTCGCACTTGGAGGTCGGGAGGTCCGGGATGAGGGAGTCCAGACACCCAGCAGGGGGGTGGAGCCAGTGCCCGGGGGAGCCGGGGGCGATCGGCACCTGGCGGGGGAGAGCCATCGACACCTCTTTCTCCCATTGACCTGTCAAGTAGTCCGCTCACCTCCTGGGTGGATGGTGGTGCCGGGATGTCGGGGCCTGGCCAGGCCCAGGGTTAGGGTCGATCGGAGGCCACGCGGCCTCGTGGTGCTGTGCCCAAGATGGCGCCCAAGCCGGGCGAGGGGGCCGGTAGTGATTCGGGTCCATGATGTGGAGATGTCCAGGGGCAGGGGTCCCATATGAGACGGGAAACGGGTGGTTGTTGCGTGTCACACCTGAAGAGCCGGGCTCGGGCCCGGTCGTGCGGGGAGGGAGCAAGCCCTTCACGTGGCCTGTCCAACATGCGTCCCCCCCAGCTGAAGGCGGGGAGAGTCACCCATCCTCTTGGGGACTCTCCTCGTCGAGGCGGAAAAAGCGGGACAGGCCATCTGCGTTGGCGTGATCCTGTCCGGGCCGATGTTCCACGGTGAAGTCCATCCCCTGCAGGGAGATGGACCAACGCAATAGTTTTGGGTTTTCCCCCCGCATCTGCATTAGCCATTGCAGGGGCCGATGATCGGTCTGTACCCGGAAGTGGGTACCGAAGAGATAAGGCCGGAGCTTTTTGAGGGCCCACACCACTGCGAAGGCCTCCCTCTCGATGGTGCTCCAGCGTTGCTCCCGGGCCAGGAGACGTCTGCTGATGAAGGCCACTGGTTGGTCAAGCCCTTCGGGGTTCAGCTGGGACAGGACTGCCCCCATGCCATGGTCGGAAGCGTCCGTTTGGACGATAAATTCCGGACTGTAGTCGGGGGCCTGGAGCACAGGGGCGGAGCACATGGCGGCCTTCAGCTTCTCGAAGGCCGCTTGACAGTCTGGGGTCCAGTTGACCTTCTTTGGTTGGTTTTTGGATGTGAGTTCCGTGAGGGGCCCCACAATGCTGCCATAGTCCCTCACGAACCGCCGGTAGTAGCCTGTGAGTCCCAAGAAGGCGCGGACCTCGGTCTGGGTGATGGGGGGCTGCCACGACTGGATGGCAGCGATTTTGAGTTGCAGCGGGGCCACCAGACCGCTTCCCACCTGGTGCCCGAGGTAGGTCACGGACCCCTGGCCAATTTGACATTTGCTGGCCTTGATCGTGAGGCCGGCTCGTTGGAGGGCCTGCAGAACCTCTCGGAGGTGGTTGAGGTGGTCGGACCAGTGGCGGCTGTACACAGCGATATCGTCCAGATAGGCGGCGCTGAATTCTTCGAGTCCCGCCAGGACCTGATTTACTAGCCGCTGGAATGTTGCTGGAGCATTCTTCATGCCGAATGGCATGACCTTGAAGTGGTAGTGGCCATCAGGGGTGGAGAAGGCAGATCGTTCTTGGGCCCGGGGTGTGAGACTGATCTGCCAGTAGCCCGCTGTCAGGTCGAAGATGCTGAGGTAGCGGGCAGCTCCCATGCGGTCGATTAGTTCATCTGCTCGGGGAATGGGATGTGCGTCGGTTCTGGTGACCGCATTCAGGCCCCGGTAGTCGACGCAGAACCGGAGCTCAGGAGTGGTGCCGGGGGCGGCCGCTTTGGGGACCAGTACCACTGGGCTGGCCCAGGGGCTGTCTGAGGGCTCGATGACCCCGAGCGTGAGCATCTTGGACACCTCCTCTTGGATGCAGGCCCGTACCCGATCTGGTACGCGGTAGGCCCGATGTCGGATAGGGGGACTGTCTCCAGTGTCTACATCGTGTGAGCACCAGGGGGTGACCCCTGGGGTGAGGGAGAACAGAGCGGCGAACTGCAGTAGGAGGTCTCGGCAGCCTTGACGCTGTTCCAGGGTGAGGGCCTCCGAGAGTCGGACCCCGTCCACGGAGCCGTCCTTCTCTCGAGTCCGTAGGAGATCAGGGAGTGGCTCGGAATCCTCTTCGGCTCCGCTGTCTGTTGCCATCAGGAGGCTGAGCTCCGAGCGCACAAAGTGGGGCTTTAGTCTATTGGCGTGGAGGACCCGGAGGGGGTTCCGTGAAGATTCCATATCGATGAGATAGGTGACAGGGCTCTTGCGCTCGACCACTTTGAAGGGCCCTGTCCATTTGTCTTGCAGGGCGCATGGTTCGGTGGGAGACATCACCCATACCTGTTGGCCGGGTTCAAATTCGATGGAGGAGGCATTTTGATCGTACCACCTTTTCATGTCTTCCTGACTGGCCTCCATGTTTGCTTTAGCCATTTCTCTGAACCGTCTGGTCTGGTTGCGTAGGGTCAGGAGGTACTTGAAAACATCTGGAGGGTTCTTCAGAGCGGGCATTTCCCAACCTTCTTTGACTAGGCTGAGCGGCCCTCGCACAGGGTGTCCATATAAGAGTTCGAACGGGCTGAAGCCGAGGGACTTCTGGGGGACTTCTCGATAGGCAAAGAGGAGGCACGGCAGTAGCACATCCCACTGGCGACGTAGGGGCTCTTCCAACCCCCCAATCATCCCTTTGAGCGTGCGGTTGAACCGCTCAACTAGTCCGTTTCCTTGAGGGTGATAGGGGGTCGTGAATCGGTAGGTGACCCCACACTGTTGCCAGAGGGATTTCATGTATTTTGAAATAAAGTTTGTGCCTCTGTCGCTGACGACTTCTCGGGGGAAGCCCACCCGGGAGAAGATCCCCATCAAGGCCCGGCCAACCACCGGGGCTGTCACAGTTCGCAGGGGAACAGCCTCGGGGTAGCGGGTGGCGTGGTCCACCAGTACCAGGATGAACCGATGTCCTTGTGCTGTACGGGGGTCCAGGGGCCCCACAATGTCTATTCCCACCCTCTCGAACGGGGTGGTGACCACTGGGAAAGGTTGCAGAGGTGCTTTAAGCTTGCGGCCGCTCTTCCCGCTGGCCTGGCACGTGGGGCAAGACCGGCAGTGCTGGAGTACGTCGTTCCTCATCTTGGGCCAGAAAAGGTGGGTCACCAGGCGACTGTAGGTTTTGTCCTGACCCAGGTGACCAGCCAGGGGGACATCGTGGGCCAGGTTTAGCAAAAAGTCTCTAAAGCGGAGGGGCACCACTAGCACTCGACTGGCCCCTAACTCCGCGATTCTTTGTTCGCTGTACAACAGGTCATTGTCCCAATAGACCCAATGGGTTCCGGAGGTATCCCCTGCGCTCTGGGCGAGGGCTTGTTGGCGGAGTCCCTCGAGGGAGGGACAGGTCTTCTGCTCTTGACGAAACTGTTCTTGGGTGGGCCCCCCTTCCTGACGCCACTGAGCCAGGTCGGGAAGGTCCTGGAGCTGGGCGAGCCCTTCGGGGGTTTGCTCTGGAGGGTCGGCACGGTCGGTGTCTTCTACTGGAGCAACCGGGGGAGGAGGTGCCGGCCATTCAGGTTCTTCGGGTCGGGGGATGGCATGGGCGGCCATGGACCGGGTGGTTACGCATAACCATGGGCGGAAAATCCGTTTCGCTCGCGGATTTTGCGGATTTTCGGTAAATTCGCAATCCGCGAGATTCGCGAATCTCCCGCAAAATCCGCAAATCCGCGAGCAGTGGATTTTGCTCGCACTGTTCGCACTGTTCGCGTGAGTTCGCGCCCCGCGAATAAGTGCAAAATTGCAGAAATACGATCTTAGCAAAACTGAAAGTAACTACTTACCAGGTTCAAAAGTTCAGGCTCATCATTAGTAGCCATTTCCTGTAGTGCTTCCTGAGGGGCCCCTCCAGAGTTCAGTTGCCAGTTGAAACTATTATGTGACCCTGCTCTGAACCTCAGAATAGTTACACATATGCCACAAAGGTCCTGAATTACAGCTAAGGGAGACAAGCAGGAGCCAGGCTGGAAGTTCAAATCCATTAATCAGCCCCTAATGCATTATTGTCAGTTGGGGCAGGGCAGGTGTTGTAACTAATTTTGCAACAATGAAAGCACTTAGCAAGTGCAAAAGATCACTAATCAGGAAGCACTAAGGAAGCAGGTGCCAGCTAAAAAAATATTCTGTGACACATTAATCAGCCCCAAATTAATTCAGGTCACTTGAGGCAGGGAAGGTGTGCTTGCGTTGCCACAATAATGTACACTGACTGGACAACCAGAGGGTGCTGTGATGAAACAGAGGGTGGCATGGGTGGGCCAGAGGGTGGCATGAGTAGTCAGAGAGTGGCAGTGGTGACAGAGAGTGGCAGTGATGAAGAAGAGTGTCCCAAACAGGCTGGACACGTAGAAACAACAAGTTCGCGAAACTTGCGACCCGACAGGTAAGTTCGCAATTTGCGACATTGTAAAAAACCCTCGCGAACTGGCAGAAACCCGCGCAAACACAAAAAAAAAAAAATCTGCAAATTCGCGAGAATTTGCGGATTTTGCGGATTGCGAGTTCGCAAGTCCACAAAATTCGCAAACGCGAGATTCGCAAAATTCGCCCATGCTTAGTTACGCACGCCCAGTCCGGGAGGCCCAACATCCCCAGGTGCTCTCTTCTCTCTACGGCGGCCCACGGGGAACTCTCCAGATCATTTCCCAGGAGACAGTCTACGGGGGCATCATCTCGGACCGTCACCTTCAACATGCCGGAGACTCCTCCCCACTCGAAGGGGACGCAGGCCATCCGACATAGACTCTCCGAATTGTCGGCTGAACGGACAGGGCAGAGAACGTTCGGCAGGATCTGTTCTGGGGTCACCAGGTGACAGCGGACGGCTGTCACACAGGCCCCGGTGTCACGTAGGGCTTCGGCCCTGCGTCCATTAATGTTCACCCACTGACTGTACTTCCGGGTGTTGGCGGGTAGGAGGGCCCGCGGGACCATGTCTTTTCCCCCTAGGCACGCTAGAACCATGGCGGCTGGTTCCCATTCTTGGTGTTCTTGCTCACGTTCCTCGTGTTCTTCGGAGATTTGTTCTTCCCCCAGGGCGGCGGCAGCCATCTGGCGGGGTCTCGGAGTCTGGCTCTGTGGACAATTCGGGTCATTTGCGTAGTGGCCGACTCGCTGGCATCGGTGACACGTGACATTGGCTCTGTACCCCGGGCGCGCCGGGGTGTTGCCCCGGTTGGCCGGGGGTGGTGTGTTGGCAGCGGGAGCGGCCGGGGCGTTGTCTCTTCCTCGTCCCTGGCCCCCTCCTCCTCCTCGGGGACGGTGCTGACCTGGGTGGTTCCGGTTCTGTTCATGTGACCCATTTCGGCCCACTCGGGTGATTTCCCACCGGTCAGCCTCGGCGGCGAGCTGTCGTGGATCAGTCAATTTACTGTCGAGGAGGTGCTGATGCTCCCATACCATGAGATTGAAGAGTTGCTCGTAGGTCGTTACATTGCTTCCCTTGATCCAACCCTCGAAGGCTCGGCTGAAATAGTTCACGTACTCCACCCAAGTTGTACCCGGGATCCGGGTGCAGTCTCGGAACCTCTGGCGGTACATTTCGGGTGTGAGCCCATAGCGGGTGAGGAGGGTAGCTTTCATGTGGTCATAGGAGGTCATCAGATGGTCTGGGAGCTGTAACAGGGCATCGCGGCCCTCATTGACGAACCTCCCCCATAGACCGGCTCACCAGTCGCTTCGATCGATCCGGTGGGAGGTCATAGCGATCTCGTAGGCCTTGAACCACTGCTGTATGTCGTCATCTCGGAAATATTCTCGAACGACATCCTTGGGGATGTGTACTTTCTTTTCTGTTGCTCCCGGGGTGCGCGGTTGCTCGGGCACCCCTAATTCTTTGTTCTGCTTACGTAATTCTATCTCTGCTAGTTTGCGCTCGTGTTCATACGCCAGTCTCTTCTCTTCGAGCTCTCTTTGTCTCTGTTTTTCTTCCCTTTCTTCTCGGAGCCGTAGATGTTCTAGGTTCAGTTTTTGTTCGGCTAATTTGAGTTCGCCATCCATTTTGAGCCGGGCCATTTCTAGTTCATGTAGTCTGTTTCTCTCTCGTTCTTGGATTTCGTTTTGCGAAAGACCCGTTCTTCGCTCCTCGGGAGCCGTGGTGTTTTTCTCTGCTGCTGCGACATTTTGGTCCGGGGGTCTGACGGCCCCGGTTTCCGCCCATGACTCAATGACGTGCTTGAAATCATCCTTAGTACTCAGACCGGTGGTAGCGATACCTAGTTCAATGCAGAATTGTTTCAACTCACGATGGCTGTACTCTTCCAATTTCTCCATCTGGAATTTCTCGGTGGATCCGCTCTCTTTGGTTGTCATTGTGGTTTTGTCGTGGGGTGAGCTACTCTCTGTACGATTACGCGTTGATTCGGATCGCGCCGCTGGCCACCAATGTTAGACGGACCGGGAGGGTCGGCCGAGAATAAGGGGAGAGGTCTCCGGGGAGAGCCGTCTCCAGTGATCGTACAGACGAGTAACTTCCCCCCCACAGATGTACACCACACAAGGATAAGGTTTAACGTTCTTTATAAGCAATTCTTTAAGTACGGTGAAATGGTACAAGGAGGTCTGGACTCAGGGGTCCCCTCGGTTCTAGTCTCTTGATTGGGAAAAGGGTAGCGGGACAGTCTTGTTACCAATCTGGTAGATGAAATAGCTCACAATCCTCGAGCTCGGCGTTCTAGATGATCGGGCCGCGGCGGAGCCAGCAGGTCCCGGGATGGTTGAAGGTAGCGACGGTCCGCGGAGGAGCCAGCAGGTCCCGATGAAGGTGGTGGTTACAAACGGTCCGCGGCCACGCCAGCAGGTCCCGACGACGATGAAGGTTTCAGAAGGTTGCGGCAGCGCCAGCAGGCAGGACGATAAATCGCAAGGCAGGACTACGGCAGCGCCAGTAGTCCGTCAAGGATGAGTTCTTCACTGCGTCTCCCGACTCCAGGATACAACTGCCTTCCTGCTCTGGAGCTGCCCCAGTTATAGGTCTGGCCCCCTTTGATGTCCGGACCCTCGCACTTGGAGGTCGGGAGGTCCGGGATGAGGGAGTCCAGACACCCAGCAGGGGGGTGGAGCCAGTGCCCGGGGGAGCCGGGGGCGATCGGCACCTGGCGGGGGAGAGCCATCGACACCTCTTTCTCCCATTGACCTGTCAAGTAGTCCGCTCACCTCCTGGGTGGATGGTGGTGCCGGGATGTCGGGGCCTGGCCAGGCCCAGGGTTAGGGTCGATCGGAGGCCACGCGGCCTCGTGGTGCTGTGCCCAAGATGGCGCCCAAGCCGGGCGAGGGGGCCGGTAGTGATTCGGGTCCATGATGTGGAGATGTCCAGGGGCAGGGGTCCCATATGAGACGGGAAACGGGTGGTTGTTGCGTGTCACACCTGAAGAGCCGGGCTCGGGCCCGGTCGTGCGGGGAGGGAGCAAGCCCTTCACGTGGCCTGTCCAACAGTGTACCTCTGTGTCATTTAAGTGGGTCTCTTGCAGGAGCGCTATGTGGACACGGTGTTGTTTCAGGTAAGAATAAATTTGATATCTACGTGAGGGTGTATGGATTCTATGTACATTCCATGTGCAGAGTTTGAGTGCCACCATTACGCTTGTTAAGGCGATCCCCGTCCCCCATCAACCCGACTTTGCCATGCCAAATGTAAGAGCAGTGCCACCCAGAAGCTCCCAGACCTGTACTCCAAACACCCTGTTATGATTACCTGCAGTGTAGGGATATGAACACGATAAAACAATAAACAATCCAGACAGCTCGTTAACCTCAGCAATAATCGACATGGGGAATAATACCAAAAGGTCGGCTGCAAACTGTGCAGACGACCAAACACTCTATCGAGATAGTCAACATTCAAGTCTATGGGGGTTGCTTCTTGCCCAGCAAGGTTGAATAGTCATAATCAATGGGTAAATTATATTGTACAATCCCCCTCCCAGGGAGTAACATGCAAACACAGCCGGCCCTGCGGTATTACTGCATGGCAGTCTGCGTGTATTGCACCCCCAGTGTGGCAGCCGCTAGTACGAGCGATGTAGTCCCGCTATGCCCATTGGACCAGAGGGCAGCCAGTCTGGCCTTGCCAGCTGGGGCAGTTATCCGTCCGTGTGTGTCCGACCACCTGCCAGCAGCCATGCAGCCATGCAGCCAGGAGCAATACTCATTGCGTCTCTCGGCTGGTAGCCAAGCGTCCCAGAAACGGCCTCTCCTCATGATGACTCGGCATCCGCAATCAACTGGAGTCAGAAGTGGCCAGGTATTTCAGCTCTCCCGCCAGGTGCCTAGAACAGGCTCAGTGGAGGAGGGGAAAAGGAGTTCGATATGGTCTTTCATCCGAACAGATCTACTGTTTGCGGCATGACATCCGGTAATCCCGGGGAGAGCTGAGAGTCTGGCAGCCCATATATCGCCTCATCGTCACTGGGCAGGGCCCGAGGGCTGCTGGTCGAGATTGACTGTGCAATCGGTGAATGGCTGATTTCTGCGACTATGCGCAAGGCATCCTGCTGCTCCTGGTGCATTACCTCCTCAGATGGTCCAGCGCTCATCTGTGCTTGGTCTTCTGGGACCGGCAATGACCTATTCCGACACTCCTCCTCGGGCCTCAGTTCCGTTTCAAATTTTCCGCAATACGTCGGGGAGCCTTATCCGTGCCACTGTCCAACCATGCCTCCACTTCTTCAGAGCTTGTGAAAAAGTGTGTTTTGTCTTGGGCCACCACACGGAGTTTAGCAGGGAACAAGAGAGAATATTTGAGACCGAGTTGGCGCAATCGGTGCTTCACCGCCAGGAATGAGTGTCGCTGGCGCTGCACCTGGACCGTGTAGTCGGGAAAAAACATTCTTTTGGCGTTGTCGATCTGGATGTCTTGGAGTTTACGTGTTTCCCTCAGGATGGAGTCCTGGTCTCTGTAGTTCAGAATGCGGAGGAGGAGCGGTCGGGAATTAGAGCCGGTTGGGAGAGGCCGCGTTGGTACTCGATGCGCCCGTTCCACCACGAAGTGAGGCAACAGTGTTCCCTCTGGCAACAAGGCACGCAACTAGTCTTCCATGTGCGTCGTGGGATCCTTCCCTTCCCATCGTTCCGGTACTCCTACTATCCGTACGTTGTTCCGTCTCGCCTGCCCCTCCGCATCCACTGCCCGATCTTCCAGAAACTCAACTCTATTGAGCAGGTCCCTCATTAATTTGTCCGACTGGGTGACCCGGGGCTCAAGGTCCGATATTGAACTCTCTAGTGCCGTGGTGCGTTCTGCAAGTTTCTTGTGATCCGCTCTTAAGTGGGTTAGATCAATGGCCACTCCATCTATTTTCATTTCCAGTGATGTGCATGTGGATTGTATCGACTCCTCTAGCCTCTCCATGGCCGCTAGCACAGTGTCGAGTTTGGTTGTCACCTGGTCAGCCTCCGCTTGTTTTGCGAATTAATCTATTTTGCCCCTCAGTTGCGCTCCTCCGGAGCCAGTGCGCGTTCTAGTGCCTCCAGACATGGGCAGCGCCAAAGTTGTGTGCTTAATAACCTTGTGCACAGCGACCGACGGCTCACTCAATTTCAGGCGTAGCCGCAATGAGTGCGGGCAAGGCAGTGCTCATATGTGGAGGGTGGGCAGAGATATTGGCAGTGCCTGGGGTTTGTTTGTCGTTTTGTTTTTCTTTTATATTATAGTGTCCCGTGTCTGTTTAGGGTCTGCCAGCTGTGATCTGGTGAGTGAGGACGGAGTTCCCACTAGCAGAGTATGTCCGCTGGGTCATCTCAGGCCAACTCGGTGATCCCCACGCCTCGTGCCCGGTGGGGTCACTAAGTTCTCATCACCAATTTCTCCTGCGGCGTAGCGCTATCTATTTCTGCGTCAGCGTTTGCTCCCTGTGATCTTTCCCCCTAGTTCCTGTGGGCGCCAGCAGCTGTGCCCCGGGGGTATCCTTGACGCCACCATTCAGTGTGTACCCTCGGTGAGGCCCAGTCTCTATATGGTGTAGGCCCTCGTTCTCCTTTAGAGGGCAGTGCGTCGGGGCTTTGGTGTTTCGCCTTGTTTCCGCCGCCTCCGTCACCTGCTCCAGGCCTCGTTTTACGGCCTTGTTCTTCGTGGCAGGCCCCGGGCTTGCGTAGTTCCTGCCGCCGATGCGGCTCTCAGGAGTGCGGCTGCCGTCGGGCCAGAGACCCCGGTGCGGCCAGAGATCTCCCAGCGACCTGGATTTCAGCAGGGCGACGGCCAGTGGGTGCGGGCTGCAGGTGCCGGAGTATGGACCGGCTGTGTTTGGTTTTCACGGATAATTTTCCCGGGGAAGGGGAGCTCACGCCGGAGCTCTACCCAGAGACGTCCGACCTCGCTGCATGCATAGCCACGCCCCCATCCATGCACTGCTCTCATGCTATTGGTAATGCATGAGAGCCACACGGTGAGTGCACAGGGAGTCTCTGATGCTGACCCAGTGTCTTCTGGGACCAGGCAGCAGCAGAACACCGAGGCGCGAGGCGGCCGCAGCTTCAGGTAAGTCCATTTTAAAAATGATTGCCCCCAAGCGCTCCACCTCCTGCGCTCCTCCCCACCCACCACTTTTTGTTTATGTTGGCCGCCGCTGCCATTATGTCCATAATGGTTAGACATAAAAGAACGACTCCCTCCAGCACTAAGGAAATATGTATTTCTTTATGGGATATTGGGGGTTGGCACAGTGCAAGTGAATGGGGAGTGCTGTGCTTAATTTGTAAAAGAATAAGTGGTGAGGAGCAAAGTTTTCTCACAAGCGAGATGCCAGAGCCATCATATATCTCTGTGCTGAGCACCAAGGCTGCTTAGTCTTAATTCTACCTCATCCCTCTTTCACCCACCACCAAACACTCCCTGCCTCTTTATCTCACACTTTCAGTTCTTTTTCATCTCTGCTATCTCCCTTTGTCACTGTTTGGCCATCTTTTTATTCCTTCACCTTTTGTGTTTTTCTCTCTTTTTCTTTGGGTCAAAGTCTGATGAGACCAAGAAAAGTGCCTGTCCCTAAAAATGAGTGTCAATGGGCCGCACCTGAAACCACTGGCTCAAAATAAGCACTGTAGGAGCATGTCAGGTTTGCAAACTGGAGAGCAGTGTGGAATATACACAGCCCTTTAAGGGCCTCAGAGCCCACCCCACCTCAACACCATCAAATATATTCACTATTTTAAAGCTCCCATCAAACTCTCCCTGCCAAATTTAAGAAGAGGTCAGAAGAGCCCTCGAACTGGATAAACAAGCTCTGCCTGGCACATCTGCTACCAAAGGGTAGCCACTTTCATCTACTAGGTGTTGGCATTATGTCTACTCACAATGTCATGTTTATTTATTATTTATTTATTTAAGAGTTTTATATAGCGCTGGCCAGACCCGAAGGTATCGGAGCGCTTTACAACATTTGTCAAGTGACTGTTGAGTATACACAGAATTGTAACAGTAAATATAGCACAAGTCACCGGGCATTCGAATGTAAGTAGTAGTCATAGTCGAATGGGGGGTACAAGGGTGAGGTTCAAGGGGAGTGGGCCTGACAGAGTTTGTTCTTATCTAAGCGAATGGGTCTTCAGTAAGGTGCGGTTCCGTTGTATGGGTCCTTTGTCAGGTAGTGAGCGCTCTATTGAGGAAGAGCACTTTGAGTTGGCTTTTGAATTTTTTAAAGGAAGGGTTAGTCCTGATGTGTACTGGGATGGCATTCCAGATTTTTGGTGCATTTCCAGAGAAAGAGCGAGATAAGGTTTTTTGTTTGCAGGTTTTCGGGGGGATAAGGAGAAGAGTGTTGGAGCTCCTGAGATTTCTTGTCTGCCCTGCTTTCTTGAGTTTGGCGGCCAGATAGGCGGGTTTGCCAGTGTGCAGAGCTTTGTGAGTGAGACAAGCAGTTCTGAAGTTAGTGCGCATTTTTATGGGGAGCCTATTTAGCTCTTTGAGAGCGGGGGGGTGTGTTTGAATTCCTTTACTCCGGTCACCATTCTAGCTGCTGCATTTAGGGTTGATCTGAGAGGAGCAAGGTGTGATTCTGCGGCGCCTGTGAGGGTGGCATTCCCGTAGTCTAATCTGGATAGCACGAGGGATTGTGTGGCTTGCTTAAGATCTTCTGTAGGGATGAAGGGTTTTATTTTGGTCAGTAGTTTTAAGTTGAAGAAAGCACTTGCGGTGTTCTTCATGTGTTTGACCATGTCAAGGTTAGGGTGATTCCCACTGATTTCAGAGTCTGCTGGGATGAGAGTGCAGTTGAGAGTGTCAATAGACTTTATCCATTCCATGATTTGGGAGGACTGCTCTTTGTTGGCTATGAGGAGGATTTCCGTTTTGTCTTGGTTGAGTTTCAGATGGTTGTGGGACAGCATTTTTGGACTTCTCTTAGGGTGTCATTGAGTCTTTGTATGTCTGCTGTGGTTGATGTTTCAAGGTAGATCTGGGTGTCATCTGCACAGTAGTAGAATTGTATGTTGGCTTTTTTGAGGATGGTGGAGAGTGGCTCCATGTAAATGTTGAACAGTGGGGGAGAGAGAGCTGATCCTTGTGAAACGCCTCTGTTTACGGGGTGTAGGTCAGACATGAAAATTCTGATTTTTATTCTTTAGGAGCAGTTTTGCAGGAAGGAGGTGAACCGATGTAGGTCCACCCCTTCTGCTCCTACCCTTTTTCGGAGTACGTTGATGAGTAGTTTATGGTCAACCGTGTCGAAGGCCGCCAAAAGATCCAGGAGTATAAGTAGGCAGCTGCGGTCCTTGTCAATTGATTTGTGGACATCATCTATGACATTCAGGATGGCTGTCTCTGTGCTGCATCCTTTCCTAAAGCCTGATTGGTGAGGGTCGAGGAAGTGGTTGTTGTCCATTTGAAGGGTGAGTTGACGGAGAACACATTTTCTAGTATTTTGGCTAAGAATGGGAGATTGGAGACAGGCCTGAAGTTGTTAAGATCGATTGGGTCAGCGCCTGCTTTTTTCAGTAAGGGTGTTACTTGTCTGATTCTGAGGCAGTGAGGTATGATACCAGGTTTATGGAGCTGTTTATAATCTTTGACCAGAGTAGGGCTAGGGAGAGTTTGAGTTTTTTCACCAGTTGGGCAGGGAGGGGGTCTTCAACGTGTGGAGAGGGTTTGGATCCAGAGGTTAGTTCAATAATTTCATCTTGAGTGATGGGTTCGAAGGTTTTCCAATTGTTTGTGGATTGACTGAGAGGGTTCCTGCCTTCTCTATTGAGGGGCGGACCATCATTGGGAAGTTGGAGGTGATACCCTAGAGAGAGCTTGATCTTTAATATTTTTTCATCAAAGTAATTGGCAATTTTGTCACATAGGTCTTTGAAGGCAGGAATTGCAGATGGAGGTGGTTTGGATGTTTGCTGCCTAATGATATTGAAGAGTTCTTTGGGGCGATTTTTAGGATTATTTAGAGCACCGCAGAAAAAGGTTGATTTTTCATTTTTGATGTGCTTTTTATAATTGCTCTGTTCCTTTTTGAGTTGATCAAGGTGGGTTGTCAAAGGGTTGTTAGGCCAAAGTCTTTCTGCGGCTGTTTAGTTTTCTTCTTTCTGAGTTTAGTTCAGCGTTGAACCATGATCTAGATGGGATATTCTTGATTATTTGTTTTTGTTTCAGGGGAGCTATTTGGTCCAACATGGCGGTCAAAGATGCATTGAACTGTGAGGTGAGTTCTGTTGTGGACCGGTCGCATGCGAAGGAGGGGAGTGTGCTTAACCTTTCTTCTAGTTCATCGAGGGGAATCTGGCTCAGGTTTCTCGTCCAGTGCAAGTGTTCATTAGTGTGGGGTCATCGTTGGGTCTTTTGATTATTATGGAAAAGAATGATATTGTGGTCTGACCAGTCAACAGGGAGGGTACGGTCAATGGTGATTGAGTCTTTGTGAGCTATGATGGCGTCTAAGATTGAGCCTTTGTTGTGTGTTTGTTCAGTGCAGTGTTGGGTCAGATTGTTATTGTGAAGGAGCTCATGTGTGCGAAGACCCACAAATCAGTGATTGTGAGAAAAAAATGGCTTCAATGCAGCCGTCTCCTGCTCAGAAAGTTCTCCACTCCTATCTAGATTGATAGGGAAATTAATATGTCCCCCATTTTGTTTTCAAACCCTCCCTCTTCGCTGTTCCCAAAGGCTGGTGCATTGACAATATTACAGTGTAAATCTTATCGGGCTTCCTACACATCATCTTCACAATATGTGGGTCTGTCCAGGGGATCCTGAGGTAGACCTTCATAAGCAAGTCCTGGGTATGCTTCATCGAGGGAGTTTTAAAAGCTCCTTCTGAAAAGTGATGCTTCTCAAGAGCCTCATGATGATTGTCAACCTATGGTCAGGGAAGGAGCCTATCACAGAAGACCAAGGATTTGAGTCTGCTAATGTCCTAAAGATCTAACCCCTCCAGAAATCAAGTCTTGGCATGACAACAGCAGGCTCAGCAGGGATCTACACAACACATTTTCAGTGTGAATGGGAGATGGGACTTTGCCACAACTCCATGACTCAGCTGGGTCACAAGGGTTCCACATATTGACCTTTTTTACAAGGTGAGCTATATAGAGCGAGGTATTCAGCATACCTGGTAAATACCATTAATCTGCAGTACGGATACACTGGTGTGGACCCTAGCTCTCAGATAATCTCAATTGAGACTAAGGCCATATGTACAAGGGATTTTGCACCACCGCAACATTACTTTTTCTATGTTCCGTGGCACAATGCCCTGCACAAGATTTATAAAACAGTGTGTAACAGGGGGCTGGGATCGAGGTCTAGACAAGGATCAAGGTCCACACGTCGTGTTAAACCCAGTTTTATTTTACTGTACACCTGTATTTTATGAGTAGCCTGAGTTCAGGTAGGAGAGAACGGATAATTCCTCTTATCCGGTCGTGGCTCTAATCACTGTTGGCTCTCGTCTTCTTCCTTTTTTCAAGTGGGGTTCAGGTGTGCTCGTGGAAAGGAAAGAAAAGAGGCAAGTATCAGGACAGCTATCCGGTCACAGTATTGGTGAAAAGGAGTGAGGGATCAACCATGGTCAATCGAACGTCTACCGATGTATACGTGTGAAGGAAAGTACCAGGAGATTTGAAAGGAGTCAGGCACCCTACTCACCGGGTTTCTCTCTCCTCCCGACCCAACCCACAAACCGTTCCCGTACCTGGGAGAGCCACGCTCCTCCAGGAGTGTGGCTGGGTGCAGCTTCGTGTCGTTGGCCCTCTGGCACTCCGGTCATCCTTGGTTTCCCAGGGTACTTCGGTCGAAGCAGGCATTCCTCTCCTGGTGTCTCCGTCGTCTTCTTCATGGTGTTCACGAACGAGTCTTCGTCTCCCCTTCCGGGTTTTTGGTGATCACTTCTTCAACTTTGTTGTTCAGGGATTGGCCAAGGGAGAGTAACGTCAAGCTCCTGGACGGACTCATCGTGGGAAGTGTATCCCTTAAAGGAGCCATGAGCAACAAAGGGGATGTCGGTGTCCTGTGTAGTGCTTGGAGGGATAGTCCAGTCGTCTGGCTGAAAAGAGATGAGAGGGCTGGTTTCAGAAGGAACAGTCCACCAGTCCTTGGTAGGTGCAATCCCGATGTTTCCCTCTTGGCCCTCCTGTGGGATGTCGGGTTCACGACACAGTGGTAAGCCACTTTGCATGGCTTAACGCCGCTTTGTGAATATTGCACTCTTTCACACAGATATCTGCCTGAAAGGGGCGCGCAAGGTTTTTTGCTGTGGGTGCTCCACCGCAACACCCATTGCTGTTCGATGCTGCCCTACATTTATAAGGAGGTGTAAATCTGAGGCAGTGCCAAAGAGCAGGCTTTAGAATGGCAAAATGGGTAGAAATACTTTTGTTTCTCCTCATTTTTGCTTTTTCTATGTGTGCTGCATTCTGCAGCACACATAGAAGTAGCAAATCACCATTATTTAATGATTGTTTATGTGCAGGAAGGACACCTTCCTGCACATACACAATCATGAAAGGCATGTTGCTCTTTCTATGTGTGCTGCAAAATAAGTAGCAAATCAACATTATTGATAGTTTATGTGCAGGAAGGGACACCTTTCTGCACATAAACAATCCTCCCTGCAACTCAGGCACCCTTGCACTATGGCGCAAAGGTGTCTGTCTTGGCACTAGGCAACTATTTTTAGATCCAGTGCAAGGGAAGACACAGGGGTGCGCCGTATTCTTGTAAATACGGCACATCCCTGCATTTTTTTAATGATGCAGCACCACAAAATTTGCCACAACACGGCCCTGCACCATTTCTTTGTACATATGGCCCTAAGTGTCCAAATGAGAGGTTGGGGAAGGTGTTCTTCTCAACAATAGATGAAACAATGTGCCTCCAACGATAGGATTTAAAAAATCATTTTAATAGAATTAAAAAAGTCTTGAGGTCAGTAAATTATAAAAAACAAGATATTTTATTGAAATATTAAAGAGTAATCGAGAAGTCAAAAATATAGTCAGTCTCAAAAAATCAGTAATAGGGCTCAGAAATCAATTGCAATGAAGCTTATTAGCATTTAAAATAGATTTATTTATTTTATTTATTTGATTTGTAAAGCGCTACAGCTACCCAAAAAGGGTTTCCCGGCGCTGGTAGAGAGATTGAGTGCGGAAAAAGGAGGGGACGGATATAATAGCCAGGACAGAATTACTGGTTGAACAGCCAGGTTTTCAGAGATCTACGGAAAGTACCAAGATTAGTTTCAGTGCGCATTTTTAAGGGGAGGGAATTCCATAACTTAGGACCTAGGTAGGAAAAGGACCTGCCTCCCATTCTGGAAAGCCGGACCTTAGGCACATTAAAAAGGCCCTGAGAAAAAGATCTCAGATGCCGAGTGGGAAGATAGACATGAACTAGGGATTTTAAGTATCTAGGGGCAGAACCAAATTTTATCTTATGCATGAAGCAGAGAGTCTTAAATTTTATCCTGCTCTCAATTTTAAGCCAATGCAAGTTTTTTAGATGTTCCGACATGTGTTCTCTTCTGTGGCACTTGTGTAACAGACGGGCCGCGGCATATTGTACACGCTGCAGTCGTTTCATTACAGCTTGGGTTGCCCCGAGATAAAGGACATTCCCGTAGTCAAGCCTAGAGGTGATTAGGGCGTTGACTACAGATTTTTTGGTGTCTTCCGGGAGCATCCATATAATCTTACGGAGCCATCTCAGGATTACAAAACACATGGCAGTAAGTTTCCCGACTTGAGGCTGCATTGTAAGTCCTTTGTCGATAGTTATGCCTAGGTTCCGGACTTGGTCACATGGGATGGGGAGAGGACCCATGCTGGATGGCCAGTGGGAGGCATTCCATAGATCACGGCTGGGGCCAAAGATTAGAACCTCTGTCTTTTCTCCATTGAGCTTCAACAGATTGGTCCGCATCCAGGTAGCGATTTTGACAAGGCCAGATTTCAGGGGCGAAGGAGAGTCTTTGTTTGTACTGGACAGAGAGAAAATTATTTGCGAATCGTCAGCGTAACTAAACATGGTTAGGCCTTCATTTTCCGCGATACGGGCAAGAGGGGCCACGTATAAGTTAAAAAGAAGGGGGCTTAGCACAGAGCCCTGGGGGACACCAAAAGGGGACTGATAGACACCAGAGGTGCCTATGTTGGAGTTAATTTGAAAAGAGCGCTGATCTAAAAAAGAGGTTAGCCACTCGAGAGCAGTTCCCCTTATGCCAACATTAAAAAGGGAGTCGAGCAGGATACTGTGTGAGATGGTATCAAATGCTGCACTGAGATCAAGTAATATCAGTGCAGCAGTGAGTCCCTTGTCAACTAGGCTCCGCAGATGTTCTGTGACCCCCAGCAAGATAGTCTCGGTTGAGTAACCGGGTCGGAAGCCCGACTGAGAGGAATGGAAGATGTCATTTATCTCTAAGTAATGGGCCAGATGGTTATGAACATGTTTTTCCAAAAGTTTGGAAAATGCAGGTAACAAAGAGATTGGGCGAAAGTTACCCCGAACTTTCGGGTCAGCCGTAGGTTTCTTCAACAAAGGTGTGACCTTAGCATGTTTCCATGATATAGGGACAGTGGCAGAGACGAGGGACTGGTTTAAGATTTTACAAATTAAAGACAAATGCCTAGTGTCAAGTTTCTTAAGTATTGACACAGGGAGAGGATCTACCGGGGAGCCCGATTTTAGTTTCCTAACAATTTCTTGTAGATTTTTAATAGTAATTTCAGGCCAGCAAATTAGAGGGAGATGTGTTTGCTCAGATTGTGTTTGCTGATTTTTATTGGCAATATTATTATTTGTTTCTTCCGACTGCTGCTTAGAAATATCGTCATAGATTCTTTCAATTTTGTTTGTGAAAAACTGAGCCAGTTCATCACATTGAACATTGTTCAAAGAGGGAGGTTCAGCAGTAGACTTGGATCCTGCCAATTCTTTAACTAAGTTAAATAATGTCTTTGATTTGTTTGATGCAGCTGAAATAGTCTGGGTGACATAGGCTGCACGAGCTGCAGCACACTCCCTATGATATTGCTTGAGTTCCTTTTTGTAGGTTTCCCCAGAAATATGAGAGTAGTCTTTTCTCCAGAGACGCTCGTAGCGTTTACATTTGGATTTATGCAGCAATGAACAAAATCTGAAAAATGTACAAATTTCAGAGTATGCAGCAAATGGATAGAGAAACTGACAGCATCCTAGTAGAGACCCAAACAAGTCTAGATCACCCCCCAAAATCATTATAGAGAATTTTATAATTGAAAGCAGTGGAATGGAGTATAGGGTGTCCAATATAGTTCCAGGCATGCCAGATCCACAGCAGACTTTCAAGATGCCCCCTAAAATGTATCTACACACACACTGAATTTAGATGAAGCTCCTTAAATAGTATGTTCTCCTCTATCAGGGTCCCTCCTGGAGCTACATTGGACCCCCCAGCCTCCAGCTGCCATCTCTACTTTATTTGGATGAACAGGACAATCTCACCGCCCTTGGAAGCAACAGTGGCTTCAAGACACTGCAGGGTATGAGAAAGCTCATTACTGAGATGTAAATGAGCTTCACTGATTAGCTCCTTGGTATGCATTGATTGGTCTGTCCGCGCACCCCTAGGGCCTTGTGTGATCCTGGCCTCAGTGTCTGAGTAGAGGACGTGTTCTGTTTCATGGGGGTTGAGATCAGTCCTCGATCCATGTTAGACCTATAGCACTTCAGGTAGCGTTTCCCTAAACCTTTTGCTTTTTCTGCCTGTGTTTTGCTGATTCTCTTGTGTGGCCTCGGGGCTGTGGACACTCCCCCACTGTAATCACTGTGTGAAAATTTACACCCCCTTCCTACTCATGTCGGGAAGGGGCGCTGACTCAATGTTCTGAAACATGGGCCAGGCGGCCATCGCTGACCGGTGTGTGTGCACTGACCTCTATCATGAGTAAGCTCATGAGCAGCCTGCCATTGCAGAGCGCGTATGCGTGCACCCGCACCTATGGTGCCCGTGATTGTGTGTGCCGCATGCCATCGCAGGCTGGTGTGTACGCATGGACACACAAATTAGTTAAACTCGTTTCCAAGCTTCTGTTGCAGATTCAGGAGGGCGCACTTGCACCCCTGGCGCTGGGGACTATGTGTCCAACCTGCCATTGCAGGTCAGTGTGTGCACTAGTGCACGTGCGCCCAGGTAGTGAGGAATATCTGTGTGTGTTTTCATTACCTATGAGGCTTGCTCTTCCCATAGGTTAACATGGGGAAGTGACTGACACTACTTCGGGTAGCAGCCTCAAGATGTTTCCAATCAAAGGATTTGCCAGGCCAAACTCTTTCCAGTGGTAAAGGGGGTTTTGGCAGAACTTGCTTAGAAATGCCCCTTATAGAATATGGAAATTTCTATGCTCTAAGAGTCTTGTGCGCCATAGTGCCCGGCTCTATGGGACACCAGGGGAGCACATCTGTGCATTCCCCAGCGATTGCAGCGCTTTGACGCCTCTGGGCAAAGTGTGCGCTTTATAAGGCTAATATTCATTCACTGATTTATTGCCATAAACCATGGGCATACCACTAGAATTACAAGACCTCTGCCATTTGAGGGCCGGATGGGATAGATTGGAGAGAGAGGTTTGACACTTAGGGGCATATTATCAACAAACTGCGATAAATACCGCAGAGCGGGCTTAGCATGTTTTTTGCTATCGCTGGATTTCATCACTGAGTTAGCAACAATGAAACGCTTATCTCAAAGGCGATTAGAAATCCAGCGATAGCAGCAAAATGCGGGAATAGCGTGGGAAATGCTGCAATATTTTCTGAGCGATAATTAAAACCTCGCTGATACGCCGCTGTGGCCTTAGCCTTGCAATCCACCTCCCATTATTAAGATGGCTAAATCAACTTTATAGCAGGAGTTAAATTCCTGCGATAAAGGGGGCTTAGCATGATTATTATCATTGCTTTGCGGGTCTGCTGCCGGCTTGATAATATCGCGAAGCCGTTTTAGTGCGTTATCCCATGCTGTTTTACTCAGGAACGCCTACTTTGCATGTCATTAGCGATGGCATCCAGGGCGATAAAAAACGGCAGCCATTGCGCGAAAACAAGCGCTAACAAGGGTTAGCGTGATCTTGTTAATTGTGCGATGAATGTCTCGCCGCTTTTTTGGCTTTTAAAGCCAAAAAAGCAGCGATATGGCTCTTGATAATATGCCCCTAAGCTCTTTGGAGCCGGATCATGACCCCTTTAAATTTTAAGATCTTGCCCCATGGCAGACAGGCCTACAATTTAGGGGAGACATCAGTGGTTCAAAGGGAGCCCCCTAAACAACCCCGAACTTCAAAGACACACAACAGTATAACTAGGGGTGCCATCCTTCAGCAAATTATGGGATCTGCTTCCTGGGATGTGGGATCGGAGAACCCAGACTGAATGGTGAACATTGTCAGAGGACTCTGTTTTGCACATGGAGGATTACTGCCCATGAAGGGGGCAGTGTGCTCTTTCTGAATAGTGGCTGGCCTGGGCAGAACAGGTTTAAAATATTACCAATGAGATGGGTTCACTTGGCAGCCATGCACACAGAAAAAGAAGAAAGACTCTGTATTCACTGCACTCTGCTGATCTTTGTAACCACTGCCTGAAGGGAGGGATTCAATATGTGGAAACTATTGGGAAACCTTTCAATAGATTGGAACAAACACCTGTCCCCCTCTCCCAGCTAATTCCAGTGGGTGGATTGATTGGTGATCACTGCATCTGGACTCAGACCCAATTATGCCTAATTGAGATGAATGGGAGGCTGTTCCAGCTGCAGGGCTTGGCAGCCAGGCTGGGATGCCATGTACTCCAGGGGAGAAGAGGTGCTCAGTTCATTTCAGACCCCGGGGCCCAGGAGATTGGATATTGGAAAGCGCTCTCAAGTGTTTACCATTAACTGGGAAAGGGAGAGAACAGCACACCTTGGGTTCAATTTGTAAAGCTGTGCAGAGTCAGACAGTGCCTGAAATCTGGATGAAAACAGTGTTTATTGGAAAGGTAGGTATGAGCCAAAAGGCGGGTGGCTCATGAGAGCAGCAGGGCGCGACCAGGGTTAGTCAAACCTACAGGACAGTGCTTTCAAGGGACAGTTGGGCTGGGAGGTGAGTCCCAGGACTGGAACACAAAGGGCTATCTCTGCATGACAGAGGCACTACAAAGTTAGGCAAGAAATGCAGGGTGAAGAACTGTGCACTCTGTGCTATAACATGCCTTGTTCCCAGCCCTGGTTTTTCTTGTGCAACCAAATGCATTCTGGGTGCTGTAGTCTTAGTTTGCTTCCATTAAAGACCATAGACTTGCTTACCTGATTGCAATTATTTATTTGTTGAAGGACCAAGGCTGGAAACTGTGTCCAAGATGAGAACACTGCAGCTAGACTCATCCTCAGCCTTTCCTGATGAACACACATCACACCCCACCTCAGCGACTCCACTGGCTCCCCGTACAGAAGAAATGCAAATTCAGGCTGCTGTCCCACGCACGCAAGGGTCTACGCAACCAAGAACCCTGGTACATTAGCCACCGCCTGAACTTCCACCAATCGATGAGAAGACTGCACCCGCCTTTCCTTCACTTGCCCACACTGCCCCCATTGGCTGCAGCAGGCTCAACCCAAGTGGGACTCTATACTGACTTCAAGAGATGTGCCTGGAACTTCAGATATGGCTTTGTGCTTGGCCTGGCAAGTTCCCTGCAGAGTCGCTCCTGCCTACGAACCCTTGCCTCTGTGCTGCTTCACTCAGTGGGATATTTACAAAGAAGTGGCAGAGTGAGGCGTTAGCCGTCATGGCTTAACACCTAATTTCCGCCACATCAGAAACGCAAGGCTGCACCATATTTACAAGAATGTGTTGCAGCCTTGCGTTTCCCCCTGCACTGGTGCTACACTTAGCATTGTGGTAGATAGAGTGAGCAACCCAGTAAACCTTTGGGGGCTTGGGTAAAAACGTAGTAGAATGGGTAAAATTGCCTCCAAAGGAGTTTGTTATACTGATTAGGTTGATTTAATTTTGTAACTGAATTGAATACAGGTAACTTAATTATCCTGGGTGAAATTAATTATAATAGCTTAAATAAACATTCATATACTTAAAACTAACTAGACATAACAATACTTGAGATTAAGACAAAAACGAATAGACATGTGTATAGGCAAAAAAGTGAATTTTATCAAAATTAGATCATAAAGGGAAAAATACAAAGCATAAAGAATGTGCAAAACAGGAATACAGGATAAATATCAGGAAACAAATCAAAATCTCTGTAAAGCCTGTAAGCCGCCTATCCAAAATAAAAATTTAAAGAATTCTCCTTTGGATAAAGCTGAGAGTCGACGTTTCGGTCTTTATGGGCAACTCTTCAAGACCATCATCAGGACAGTAGAAAATTAAAATTATAAATCCCTTAAATCGATAACCTTAACTCCGTGTGATGGAGGGAGATGATATGTAGAGCCGGGGCAGAGGTTAATCTATGCACTCGCGAGGAAGTTTTTCTCTTGCTTAGTCGAACCTCGCACACTTTGTAAAGGGGATCGCAAAGAAATTCAAAGTCGTCAGAGTTGGACGATCTGTAGAAGCGTCAGGCAGAACAGGGAAGTGAGCAATTAAAGCTCTCCTCTTTATATGTCACTCCTCGCAAACTTGTCAAGGGGATCACAATTAGTAGCAAAGTCACTTTGCTTGCAGAGTGACGGCGGATACTTCTTGCTATCTCGGAACTTTGAAAACTAGAACAGATCGCTCATTCCTGGCGACTTTGCTACTAATTGTGACATCCGTTGTCGTCTCTTTCAGGGAGTCACTCAGACCGTTTATGTAGATGATGAATAACAGGGGTGCTAAAACGCACCCCTGTCGGACTCCTCTTTCTACCTTAATTGCCCCCGAGGTTTCGCCATCCATTCCGATTCGTACCCGAGCTTTAGTGTCCGCATGTAGATAGGCTAGAAAGTGTACCAAGGGTTCATCAAGGCCATAGGAGAGAAGTGTCGCCCACAATTTCGACCTATTCACAAGGTCGAATGCGGACGACAAGTCCATAAAGGCTAGGTAAATAGGAGCAGCCTTGGCTATGGTGTATTTGCCTATTATAAGATTGAGATTCAGGCATTGTTCTGTTGTCCCAACCCTACTTCTAAAGCCCATCTGACATCTGTCTAGCACCCCTGTTTCTTCGGCCCAATCATTCACTCTGTTGTACAACACCCGGCCTAAGATTTTCAGGGTATTGTCTAAGAGTGAGATGGGCCTATAATTAGCAGGGTCAGATCTTTCACCTTTTTTGTAAATGGGCACTATTGTGCTTGTGGACCAGGTAGCAGGGATGGTACCCAGCGATACGCTGTTGAAAACATTAGCCAGAATGGGCCCCCAAAATTCTGGTCTGTGTTTGATTAAATCAATTGGGAAGCCGTCCGGCCCAGGTGCCTTGTTCCCCAGGCTTTGATTAATGGCCACGAGGACCTCCCCCAGGGTTATGTCAAGTGGGCTCAGCTTATCAAAATTTTGGTTTTCTACAGGAGCGGCGGGGTTAGCATATATGTTGGAGAAATGTTGCTCCCAGTTCTGACTTGAAATGGTGCAGCTGATTGGTGATAGCTGTTTACCCAAGTCCCGCATCTTCCTTACAGCGGGCCAGAAAGTTGCACTATTTCCCATAGTAGCAGAGACTGATAGATCTTTCCACTGATCCTCTACCATGGCAGCCTTCCTTATCCCTATGGCTGTTTTGTAGGCATGCCTGGCGGTCCGTACATCAGCAAGGTCTCTCGGTTTAGAATTTAATGCCTTGCGAAGTGCCTTGTTTGCCGCTGAGCAACAACTGTCAAACCATCTGGGTTCGTCGTTATTTTTCCTGTGGGGGACTATCAGAAGAGTTTTAATGACATGGCACAAGTTTTCAAAGTCTTCAATTATCCTGTGGTAATTCCCATCTGTAAGTAGGCAGGAAGCAACTGTTGGTTGATGATTATTTGTAATTATATCCATAATGGATTCACAGTTCACCCCTTTCCACTTTAGCCTAAGGTTGTCTGTTGATGTCGTGATATCCCTTGCTCCCAAAGTGCGGGGAGGTATTTGGGTCGGGCCCATTCTTAGGCTAAGTTCAAGTGCGTTATGGTCGCCAAAGGCTGTCTCTACCACTCCAGCTTGGATGACTTTGTCTAGTAGTTCCACAGAGGTGAAGATGTAGTCTACTGTGCTGGAAAAATCTCTCCCTCTGAACGTTGGAATGTAAGCAGTATCACTATGTGTAAATGTGTCCATTATATTTGATAGGGTGTGGGTATTTATGAAATTTTTCAGTTCATTCCCGCGTTTGGTGGCCCTATCTAGTTGGTTTGTACTTGCTTTAGTTCTTGATAGTTTGGCATTGAAGTCTCCAGCTAGGATGATCCCATTGCTTGCACAGTTCTTGGTTGATTCAGATATCCTTGTTATGTTCTCGAATAGCTCTATATAGTTTTTATTGGGGGTCGAGTGAAAGTCGTTATTATAAAAGTTGATCAGATGTACCGATGATCTACAAGTAAACTTGATGATTTGAATATTTGGGCTCTCAGTTGGTATTGGCCTGATAGCCCCCCCCTAGAGTTATTCTGAACCCAATCAGCAAGCCTCCCATGGGGCGGCCAAAAGCTGGCTTTTGAGCACAGATGCTGTAGCATTCAAAACCCTCTATGGTTATTTCCGAAGTAGCCCATGTCTCTTGGAACATTATAATATCTTTGTTAGATATGAATTTTAACCATTCCTGGTCCAATACCCGTTGTTGGAGTCCGGCTACATTCCAGCTAACAATCGTTAGTACACTATCAGGGTTTTTATGAATATATGGATCTGGAGGGATAGTTGTTTTACATCCTACATTGTTATCCATTAGTTTGTCTTCCCTTACTAGTGGCAGTGTCGGGTGGTTTTGGACCAGTTGGGTACCTAATGTTTCCTTATCGACCAACTCTATGTTTTTAACCAACTCAGCGGGGCAGCCCTGTTTTGTTCCCTCCAGTTCAGTATTCAGCAGCCCCGGGAAAGATGGGGAAAGTCAATCAACCATGTCGAGACTGCTGAATCTGTTATAAACTGGTATACCCCAGTAAGCATCTCTGCTTGGTATATTCCTATAGGGATGTCTATAGTTATTATCTGACTCCCACTCACCCCAGTTGTTTCCCTCAGCTTCTTGCCCCGTGTGACACCAGTTTCTCTCAAAGGCATTATGGTGCTGGTTAAATCTCCTAGATGGGTAAAAAAAGGAGAGATGTTTTGTTTCTATGCCTTCGCTATACCCCTCGCTTCTCCATGAGCAGATATGTTCTACAGTGCGCGGGTCATCGAAGTTAATAATCACACAGTCACCATGTGTTTTCTGTATTTCTCGACCCACCCATGGTACTCTTCTAACTGTTAGGATTTTACTCCTACAATATGAGGGTAGGGGTCTGTTGTTATTCAACCAGAAGCTGACTTTATTTAATAGAGACCAGGGTGGCTCTTCGGTATTGTCCGGTATCTCAGGGACACCCGTCATTACCACTACATATGGACTGGATCCGGGTGGCAAATTGGCATGGAATCTTCTTTGATTGCCTTTATTCCTGTCCTTAGAGTTGCTAGTGGTATCCCCCTTTGATTGTGTTGGGTTAGGTTTTTTCCCCTGTGTGATTGTGTTTGGGGTGGGTGTGGGTGTGTTTGGCTTATTCGTGACTCCCTTTGGGGGTAAGTTTTGCTTCTGTGTGATACTAGGGGCTGGGGCTGGGACTGGTTTTTTCACGGCTTGTCCTGAAGGAGGTTGAGTGTGTGGTTTTGCTGCCACTAAGACTGGAGTATCTTTGGTTAATGGGCTTTTAACTAGGGCGCTTAATTCATTCAGTTGTTTTTCCATATTCCCTAGTCTCTTTTCGATGGTGGCAAGATGGGCAGATATAATTTCCCCAACCTTTGTTATAAGTTGATTTGTTGAGGAGCAGTCTTTATATGACCCCTCCTTAGGGGATGGATCTCCTTTATTACTTAATCCTGCGTTAGATTTTTTACAAGCCTTTTTTTGGTTATTAGGTGGGTTTTTCCCCTGCTTTCTTTGAGGGAGAGGGCTTCTATTGGATGTGGATATGTTTGGGCCTTGGGGCGGTTTCTGCTTCTGCACCGCTCCTTCCCTTAACCCTCGCATTGCTCTTGAATTGGTGGTTGAATCCACGAGTATATGTGTTGTAGCTAAGGCTTGTGGAGGGGAAAAATTTGTAGCCATGGGGTTGAGGTCTGTAAACAAAATTGGGTCAGTAGCATGAACACGTGTAGTCTCAGTTAGTGAGGTAAGAAGTTCTTGAGACTCTACAATAGGTATGATATCCGAGTTCTCAGGAAAACTCATTGCAGGAATAGAGTTTGTAACGCGGTCCAGTTCTGTGTTAAAATTATCAGTAACATCTAGGTTAGGTGATTTCTCCAGACTCCGTAAGGAGTCAGAGAGAAGTTGTGTTACTGATAGATCCACGGTGTTAGGCATGGTGTGGATCTCTGCGTTGGCATTAATGATGGCGGCGCCATCAGCAGAGTTGTGTCTGATGGGTGTATTGGCTGTGGCAAGAAGACCCAAGGAGGAGCGTTTGGCTTGGGCCAGTTCCAGGGATACTCTGCGCTCCAATAATGAAATGCCATGATCAATAGCTTCATTGGCCTTAAAGATAAAGTTGTCAATTGGCCCGGTGACTTTCCCAGCTCCTGCAGCGGTCTTACTACGACTGCCCCTTGTGGACATTGCAATAGAGTAACGATACAATCTCCAATAGGGACAGCGTGCGTAGGAGACTTACTTGGGGAGTGTTCTGCGTTGATGGATGTCAGCGGGGTGGCCCGTCCCGTCCTCTGTGGTCCTCAGAGGGCCTAAGAGGGCCCGCCCTTTGCCCGGGCTTAGCCCCGGGCGTCCCGCTCGCGTCCCGCGTAGCTGGCTCTGTCGCAGTTATGAAGCGCCTCCTGGCGCGACGTCACTGTTGCGCGCCGCCGCGTTGCCTGCCGGGAACTGTAGTCCCGGAGCGGCGGCGCGATTTCCCCAGGTATTGACTCTTGGCTCCGGTGGCGGCGTTCTCCCAGCAAGGGAGCTTCCAGGTAAGTGACTCTTGGCCCCGGTGGCGGCGTTCTCCCAGCAAGGGAGCTTCCAGGTAAGTGACTCTTGGCCCCGGTGGCGGCGTTCTCCCAGCAAGGGAGCTTCCAGGTAAGTGACTCTTGGCTCGGTGGCGGCATTATCAATGCAGCGTTATGGCTCCACTGCTCTCCAATTTTACCCATTCTACTACACTTAGCATTGTAGCGCCAATCCAGGCACCCTTACACCAGAGTGCAAGGGTGTCTGCATGCAGAGGAGGATTGTTTATGTGTAGGAAGGTGTTCCTTCCTGCACATAAACAATCCTGAAGTGCCATTTTGTCACTTCTATGTTTGCTACTTAATGCAGCACACATGGAAGTTACAAAATGTCATTTTTTTAATGGATTGTTTATGTGCAGGAAGGGACACCTTCCTGCACATAAACAATCCAAGGCGTTTTGCAAAAGGAACACATGAAAATGCAAAAATGAGGAGAAATAAAGCATTTCTCCTAACTTCTCAAGTTAAGACCAGGTTTTCCCTGGTCTTAATCTTGGCACTGCCTCCTATGTACACTTCCCTTGTAAATAGGGGGCAGCGTCAAAATCAATGGGTATTGAGGTGGAACGCCCACCACAACACTCACTGCCCACCCCGTTCACGCTAAGCATAGCGAGAAAGGGGGCTTCATTTACAAGGCAGCATTAAGCCACGTTAAGTGGCTTAAAGCTGCATTGTAAATAAGGCGAAGCCCCTATCGCCATGAAAACATTACAAAAAGTGATGTTTCCATGGCAATAGGGGCTTGTACATATGCCCCTCAGTCTCATCATGGGACAAGCAGCCACCCCAGAGTAGGGAGCCACAGACGTTGGCTATACTTTAGCCGATTTTCACAAAATAAATGTAAAAATCATCAGATTAAAAAATTTGAGGCCATCGCAGATCTCTTATTAGTGTTAAAAAAAGTAAAGTGTGAATAGAAAATTGAGTGGTTAGGAAGTGTGTACCACAGAAAGAAGAAAAGCAGGGGAGGGACAGCAGGGAGGAGGGACCTTCAGTGCTCCAGCAAAGTACATGTTTGCATTTTGGAGCACATACATAAACTAAAAACTGCCATGTATGATGTTACAACGCTTACATTTACAGCGCATGCCTTTACAACGCAGTTCTTACATCGCAAGATCCTTTACTATGCATTCTTTTACATTGCATGCCATTACATCGCATTTTCAAAAACTACTGTTACAACGCATTCCATTAAACTGCATTATACCTTTACAACGCATACCATTACAATGTATACCATTACATCGCATTTAAGGTAAGTGTTGGATAGTGTAGGAGTAAAAATTACTATTCTAACTTAAGTGCGTGCAACAGTAGGTTAAGTGTTGGATAGTGTAGGGTACTATGTGTTGTAATGGTATGCATTGTAATGACTTGCGATGTAATGCCTGCGTTGCAGTGACATGCGTTGTAATGACATGTAGTAGTGACATGCAATGTAATGGCTGCCTTGTAATGACATGTGATGTAAATGATGTTGCAATGTAATGACTGCTATGGAAAGGTTGTTTGACATCAGACAATGCGCAGTAACTCCATGAGGCTACGAGGCGGCGCCCTTGGGCTGCAGCTCTACCTCACCTCATGGAGGCGCATGCCAGGTCATTAGATCAGGACTCCAGGCCTACTCGCCACACTAGTCCTCACCCTTGCCCCTCATCCTACCATTTGCTGCCCATCACTCCACTTGGGCCTTCCTTTCTCAACAGCTTTTACAGCTTTTATCTATCAGTTGTCTAAAGACCTCTTGTGGAGCTTACCAAAAACATACAGTGTGCCTAGATCGAGTCGATTACTTTCCATTGGCTGGCTTTCTTGTCACTCTCATATACCTGCTTCGCATTCTGTGTCTTTCATTCCTCTTCCTATCTTTATCCCTCCCCTGGAGCACAGCTCTTTACCCTCCTTTTGATTGTATGGCTTGTATCTTTCCACTGCACACATTCAGAGAACTACATTGTCTTTAAGTACAGAATACCTGTGGCGTCTTGCTCCCTCTCTCGTGTGGTGGTTCCCCCTTGGGGAGCCACTGGCATGCGGGGGCTACTGGACCTCAGCCATGGGGTTGAGGTTGTTTGCTTCTGAGGATCAGGGGTCCTTCCTACTATGGCGCTACAAACTGGGTCAAGAATAACCCCTTCAGCACTTGACAGTCAGTAGTAGCAGAACTCCCCTGATCCAGAGGGAGTTGGCATAGGAAGGAAATACAAGCCCACCTCTAGCGAACTAGCAACGCCGGTCCTTGACGCATACAGGGTAACAGCCGTGTCAGGGGCTACATATGGTGCCGAACTTTGAGGTTGTGCTGACGTAGCCATGCTCACCTGTCTGGAAAATCGATTTATGCGGACTCTCCTGAATTTGCCTGTAAACACTCCTATTTAACCTTTATGACTTGTTTTAGCATTAAAGAGAATCAACCGGGTGGTCCTTATGATATTCTTGGCATACTCTGAAGTCTGAACGCCTTTGGACAACACCTAAACTGGGACCTTATAGAAAAGCGCCAGTAGAGATAGTTTCCATCGATATAGGATTTCGCATCCCATGGCACAGGATAATAAAAGATTTGTGTGAGTTTGTTAAAATGGAGGAAGTCTGGTGCTCCCCCAGCCAAATTACAAAATGCCTTCTTACAAAACTGAAGCAAGCTTATTGGAGCTCCATGCTCGAAATTTGGAAAGATCAAAATGTGGGGAGCATCCCTGGGGAGTTCCTTATCCACAAATGTTTCTTTATCTTCAAATCCTATTTGGATAGGATTCGGCCACTTCAAGTGAAAAGTCTTTATATAAAGCTTAGGATAGGCATCTTGCCGCTAAAATCTTTTACATGTAAGTGGGACAAAAGTGGTTCCGTGCTCCCTCGCTGCCCCTTTTGCCGGCATCTGGAAGAGTCTGTGGGAAACGCCCTTTTTCCCAACCTAGGCCCTGCATCGAAAAAGATGGATTATCCCGGACCGGTGTGTAAGCTAATGGGTATGGTACACTTTTGCAGCCAGGTCCGTGCGGGTACCAGCGGTGGGGGTGAGGGCGTTCAAGGGGAGATTCGGAGGGACGATGCCAAGGGAAAATTAATTATTTATTTAATTTTCCCTCTGCATCGTCCCTCGGAATCTCCACTTACACCGCCCCACCGATGTTACCTGCACAGACCGCTGCTGCACTTTTGGGAAGCGCCCAGGATACTTAGGTGTGACACCAAGGAGCACTTTGGGGCATATTTACAATAACTGGCGCAACCCTGTATATCAGCAGGGATGTGCCAGTTATTGTGCAGAAATTCAGGCTCTGCGCATTAACACAGAGTCCATTGCGTCAAAAGTTAAAAATGTACGCAGGGAAATGGCAAGTTTGTCCATGAAAATTTCAGACAATTCTATTAAAATTCAGGATAACAAGGCCAAAATTGATACTTTTAGTCCTCTAGTGGCAAAAAATTCCCCTATGTGCTCTCAATTGTTAGACTTGGAAAATCGCAATAGACAATACAATCTTCGCATCTTTAATTTACCGGAAGATGTTGAGGGAGATAACTGTAGATATTTGGAAAATCTTATCCCTGGTCTTTTGAATCCCAAGTTTCCTGAACATTTTTAAACAGATAAGGCCCACAGGATCCCCTCCCATCGCAACCTTCATCACACCAAACCGCGGCAAATGATCTTCAAGGTTTTGCGTCACCATCATTTGGTTCTAATCAGAAAAGCTGCAAGAGAATTTCTTCTCTGATGGTTAATGGTAATAACATTTTCATTCACCAAGATTTTGCCAAAGAAACTGTTTCACTTTTCACATTTATGTCTTTTGTTTGTCGTTTTTCCATGTTTTTCAGTTCTTCTTCCCTTGACTTGTTATGGAGCTACTTTTTCTCATCTTTTTTCTCGTCCTCTTTCTCCTTTGCTTTTATTTCTCTTACATCTCTCTTCTTTTTTGTTTTTCATTCTCTCCTTTACTATGGCTAATCTTCATAATCTTAAAGTCGTGTCATTAAATGTTAAAGGTTTGCGCCATCCAGTTAAGCGTACAAAAATTCTAGATTATTTAGGTAGTTGTAAAGCTGATATTTGTTTTATTCAAGAAACTCATATAGATGACAAAATGTTGGATTATATGAAAAAGAAATGGGTTGCTGTGATTGCCTCTTCTCCTGCTAATGGTAAGAAAAATGGTGTGGCTATTCTTTTTACCAAAAAATACATTGTCAGGTTTTAACTAAAAATTCGGATGAAGATGGTAGATATATATTCACTAAAATTAAAGTTCATGATTATTTTTTATTTTTACTAAATGTTTATGGTCCTACTGCAGATGATCCTCTTTTCTGGTCTAGCCTTACTACTCAAGGTTTAAAAGTTGGAAATGTTCCTTTGATTGTTGGAGGTGATTTTCATGTTATTGCTGACCCCTTATTAGATAGACTTTCTCTTACTAAATTTCACCCTTCTAAAGTATATTTTGCTTTCAAAGCCTTTATTCAAACCACTAAATTAGTAGATATTTGGAGATTACATTTTCCCACAGAATTTTTTTTAACTTTTTTTCCCCAATCCTCATAACTCCCATTCTGGCATTGATTGCTGATAATTAATTAACTCAGTTAAAGATCTTCCAGTTGGTACCATTGATGTCTCAGACCATGCTCCGGTTTCCTTGGTTTTGAATTTAGAATCAACACATATCAAACAGTCTAGATGGCGAATGAACACTGGTGTAGTTTTAAATGAAAAGAACAAACCAAAACTTTTAACAGCCATTAAAGACTATTTTTTATTGAATCCAGAAGGTTCTACCTCTATCATTAACAGATAGGATGTGCTTAAAGCTTATATTAGGGGGGTAACGATCTCCATTATGGCTCATGAGAACAAAACCTTTAATGCAAACATTAAAGATTTACAAAAACAAATTGCGATAAATTAACGACTTTTTATTACCTCCAATGATCCTCATCATAAGTTTAAGCTCCAAACATTGCGGTATGAATTTAACTCTATACTTAGTAAAAGAGCAGGAATTCAAATTTCTAATGTTAAAGCCAGATTTAGCTTTAACAGCAATAGATCTGGCAGACTCCTAGCTAATTATTTACGCATAAAAAGGACAAAACTCAAATTTATTTATTTCATGGCCCTAATGGTAAAATTGCTTTTTCTAATAATGATATTGTTAATGAAATTTTGAATTACTATTCCAAAATATATAATAAGCCTGATTTTCATGATGAACCCTTGATTGATTCTTTTTTAACTTCTTGTGGTTTACCCAAGATTTCACAATCTGATAAAAATGGACTTGATACTCCCATCGCTAAAGATGAAATTTTATCAGCCATAAAATCCCTTAAAAAAATGAATCTCCTGGTCCGGATGGGATACCTGCAGAATTTTATAAAGAATTTCAGTCACACCTTTTACCTTTTTTATTTCAACTTTTTGAATGTTTTGGATCTACAGGATCTACCTCTGGTTCATTTATGGAAGCTTTAATTATTGTAATTCCAAAGCCAGATAAAGACCCCACTCTTGTATCTAACCATCGTTCCATACCTTTGATAAATCAAGATTGTAAATTAAATGCAAAAATACTTGCTACTAGATTAGGCCCTATTTTAGATTCAATTATACACCCTGATCAATCTGGTTTTATGAAAAATAGATTCTCTGCAAATAATACCAGAACTTTGCTACATATTATTGAACAAAGTTCTACTTTAACGCTTCCCTCAGGTAGTTTAGCCTTAGATGCTGAAAAAGCTATTGATAGGATTCATTGGCAATTTTTATTTCATACGTTGTCATCTTTTACTTTTGGAAAGTCTTTTATACGTATGATTTCAGCTCTATATTTTGCCCCTACTGCTGGTTTATATATTAATGGACAAATTTCACATCTATTTCCTCTTTTTAGAGGTACGAGACAAGGTTGTCCCCTTTCTTCACTTTTGTTTTTAATTGGCATCAAACCTTTCCTTGCTGCAATTAGAAAATGTGATGATATTATGGGAATCACTATTAAAGAGGTTCTTGTTAAATCCCTTGCATATGCGGATGATGTGCTTTTATTTATTGATGACCCTATGTCATCTTTCCCATCTTTAATTAATATTATAGCAAATTATTCTACAGTTTCTGGTTACACTTTAAATACTAACAAAACAGAATGTTTCCCTGTAAATATATATTATACTCCCGATATGCTTCCCATGAATGGTATAATTTGGCAAAAAAGTAAATTAAAATATCTTGGGATTTTATTTTCTTTGTCCATAAAATCAACATCAACTTTAAATTGTGATTTTATATTAAATTATATTAAAGAGAAAATGTCTAAATGGTCATCACTACATCTTTCATGGTGGGGTAGATTGTATTCTATCAAAATGACTATAGCACCTAAAAATGTGTATACCCTTCCAATGCTTCCGATTCAATTCCCATTAAAGTTCTACAAGGATGTTGATAAATAGTTATCTAACTTTTTATGGAACAACAAATCTCCTTGTATTAGTTACAAAATATTAAAAATTCCCAAACGTAATGCTGGGTTTAGTATCCCTGACTTTTTTCTATATCATAAAGTCTTTATATTAAAACAAAGTTCACTATGGTTTAATCATTCTTTTTTAAATAACCCACCTGGTTATCTATTGAGAAAACATTAGTAAACCCTCACCCACTTTCTTCTCTGATAACAATGTCTAATTCTGCATAATTTTTTCGTAAATCAGTTATTATTAAATCTACCAAAATGATGTTTAATGATTTAGACTTAATGTTTCTCTCCCCCATGAATACCACTGAAGATATTTCGCTTTGGTATAGTACTGTTATTAAATTGAATAGAAATGTAAATTTTTGGTCATCATGGATTAAAGCTGGTATTTTTATCTTAAAGATGTGTATACTAATAATACGTTCATCTCGTTTGAAACTTTGCAATCCAGATTTGGTTTATCTCCATCTAATATCATTAAATACCAATGTTTGTGCAATTCAATTTTAGATTACTTATCAGATAATATTCCCTCTAATGTTGCAGCTGATTTATCAATATACATTCAAAGGGTTTCTTCAGCTTCTCATGGTGTTTCTATACTGTATAAAAAGTTATCAGATACTCTTGGTAGCAATATTGAAGTGATTTCAACTTTTAGGAATAATGAGCTGTCACTTTCTTCATCTATATATGGCTTAGTGGCATTTCTGGTTGGCTACCTGTTTCACTGTACCAAACTAATTCTTATGTTTTACTTAATCGATTATGGACCCCATTACGTTTATTCCATGCTAAACTTCTTCCTTCTGCAGAATGTTGGCATTGTAAGTTACATCCTCGCACGTTACAAAATATGTTATTGGATTGTCCTTTAGGTTTTAAGTTTTGGTCCGAGGTTTGGGATATTATAAAAAAGATTTTAAAAATTCAAGGTGATGTTTCGTATCAAATGTTAATTTGCAAATCTAATATTTATCAAATAATCTAAATGTTTTAGAAAATAAACTTTTTAATTTCCTGATTTCTACAGGATTGAAATCTATTACTTATCGTTGGAAAGATAGTTCTTCATTATCTGTTCAGGCATGGTGGTCATGGGTTTTATTTAATAGAAGAGGTGCTCAATTGTCTATGAAGGGAATTCTTCATAATTCAATATCTTTTCAATCGTTTTGGTTACCTGTTGATATATATATTTATCTATTAAGTAACGTATAGATAATTTGATGTTTGGACTTGATTATATATCTCAATTGATGTTATTTTTTATTATAGTAGCTCCATCAATAATTAATGCTTTGATTGTATACTTATTCCTTTCCTTCCTTCCCCCTTTTTCTTTTCTTATGACTATGTAAATTCTATTTACCTATTGTAACTTAGATATACCTTTGATAATTTATTGTCATATATTCAGGTCGTTTTGCCCTATTGTAATATTTTTTGTATTGTCTTTGTTTTATTGTCTTTATATAAATCTCAATAAAATATTTCGAACTTAAAAAGACTATATCATTGGTTTAACGGAGACTGTTTATCATAAATAGGGCTCCCAGTTTTATGATATTTATGTTTTTTGACATCTCCGTCTGTATTTATCCATATTTATTTTTTACTAATTTTATCTGTATTTTGTATTTGTGAAAAAAAGAAGGATGAAATTAGTATATTTTCACAATTATTTAACCGATAAATATGTACTCATGCTTGAATGTCTACCAGGTTTCAATGCTGCAAACACCTGCAGAAGATAAATCAATGCACTTATATGAAAATATGCAAATTTCAGTATCAACCTTGTGCATAGCTACTGCTGTTAAAACCTCTTTACTAAAATCCCTTTCGTTTTTAACCCCCTTTCCTATCAACCCACACAGCTATTGGCCTGGCAGTCATGGCAGACTGTATTTAGACTCACTCAAAAAACAGCCACATTTCCGGTTATATCCACATTTAAAAATAAATATAGACAGGAAAATAAATGTTTTCCGTCTGTATTTATCTGTAAAAATAAGTAAAAACGGAAAACAGGGAGACCTAATTAAAAAACTACTGTATTTGTCTCTTAAAGACACACATACTGGCCTTTGGTTATTAAGTTTACATGTACCGTGGCAGTGCAACAATTGACTGTTCCTGTCAGAGTGTGTATGCACTAGGAACTGTGTGCCCTATTTATGAACATTGTTGCATCGCTACGTGAAAACAGCGCTGCAACAGTTTTCACTGCGCCCTCCTTGCGACACGATCGATGCGCTGTATGTAATGTAAAGCATGTCGCAAGGAGTTACAGATATATCAGTATTACTGACGTATCTGTAGCCGCAGTAATGACGCATTGCTGAAGTGTGACACAAAAGTGAGGCTCTTCCAGCAATGTGTCCGTACAAATGGGACAAGCCCCATGTGAAAGACACTGCATCCGTCTTACGCCAGTTGTGAGGCAGGCGTAAGATTTTAACGCAGTGGCGTCCTAGAAGTGGCGCATTGAAATCTTATAGATTTCCCTGTGCCACTTATAAGTGTCTTTTTGCGTGGGAACGCCCCCCTGCATACATTATACCTGATGCAGATATAATGCAGCGCAGGGGTTTACAAAGTGATGCATCTGCGCTGTAGGAATCTGTAGGAATCCCAACTAGGGACACCCCCATTTGTGTATATATCACTCACACACCATGCCTGTACCACACAAGCTACACATTCGGACGCGTCCAACATGTGCTCAGGATGCATGCCTTTTGAAGTGGAACCTTACGTGACTAGGCTAGTAGGCCTCCAGTCCAGTAACACAGATAAAAAGGTCTTGTCACAACTACGGACTCACAAAACACAATACACTGCCACCACCACTCCATGTGTTGAACCCACGACAGGGGCAGTAGTCCAGTGTCAATGAGAGCGCACTTGGTGCACCCCTGCAGTCCACAGGAAAAGTCCAGGACCTACTCCTGTCAAGAGACAGCTCTTGGCCTCTGCACACTCTAGATTAGCCTGATGCCAGGGCCATAAATCCAAAGCAGGATACCAGATGGGTGCAGTTGTGCACTTGTGGCAATCCGTGGCATGCCATGAGCGGTCATTCTCATCCCTACACCACTCAAATACTCCGCGCCCATTTCCCTACGGACTGTGTGTTGCTCTATCCTCCCCAGTATCTTCAAAAAACATTGGCAAAGTCAATAGGTCAAAAATGTCAAGATCTGTTGGCTTTGCCAATCCTTTGCCAATTCCTTCTTCTCTATTCTGCCCTGTGCCCCAGTCTCACTGTGCGCTTTGTACGTGAATGGGCTATGACCATGGAAGTGAACAAATATGGTGGCAGCTTCTCCAAGATTCGCAAACTCCATAGGTGCTCAGTGTCAGTGTTGAGAACATGCAGGTCTCGGCACCCCCTCCACGGCCGCCATTTTATCCTCGCTTTGAGGAGGGGCAGAAGAATCTCTCACCCTCTCTCTGCCTTCTAACTCCTGGTCTGAAACCCCATGCATCACACTTCAGATCCTTTAGCTTCACCCGCTGCAAGAAAGCATCCCACAGTTCGCCATGGTCCGGCCTCCAGGGCCTGACTGGGACCCCAAGGCGACCCTGGCAATTTTGTCAGAACAGCACCCCCGGGGAGGGAGGGTGCAAGTGTGAAGCACTGCTAGCGTTGTTATTGGGGGCTGATATTGCAGCGCTGCTGCCAAACCGGCCCCCAGTAACAAAACTGTCCCCCACCGCTGCAAAACTGGCCCTCATCCTTTCAGCCTCCCAGGGAAATGCCTGATGCCCGCTATGGCCAGTCCGGCCCTGCCGACATCCACCAGCCTGCGACACCTGATCCTCCACATAAGGGGGCAGATTTATGAGTTCTGGCGCATCTTTGCAAATCAGCAGGGATGCGCCAGAACTGATGCGTCACGCAATTCCCTCCTTGCGGCACCACAGATGCGCCACATTTACAATGCGGCGCACCATGGTGCAAGGAAGGGCAGATGCGTGACGCATCTTGTGGTGTACGGGCGGCACATTGCTGGAGTAGCGTCAGTAGTGCGATGCAACTCTTGCAATGTACAGAGGCCACTCATACATAACGTGGTGCGTCACTCCTTACGCCTGCTTCAAGCAGGCGTAAGGATTTGACGCAGCAGCGTCGTAAAAGAGACTCAGTGAAATCTTGTAGATTTCACTGCGTCAGTTTTACGGGGCTTTCCTACGAGGGAACGCCCACCCTGCGACAGAACGCCCACATGAAACCTGACGCAGGTTCCATGTGGCGCAGGGCTTTACAACGTGACGCATCTGCCTAGATGCGTCACGTTGTAAATAGGTCGCAGGGATGCACCACGTTTCCGCGCCGCTGCGTCACGCAACGGCGGCGTAAACGTGGCGCAAGTCTGACATAAATCTGCCCCATGGTATTTACAAATGACCAGCTTGGGCGGCGGTCACAAAACGGAAGGAGGAAGTAAGGGAAGGTGCTGATTCGACAGCGACAGGAGGCCATGTCGGACTGCAAACAGTTCCCAGAAATCATACCCATTTGCAACAAATTATTTTCTGAAATAAGGCATTAAAAGACCTTGTCTGTATCCATATGTTTGCAGAGTTTCTCCAGGGGCGAACCCTGTACCTGGCTGGGCAGGGCTGGCTCAGTCTGCAGACCATAGAGTACATAGAGTGTCTCTCCAGCTCTGCCTTTGAAGCCTCTCCTTGTCCTGCCAGTCTGTGGAGCCCGGAGCTGTGAAGGGCATCACCCGGTCAGATCTCCCTTTCTTGTCGGTGCTCACATCCCTCCTGCCTGAAAGTTCAGCCGCGGCTGCTGCTCGGCAGCGATAGCTGGTTCTATCTTTGACATTTAAAAGGTAGACATGGAGGAGGGGGGAGATCAAACATCTTATCTAGAGGGCTCATCGCCTTTTGAGAGGGCAACATATCCGATGAAACCCTTGAAGACATCATTTATTTACCTTCTTAGCTTGTCCACAACCTGGCCACCTGGCCAGGTGACACCAGCATTTCTTAGATTTCAAAGTATTTTATTGACTTTTAATGAACAGATACATTAGCATTACTGTCGCAGGGTTAGCCAAACTTCGCATGTATTACAGTGATTACAGGTACATGGGAGATATGCTTAGCTGAACCCCTCTACATGGCTTGCAGGAAAAACAGGGACGGGTGATAGAAAGAAAGAGACAGGAAAGAAAGGGGTAAAAGAAGGGTACGGGAAAGGCTCTGTAGCCGTGAGTCTAATTGGGGGTTATAGTCAACTGACCTCCCACTGGTTAACATACGGCAGAAATTTCAGACCCGCAAGTCATTTCTTTAGAATCTTCCATGGCATTTATCAGATGGGCGTCCATGTCATGATTTGTACGTTATGTTGCCTTTGCTGGGTTGGGTGTATATCGCGTTGACTGAATTCCAGAAGGTCATGGTTTCAAATATTCTGTACTTATCGTTGCCAGTTGCTTAGTCGTCTTGTAGAGTGCAGTTCCCCTCCCACTGTTGGGGACCCTTTGTTCGATTAAATTTATATCTCATTCACCAGCCGCTCCATCATATTCCTTCACTTTGGGGGGCGAGACAAGCCCAGGGTCCACAACTGTCAGGGCCGGACTGGGAACCCAAAACAGTCCTGGCAATTTTTTGGGAATCACATTCCCTTGGGCTGGGAGGGGGTGCTAGTGTGAGCACTGCTGCTTTTGTTACTGAGGACTGATATTGCAACACCGCTGCAAAACCGATCCCACTGCTGCAAAATCAGCGCCCACCTTTCCAGTCTTCTGGAGAAACGTACGATGACCACTACGGCCAGTCCAGCCCTGCCAATCATCATTTACCTTGGAAAGGAGGAGTCAAGTTTGGCTGCATTCCTGTTGTCGGATTCCAATTTCCTATTCTTTCACTTTTCCTTGAAAGGACACTTCTGGCATTCGCCTTCCTTGCTGTCCTACTGGGGGGCGCCGCACTCTTCACGCCGGGAGCACATCCATCACACGCAATTGGCTATGTCATCTGCAGTGAATTAGTGTATCGCAGGGCGGTGAGCCTTCCAGCTGTGGCATTCCATGGGCGCGGCCATCTTGTTTGTTTATCAGCTTCCGGCAGTGCATGCTCGGCTTAGAGCCTCCCGGCCACTACACGCTCAGCTGATGCATGCTTACCGCTTTTGAACTGCTTCATAGCAGTCTAAGGGCCACATGTATCGAAATTGGAAATTGCAAATAACTAATTGCGATTTTCTGAGAATCGCAATTAGGTAATCGCAAATTCCAATGTATGAAACTCCATGAGTTTCGTATACCGATTCATAGTGGGTCGCAAACGGACCTACCTGATTAATATTAATGAGGTAGATCACAATTTGCGACCCCCTAGGATTCGCAAAAATCACAGGAATGGTGACCTGCTGAGGTCAGCATACCACCATATCTGTGATTGCTTTTAAATAAAGCAATCTCTTTTTTTTTTTTTTAAAGCAACCTGTTTTACTTAAAGGAAAACAGGATGCTTTAAAAAAAATGTAAATAAGTTTTCTTGTAATTTTTTAACAGCAGGCAGTGGTCCGTGGGACCACTGCCTACTCTTAAAAAATACGTTTACAAAATTCACAAAGGGGAAAGGATTTAAAATCTTTTAATAATTACTTCAGTGCAGTGCTGTAATGTGACATAATGTCAAAGCTTCCACATCTTCAAGAAATGCTTATTTAATTTTGAAGAAACTATCATATTTTACGTGGTTTGTTGTATGAATTACATAGCAAATATTTTCAGTGCTTTGCTCTGCTAAGGCACCGTTCTCGCTGTAAATGTGTTGGCTGGTCCACCTTAAACCCTCTCTGTCCATGGTGCATGATGGGGCCAGCGCTGGCTGCGTCATAGCGCTTTTTTCCTAACATTTAGTTATGCTGCTGTACAACATTGCTAAAGGAGAATTGCAAAGGCAGTAGCTCTTGTGTAGGCGAGACCTATTGGTCTTACCAATGTTTGTTTTTTAAATTTTAAAGAGACTATAACATTTTCGCATGATATTTGCTGCATGATTTAGACGCCAGCTAGTGTCAGGGCTCGGCTCGCGCACGGGCTCTCAGAGCCAAGCCTGTGGCTCGGGTCGGCTCTGGCTCGGCTCTCTGTTAATGTGTTGTTGGCTCGCCCACCTCCACAGAGCCTGGGGGTCCGACACTGCCCCAGGAGCGCAGTCTCTGGGTCTATCACATTCAGAGGAGGCTCGGGTGGGGGCTGCCCCCACCCTCCTCTGGAGCGAGAATAACCCGATCATATCCATGTATTTTAAGGCAGATAGCGCCTCGTTACCATGACAGCGCCTGTCGCCTCGGGGACGCCCCGGGCATCCTTGCTGCGGGCCTGGCTGTCAGCCCCACGGCGGGGGGAGGAAGCCGCACAGGCAGGGAAGAAGTGGGTCAGCCTATACATGAGAGGCTCTGGGTGCTTCCGGGATGAGTAGAAATGCTCCAGACTCACCTGTCTCACTGCGCTGCGAGGCACTGGGCAGGGCGTCAAGGAGCTGTGCGATGTAGTGTATATTCGCTTCCTAGCTTCTGGTTCTGGACAGGGCCGGATTTGTGCAAAGGGGGAGGGGCAGTGGTTAGGTGCAGGGCTTTGTGCGTGAGAAAAACTTCGTGGAGCGATATTAAAGTGTTAGCAAGGGGGGGGGGGGCGCGGAGATTACAACAGGAGGTGTTCTTTTGAATTTAATGCGCTTGTACCAGCCATCAGCAGGGTCGTAAAGAACAATGCCCAGTGCTTTAAATGGGCCGGTACTGAGTACCAGCACTTTTTTATTTTGAGAGGGAGAGTTCTGGCACTTCTCAAGAGAGATTTAATACTTTTAATTGGAGAGTACCAGCACTTCTCAGAAACAAGCACTTCGATTTTCCCATTTCAAGCACTGCCAATGCCCCTGTAGACCCTGCGCCCCAGGGGTCCCGCCTCTGTAGGGGGCCCTAATTAAGCACGTGGCCAATTCATATCTGTGATGTATGGCACACTCGGGCCCTCCTATCACGAACTAGAGAGGGGCCCCATCATCCTGCGTTCCAACGCTGAACATTAGAGATTGTCCTGGGGCCACTGAAGCCCCAGCCAGTGGTGTAAGTTTGGCCCCCGCGGTACAGGGGGTGGGTGGAGCTTCAGGGGGTCCCCTCCGGTACTGTGCTCAGGAGAGATAGAGCGAGAGAGAGAGAGAGCGAGAGAGAGCGAGAGAGAGAGAGAGATTCTGTGTGTCTAAGTGTGAGTATGGGGAATGACAAAGAGTGTAACTATGTGTTACTGTGTATGAAACTGAGGGGAAACATCCTTAACAACGCGGTCAGTACACCGCAATACTGTTACATCGCGGTCGTTACAACGACCACATGTAACAACTCTATGCCATTACAACACAAGTCTTTACATCGACTTGCGCTAGATGGCGTGCTAACATTAAAAATGGTATAGTTTACTATCCCAACACCTTCTCTACTGATAAGTGGACTGGAGTTGGAATAGTAAATTACACTTTTTTAATGTTAGCACGCCACCTAGCGCAAGTCGATGTAAAGACTTGCATTGTAAAGGCATAGCGTGGTAACATGCAGTCGTTGTAACGACTGCTGTGTAGCATCAATGTGTTGTAATAACACGCGTTGTTACATCATACATCCGAGTGCGACTGAATGAGGCTAACTAAGAATGAGTGAAGCTGAGTGAGACTGAACTGGAATGTGTGAAAAAGACAATCAGTGAGACCGAATAATTTGGAGGGAGACTGAAAGGGACTGACTAAGACTAGGTGAGTCAGATTGAAACTGAGTGAATTGGAATGAGTGGGACTGAGTGAGAATGAGCGTTCGGAGTGAAAATGAGTGAGATTGTGTGAATTAGTGAGACCGCGTGAAACTGGGTGAGTCAGAGTAAGTAAAAGTGAGTGCACGTGTGAATAAGAGTAAGTGAATGAGTGAGAGAGAGTAAGACTCAGTGCAAGTGAGCGTATGCGAACCACCCAAACCCTCCGAGAAGATGTCCGACTCAGTCACTAGAATTCGAGTCGAGGATTACGCTTCATCACTTTTAAATGTTACCAGCCACCACTGCCTGCGGCGTCCCTCAGTCCTACTCTATTTAACATCTACATGACCCCTTCGGCTAACATCGCCAGGACCCCTGGACTAAACATCAATCCTACAAAGGAATCCCCACCCACCTCCTGAATAGACTTTAGACCATACGGAACTCCGTGGCCAATCATCCTCGACCGCCCCAAACGGACCCACATCTCCTCCACCTCAAGAAGCTCCACTGGCTCTCGACTCAGAAGAGAGGTCAGTTCAAGACGCTGATCCACACCTGCAAGGACCTTCCCATCCAAGGACCAGCATACATCAACCACTTCCTGAACTTCCACCAACACTCCAGACACCTACTCTCCACCACCTCTCCCTCGCGCACACACGCTGCATCCGCCAAAGCAACAGTGGAGGTCGCTTCTTCGCCCGCCAAATCTTGGAGCGTCCTCCCCCTCCACCTCTGGATCTGCTCCTCCCTGTTTGAATTCAGGAAAGGACTCAAAACCTGGATGTTCAAATGATCACTCCCAAAATAGCAGCGTTCTCATTGCCTGGATACCCTCGCCGGGGATTAGCCACACTTTAACCCCTTCACTGCGGCGGCTATTCCGCTGCAGTGCTAAGGGGGCGGGGCGGAAGAGCGGCGGGCGCATGCTGGTGACGGAACCGCTCCGTCACAAGCCGCGGTTGCGCTGTGCTCATGACGGAGCGGTTCCGTCACGGCCCCGCCCACTCAATAGAACGTTCAGCGCAGGCGCAGAATCCGCGCTGTGCAGGCATTCTGAGCGGGCCGTGACGGAACAGCTACCTCATCAGCACAGCGCGACCGTGACTGATGACGGAGTGGTTCCGTCACCAGCAGGGGAGGGGCTAAAAGCCCTGTTTGATTGACTGATTTGCAACATGCTACATCCAGTGCATTTCTTGCTTCTAAACTTGCCAGCAGTTTTGGAATGGCACCAGGCCAAACTACACACCATGTTTAGGGTCAACATGACAGTAGTTGCCGATGCAGTGCAGGTGAGGTGTACTCTATGCATCATCCCATTTCAAAATGGCTGCCTTCTTCAAAGTTTAATTTGTATTTTCCTTTTATTGCAAATATCTGTCACATTTATGAGCAACCTGTTTTCTTGCTTCTTCTTTTAATTTGCCTTGTTTATGCTTATTGAGAGCTTGTGTTTTATTATGAATGGGTGATCAGGTAAATCTAAAAATGAGCGAGTGGGTGATTATATAGATACTTGAGTGTAAAGACGAGTGACCGAGTGCATGTATAATGCATTATTGAGTGTATAAAATCATCAGAGACTGAAGAGGCACTTTCAGTTAAAACGAATTCCTCTATGGTTGACAGCAGGGAACATTGGAGAATTTTGATGGAAATGGCTTCTGCATAAGTAGAATAAAAAAACTAAATTTCCAGCGATTGTCATCATCACTCAATAGGTGGTCGGGGTGTTTTGGTATATCTTTCTTCTAAGTGGGTGAACTCTGTTGGGAACCCATACATTTTCAGTTGCTCCTCCGGCTGCACTCAATGTTGCGGACTCCAAACCAAAGCCTGCATCTCAGCTATGCACACTGCCTGTCCTTAGCAGCGCCTAGAAGCACAATCTTTTGCTATCTGCAGGCTGGACTCCCATAATGTTGCTGCCATCTTTGTAGCCTAACCATTAGTTATAATGGGGTAGCCCAGTAACCCTCAGAACCTGGGTCCTAAAGTTTAACCTCTTAGGTGCTGCGCCTATTCCAACGGCACCACTACCTCAGGAGTTCGGCCGTTGGACGTTCAAACCTCACCTGCGCAATGGAACATTCAGCACTGGAGCTGGACGTTCTATAGCTGCTAAGAGGTTATACAATAACAATGGTTCTGTTGGGATTGGAACAATTTCTTAGATTGTCAATTAATTGGAATAGAGCATAGAAACACACTTAATCTGCAGTATGCAATGACACACAAACACAATTTTGGTTAGGAAGATATCTCACGTAGTAGATATCAGGAAAGGTATTAATCAAGTCAACAAGCAGCTGTCTATGACATAGAATGACATACAAAAACATGTACTGATTACAAAGTTAAGTGACTGGTGGTGAAAGGTGATGACCTTGCTTTACAAGAATAAAATAGTGACAAAAATTCAATACAATTACACAGAAACATAAACACTTGTGTGTCCACTTCTGAAATAGATAGTCACAACAATCTTAGAGTTTTTTTCTTTTTGTTGAGACTTCATATGGACGCATTGACATTAGCAACGTCAACGTTTTGACCCTAAGAGGTAGTGCAGTATTATTGGCATCTGGGGCGGGTCTTAATCAGGACAATGGATAATGAGGATAGCCTGAAACGATATGGAGCTAGAGAGGATTCTTCAATAACTCTTGTGGCATAGGTGTCAGCCGACAACCTATCTTGATGTATCAGGATGATCTTCTACTTTAGAAGGTAGGCCTTCTTCACCAGCCGGTGGAGAAGGTAGGTGCAGAGTGCCGTAGGTAGCGATCACTTGCTATTCTCGTTGGTGGACGTCCGAGTACGTCTCAGCACGGGCGTTGATTAGTTAAAGTTTTTGTGTAATTGTATTGAATGTTTGTCACTATAGTCACTTAACTTTGTAATCAGTACATGTTTTTGTTTGTCATTCTATGTCATGGACAACTGCTTGTTGACTTGATTAATACATTTCCTGATATCTACTACGTGAGATATCTTCCTAACCAAAATTGTGGCTGTGTGTTTTTGCATACTGCAGATCTAGTGTGTTTCTATGCTCTATTCCAATTAATTGACAAACTAAGAAATTGTTCCAATCCCAACAGAACCATTGTTATTGTTTAATCTATGTTCCCTAAGCCAGGGCGCAAGAGACTTCAGTGACTAAGGATTAACATTTGCTGCCTGCAGTAGACCCCTCCTAGAAGGGGCAGAACCCATTAAACTCAGGATGCAGGGCTGGGGTAGCCTCCTAGCCCTCCATTTTTATTCAATAAAAAGACAGGTCATAGTTGAACAACAGACCTCTTCCTTGTAAGCACTCGCCCAACCCAGGATACGGAGGGAGGAGTGACGTGTGTATGGTCAGCGGGTGACTATATGACTGAGTAATGACCGCTTGCAATACATAGGGAGATTTGGAAAATTCTTCTATTTGGAATGTTTACTAAGTATGCAGTATGTTTTAAAACATTCTTCTTTTGGTTGGAAACTTCAGCATGGTTCTGAGACCCCAAACTGATAAATCAGACATTATTTAAGCACCCTTAAACCAATGATCACCCTTTTTCCCTGCGCACAAATCTTTCCGGTGCAGGGTTCTCCAACGAGTAACTCGTATGCTACTGGTAGCCACCCATGAGTAGCTCTTGTGTGTGCAGCCCAGCCGACTAAATTAGAAGCTTTTGCTTGGTTACATTACCATAAGTATCTAGCAGTTTAAAAGTGTATATTTGACACATAGATATTTGTATTTTTATAACTCGTAAGCTGATGTTTGAAGAAAAATGTAGAATTTCCAAAATATATTTACAGCTAATAATTGATAAACTATGTGTCACTGGGAAGACGTACTACTATTGCTATCATCTGAGGCATTCCACGTTGACATTTTTGACATTACCCCTGGCACCGTGCCCGCTGAACTGAGGTGGCCACGCTAGTATTCTTTCATATGGCATCCACTAATGTAGCCCCGTCTGGTCATTAATATCAGGAGTACTTCTCAATAATGTTCACTGAACGTAAGTAGCTCTCATTACAGAAAAGGTTGGAGACTCCTACTCCAGTGGATTGAGCTCTGGTACTTCACGGTGCTTGTGATGAAGTCGGTCCCCAGCTATACCATATTATATAGTAGTGGTGCTAATCAGAACCTTCTGCTCCTTGCGATTACGATCCATCACCCCCTAAATATCGGCCACATTTTCCAGTTTTCCAATTTGCAAGGAATGCTGCCGGTCATAGGAAACCTCTTGCATAACCCTGAAGAGGTTGGTTTGGCCCTATGATGGACGCCATAGTCATGATGTTTGCAGAGGTTCAAAAAAGAAATAGATTTGTAATAAATTAAGTCTCTGAAGGCTAAACCCAGAAGTCCCAGCTCATAGGCAGTGTTGAGCACCCGCCTGCGATCCTAGGCACACAGAAAGAAGTGACGGGCACGTGGGCCAAACAGGATAAACAGTGTTAAGGTGCATATGTTAATGCGCACAATGGAGCTAACTCAATTGGTAGCATGTTCTCTGAAGTATAAGCCACAGACACTGCAGAGGCCAGTGCTCATACCCCTGAGAGTCATATGGTGGTGAGACAAAAGTCTGTGAAAGATCAGTTTGTGATTTTTCCATCAAATTCTCTCTTCCTCAAATCCTCCCCAGATGCAGCCTTTAGATAGAACTAAAGCGGTGGAGAGTTGCACAGCCAGTCTCTTTAGACTATATTCGGCGACATTTTTTGGGCAAATTGTGATCAATGTTGTTAAAGTGCGAACTATAACTTTGTTTTACCTAACTGTTATATGTATATACTTGTCTTGGACAATGCACAGTCGTTTGAATAGCATTTTTCTTTGTCTTGCTTCTAGTTTTATGTCCCAGATGAAGGGCGTTTCAGCCGGAAATGCATTGGACTGAACAAGTGTTTTTTTTTTGCATTTGAAAACAACGAATTACATTAATGAACTGTTTTGAAAAGAAATTTTGAACTGATGAACATAAAATAAGATTTTTCTCACGAAAATTAGTACGAATGATTTTCTTACGATAACTGAAATGGAGTTTTCTAACCACATATGAGCGGAGCGCCAGGGGATGCTTCCAACAACCGTTGGGATCACAGTTCTTCGCCTTTAGATAGAAGCCATTTCTTAGATGGTGTATCCCTAACTTTATTTAAAGAAGAGAAGCAGGTGCATTAAATGCACCAGTAACTGTGGAGGAACTCAGGTGGTTCAAGCAGCATACAATAAACTTCTACCAGCCGTATCGCTATCCGCTAGTCACAAGACGAAGTAAGTGTTTCAAGTTGATGCGGACTTCTGGATTCTTGCGGGTGTCCGTGCACTCCACTTGCTAAGGGTGTTAGCCAATATCTGTTCTACAGTAGATGGTTTTTGGTGATGCTCACCTCTGAGCCTCCTCACTCCCTCCCTCCCTCAGGGTGGTTTGCGTTCCCTTGTTATCGGCCAGCAGCGGTGACGCAGAGATCACCTTGAAGTTATTCCTCCTTCCCCACATCTTGGTGCTTTGATTTGCTGTCTTCACATTGTCAGCTCATTGGAACATAAACTACGGAGAGACGCTCTTGCTGTCGAGTCAACTCTTGAAAACCAACTCAGCACCCGGGCTTCTCTGTAGCTTCTTGCATCCTCCTGGTCTGGAGAGGTCCAGTGAGCAGTCAAAAGGATCTAACCTGTGCTGCTCACCCGGTGCAGCTTTCCAAGTGATAAACACACTTGCACTAATGTCTTTGATATCTTCTGTAGAAGGCCTCCATGAAGAGGTTTCTCCAGAAAAGGAGAGTCATCACTCGAGACACACAATGTTTCTGATTAATGCATGGATGTAAACCTAATGAAGTGCCCAACCCAAGCCGAGTGATGAACCTCCCCCATTGGGTACCATGGTTGAGATGGACTTAATCCATTATCAGCTCTCTGTTGATGTGTGTGTTTGTGGGGGTCTTAAATGGATCTCCTGACTCCTCCTACTCAGCACTGTGGATTCATATCTTGATGCTGAGAAGGGGGTTTCAAGAGGTCAAACCCACCATTCACAAAGAGGGGACTAAAATAAAATACATGAGCCTCAGCGTGCTGGACCCATGAATCCCTCGTAAAGATTGAACTCTATCCGGGTTAACACAAGCAGATCTTACGCAAGAGAAGAACCTACCTCTCTCCCTTTGGAATGCAACCCTAGCAGATGTTTCAAGCCTTTGTGCCACTCAAGGCTAAGCTCCACTCAAGGCTACGCTCCACTCAAGGCTACGCTCCACTCAAGGCTACGCTCCACTCAAGGCTAAGCTCCACTCAAGGCTAGGCTAAGCTCCACTCAAGGCTACGCTCCACTCAAGGCTACGCTCCACTCAAGGCTACGCTCCACTCAAGGCTACGCTCCACTCAAGCATCTGCGCCACTCAAGACTAAGCTCCACTCAAGGCTAAGCTTCACTCAAGCCTCTGCACCACTCAAGGCTAAGCTCCACTCAAGCCTATGCTCCACTCAAGCCTCTGCGCCACTCAAGACTAAGCTCCACTCAAGGCTAAGCTCCACTCAAGCCTCTGCGGCACTCAAGACTAAGCTCCACTCAAGGCTAAGCTCCACTCAAGCCTCTGCGCCACTCAAGGCTAAGCTCCACTCAAGCCTATGCTCCACTCAAGCCTCTGCGCCACTCAAGCCTCTGCGCCACTCAAGGCTAAGCTCCACTCAAGGCTAAGCTCCACTCAAGGCTACGCTCCACTCAAGGCTACGCTCCACTCAAGGCTACGCTCCACTCAAGGCTACGCTCCACTCAAGGCTACGCTCCACTCAAGGCAAAGCTCCACTCCGTCCTCTACTTCTCTCAAGCCTGTGCACCACTCAAGGCTAAGCTCCACTCAAGCCTCTGCTCCACTCATGCCTCTGCTCCACTCAATCCTCTACTTCACTCAAGCCTGTGCACCACTCAAGGCTAAGCTCCACTCAATACTCTGCTCCACTCTAGCCTCTGCTCCACTCTAGCCTCTGCTCCACTCAAGGCTACGCTCCACTCAAGACTAAGCTCAACTCAAGGCTAAGCTCCACTCAAGCCTCTGCGCCACTCAAGCCTATGCTCCACTCAAGCCTATGCTCCACTCAAGACTAAGCTCCACTCAAGGCTAAGCTCCACTCAAGGCTAAGCTCCACTCAAGGCTAGGCTCCACTCAAGGCTAGGCTCCACTCAAGGCTAGGCTAAGCTCAACTCAAGCCTATGCTGCAGTCAAGCCTCTGCTCCACTCAAGGCTAAGCTCCACTCAAGGCTAAGCTCCACTCAAGCCTCTGCGCCACTCAAGGCTAAGCTCCACTCAAGCCTATGCTCCACTCAAGCCTCTGCGCCACTCAAGACTAAGCTCCACTCAAGGCTAAGCTCCACTCAAGCCTCTGCGCCACTCAAGACTAAGCACCACTCAAGGCTAAGCTCCACTCAAGCCTCTGCGCCACTCAAGGCTAAGCTCCACTCAAGCCTATGCTCCACTCAAGCCTCTGCGCCACTCAAGGCTAAGCTCCACTCAAGGCTACGCTCCACTCAAGGCTACACTCCACTCAAGGCTACACTCCACTCAAGGCTACACTCCACTCAAGGCTCTGCTCAACTCAAGCCTCTGCTCCCCTCAAGCCTCTGCTCCCCTCAAGCCTCTGCTCCCCTCAAGCCTCTGCTCCACTCAAGCCTCTGCTCCACTCAAGCCTCTGCTCCACTCAAGCCTATGCTCCACTCAAGCCTATGCTCCACTCAAGGCTATGCTCCACTCAAGGCTAAGCTCCACTCAAGGCGGAGCTCCACTCAAGGCGGAGCTCCACTCCAGGCGGAGCTCCACTCAAGGTGGAGCTCCACTCAATCCTCTACTTCACTCAAGCCTGTGCACCACTCAAGGCTACGCTCCACTCAAGGCTAAGCTCCACTCAAGGCTAAGCTCCGCTCAAGGCTAAGCTCCGCTCAAGGCTACGCTCCACTCAAGGCTACGCTCCACTCAAGGCTAAGCTCAACTCAAGCCTCTGCTCCACTCAAGGCTACGCTCCACTCAAGGCTACGCTCCACTCAAGGCTACGCTCCACTCAAGCCTCTGCTTGAGGTGAATCTCCACTCAAGCCTCTGCTCCACTCATGTCTCTGCTCCACTCATGGCTCTGCTCCACTCAAGCCTCAGCTTCACTCAAGCCTCAGCTTCACTCAAGCCTCAGCTTCACTCAAGCCTCTGCTCCACTCAAGGCTACGCTCCACTCAAGCCTATTCTCCACTCAAGTTATGCTCCACTCAAGCCTATGCTCCACCCAGGGCTGAGCTCCACTCAAGGCTACGCTCCACTCAAGGCTACGCTCCACTCAAGGCTACGCTCCACTCAAGGCTACGCTCCACTCAAGCCTCTTCTCCACTCAAGGCTAAGCTCCATCCAATCCTCTACTCCACTCAAGGCTTTGCTCCACTCAAGGCTTTGCTCCACTTAAGGCTACGCTTCACTCAAGGCTACGCTCCAATCAATGTTAAGCTCCACTCAATGTTAAGCTCCACTCAATCCTCTATTCCACTCAAGTCTAAGCTCCACTCAAGGCTATGCTCCACTCAAGGCTATGCTCCACTCAAGGCTACGCTCCACTCAAGGCTGCGCTCCACTCAAGGCTGCGCTCCACTCAAGGCTGCGCTCCACTCAAGGCTACGCTCCACTCAAGGCTAAGCTCCACTGCTCCACTCAATCCTCTATTCCACTCAAGTCTAAGCTCCACTCAAGGCTACGCTCCACTCAGTGGCCAGACAGTCACCACCTCAGGAAAGTTGGTCGATATATTCTTCATATTCCGCAAGCTCCCTTGTATAACCGTCTCCGTCGAACTACAAGTCCTCAAAGTTGACACGTGTTACAAATGAAGCCACAAAATTCATTCTGCACAGAGTCGTCATTCCTAGGGCCAGGAATACAGCCTGGAGCTCCCTCCCTGCGAGCACCAGCACCGAGACCCTTCTCCTTCACTCCTCCTGGCATCTTCAACCTCTTCTCTTCTGCTTCTTCTTAAATTAATTATGGTTCCCTCCAGTAACTCATTCATTTTACAGCAGTGCTGTAGTTTATGTCATACTCTCTACGTTGTTGTGTAGCATTCTTGGTTTTTGTTATATTTGTTGGTCAATGCTCTTCTGTATCCATTGTGAAATAAGGAGTTCTTTGTTTCACGCCCAACGCTTTATGGTACAAGGCTGCCCTGAAGCACTGTTCTGTGAAAAAAATTGTGATGGGTGGTGGTTAGGTTTTTGTTGCAAGCTTGTGGTGGAAATTGTGGTTCAGATTTCTTACAGTGTTTTGGCTTGATCATAGACCTTTCACTTTGCATTGTAGTAGCGATAAACAATATAATGCACACACAGATTATACCGCTAACCCTCAATCCTTCACAGGCTAGCTTGGAAGCATCAGTATTCTGATGAAGTGTGCAGGGCAGTCAGTTTCCTTGCAGAGGGAGTGTTGTCACCTTCAAGTGTGCAGGGGTTCCAGAACTCCAACACATTGGTCCTCACCTGCTGTTTATTTATAGTCACTGATGACAAAACGCGAATGTGCGTGAGAATTAACAAATAGACCCCAATAGAGCAACTGAAGACAGTGGTACACTCACTCAGAGCTTAGTGAAGTAATAAGCACAATAAAGCACACATTCCAGACAGTCTTAATATTGAGTGCAAATAGGAGCAAGTCCAACCTTCACAGGTGGAAACATTCAGAGCTGAGAAAGGTCTTGTCTTTAGCAGTACCTCACTATCGTGTAGGGGACCCCTTGCACATCAGACATCTAAGTAATGACAAATATCCTTTAATCTAGTTCATCAGTGAAGATGTGTCCTTCGTTACAGCCTGTCCTTCATATACTTGCCAACACGTGTTTTGTCCTATTACTAGCCAACTTTTTCAAGGCTTATATTTCCGATGTTGGGGTACACACTCCTCCTTACATGTAGCTCGCGGACTGGCAGTGAATAAATAAAGGAGTGTGTACTGAGCATCTTACCTCTTTCCAGACGCGTCTTTCTTCAAGGATCCTCTCCTACCCAATGCTCATTCTCAGAATATCCTCTGTTGCAAAATGTTTTTGAATGGTAAAATGGTTTTCTGGTGGACCGAGTTTTTTCTCTGATTAAAATATCTGCATGAGTTATTTAACTCATCAATCTCTTGACAAGACTGATTCCAAATCTGGATCTCCCTTCCTCTCAATCTACTTATGACCCCAAAATATATCCAGTTCAGTCACACTTAAGACCTGGCTTTTCTGGCAAGTGTACAGCTAGGACATCTTTCTCACTGCAAACTGTTTTTGTTTCTCTTCTCTGGTTATTAGCGCCATGGAACCCTATGGTATACATGCGCTCTATAAATACCCATAACATAAGAAGACTCTGATCCAAAATGTAAGCCTTGAAAAAGTCTGCTAATTTTAGGTCGAAACACGTCTGGACGTATTAGTAGAATAGGCTGTAAACAATGAAGGTTACAGCTCAGAATTTTAAAAACAACATTTTGAATATTTGCATGTGTGATGTACAACGCTCACCCTCTTGTGGTCTGCAGAAATTGGATTACATTTTCATTCAGGTTGGACAATAGATTACTGAGATGGGGCATTGGTTTGGTGTGTGTCATGGGCGGATTGTTCTAGTCTATAAAACCATAAAAGGTGCTCAGATATTGCTGCATATCCGAGACATTTACTCTTAGGGACCATCATTTGAGGGGAAGTTGCATGGCTCGGTCCAACCACAAGCTGTTACTGGGTCATTGGTGTAATATTGTACTTCCTGTGTGGCTGAAAGCCTGCCCAGCCAGCCTCTGTGGGTGCAGGGGGAGCTGTTTCTTCATAAAAATGTCCACCCTTAGTTATGTTAGACTGAGGACTATGAAAAGCAGGTCTGAGAACATGTGATTTAATAATGTTGACCAATCGGTTCTCTGACTGCTAGCTGAGCAACCATCATAAAACAAAAGTAGGAATTCATTTTGGAGAGAAGGATTTGATATCATGAGTCAATTTCTTAAATTTTTCATTGGAAACACTGGGAGGCAAATCATAGAAGCTTGGAGGATCAGGAATGGCTTAAAAATGGTCTTGTGCCCACATTTTGCACTTCATTATCACTGCTTCATACCTAGAAGATTTATTGATCTTTTATTTAAATTAATCGATTGTGATAAAAGCATACGTGAGAGTCCCGTGGTTAGAATATTAAGAGTGAAGTTACCAAAAATGCCCTAGGCCCACCATCTTGTGTTCTTTAGGATTCCCACTTTCAACTTTTGGGGGGAAATAATACCCCCCAAACCCCTCAATGAACTTCATTCAAAGGACGGGAAGTCAGTGGCATATTTTATGAGAGCCCTGCGTCACTTTTGCATCACGTAAATTGGCGTTGGTTGTTGGGGGAGGGGTGGCGGGCACTCTGTTTTGGCACCAGTGCTTTTTCCTCATCATACTTTCATTCAGAGCAAGAGCGAAAAAGGCAAAGAATGGAGATGGAAAGAGGAAGAAAAAGAAAGGAAAACAGTGATCAAGGGAGAAAACAGGGATGCCAAAGACCCGGCAAGAGTGAGAAAAAGAGGCAGGAAGAGTAAGGTGGAGTGAGAAAGAGGCATGAAAGTCAAGACCTGTCAGCCTTTCCATTCAAAGATAAAAGGAGCAAATGTGTATGTTGGTGGAATAAAGAGGCATGAGATGGAATGAAGATGAGGCAACCTTGGTATTCATGAGATAAAAGCAATAGAAACTGTAGGGTGGTGGAAGAAAGAATCACGAGGTGGGAATTGAATAAAGACCATGCAGCCTGGACATTCGTCAACCCCGGTTTTCATCGGTGTCGAGGCGAGCTCCTGAGAACATTTATGGAGCCCTGCACTCGCTACTTCTACAATTTCAACACTGTTGAAGCTCCCAGTATATCTGTGAGGAAACATACAGGCTCTCTGATATGCAAATTTAGTGATGTAATTTTATTAAAAAAACAACTGCTCCAACTCCATCTTAATACCATTGTCATGAAAGACGTGGCTGGACTCGGTCCCATTGGGATCCCACGGACACCCGCTGCACAGATCAGAGGAAACATGGCGTGCGTCACAGAAAACACATTGTGATACAACCAAAGCACAGGTGACATTCACTTCATTCCTGGAATCGATAAATAGGGCGTACAAAATGTCCTCCCAGCACTGGAACAGGACCTGTACACTCCAGTGTGTAGGTTAAACCCTTAGCAGTTGGCCCTACCACCTCTTGGATGAGCCAAGAGTCTCCAGGGTCAGAGTTCAAGGTAATAACCGCAATATGCCCTTGAAGGTCCAGTCACACAACCATCCGTTGTGCGAACTGGATCCCTTTGTGGTTGAAAGAGCGCCTCCCCAGGGGTCCTGAGGCTGGACTACAGCACATAGAAGTCATTGTTGTTGTTCGATAAGTCTGTGTATTGCTGCATGGCCAGGGCTGAGATATGCGGCCGCACGGGCACCTGGGAGTTGACAGTCTGAATCCAGTGCGTTCTCGTGCCGTTGGCCACCGGCTTGCAGAGATGGGTTTCCCATTTGGGCTTCTTGGCCATGCTGCTGCGGCCACTGAGTCTATGGCCATCCTCACAGTACGTAACACAACACTGGCATGCCTTGGCACCCTTCTGCCCGTTCCTAGCCTTGGCTGCTTGAGTGCGAGATGTGGCCCTCTCGGCCCTGCTGCGGGACCTTGACGTCGGAGGTGGCTTGCGTTGACCTTTTAACCTCCGCTTCCTCTTCTGGATCTGGTCCAGGCTGACATCCGACTGGGAGGAGCAGCTCTCGTTCCAGTTGGGCTTCGCGGTCAGGCTCCTCAAGGGCAGGGCCAAGTGCAGAGCCTTCCAGAACCTGGAGCTGGGCCGCTTGGACTTGTCTCCGTCCCACCTGATGACGGGAGTGGAGCTCTTCAGATGGACGATGCCAGGATGCGTGCAGTGGACGGGCTTGTACTCCACGATGACCATCTTGGTGCAGATGGTGTCTTGGCAGACCACGCCCAGCTTGAGCTCCAGCATGCTGAAGCTCTTCTCAGTCAAGTAATCGGGACTCAGGACCACGATCATCCTCCGGCTTTTCTGAATGAACGCGAAGACGTCTTCGACAGTATCTGGAGAGAAAACAGAAGGTGGATTAAATGAGTTATCTAGATAGATAAATTACTTCTTTTGATGAAAGAGAAAAAGTCTTGGACTGTACATGGGGAGGAAATAAAGGGTGGATTAAATTATTGATCTAGATGGATAAAGGACTACATTTGATGAGAAGAAGCGATATTACCAGAATGTTAACAAAGACTCTTTGAATTAAGATTTGTATACTGCAGTCTGTCGAGTAAACAACGCCACGCACTTCAAAGACTTGAGGAAGCGCAAGGACGTGAGAGGGCAGCACTTCCTCTGGGAGAACAAGTCTTTAAGAAATTGATCCATTTTTGGGCAGGATTGAGTGATAGAAAAGCCAATAGTGATAGAGCCATGTCGGTGGCATGCCAGACTATCCAGACATGTAACTCCCTCTCCTACCAGCCTTTCACCTCCTGTCCACTGGGAAATTAATACATTTCCCTACAAGTCAACTCAATGCAAATTCCTTGGATAAGGGTCTCTGTTTCCAAAGCAAAAAGTCAAAGGATGTTTGAATAATACTTAGAGCCCCAAAAAGAGGTTAAAGCATGCTATTGATACACGTGTTACTCCTGAAATTTGTACCGCACTTGAAGACGTGTACGCTAACCAGAGAGGTCTCATCCATCTTCTAATCAAGGCGTGGCATTGATCGCTCAGGTGAGGAGGTTCTGGTTATTCACCATTTATCAATCATCAATTGCTAACCTTTCTTCCATTTATGAGCAGACTTGACCCCCTCACTTGTAAACAGGTCAGAAGTGTCTACAGAGTCATTCCTTTGCAGATAATGAACTCCTGAAGACATGACATCATGTTTAGTTGACTGTAAACAATGGACATTCATACATTTTTTGAGCATATTCTCTCATTTGAGCAGTGGGGGCAATGGTAGCAGAAAACAAAATGTGGTGAGCAGACTTAAAGTATGGAGTGAGGCATGGGGTGGTGTGGTAAATAAATGAAGTGGGGCTCTTCTTCCAGTGGAGAGAGGGTACTTTATTCAGCCACAATTATGAGACACCTCAAAAACAGGGACTAGAGTTCGAAATGACAAGTAGAACTCCTACCTCAACAAAAATGGAAGCCAGACAGTCAGACTCTGTAATTCCAGGAGGTCATTAACATTCTACTGGAAGACCAGACTTTACAACAAGTTGGAGGAGGGACAGGGGGCGACACGGTGGGTCAGAGGGGGCACAAAACTGTCCCGTGGCATTGTGTGTTTGAGTGGTGGTGATTAAAGCAATACTTCTGGCCAGATTGAAGGAAACTGAAGGGCTGCAGTAATTGGAGGGAACCCATCATTGCAGCCAATGAAACAAGGGCCATTCTAAGGGCAAGTGAAGACATCTGCAGAGAGGGAATCAACGAGCCGCCATTGCACTCAGCGGTGGCATCTACGTCCATGCACTACAAAGGACGCGCACGTTTGGTGAAGTAATTTCCTTCCAAATTGTCCCTTTATTGAAAGATACACTCTTGTTGTTTCCGTTTAGTGACCCTAGAAGAACACTACACTTACCTGCAAGAATGACTACAACCTAATAATAATCAATAATCCATTGATTTGATTTGATTAAGGATTTGTAGAGCGCGTAGCTACCCTCGGGCGTCCCAGCGCTATCGTACCAGCTTGACCGTTCTCCTAGGGAAGGATTATTGGGGGAACAACCAGCTTTTCAGCAGTCTGCGGAATGAGAGCAGATTGTTTTCTTTGCGGATGTTGAGGGGGAGGTTGTTTCATAGCTTGGAAGCGTTGTAAGAAAAGCTGTGACCGCCAGCGCGTGCTTTCCTTATTCTGGGGATGCTGGCCAGCAGTAGGGCGTTCGGCCTGAGCTGTCTGGTGGTTGCGTGATGCTTGATAAGGGGTTTCAGTATTGGAGGGCCTTTGCCTTGTAGGATTTTATGGAGATGCATAAGGCTTTGAAGGCAATGCGCTCTTGGATGGGCAGCTAGTGCAGTGCCTTGAGGGAGGGTTTGGCTGAGCACCTTGGTTTCGCTCCCGTTAGTAGCCTTGCTGCGGCATTCTGGGCGTTCTGAAGTTTTTTTATGACAGCTATTGGTGCGCCCAGGTACAGGGCGTTTCCATAGTCCAGTCTCGATATAATAAGGCCATGGATCAGAATTTTCCTGGACTGGGGGGCGGGGGGGGGGGGGGAATAAGGGGGAGGATCTTACGGGCTGCCCTCATGAGCCCGAAGCAGGTGCCAGCCGTCTTTCTTGCTTGGACTCTGAAGCTAAGGTCCTGGACGAGCCAAAAACCCAGGCTCTTGATTTCTTGTTTGGGGGTGGGGGTGGGTGGGGGGGGGGGGGGGGTGCCCATGCTAGGTGGCCAGGCAAGGGTTTTGTGGAGTTTGTTAGGGTTGCCTAGGAGCATGATTTCAGATTTCTCTCCGTTGAGTTTCAGTCTGGAGTCGCACATCCATTTTGATATATTTTGCAGGCAAGTGACAAGGTTTTCCATGGATTGATCGGCCTGGTTGATGGAGTCGACTAGTCGTGTGTCATCTGCGTTCATGACCACCTTTATGCCGAATGGTGAGGCGATGTTGTCTAAGGGGGCCATGTAGACATTAAAAAGAGTGGGGCTCAGGGAGGAGCCCTGAGGGACCCCACAGTTCAGGGGGAAAGCTTTGGAGTGACCATAGCTGTCTGCCACTTGAAAGGTCCTATGTTCCAAGAATGATTTTAGCCATGCCAGGGCGGACCCCGAGATGCCATTTTTTTGGAGACGGTGGAGGAGGATGTTGTGGTCCACTGTGTCGAAAGCGGCACTCAAGTCCAGAAGGATCACTGCCACTGATCCTCCTGCGTCCAGGATGGACCTTGTTTCCTCTGTTACGGCCAAGAGGGCGGTGTCAGTCCCCTGACCAGGTCTGAACCCTGTCTGCGAATGGCGAAGGAGGTTGTTAGTCTCTAGGAATGATGAGAGTTGTTCATTTACAATTCTCTCAGCCACCTTGCTGATGCCTGGGAGGAGGGAGATGGGTCTGAAATTTGAGGGGTCCAGGTGGTCTAGGTGGGGTTTCTTGATGAGTGCCCGGACTGTCACACTTTTCCAGTTGATGGGGACTATCCCACTGGCGAGAGAGGCATGTATCAGCCTAGTGAGAAGGGGGATATGGGGGGGCTACTAGTTTCAGTTTACTCATGGGAGCTGGGTCGTCCGGGGATCCACTCTTCACACGATTGAGAGTGACCACCAACCTCTCAATGGAGATGGGGAGGAAGCCTTTCAAGGCAGGGGCTTCAGGGTCAATGGGCCTAGTTGGGAGGTCGGTTAGGGGATCGGGATTGGGGAAAGTCATTTTGATCTTGTGGATTTTGGATGAGAAGAACTCAGCGAGTTGGGTACATCTGGCGCCGGTGGGATCAGCGGCAGTCTGCGGTTCGGGAACCTTCATAAGAGACTTTACTATGAGGTAGGTCTCCCTGGAAGAGTTGGAGGCAGCTAGGATTTTCCCTTCGTAATAGGAGGCTTGAGTATTTTTTATTAGGGTTTTGTATGGCTTTATGGCAGATTTATAGGTTTCTTTGTTGTTTTGGTTCCAGTCTTTTCTCCATAGTCGTTCGAGTTTTTTACATCTTTTTCGGAGATCACGCAATTCCGAAGTGAACCAGGGAGATTTGAACGAGCCCCTCTTACTAGGAAGCTAATTGACGGGGAGAACTGCATCAAGGGAGAATTCTATCCAATCTCAGATTTGGATGTCAGCTAGTGAGGGGTCCAGGTTCAGGGTAGGGGTGGAGGCTATGAGCTGGCTGGTCCAGGCGTCTATGTCAAGTTTGTGCCACGGGCGCGAGGGTGCTTGGGGTGGAGGGCTGAGGCTGATTTCGTTGGAGATTGGAGTTTTGAGAATGATAAGGTGGTGATCTGTCCAGGGGATGAGTAGGGCTGGGGATGTGGAGAGTTCTGGGATATTAGAGAAAATAGGGTCCAAGAGATGGCCCTTATTGTGGGTGGGCAGAAGGTTTTTCAGGGAGAGGCTGAGTGCTGAAAGATCTTCTTTGAGGTCACCCGCTATTTTGTTCCCTGGGTCATCAAAATGGATGTTAAGGTCTCCTAGCACTGTGAAATTAGAGGATAAACAGGCTAGGGAGGTGGCGGTCTCCACCAGGGAGTTAGGGAACTGTCCTAGTGGGCCCGGGGGTCGGTATATGAGGAGACCCGACAGAGTTTTCTCCGGGGAGAAATGAAGGGAGAAGTGAGCGTTTTCACAGTTGAGAATTGGACTGTCCTTAACCCCTTAAGTGCTGCTGACGGCCAATGGTCGTCAGCAGCGCTACCTCCCCAGTGCTGCGCACGACCATTGAACGTCCATTCAGCACTAGTTCTAATGGACAGCGCAGCACTGGGGAGAAATGTTTACACGCAGCTAAGGTGTTAAACTGGCAGGTGAAATGAGCTTTGTTGATTATTGCTAAGCCGCCTCCTGATCCTTGAGGTCGGTCTAGATGTTTGATTGTGTAGCCCGGTGGAAGGGCTTGGACTATGTCTGGGTCGGATGCTGAATTGATCCATGTTTCTGTGAGAAAGAGCACTTCTATGTCGTTGTTCAGTATTAGGAGGTTTATATCGGTGCTGTGCTTGGGGAGGGATCTGCAGTTGAGCAGACCCATTTTGATTATCCTAGCTTTAGGGGGTGAGTGGGGAGTGAGTTTGTATGAGCAACGGCTGCATTTGTTGCTATGCTCATCGGGAGAGATGGAATGAAGACAGGGGTCTAGGGTGCGCGTTGCCAGTTTCCGAAGTGTGTCTGAAGGATAGCTAATAAGTGGTGGGGTGGAAGAAGCAGGGGGACTGTGCCCTGGGCTCGTTCTGGCACGGACGAGCGCAGACGGGCTTACCTTTGGCGCGCCCGCAGCCATGAATAGAAATAACAGAAGCAAGATGTGAAATAATTAAAAACTGTCTCTATAATGTTAATCGTACTATTGTCCAATTCTATAACCACGTCGTAAATGCCAGTGAGCTGGATACACCTAAAAGATTGCATTTTAAGCCCAGATTAGCCACAAGACCCTACAGTTGCATACTATGTCTAGTGATTGCAATATATGTATGAGCCTTTGATTCCATTACTCATAGGTAGGTCAATCATACAATATATACTAACCCTACTCAGACAATGGGCAACACCATGCTCCTGCAGGTTGACCTTTGGTCCCACATCAGTCAACAGTTTCAGTCACTTTCAAGTCATGGGAGCCCCACTCAACCAGGAGACTCCACCCCATCCCAAGATGGCCACCGCAGGTCCGTAAACAGAAGAACAAAGTGCGGTGCAGCTGGTCCGGAGGTGGTTAATCCAAGGGACAAGGCACAAAGTCAAAGGCCCTCCTGAAAGCAGTTTTCCAGTCTTGGTGGCAGAGAGATTGGTTGTATTTTGGAACAACGAGTTCCTCCACAACAACGCCCTAAACCATGCGGTCTGTACTACCACCGCACCTCAACAACAATTTTTTTTACCATGCATTCTTTTACCACAATTTTTCGTGATAAAGGAATGCATGGTAAAACCACCTTCTAAAATCTATCCCCAACCCCTCCCACTCCCTAAAATCTACCTTGTACGCCCCCCACCTTCCACCTCCTCAAAACTTACACAAACCCCCAACCTCCTAATAACTAACACTAACCCCACCCACCCCTAAACCTAACTTGAACCCCTCCCACTCCCTGAAAACTATCATGCACCCCCACCCCTAAAAAACGATTACGAACCCACCTTTAAAACTAATTAACCTTTCCCACACCCTAAAAACTAACGTGAAGCCCTCCCACCCCCTAAAAACTATCACTAACACCCACCCCCGTAAAACTAATACGAACCCCCACACCCTTAAAACTTAATCAAACCACTCCCACCCCCTTAAATCGATCACAAACCCCCAACCCATAAAGAAATAATACGAACCCCACACCACCCCCGTAAAAAAAACACTAATACCCCCACCCCTTAAAATCTACCCCCAACCCCTGCCACCCCCTAACAACTAACATACGACCCCCTTCACCACTCACCCTTCTTACCTCTCCTGTTCCTCCAACGCTTCTCGTGACTGCCCATCCCGAACACTAGACCGTCTTCGCCTGAACCACGTATGTGCATGTTTCAGGCTAAGTCGTTTGTGCAAGGCGTAGTTCGGCTTGCTTGACTCCGAAACTCGTTGTTCCAGAGTCGTGGTAAAGGATGTTTTCTAGCGAGATTCACTTGGAGGAGTTTTGGCAGACCATGAATGGCCAAAGGATACTTCTTGATTGGAGATGCTGATCAACCTAGATCTTTCCTGAGGGCAGGTCCATGTCTGTCTGTTCATGTGTTGAATATGGAGATACAAGAGTGGAAACTAGAGGACTGTTTGAAAGTAGAAGAAAAAGAGAACAACTAAAAAAACACACTCAACTGTTTGAGATGAACAAGCGGTTTGGGGGTAATTTGGAACTTGGTTCCTAAGATAAAAAAAACTATTTAAACAGAAATGACCAGTCAAGAGCTACCTGCTGGTGGTGAGATGACAAAGGGGTTGTCATCTATGCCAAAGACAGCTGAGCGATCCGATAAATCTTGGCATAGATAGGGCTGCTATTTGGCCTGAAAGAGCAAATCTTATTTGTAAACAAAGTCGCTTTTATCAAGAGTGTGCAAAAGTCTAAATTTAAATAGCACATATATTAAACATGAAAAAATTAGCTATAGGTAATCATGCTTAAATGTTATAGGCCTACAAGTGAAGTAAATAAGTACTGATTTAAGTTAGCCTAACTGCCGATGTCATGTTAACTGAAAATAATACATTAACAGTCAGAGGCCTGTTTTTTATGTTGAATCATTATTTTCCATTAGATGTTTTATTTTTGCTGTAGATGTTGTAACTTTCCAGAAGTCTTCTATTAGTAAATAGACATTTTTTTGTATTAGGCAACGGATAGTGAGGTTCTCATCAGGAGGAGAGGAGGCAAAAGGAAGGATGATTCATGAGAAGAACAGTCTGGACCTCAGAATGTGAACAATTTAACTTTTCAAGGACTAACTTCTAAAGACTATTGTACGAGTGTGAGAAGATGGAGAGTTCACCTATTCTCAGAAGTTTACTACAATCCTATTGGATAATACAGGTGACGAAAAGACACTTGTTGCCATTTGGAACGTTGTGTGTTTTTATTGGTGCGTGTTCCTAGAGTAGTAGATGGATTCCTTCCCTTACTCTTTGGCTGAATACTCAACTTTGAGTTTCTTATACCTCTCTTTATGGGAGATTGCTTAGCCTATTTTTATGTCTTCTGATTTATATCTGAGAATATTTTCCAGATTATTATGCAAAGGCGTTATGCTTATGCACGGATTCGCTCATCAGAACTCTTCAGTATCTAAAGATGCAACCTTATTTTTAACTTATTGCAATAGATTTAGATTAGGGAACTTTCTTTATGGAACACACTTCCTGTATTATATTATTTACTGTTATCTTGACTAATATTCTATTTTACCTTATATTGAAATATCCAATATTGAATTATGTTCATTTGTAATGCGGATGCTTAAAAGCCTTATTCTTATTGAACGCAATTGAATAAAACGTAAGACATTGAAAAATAAAACTAACTCATACAAAACTCTCTTTGTTGATTTTTCTAAATTCATCAACAATTTAATGCATTACTGGATTGATGTAGATTATCGCTCCTTTATACTTTTACATGTCGATGAACAAACATCCATACGACCTGTGGCGAGAAGATTAAGGTACAGAGAACCCCACTCCATTGGTCCTTAATACCAACCTTATGCCTTAATAAGGATGAATATGCCTCTTAAGGATCTGATGGCCCCCAGGCCCTGGGAGACCCAGGGGGTGCTCACTGACAGCCCTGGGTACTTTGGGTACATAGAGTAATGAGAACAGTGGGTGAACACTTCATGGATCAGAAAAGCCAATGGCAAAGGGACCCACTACCAGCAGGTAAGTGTGATTGGATAAAGGCCTCAGGGAGGAATCTGTGCCATAGAGAAGTTGAAGCAGTACTTTGCCATATGTATTTTTAACTGGTTATACGACAGACTTTATTTAATGTGCTGAAGAACAAACTGGATTTTAACTTACATTATGCATTTTTCTAGAGGAAAAAAATGTGTTGAAGACCAAAGGAGGCATTTCTATGAGCAGTGGAGGCAAAAGATGTAATATTGAATTAGGGTCAGTTTAAGCGATGTGAGTGACATCCAAAGAGTGAGGCGTATTTGGTGGAATGGAACTTGTGTCTAGAAATAAAGGGGAGGATAGAAATATTAGAGTGGATAAGGTAATACTAAAGAGAGTCATGTTCTCTCTAGTTATTGAATACAATCTTAAAGTTCTGCCAAAAACTGCTGCCAACAGTAGAATGGGCGTCAGTGCAAGAGGACACAAAACGCCGGTAAATGGCTTCTGCAAGAAAGATTCTGAAATAATCCTTCTAGTTAAATAGAGTTTCTTTCTTTGACAACGTTTATCCTATATGATTTCCTAGTTCACTTTTGTGGATGAGCGCCCCGAATAAGACGGGCATCATTGCCTTCACCAGCTTTCGGGTGATCCGCTTTGAGCTTCTCCCAGTCATCTGAAGCGGTCTTTATGCAAGAACTTAAAAAAGATTCCCTTGCTAATAAAAAGGAAGAGATACAGATTTTAATGAGTGAGGGCACTATACAGTTTTCAGTTGTACAACAGTTCTTCGTGCCTTACCCATGTAGGCTGAAGGACACAGCCAATGTAAAGCAGGAGAAACTAAAATAATACTCCTGTGGAATTATCCGAAAAGTGACTGACACTATCTTGAGCTCAGGGTTCCTGAGTCTAAGACGCCAGTGACTGAAGGAGGAGGAACCTAAGCATATAGGAATATGTAGAGAATACAATGTGTTTGCCATGAATAGTGCAAGCAGCATTACATGTCAAGGATGACAAGCATTGACCAAGCCAATATGTCTCATCTTTATAATGCAAGTGCCAAGCTACTGGCTTTGCCAATACTTGTTTGTAAAGCATAATTGAAAAAATAAAAAAAAATAGAAAACATTTTGAAAGACTGGAAAAGCAAACAGATCTTAAAGTATCTAAAATATGCACTGGATTACATTTTTTCAATATTCGTAAAGAGCATTGTTTATTTTTCAAATTCTATTCATGCAACAAATTGTGAACAGAACTGAAAAACCCTGTTGCACATGACTGATCCTTAAACATAACACAGAAGGCTGGCTGCAGGTACATTAGAAGAACAAAAAGGCGTTCAGAGGCTGTGACTGAGTGTCAGAATTCAAAGGAACAGGCTTGTCAAGACCTGATTTACTTTCAACAAGCCTCGAACTGAAACAAACGCTGCAGCCATTGGGTGCTCTGCAGTGCTCCATGGAGCGGATTTATGGGTCTCCAGAAGAAGACATTTATTTTCCAATCACAATAAATACACCTTCTGCTTCAAACGCCATCTGAGTGGGTGGAGTAGCTTCCACCCTCGTCCAGCACCAATAATGCTTCCGGAGTGTGCCAAGGCTTACACTTTCATGCAACATGTGGAACGCAGGAGACAAAAAAATCAAAACAACCTGTTAAAGACTCCTCTTTGGTCAATCCCTAGGTACCCCCTTCCATGGCTTTTTGAAAAGCTTTCCCTAGAAGCAGGAAGTGATGGATCTCGTCTAGATATAAAACTTCCTGGTGAAGCCGTCCTCAACATCCGGTCAGAGGTCCCTTCAGATCCTCGAGTGAGTCTTGGGTGACTTCCTGTTAAGTGAGAGTGACCGGTTTTCATCTGATTGCGGTTGTCTGCACCTTTCCTGTAGTGTAGCTGTTTCCGTTCCAAGAGTCATTCTTTTTTCTCCTTTATTTTTCCATGTTTGTGTTGGGTCTTTCCTCAAAGTTCTCTTAGATGGGACCTTCCCCATGCCCATAAAGGCACTGTAGAGGGGACTTCTTTCCTTGAGGTCTTAGTATTCCCTGCTCTGGCCTTGTAATTTCTTTTTTTACCTTTGATATTATATATTTCGCTGGGTTCATCAGCCACGGTTTATGTTTTGGGAGCTGTTTATTGCAAGTCTAATAATATATAAATCGGTGCATGATCTGATATCCTGGAAATATGACTGGTATCTGCAGTCACTTTGGGAAATGCGGCTCCGCGCAGCTTACTTTTTTTTAAAAAAGGAAATCCATGCTCGACCCTATGCCTTGCGAGTTGCCAAACAGAAGTGTATCCTCTGGTGTGGGGTGTAAAAGACGTCACGGACCCAGTGACCCAGGCTTCCATCAGGTCGTTAAGGGTGCCCCTGGCACAATTCTTTCTGCTCTCTGGGGGGCCTCTTCCGTCTGTAATCGCGGCCATTGTCACATTCCAGCCACCTGGGCCATCATTTTATAGCGCCCAAAGGGTCTTGTGACCTAGTGTACTCATATAGCGGCCTGTGTTTGACCTCACGGTCACAGGTTCAAATCCCGGCGGGCCCTCTCGCCATTTCATCCTTCTGAGGTCGATAAAATGAGTACCATTGAGTTCGGTAACCTTAAACATCTGTTATTCAGCGCCAAGAAGCCTCCGGGTGAACGGGCTCTTTACAAATACACTCGTTATGTTAGTAAGTAACCTTCCTGGAGTGAAGCTTGTCAGGTTACTGTTTCCAAGGCTGAGTCTTGAATGTAAGAAATGTCAGTTTTTTTAGTTCTAGGTAAGTGGAGACGTTTTTCTGCTCAACATAATTGGAAAGTTCAAGTGACAAGTTCTCGAAATGATAACTCTTGGCAAGAAAGCGATAACTCTGGCTCGATGGGTAAATCAGATGATGTGGGTGTCATGCTGTGCACAGTTTAGGTCTGGACTGATCTCTTCCTAGGGTGGCACAGGGGAGTAATTTTCCTTTTAAATTCTAAGATTATGTTACTGGACATTGAAGTATCAGCAAATGAGGAAGAGAGATGTAATTACTCTGCTAATTAGCATCCCCCACACAAAAATGGAAGAAAAGCACTTTGATGCCAAAGAGGGGTTTATTAGTGTGTATCAGTGCTCCTAATCTGCATCTCATGAATAATTGCATTAGCCGCTACATTCCTTGTTTGATGATCAGATTAACATCTTTCAATAACGCGCAGCTGTGTTATTAAAAATGAGCTGGCGCGCGCAGCCCTGCGTGTTTGTGGGTGGCGCTGGTGAAGTGTGTGGGAGGTGCAGCTCCAGGGGGTGGGCTCTGGAGCCCACTCACACTAGTTGTTTGATGGGAAACACGGATCTTGTCAGCAAGATCATCTAGGACGCGTTATATTCATCTGGCACACTTTATGTTACGCATCATGAAAACCCCCACTGGGTGCCCAGGTGCAGACCATGGCCATGAGCCGAAACGCATACACATAAAATGCGACTTTCCCCGTGCAGGTGCCAAATGTGGCCTGTAGGTAAAAACAGGATTTACGCTCTGCTTGGGAGGTTCCTAGCATCTGCACATCCCAGGCTAATATGCACCCTTCAGGGGTAGAACTCTAATTTGCTAGGTGGCGGAGTCCGTGTGCCTTCTGAAAGCCTCCCACATCTACATCAGTAATATAATTAGGGCTCCCGGTTTTATGGTATTTTTTTTTTTTTTACATTTCCGTCTGTATTTACCCATATTTATTCTTTGCTAATTTTATCTGCATTTATCCAAATTTATTTTGGGTTTTGTGGAAAAACGAAGGTGAAATTAGAAAATTTCCACATTTATTTAACCGGTAAATATGCCCTCATGCTTGAATGCCCACGAGGTTTCAATGCTGTGAACACCCGCACAAGATAAATCAATGCACTTATAAGAAAATAAACACATTTTTGTATCAACCTTGTGCATATCTACTGCGGCTAAAGGCTCTTTACTAAAAGTAATTTCTTTTAAATGCCCCCTTACCAAGCAATCCATACAGCTATTGGCCTGGCAGTAATGGCAGACAGTATTTAGAATTACTCAAAAAGCTACCCAATTTCCAATTTTATCCACATAAAAAATTAATGCATTCAAGAAAATATCTGTATTTATCTGTAAAAATCAGTAAAAACAGAAAACAGGGAGCCTTAAATGTAATGCAGGGTAAAGTAATTTCCTTGATTGTGTGGAACCACACCCCTATGCAAATGATGGAACTCCAGGCTATGATCACATGATCCCATGTCATATAATGAATCACGCAAGTGTCTGCAGCTCTTCTGTAATACCAAAGTGCCCGTGGGTGCAAGTAACACACATGTACATACAATACTATCCTGGGGGGGGGCATTGATGTTTCCCATCAGACCGTGCCTCTGACAGCTGGTAAGGATGGCGTTGAGACAGTTACTTAGCTGGAAATCCATTCAGTCAATGGGATGACGGCGGAAGAGCACAACATGCCGAGCAAGAGGTTCACCAAGGAAGAGGGGAGCGGCTCATAGTGGCTGAATGTGGGAGGACCAGGGACACAGATGCGCCAAAATGTGAGGGCTAACAGAACTGACGTCATGCGGCCTTGGTGGCCAATAACAAGGCAGGTTGACCCCTCCTCCCTCAGCCCTTTGATTGGCTGCTAAGAGGGCCAGGGAAGGCCATAGAGTTTAAATTGCAAAAAGTAGTGGCAGTGGTGTGACACAAAAGACTCAGGGGCCCCTGCAGCATGTGATTAGGGGCCCCTGAATCTCCCATGGGCCATATCGCACAGACATTCATTGGCATTGAGCTGAAGGCGGGACACCCCCGGTTTATTTCGGCCCCCCTACTCCTAACGTGTATTGGCTGCAGGGACCTGTGTTACCCCCCTGAGTAGTAGCCCTGTTTGATTTCGGTCTTTTCCATCTTTCAGAGTCCTCGGGGGGGGGAGTGGTAGCCTCTGCAGTGCCAGCGTGCCATTGAAGGAGCCAGGGCTAGTGGCTGTTGCACCTAATTGGCAAGTATGTTATGTGTATTTGTAAAGCGCACTCTCCCCCGCGAGGGTATCCTGGCAGTATATGTTAAGTGTATTTGTATAGTGCACTCTCCCCCGCAAGGGTATCCTGGCAGTATATGGTATGTGTATTTGTAAAGCGCACTCTCCCCCGCGAGGGTATCCTGGCAGTATATGGTATGTGTATTTGTAAAGCGCACTCTCCCCCGCGAGGGTATCCTGGCAGTATATGTTAAGTGTATTTGTAAAGTGCACTCTCACCCCGCGAGGGTATCCTGGCAGTATATGGTATGTGTATTTGTAAAGCGCACTCTCCCCCGCGAGGGTATCCTGGCAGTATATGGTATGTGTATTTGTAAAGTGCACTCTCCCCCGCGAGGGTATCCTGGCAGTATATGGTATGTGTATTTGTATAGTGCACTCTCCCCCGCGAGGGTATCCTGGCAGTATATGGTATGTGTATTTGTATAGTGCACTCTCCCCCGCGAGGGTATCCTGGCAGTATATGGTATGTGTATTTGTAAAGCGCACTCTCCCCCGCGAGGGTATCCTGGCAGTATATGGTATGTGTATTTGTAAAGTGCACTCTCCCCCGCGAGGGTATCCTGGCAGTATATGGTATGTGTATTTGTAAAGCGCACTCTCCCCCGCGAGGGTATCCTGGCAGTATATGGTATGTGTATTTGTAAAGCGCACTCTCCCCCGCGAGGGTATCCTGGCAGTATATGGTATGTGTATTTGTAAAGCGCACTCTCCCCCGCGAGGGTATCCTGGCAGTATATGGTATGTGTATTTGTAAAGCGCACTCTCCCCCGCGAGGGTATCCTGGCAGTATATGATATGTGTATTTGTATAGTGCACTCTCCCCCGCGAGGGTATCCTGGCAGTATATGGTATGTGTATTTGTAAAGCGCACTCTCCCCCGCGAGGGTATCCTGGCAGTATATGGTATGTGTATTTGTAAAGCGCACTCTCCCCCGCGAGGGTATCCTGGCAGTATATGGTATGTGTATTTGTATAGTGCACTCTCCCCCGCGAGGGTATCCTGGCAGTATATGGTATGTGTATTTGTAAAGCGCACTCTCCCCCGCGAGGGTATCCTGGCAGTATATGGTATGTGTATTTGTAAAGTGCACTCTCCCCCGCGAGGGTATCCTGGCAGTATATGGTATGTGTATTTGTAAAGCGCACTCTCCCCCGCGAGGGTATCCTGGCAGTATATGGTATGTGTATTTGTAAAGTGCACTCTCCCCCGCGAGGGTATCCTGGCAGTATATGGTATGTGTATTTGTAAAGTGCACTCTCCCCCGCGAGGGTATCCTGGCAGTATATGGTATGTGTATTTGTAAAGTGCACTCTCCCCCGCGAGGGTATCCTGGCAGTATATGGTATGTGTATTTGTATAGTGCACTCTCCCCCGCGAGGGTATCCTGGCAGTATATGTTATGTGTATTTGTATAGTGCACTCTCCCCCGCGAGGGTATCCTGGCAGTATATGGTATGTGTATTTGTAAAGCGCACTCTCCCCCGCGAGGGTATCCTGGCAGTATATGGTATGTGTATTTGTAAAGCGCACTCTCCCCCGCGAGGGTATCCTGGCAGTATATGGTATGTGTATTTGTAAAGCGCACTCTCCCCCGCGAGGGTATCCTGGCAGTATATGGTATGTGTATTTGTAAAGCGCACTCTCCCCCGCGAGGGTATCCTGGCAGTATATGGTATGTGTATTTGTAAAGCGCACTCTCCCCCGCGAGGGTATCCTGGCAGTATATGGTATGTGTATTTGTAAAGCGCATTCTCCCCCGCGAGGGTATCCTGGCAGTATATGGTATGTGTATTTGTAAAGCGCATTCTCCCCCGCGAGGGTATCCTGGCAGTATATGTTATGTGTATTTGTAAAGTGCACTCTCTCCCGCGAGGGTATCCTGGCAGTATATGGTATGTGTATTTGTAAAGCGCACTCTCCCCCGCGAGGGTATCCTGGCAGTATATGGTATGTGTATTTGTAAAGCGCACTCTCCCCCGCGAGGGTATCCTGGCAGTATATGTTATGTGTATTTGTAAAGTGCACTCTCCCCCGCGAGGGTATCCTGGCAGTATATGGTATGTGTATTTGTAAAGTGCACTCTCCCCCGCGAGGGTATCCTGGCAGTATATGGTATGTGTATTTGTAAAGCTCACTCTCCCCGCGAGGGTATCCTGGCAGTATATGGTATGTGTATTTGTAAAGCTCACTCTCCCCCGCGAGGGTATCCTGGCAGTATATGTTATGTGTATTTGTAAAGCGCACTCTCCCCCGCGAGGGTATCCTGGCAGTATATGTTATGTGTATTTGTAAAGCGCACTCTCCCCCGCGAGGGTATCCTGGCACTATATGGTATGTGTATTTGTAAAGCGCACTCTCCCCGCGAGGGTATCCTGGCAGTATATGTTCTGTGTATTTGTAAAGCGCACTCTCCCCCGCGAGGGTATCCTGGCAGTATATGTTATGTGTATTTGTAAAGCGCACTCTCCCCCGCGAGGGTATCCTGGCAGTATATGGTATGTGTATTTGTAAAGTGCACTCTCCCCCGCGAGGGTATCCTGGCAGTATATGTTATGTGTATTTGTAAAGTGCACTCTCCCCCGCGAGGGTATCCTGGCAGTATATGTTAAGTGTATTTGTAAAGTGCACTCTCCCCCGCGAGGGTATCCTGGCAGTATATGTTATGTGTATTTGTAAAGCGCACTCTCTCCCCCGCGAGGGTATCCTGGCAGTATATGTTATGTGTATTTGTAAAGTGCACTCTCCCCCGCGAGGGTATCCTGGCAGTATATGTTAAGTGTATTTGTATAGTGCACTCTCCCCCGCGAGGGTATCCTGGCAGTATATGGTATGTGTATTTGTAAAGCGCACTCTCACCCGCGAGGGTATCCTGGCAGTATATGTTAAGTGTATTTGTATAGCGCACTCTCCCCCGCGAGGGTATCCTGGCAGTATATGTTATGTGTATTTGTAAAGCGCACTCTCCCCCGCGGGGTATCCTGGCAGTATATGTTATGTGTATTTGTAAAGCGCACTCTCCCCCGCGAGGGTATCCTGGCAGTATATGTTATGTGTATTTGTAAAGCGCACTCTCACCCGCGAGGGTATCCTGGCAGTATATGTTAAGTGTATTTGTATAGCGCACTCTCCCCCGCGAGGGTATCCTGGCAGTATATGTTAAGTGTATTTGTATAGCGCACTCTCCCCCGCGAGGGTATCCTGGCAGTATATGTTATGTGTATTTGTAAAGCGCACTCTCCCCCGCGGGGTATCCTGGCAGTATATGTTATGTGTATTTGTAAAGCGCACTCTCCCCCGCGAGGGTATCCTGGCAGTATATGGTATGTGTATTTGTAAAGCGCACTCTCCCCCGCGGGGTATCCTGGCAGTATATGTTATGTGTATTTGTAAAGCGCACTCTCCCCCGCGAGGGTATCCTGGCAGTATATGTTATGTGTATTTGTAAAGTGCACTCTCCCCCGCGAGGGTATCCTGGCAGTATATGGTATGTGTATTTGTAAAGCGCACTCTCCCCCGCGAGGGTATCCTGGCAGTATATGTCATGTGTATTTGTAAAGTGCACTCTCTCCCGCGAGGGTATCCTGGCAGTATATGTTATGTGTATTTGTAAAGCGCACTCTCTCCCGCGAGGGTATCCTGGCAGTATATGTTATGTGTATTTGTAAAGCGCACTCTCCCCCGCGAGGGTATCCTGGCAGTATATGGTATGTGTATTTGTAAAGCGCACTCTCCCCCGCGAGGGTATCCTGGCAGTATATGGTATTTGTAAAGCGCACTCTCCCCCGCGAGGGTATCCTGGCAGTATATGTGATGTGTATTTGTAAAGCGCACTCTCCCCCGCGAGGGTATCCTGGCAGTATATGGTATGTGTATTTGTAAAGTGCACTCTCCCCCGCGAGGGTATCCTGGCAGTATACGTCATGTGTATTTGTAAAGTGCACTCTCACCCGCGAGGGTATCCTGGCAGTATATGTTATGTGTATTTGTAAAGTGCACTCTCACCCGCGAGGGTATCCTGGCAGTATATGTTATGTGTATTTGTAAAGCGCACTCTCCCCCGCGAGGGTATCCTGGCAGTATATGGTATGTGTATTTGTAAAGCGCACTCTCCCCCGCGAGGGTATCCTGGCAGTATATGTCATGAGGGTATCCTGGCAGTATATGTTATGTGTATTTGTAAAGTGCACTCTCCCCCGCGAGGGTATCCTGGCAGTATATGTTATGTGTATTTGTAAAGTGCACTCTCACCCGCGAGGGTATCCTGGCAGTATATGTTATGTGTATTTGTAAAGCGCACTCTCACCCGCGAGGGTATCCTGGCAGTATATGTTATGTGTATTTGTAAAGCGCACTCTCTCCCGCGAGGGTATCCTGGCAGTATATGGTATGTGTATTTGTAAAGCGCACTCTCCCCCGCGAGGGTATCCTGGCAGTATATGTTATGTGTATTTGTATAGCGCACTCTCCCCCGCGAGGGTATCCTGGCAGTATATGGTATGTGTATTTGTAAAGCGCACTCTCACCCGCGAGGGTATCCTGGCAGTATATGTTATGTGTATTTGTAAAGCGCACTCTCTCCCGCGAGGGTATCCTGGCAGTATATGTTATGTGTATTTGTAAAGCGCACTCTCCCCCGCGAGGGTATCCTGGCAGTATATGTCATGTGTATTTGTAAAGTGCACTCTCCCCCGCGAGGGTATCCTGGCAGTATATGGTATGTGTATTTGTAAAGTGCACTCTCCCCCGCGAGGGTATCCTGGCAGTATATGTTATGTGTATTTGTAAAGCGCACTCTCTCCCGCGAGGGTATCCTGGCAGTATATGTTATGTGTATTTGTATAGCGCACTCTCCCCCGCGAGGGTATCCTGGCAGTATATGGTATGTGTATTTGTAAAGCGCACTCTCCTTGCGAGGGTATCCTGGCAGTATATGTTATGTGTATTTGTAAAGCGCACTCTCCTTGCGAGAGTATCCTGGCAGTATATGTTATGTGTATTTGTAAAGCGCACTCTCCCCCGCGAGGGTATCCTGGCAGTATATGTTAAGTGTATTTGGAAAGCGCACTCTCCCCCGCGAGGGTATCCTGGCAGTATATGTCATGTGTATTTGTAAAGTGCACTCTCCCCCGCGAGGGTATCCTGGCAGTATATGGTATGTGTATTTGTATAGTGCACTCTCCCCCGCGAGGGTATCCTGGCAGTATATGTTATGTGTATTTGTAAAGCGCACTCTCCCCCGCGAGGGTATCCTGGCAGTATATGGTATGTGTATTTGTAAAGTGCACTCTCCCCCGCGAGGGTATCCTGGCAGTATATGGTATGTGTATTTGTAAAGCGCACTCTCCCCCGCGAGGGTATCCTGGCAGTATATGTCATGTGTATTTGTAAAGTGCACTCTCCCCCGCGAGGGTATCCTGGCAGTATATGGTATGTGTATTTGTATAGTGCACTCTCCCCCGCGAGGGTATCCTGGCAGTATATGTTATGTGTATTTGTAAAGCGCACTCTCCCCCGCGAGGGTATCCTGGCAGTATATGTTATGTGTATTTGTAAAGCTCACTCTCCCCCGCGAGGGTATCCTGGCAGTATATGGTATGTGTATTTGTAAAGCGCACTCTCCCCCGCGAGGGTATCCTGGCAGTATATGGTATGTGTATTTGTAAAGCGCACTCTCCCCCGCGAGGGTATCCTGGCAGTATATGGTATGTGTATTTGTAAAGCGCACTCTCCCCCGCGAGGGTATCCTGGCAGTATATGTTATGTGTATTTGTAAAGCTCACTCTCCCCCGCGAGGGTATCCTGGCAGTATATGGTATGTGTATTTGTAAAGCGCACTCTCCCCCGCGAGGGTATCCTGGCAGTATATGTCATGTGTATTTGTAAAGTGCACTCTCCCCCGCGAGGGTATCCTGGCAGTATATGGTATGTGTATTTGTAAAGCTCACTCTCCCCCGCGAGGGTATCCTGGCAGTATATGTTATGTGTATTTGTAAAGCTCACTCTCCCCCGCGAGGGTATCCTGGCAGTATATGTCATGTGTATTTGTAAAGTGCACTCTCCCCCGCGAGGGTACCCCTGGTCTCCAATTCCCAGACGATGAGATATAAAAAGTTAAGTTGAACCAACCTTAGTTGATTCAGTGTAACTTTTATGCTACTCGTCCGGGCCAGTAGTTCCGCTTTTAAGTGGCACTCGCTTCACTCTCATTCTTTTGCATTCCATTTGGTGATGAGTGAAGCGGGGGGGGGGGTACATATAAATGTTATACTCCTCAATTCACAATGTTTTATCTAGTTTTACTGTTCTCAGCCCCTGCCCCCTTAAAGCAGTCTGCCCTCCAGGGGCGTAACATGGGCTCCCGCAGTGCGAGGGGCCAGAGCTCCGGGCACCCCCCAATCTCAGCACCGTACCCTGGCCTGAGAGCTCTTGACTGAGTCCGAGGGGGGCTCTTCCATGTACTTTGCAGGGGGCCCCCTCAAGTTTTGTTACACCACTGTCACCCTCCCACTCTCCGTTCCTTGCCGCTTAAACTGCCCTTCTACCCGAGACCTGTTTCCTTGGCCAACCCAAGGCCTTAGCCCACCCTCGACTCTCCCGCTGTCCCACCAATTCTGCCCCATTAAGGCAGTGACTGTACTGCCTGGTGGTGCAAGTAGTGAGGTGCACCGTGCATTCATCACAGGGGTAAGAAGGTAAAAACAAAACTGTGGCAACAGTCCAACCCTACACCGCCGTCACCTACATCTTCCACTGAGGTCATTTTACCCATGTCTACCCTGCTCATGCAGCTTAAGTTATTGCACTAGGGCGTGTCAGGAGACTCCACCCCTACTCGTCAGAGGTCACCTCTATTTTCCATGAGTGCAGTCAGGGTCAGCCCGGGGCAACAAAATAAGAGTGGACCCCATTAGCGGCCAAGGTAGCTGAAAAAAGTGACCCACTTTTGCAAATAAGTTTTGAACTTGTAAAGGCACACTGTATGGGTATTTTGTAAGAGATGGGAGACTGCGTGCTTTAGTGCTTGCTGCAGTCAATGCTTTGGCAATACCCGTGAAATCAACAGAAAAAACGAGCATTGGCAAAGTCGATAGGTCTCGCCTATACAAGAGCTAATGGCTTTGCCAATGTGTTTAATGCATCATCAGTATGGCTGCTGTTCAGCATGGCTACAAGCTAGATGAGTTGAGGAGATTTTTGTGGAGTGTTGTAGAGTGGAGAGGCATAGAGTATCGTGGAGAAGAGTACAGTGGTGAAGAGTGGAGTAGAGTGGCAAAGAGTGCATGTAGTGTTGTAATCTGTCATCGGCTGAAGCTTCGTGGGCCGAAGTGCTGTCGAGGGGCATAGAGTGGAACGGTGGGATAAAGTGTCATAGAGTGGAATACCATAGAGTGATGCGTCATAGAATAGCATAGTGTCATAGAGAGGAGCAACGTCTTGGAGTGGCATCGAATGGAGTAGCGTCACGGTGGACAGGCATTGAATGGAATGGCTTCCTAGAGTGGTGTGGACTTTAGTGGGGTGGATTGGAGTACAGTGGCACAGAGTTGAGTAGAGTGTCAGAGTGCATTGGCATAGAGTGGAGTAGGGGGGTCATAGCGGACAGTCCTACCTGCCACACGCCATATGCCGCTGCTGGGGCCCACACGCTGCTTGTTCCCCCCGCCGCCGTTGTCATCCACCTGCACGGCCGCCGGGGAGGTGAACTACAGCTCCCAGCAGGCCGAGCGGGACACTTCCTGGTTCTGCGCGCCCAGAGGCACTGAAAAAGAGGTGGCTCCCTCCGCGTCATGGGACCGGGCCGGGCTAAGCCCGGGCAAAGGGCGGACCCTCTGTGGCCCTCAGAGGACGGGACGGGGCCACCCCCCTTGACTCCATCACACTGCTAAGGTAACAACTCTTTGACCTTCCTGACATTCTGGCAAGGGATTATCCACTGGACTCTAGTTGATAATCCTCTAATACCCTCAGAATTCCTTGAGGCCCTGTTATAGCCCAATATTTGCACACCCCACGATGACTCACAAGGGGGTGACCAATAAATCTATCAGCCAGAGAGGCTTGAACTCAGGGTCACAAGTTCTTTGTAGGCCATCCCCGCCCACCGCCATTACGAATGAACCTGCCAAGACTAGCATATCCACCAACCAACTGCCCGACCCAATGAACGGTATAGTGCAAAACCTCTCGCTGCTGGGCGAGCTAAATTCCCTCTGCAAAACAAGGTATGCCACTGTGGAAGCCAGAAATGAAATCAAAAGTTCCTCCCCTTGCCCCGCTAAACGAACCAGTATGTCAACACCAATCGCCAGCCCCCTGGTACAACTTCCCCAACCCAAAAATGTCAATCCACCAAACACAGTCCTTCCCCAGTCTTCATCTAGCAAAAGGAAGTGGGATGGGGTCAAGCCCACAGGGAATAAACCAAAACAACAAAAACTGTGTTTTAGCTCCCCACTGCCTGCAACTAACCCCTATCTAAAATTGGAAGAAAAATAGACCAATTGGTAACCTCGTTCAATTCGAACTTCCTGTCCCAGATTGAACAAATGGTTAGCTCACTCATTTCTCCACTGATTGTCAAAATTACCACCCTAGAGGATAGGCTGCTGGGAATAGAGAAACGTATTAAGGCCAACCAAACTCGCACTGAAAAATCTGTAACATCAATCTGTTCCAACTCATCTGGTACAAACAGTAACAATCAAACTCACCCCCTAGTCCCTATCCTTCCACCCCCAATGCACCTAAAGCTAACCCCAACCCCGGCCCTTTACATTATACTGCTACAAGAGTAGAGCCTAATAATACGACTCACATACAGCTACCCCCGGAGGCTGCACCCTTTGTGTGTGTTCTTGCGGGAGTCCCAGCACTCAAACATGGAAAAACTGAGCGGGAGCAAGACTTACTTAACAAAGTCACATATTGGCTAACTAAAAACAGGCCCCTGCCCCTAGGTTTTGATGGTACCATCAAGTCTGTTAGAAGGGTGGGCTGGCCCCCTACAAAAAGATATTAAAGGTGACCTTGTTCTAATAGAATTTAGAAGCAGCTCAGTCGTTCCCTACCTGCGAACTTTGTACCCCCGTGAAGGCGTTGGCCCTATATCCATCTGGGACCTACGCAACTTTTATCCAAGCATGGTATATACCCCTCGACCAAAACTAAGGGCAGAGTCAGCTCACTCGAAGGGCAAAAACACCCGTGTACTGTGTGGCCATTGCTTTTCCGCCTTCAAACACCCCGTAACAATGTACATTGGCCATGGATATGGAAAATCATGAATTCTACTATGAAACAAAGGAACTTATTCATGCAGCATGGACAAATGTTTTATTTTTTTTGCCACTTTTGTACATAACTTTTGTCATGACTGTTTTTAAATGTATTCTTTTATGATTTTAAACAAAAATCGAATAAAGCTAAAGAACTGAAACTGAGTGGAGTAGAATAGAGAGTAAAACAGTGGAGGGGAGTAGAGCGGAGTAAAGTGGCAGAGTGAAGTGAATAGGCATGAAGTGAGTGTGGTGGAGTGTCATGTTGTAAAGTGGAGTGTTGTGTCGTACAGTGGAGGGGTGTAGACGGGAGGGAAGGGGAGTAGAGTGTTATAGAGTGTTGTTGAGTTGAGTGGGGTAGAGTAAAGTGTTGTATAGTGGAGTGGCGTAAAGTGGAGTATGCATGGTGTGGTAGTGCATTGCAATACAGACAACACATTTGCAATTGAAATGACCATTACATTTGCCAATACAGTTTTACTGAAAAAACTGTACAGCACATAAACGATGTGTGGAAATGGCTTCACCTGGTGTACTGATTAGTTTTGATCCTATTAACATTTTTGTTTCAACCACACTTCTGAATTACAAACAAGTGTGCTCCATTTGTGCTTTTCTAATTTTGATATAGTCTGAAATGTCAGTGCAGTTCATTTACAGAAATGTAAGTTTTGGTGTGTGCTAGGAAAAAACCTTTTCTTAGCCAGTACCCAGTAAGATTGTCACATAAATCCTCCCACTTTGAAGTCAGAGAAAGAAAAGTATACATCAAGTTCCCTGGAAGACAGAGCCTGACATTTGACCTCCGTCTTTGCAGTCACAGCAAATGTGACAAGACAAGAACATTAAAAGGGCTGTTTACAGAAAGCGAGCACTCGTGGAAGAATCCAAGGAGCGATGGTGAACAGGCTATGCTCCACTGGAGGGACGAAGACATGCTGGACTGCCTAAAACAAATCCAGCAAAAAGAACGATACAGAATGTGAGTTACAAGCCAGAAAGCCAATGGTGAGCAGTGGGCGGGACGCATTCCCAGGGAAGCTTTCAGAATGCCCTCAAGAAGTCTTTTCACAAGCAGACAGATGTGCTGTCTGGTGGACTTCGACCTAAAAACAACACAGCTGGCCATAAAACAGGCCAACAAACTGAGAGACCAGCACATCGGGCAACGCCTGTTTGCCCTATAGGCTAGTCCAACCCTCAGCACAGTTTGTGCAGGGAACTTGTTCCATCACAATCAAGCACTGATAATGCCAACATGCTTGTAAAGCACAGAGACACATATGATCCATGCAATGCGGACACCACAAGACACGTACAGACCCCAACAACCTGGCCCACCGAAACCACTAAACATTTAGTCCCACCCACCACATGAACACTGAATAACGAACAGGAACACTGAATAACAGACATAAAGGCACTCACACAGAGAGCAGAGAAGCAGGCTTACATATAGTAGTGGGATGAAAAAGATCGAGGGACCCTAAAAGGGGAAAGGCCAAAGAAAGCATAACAAGAAATCCTTTCCAGAAGGAGTTGCTTATATAATTAAGAGTGTTGCTTAAAGTATATTAAAGTAATATAATGTGATTCACGCTCGCGCCACTGCAACAGTATGTCGGTGCCTCGCTGTTATTTTCTGTTGTTGTTTCCAGACATATAACACAACAAGGAACATATGTGTGAAAAATAGAAAGGCCTGACTTGTTGGCTTGGTCAATGCTTGTTAGCAGTATCACATAAATGTGCCACAACAATGATTTTGTTCCGAATGGAATTGAAATGTTTCACTTCTGAAGCTGTGTGACTAATTGAAACATTACTGAGGTCTTTGGAGAGTTTCATGCTCGCTTGAACTCACTCACCCTCACACCATTTTCATTTTCAGTCTCGCGCTCTGTGAGACTCTTGGGTCCTTTTATAACCCAGACATGTCTGAAAGACTCGGGTTGCATAACTCAGACTGTCTCTTTCCTGCTCAGCACGTCGTTTCACTTTTTACCTCCCCCTCCCCTCTGTTCATATGTCAATCTCCTTCACACAATTACTATTGGCACTTCTGTATGTGACCATCACTCTGTGCGCCCTGCAGCGAGACCAAGGAATGGATGTGCATGCTTTTGGACTACCTTTTTGACCCACTGGCAAGCACTGCGCGAAACTTGCACTGCCTTCAATCGAGAAACATCATAAACACCCACCCACAACCTGCCCCCCACCAAACACACACACACACACACACGCGCACACACACACACACACACGCGCGCGCGCACACACACACACACACGCACATACACCTCCGGGGGGGGGGGCGCTCCGCTTTCAGTGGCAATACACAAGAGTAATATGTAGTTTGAAAAAGAAAAAAATCTAGAAACACGATATCTGGAAAAAGCAATTAATCTTGAGGCATGTAAAACTGAAATGTCACAGGGCTGTTCTGTGGACATGGATTACTGTCATGGTGTTTGGAGTCACTGGGGAGATATCGATCTGTGGCTTGTCCTGTAAAGTTAAAGGCATAAATATAGGGCCCAATTGGGACCAGTTTCAAAGTCAGTTTTTATTACTGTGGAGTGTGAGACCTGGCCACTGGAAGCCGCGTCATCGACGGGCAGGTGGGTGCAGGTTTCACGTACACTTAACCACGGCGGTGGTGCCGTTGTCATGGAAGCAAGCAAGGGTGGTCCCCCTGTTGAAAAAACCCTCTCTGGACCCTACTAAGCCGGAAAAGCTTCGACCCATATCCCTTCTGCCCTGGGTCACCAAAATTGAGGAGGCCCACACCAACAACATCCTTTCGGGCTTCTTGAACAGCAACGGTATCTTTGACCGCTCGCAGAATGGTTTTCGTCCCGGTCATAGTACCGAGACCGCGCTTCTAGCGGTGTGCGAACATCTGTGGACCATTCTTGATGAGGGACAGACTGCAGCGCCGATTCTGCTCGACCTCAGCGCTGCGTTCGATACGGTCTCTCATCAGATCCTTCTGCGTCGCTTAGAGGAGGCGGGGTGGTTGGTTTGGCCCTGGATTGCTTCCGTTCTTTCCTCTGTGACAGAGTTTTCCACGGCGCTGCCCCCCCTTTCCTCACTCGGCATTAAGTCCAGGCCTGTTCAACCTCTACGTCCAGCCCCTGGCGCATGACCATGATTTGATCATGGTTTCATATGTGGATGATACGCAACTGGTGGTGGCCCTCTCCGATGACCTTGCTCAAAGCTCCACGCAGTTCCGGAATGGGCTAGAGGCGGTAGCACACTGGATGACCACCAACTGCCTTCAACTTAACGCTAGCAAGTCAAAAGTGCTGTTGGTGGGGTACAACAAAGAGCGCTGGAGCACCCGTTGGTGGCCACCGTCCATGGGTAGTGCCCCACCCCAGTCGGTGGTGAAGAACCTAGGGATCTGGTTATCACAACGGGATAGTATGGAGCGGGGTTACCCCCAGGATTAGACGGGGACCACGGTTTTCACCACAGGATAGTATGGAGAGGGGTTACCACCATGATGAGGCAGGGAACGGGGTTATCTCCACGGGATAGTATGGAGCAAGGTTACCCCCAGGATGCGGCGGGGAGCACGGTTATCACAACGGGATAGTATGGGGCGGGGTTACCCCCAGGATGCGGCGGGAAGCACACATCTCATAGTTGAGGGGTTTGCTGGCTGACCTTACTTTCTTATTATTAGATGCCCTCGGTTGCGTTGGAGGGATTAGCCAGTGACAAGAAATCAGTGTAGGCAGGGCACAAGTCGGGGGTAGATGGCGTCTGCCCATTATGTTCACAGGGGGGGGTACACATCCACCCTGCCAAGAGGTTGGACCCCACAGAAATATGCTGACTTCATCTCGGTTTAGGCTTCAGACAGCGGGACACTCTCTGCAGCGCCTGCATGTTACGTTGTCTGCTTTTGTTCTGAGCAGCAACATGCAGGCGGGGAGGGGCTCTCTTATTTTAAATTCCAGCTAGGCCCAAAACAAAGGGCGAAGTTAAGGGACCATCAGGCCTCCTTTTGTTGGAGTATCCTGGCTGGGAGTTATCAGGAGCCTCACACCTAAATGCGATGGAGGGGAAACAAAGGCACACAGCTATCACTTCACAGGTACGCAAGAGAGGCAGCTTTTGACTTTGTTCAGTCCTTGTATATAAGAAATATGCCTGCGCTGTACACTGTAAGAATGTTGGTGTGTTGGCTGATCCCAGTATTTACACAAATAACAATTTAAATACCACAATTTTGTTTTATTTCTTTTATAGTGCTACTCATCCCAATGTAAAGCGCTTTATATCACACGTCAACATTATGCATGAAAAATAAATTAATATAACTAAATATACAGGATGCATTACATAAGGCACTGAGAGTTAGAAGGTGTAGTAGTCACATGCTCTTCACAGCTCACTGTGGTATATTAGAAGGATTACAATTTATGAACTGCAGGTAACAAAAGGATCTCTGTGTTAAAAGCATTGACCCACTTACCTTGTATGTAAAATAAAATCTGGCATCTGCATGTTACATGATGTGCTTTGCAGGAGACGCATTAACCCTCTTTGCTACTTTGATTCAAACTGGAGCTATCCAAAACACAGGTCGCTCCAGCAAATGTGTTGATCTCCAGAGCTATCTTACTATTATTATTACCTGAGATCTACTGTGCACACAAAGATCCCTGCAGCAGGTGCCTTAACCCCATAAGGTATTTTAAAATGCAGATTTTCTGATCAATTAAGCAGAACAGATTTACTATCAGAATTCTCCTTGCTGCTGATTCCGTTGTAACAGAGTTTAAACAAAAAAGAATGTGTAGGTGAGGCCCAGATTTCGTGTCTGGGTTGCTTCACTTATCTGGCAGAACTCTGAGACAACATCTCACTAACTGCCTCTAGTAATGCCCTCACATGTACTCCTGACAGTACTGCTAAACACATGCCTGAGTTGTTGAGATCGGATGTCACTTCTTGTGATGCCACTTCCTATGAGGTCATGGGTTGTGATCACTTCCTGTGATCCCACATGTGAGGTCATGCACCATGATGTCACTTGCATACTACTTAACTTGGCTAGTCCCCTCACTTCTTTTTTCAGGACTTGTGCACAGAGTGTAGGGTAATATACTTCACGCCTTCTCCCCTTCTTTCTTAACAGAGGTGTATCCTATATCCACCCAGTTACTCACCACTCTGCCAAGCTTTTTTCTATTTCTATGGAAATAGACAGTCCATCCACACAAACTCTACTGCCTCATCATACTGCTTTTTAGGTTTTGACTGGCGATGCGTACTTCAGTACGCATGCGCCAAAAAACCTTATGAGTTGTATGTGGCGTCGGGTCTCCGCCCCCTCTTCCCATTGGCTAGCTCCATAAATGGAGGCTAGCCATTGGGAGAGGTAACTGTCCGTCAATCTCGGACCAGATTCGGGGGCGTTCCCGAGAATTTTTGGCTTTTGGCTACGTCAGCCGAAAGCCTCTTCTCGGGAAAGCCCCCGAATTTGGTCCGGGATTGAGGGCACCCGCCTTCCTGCTCCTGTGCGATGGCCGGTATAGAGGCAGGCAGTCAGTCAGTCCGAAGCGCTGTGCTTCCCCCTGAGTGCTTTTTGTGCACAGCCGTTTTGCCCGTGAAAATCACCGCCGCAGCCCCGGGGCCGCAGAGAAGCCGAGGGAACCACCGCTGACGTCACCCGGGAGCCGCGCTGCCATTGGTTCAAGCTGCGGGAGGCTCGCCGGGCGACCTGCGCGGTGATTGGCTGCTGGAGTGAGGAGAAACCAGGAAGCGGACGGGAGGCCACCCCGCGCTCCTGCCGGGAAGAAGAAGGAACCGTCCTCCAGCGAGGCTCTCCCGAGGAGAGAGCCCTGCCACCGTCACCCAGAAGAGCCCAGCGGAGAGGAGCCGCCGCCGCCTCAGACAACCGGTGAGTGCGGGCGGGCTCCGGGTCGCTCCTATGCGTAGGGGAGTGCCGTGGGCAGGTTGATGTGCCCAGAGCGGCCCCGTAACTCAGGATTGCGAATGTGCACCTGGGGGTTCATCATTTGTGTTACTTTTTTATTACTTTGCATTGACTTCAAGTAACTACTTCCTTTTTTATTACAATCCAGTTAATTATACATTTAAAGTATAGGCATAGCCGTGACAGTTGTAAATGAACAACATTATACCTGGAAATAACAATTGCACAAAATACATCCCGCTATACATATTTCAAAACATCACTTTACAGCGTACTGCCCTAGACCTATCGGTATGTACCTGAAAGATGGACATTAGCTGACATAAACATCGGGCTCTAAAAACAATTGGACCAATTTGCGCCTGCCACAGGGAATCCATCCTAGCAAAGCAGGGACTTTTTACAAACCCATTTATTGCTTTCCTTTTAAGTTCATTTTTGATTTTTTAAGTGGCAGCTCGAAGCTCCGTTGTAGGCTTTGTTTACTCCTCTACATAATTAAACAAATTGCAGATCACTTTGATGCCTGCGGATTGGATGCTATCCATACAGTTTTTATTTATTTATCCATTTTAAAATTGTATAGCGCACATTCACCCTCTGCACTATAGATGCATTATACATGTCTAAAATAAAGTCACGGTAGGCAGAGAAAGAAGACTCCACGCGCTGACGCTCTCTGGGGAGACGGGGGATGTAAAAATAATTTTATAACAAATGCATGGAAAGATGGAATGTGGGCTGTGATAGGGCCCCCGAGTCCCCTCGTTCCCCACCTGCTGCTGACCTCTCAGGAGGGATCAGGTAAACTCGAGTGCCGTGCGCTAGTTAGGATTGCTAATGACACCTTTCTTTTTACAACAATCCCTTACCTTGAAAGAAGTGTCAGAGACCCTGCAAAGGTCAGTGTCTTTAACTAGGACGCAATCAATGAATCCTTTCATACAGTGCACTTTACAGGTCCCTGGGAACTCAGCAGGACCTTTGAGGGAGGGTTTTCCCAACACAAATCTAGTTTCTCGTAGATTTCTGTATTCTTTTGCAATGCTTCACTGTGGGTTTCCCAGGCAGGTGGGGGAAAGCCATAAGAGGAGTGTAGGAAAAATGGTGCACTTAACTGCTGGAGCAGGAAAGAAAGAGGGAGTGGTCCAAGAGTCGACTGGCTTTGTACACATACTGGACTCTTGATTGGTTGTTACATGTTGACCTTTTCCCAGGTGCACATGGGAAAGGTCAATGCTGCAGCATAGCTGGTAATAAAGCAGAAATCCGATTAAGAGTCCACCATGACCACTATATTCCTCTCCATACTCCGATCACCTTAAGGTTTCCTACCTCGACCAGAAATAAATATGAGGAATGGTATTAAGTTCAATCAATCAATCAATCATAGACATTTATAGAGCGCTCTACTTACCCGGAGGGTCTCAAGGCGCTAGGGGGGGGGGGGGGGGTGCTGCTACTGCTCGAACAGCCAGGTCTTGAGCTTCTTCCTGAAGGCGAGGTGGTCTTGGGTCAGGCGCAGGTGCTGTGTGGGTGTGTGTGGAGGGCTCTGTGTGGCTGTGTGTGTAGGAAGCTTTGTGTGGCTGTGTGTGTGGGGGGCTCTGTGTGGCTGTGTGTGTGGGGGGCTCTGTGTGGCTGTGTGTGTGGGGGGCTCTGTGTGGCTGTGTGTAGGGGGCTCTGTGTGGGGGTGTGTGTGGGGGGGCTCTGTGTGTGTTTGTGTGTGTCATTTGCGAGAGATAAAGCTAGTGGCATTGTAAATGACAATGCCATTTATTTATGTTAAAAAAAACATAAATAAAAATAATGTCAAGAGCAATGCCAATAGCTCTAACTTTAACAAAGGCAAAACCATTGCATTGTAAATGGTTGTTGTTCTTGTGGCCTTCATGGGTTGCTACTTTGCCGTGTAGCCTTAAAAGCTGCCTGGGCACTTTTGCCAACTAGAGGGCGCAGATGGTCTCTATATTCATCATTTACACCCTGTTGTAGCACACTGCACTCCCCATTTTTCTCAGGAGCTGTGTTTGACTTACTTTTACTGGCGGTGGCGCAGGGACCCCGCATCTCTTTCTTCTAGTGCTGCCCCGTAGATTTGGGAAGAGCGCATTGTATCTTTCTTTTTACTTCCTTGCAGGAGCCAGGTAGAGGCCGCGGATCGTTTGTGGTTGTACTCTCCATGGGGGGGGGGAACGCGGGTTGGCAAATCGGGAAGAGCACACAATGAAGTTGTTTCTAAGCAGGTGTGCATGGGCCGCGTGCCGCTGGGTGGTAGGAACGCGCTCTTGTTTGTGGTCCCAGAGGTGAGGGATCCCCCTGATGGTGAACTCTCCCCCAGTGGTCTACATATAAAGTCTTCAGATCTTTCTGGGTGTGGAGGGTTCCACATCAGTGTAAACCCTGGTGTCAAAAATTGTCAAAGATTTTTTGTTTCCTGTGGACAAATTAGACATTTCTTTACCCTTCCTGCATTCTACCATTGGTGATAGCAATTTTTTTTCCAGAGCATTGGAGAAGGTGTCAGAAGACTGCCACTGGAACTTCGGCTTGAGCCTTCTGAGATCCAGTTTAGGAAAAAACTTAAGACTTATCTCTTTCAGTAGACAGCTGGGTTAGGAGGAGGGGGGACAGTCATTACACTTACCATAGCGCGGGGACACGCCAGTGGCGTAACCAGGCGCTTAATAAATGCCCAATAATAATAATAATAATAATAATAAGAACTTTTCATGGTGCCCATTACCACAGCATGGAGAATTGGAGAGATGGATTCCTTACTAAGTCTATTTTAAATCATGGGATTCTCTTGCCTTTTGGTCTAAACTTTCTTTTTGATGTTTTAGGAGCTATGAAGATTTGTATACAGAGGGTGGCTAGTTCCAAACTATCTAACAGTTTATCAATTTTGGAGCAAATGAGAGGGGCTGGAGGGCTTCTAAAGCTATTCTAAATAAGCAGATTAAATCTGTCCTCTCTTTAGCATACTTTGGACTCCGGGAAGGGTCCTTCCTGGACCAGTGCGGCTCATTATACCAGAGAAATGGCCACTTCTTGGTGAAATGGGCAGATCTTTCTTATGTGGATATCTGCAAATCTGCTACCTGGACTACTTTTGATTCACATGACGAGTTGAGTGCCGCTCAGGAGTCCGAGTAATGTTTTGGCCTAAAGGTTCCTTCTCATGCGGCCACTGTGTAACGTCAAATTTGAGTCTATGGCAAGATGTCTCAGTTTGCTTTTCCAATTTTGTTATAATAAAGGATTATGCTTTTTCTTGACCCATGGCTGTCCTTATATCTGTCCTATAGGTTCTTTTGTCAAACCGCGATGAAGCCATTTTCGGAATGGGACAAGGAAGAAGATGAGGCAGTACTACTTTGTTTACTCCAATTCTCCTTCCTCATTTCAATACTTACAACCGTCCCTTTCTTTCTGGAAGCCCCTAATCAACAAACTCAAACTACTTTGTAATTCAATTTACTACGTGCTTTCCGACATGCAGCATCCATCTGCTTTTTATTAGTAATAGTGGTCCGCTAAAGCTAAAGCGGTCCGCTATTACTATAGAATAGCAGACGGCGTGCTGAATGTAGGAAAGCACGTAGTGGGTGGAATAGGGGCCACTCATTGAAGAAAATAGTGCTTCCAGACTAGATAAAGCAGGCAGCGTAGCAACACAAGTAAGAAGTCCAGACCTCATGGGAAGTTACAAATGCAGACAAGGCGGTACCAAGGAGAGACTATATGCCGATTAACGAATGAAAAGCAACGATTTAGAAAGGAGAGTAACAGAAACCAATGGAAAAGATGGGCGGAGCTTCAAGTCCATACCTGAATACAGCATGCCTCGCAGAGCAGCGCACGCGCTGCCCAGGCTCGACCTAAACAAGGATTTGCAATGCAATAAGTCTTGCATTTGCAAGAGTTTAAGCAATTGCCATTGTAAATGACAATGCCTTTTATTTATCTGTTTTGCTAATTAACACATAAATAAAAGGCATTGTCATTTGCAATGCCAATAGCTCAAACTCTTGTATATGCGAGACCTATTTAAAGAAGCGCCGCCATTGTCCCGGGCTGCTCGGAAAGTGAAAGCAGCGTGGCCCGCTGAATGTTGCAGGAAAGGATGTCGTGCCTGCAGTAGGAGATACACACTAAAGAAAAAGACGTACATTGTAACAACCAAAGTAAAAGGGCCAGTCCACATGGGAGGATACATATGAAGACAAGGCGGTACTAAGGAGGAACTAACAAGCTTATTAACGAATCAGAAGCCAGCATTTACGAAGTACAATGACAAGCCAATGACAAATATTATGGGCAGAGAGTGGGCGGGGCTTCTATTCCATACTCCAATACAGCAAGGTTCGCAGACAGCGCATGCGCTGCCCAGGCTCGACCTATAATAGGATTACAAGCAATTTAGTCTGCATCACTGGTGTCAAGTGACGTTGCATTCTACTGGTCTTTAATACAGACAGCTCCGCGCGGCCCTCTGAAGATGGCTGCCCTGGACCTGTGCCCAGGCCGTCCACGCCAGAACCGCCTCTGTCTAGATGCTCAGAATTTCCAACCCAGAAGAATTTAAGAATAGGCCTCTGACAGGCAGTCTCTGAATACTCTGCAGGAGTGTACACCCTACAATGTGCAGACAGGACGAGTGTAGCGCCCCCTCCGGCCTGAGCCAAGGTCACACCCAGTGTTTATTGTTTTGATGCTGTTAAAACACTATCAGTTCTACTGTGTGCCCAGCTCTGGAATTAAATGCGTGAACAGGGAAACAGTGGCAGGGGCCCCCTAAACACCCCTTTTCCGACTCCGTGTTTCCAAAACCAGGAGGGGGAAATTCCTAGAAAAATACTGTTCAGCTGGAAATATTGCAAATAATTTAATTCCGATATCTGATATGTTATTTAACGATTAGATAGGATCTCTTGCTGTTGTTCTTAAGAGCGGGTTTGAGTGGCTTCAAAGTGCTTTAGTTTGTCTTTTTTGGGCAAAAAGTGATAACCTGTTGAGATTCTGGTGCCTAGAAAACCCCAAAGTCAACAGCCCTTGGTATTGTTTTGCAGAAGTGTTTCACGCGTACAAACAGCAAACTTCACATTGTTGAAAGTTACTCCTCAACCCATGAGCTGCCCCCCCCCCCTTACTGGTCAGTGCAGGATGGGTACAGAAGTGAGAGTCGATGACGGTGGTGTATGCGCACAAACCTCTTCAATACATCAGTGTATGCGCGCTCACACTTGTATGTTCACCATTCCACTGTGATTGTGAAGCCTGCACACCAGTTGTGCAAACCCTACACTAGGTTTTACCAAATGTCTCCCTCGCTCCCTGGTCACTGGGCAGTGCAGGATGGATACAGAAGTGAGAGTCGATTACTGTAGTGTAATGTGTAGAGGCCTCTTTAATACATTGGTGCAGGCACGATCACACTCGTATGTTCAGTCATTCCGCTGATTGGGACGCCTGCACACCAGTCGTGCAAACAAGTCCCTGCACTAGGTTTTACCAGATGGGCTGGTCTCCCTCGCTCCCTGGACAGTGCAGGAGGGATACAAAAGTGAGTCAGTGACTGCTGTGCAGTGTACAGAGACATCTTCTTGCACTCACAAGTTCACCATTCCACTGTGATTGTGAAGCTTGCACACCAGTTGTGCAAACCCCACACTAGGTTTTAGCAGATGGGCTGGTCCCCTCGCTCCCCGGTCACAGGGCAGTGCAGGATGGGTAGAGAAGTTAGAGTCGATGACGGTGGTGTATGTGCACAGACCTCTTGAATACATCAGTGCATGCACGCTCACACTCGTATGTTGAGTCATTCCACTGATTGTGATGCCTGCACACCAATTGTGCACACCATGGGCTGCTCCCCCCTTCACTGGGCAGTGCAGGAGGGATACAGAAGTGAGTCCGAGACTGCAGTGCAGTGCACAGAGACCTCTTCTTGCACTCACAAGTTCACCATTCCACTGTGATTGTGAAGCTTGCACACCAGTTGTGCACACCACGGGCTGCTCCCCCCTTCACTGGGCAGTGCAGGAGGGATATAGAAGTGAGTCCGTGACTGCAGTACAGTGCACAGAGACCTCTTCTTGCACTCACAAGTTCACCATTCCACTGTGATTGTGAAGCTTGCACACCAGTCGTGACAATCCTGGGCTAGCTTTTACCAAACACTGTTTACCTTGTTAATTTAACACCTATTGCCTTCAGCTTTACGACTTTTTTCCATGAGTAATGGCCCAAGCGTCACAGAACAAAGCTCTGTGTCCCCCAACACTCGCCCCACACACCTTCACACATTCACAACCTACAACGAGATGAGTAAAACAAATGAAAAAATGCACGATGAAAATTGGGGATATGAAATGAATATACTTTTATTAAAATATATGTATAAAAACACTTGAAAACAATAGAAAAATAAACAACTCAATACAAATCTGTACATTAAATGAGGTAGAAGCAAAATGGGAGACATTCTTGCACGTCCTCAGCCAGCTGTAAGTGACATGGGCCACCCTTGTGCGCCTCACAGAGACAGTCAGTCACACACAGGGACTCTGAAACTTTACAAACCTGTGGTGACTTGAGCCACAGAGCATCAGCAGTAGAACAATGGGGAGAAAGAGCTCTCTTTGAGCTGGGCACACATGGAGATACAACAATTAACCACTGGATGAGGACGTTCAATTGAGAAAATCAAAACATGAAGACATTTCAGCATGACAGACAGTGAAGAACAAACATTCACTAAAACATGATTTGGAAATACCTAGGCACTATGTTAACATATGGTTTACCATAACATTAATGAAAACAAACAAATCTTTAGACAACACAATAGAAAAAACGTTCTGGCAATGTAAACTTTAAACTTTTAAATACAGTGGTTATTAATGGCATTCTTCTAGTTTTTGGTGCTCTCCAAGAGAGAACCCCTCTTTCTGAGGGCTAAGGTGTGCCCTGAACCTCTTGTGATTCAGTGGGTTTGTTTACTCGTCACACAGTTCTGGTTGGCAGCAAATTCAGATATGTAGTGCCTAAAAGAGGCTACCTAGCTATGGGAGACAGTGTGTGGCACTAGAAGGCAGGTGGGCACTTGGTACGGGATGATGAAATGCTCACAGAATTTGAAAGAGTGTTGGCAACTGAGGTCAATACCCCTCACAGTGCGGGTCCCCTTTCCTTGAGTGTCTGGGTAAAAGGCAAAGTGGTGAGTATAGGGTGGGGCAGCTCTCTTCTGAATGCTATTGCCTTGCCTCCAGTTTGCTATCTGCCCCGGCAGACAGGATCCTACGAGTCCAATTTAACTCTAGCATGAAGCATGATCCTCCAGTACCTTAACCATCACTGCCGCGAGGTTCTACGAGCAAAACACGAAGAGCCTGGCAGCAACCCCTTTCCTGAAAAACTGACCAACACAAGACATTGCAACAGTCTGTCTGGTAAGTCTGTGTTCCATTAAACTTGCATACTGCGGAAGTCTGTGCACGCACATGCAGTCAAAGAACTCCGTGCAAAATGATCACCCTCGTGCATACAGTCCTCCATGCCAGAGCCCACCTCTACCTTACATTGGTCACATATCATGTCCCCGCCCACTCCTTACTCACAGTCAAGGGCCATCTGTCAACAGGACATCCAGGGCTGCCCCCTCCTCCAACCCTCTTTGAACTGGGTATCTGTCCCTTGTTCATATACTAGTAGTACATACCATCTGATGACAAACTCCTATAACCTTCCACACTTCGACAAGTAACTACGTACATAGATATGGTCTGAGCTGTACGTGTGTGGTAGGACGACGTCCCAATGGCTCATCCCTGAAGCATCATCATGATCTATCTATATGTAACAAGTGCTTAATGCTAGGAACAACACGCTGTTCTTTTAGAAGGACTACCCATCTACACCCCTCTGTAGAAGCAAACGGCACAAACCTCACTGAAATAAAAACATCTACATGTGCACAATTTTAATTCTACGGACGCGCCCAACATCATAAGCTCCAAATAAGCAAAGGTGCTGCCGTCTGTGTAGAGAATTCTTCCAACCCCATTCTTAGCCAGTCCGGCTTAGCAACATTTACAGTAAAAGTTATTCAAATATTTATTTTCCGTTTAATCGCTCCAATCCATAAGTTACTACACCAACACTACTCTTGAGACTTTTCATGCAACCGAGCCTCTGGTCAATGGTCAAGTGAAATTTACCAATCTCTCGCTTACAGAGAACTTGACCAGCACATATTCTATATAAGACAGTCTATTCTCTATAAGGCAAGCAATGTAAACAAACTAAGCATTGCAGCACACACAAGTGCTTCCTAGCAAGAGAAGAAGCACAGAAATCTCTCACAATAGCACCAGACAAGCATTCTCTGTCTGAACAATCTCCCCTCAACAAGCCGCCCGACATCACTCCTGCAGATCACAAAAGAACTTAAAAGAATACCCCTTTCTAGAAAACCAACTTAAGATAAAACTAATAACAGGTGAACAGTTTTTCCACTGATATTAAGATTACCTTCTCAAATGTGCAAAAGCAACATTAGAAAAGAAAAGGGAAAGCTAAAAACTCAAAACGTCAAACTGATTAACCCGAATACACCAATGGCACTACATTGCTTTAGTTGTAAAAATGATCACAAAATAGATTTAGGTGAATATAACATTTGATTTAGGGTAATTACTTTAATTAAAGGTAACACATTAAAATGAAAGGGTGAGTGTTAATTGATTAATTTAAATATATTTAATTTAAATTTAAATTTAAAGTTCCAGTATCAAACCCAGTATCAAGCAGTCATTTCATATTTTACCAATGTGCCTTCTGTCACATTCTCACAACTTTAACAACTGAAAATGAACAATTAACTGCCACCATCTTTCTTCCTCTTCGCTTTTCTCTGACACACCTCAAGTGGGAGAGAGAAGTACTTTGTTATTTAATGAAGGTGCACTGACGAGAGTGAACCACATAAAAGTAACAATGTACCATGTGCCTCTTACCACTTGGTGTCAGATAATAGCGCCGAGACAGGGAGATGGCAGAAAAATCTAAAATTTCATCTGAAAAAGGAACAGACGTTACATTGAAAAACTAAATAAATGGCAGAATGATTCGGGCATTTTGCATTGGTATTCAATAGACAAAAAACACGTTGTATAGAACTTCTCCTTAAAATTAGGGTTTAGAATATGCCAAAGCTAACTTAGGTTTAATAATTACAAGTCATAAAGATTAACTGTAAATTAAAATAAATGTGTTAAATTAAATTCTAATTGTTAATTTTGTTAAGGCAAATTGAATTTAACTTAAATTTCAGGTTCAAATAATTATAACAATTAAATTACAATGAATAACAGGCTAGGTTAGAGTAAGGATTAGGGCTATGAAAACATACTTTACTAACCCTAAAGGAGTGCGTCAGCATTAGATTACATTAGGGATAATTCTTTATTTTAATTTAATTAAAATCAATAAAGGGTGAATGTTAACATTAATATCAGAAATAAGCCATGGATTCATTGTAATTTATTTTTTAATTAAAATTAAGAGTTTTGACTAGTGTTAATCAGAGGGGAAGGAGTATTAGAAAAAGGATATATTTAGGAAAAGAATATAAAATAAGCACTACAGTTAGTCGTTTTAGAATAATGATTTTGAATTAGATTTAAAATAAAGAGGGGGTAAAAATTGCATTTTGGAATAGGTTACTTAAGCAATGAATGAGTTATTTAAAAACATGTTGAATTAAAAAGGTAGAAGTAGTTGCAGACTTAGGGTTGTAGGTGCAAAATAGTGACAAATAAAAGTTAAAATTTACTTTTACATAGTAGTGGTCAATACAGGAACTTATTGATGTATTGCCTTTGAATTTGAAACATCAATCCTATCATTTTGTATGAAGACAGTATTAAAGACCTCTGCTATGAAGGAATGCGTAAATCACTACAAACAGATGAAGGTGCTGTAGTGACACACGGCCATTGAGGTGAAAGGCTGCAAAGCATTAATTGGAAGAGGACAGTGGACACTGGGGTCTCGACTGGCGCATAATATGCAAGTGATTAAACAAAAAAACATCTCTCACCTTCCCTTTAGCAATAGATCTGACTGGCCAGACATTAAAGTAAACTCAAAGGATACAAACTACAGAAATTACTACAAATCCCTCCCTTAACTAATAAATAAAACCCATTCCGTTCCCAGTTCATACCTTCCCAAAGAAAGAGGCACGGCCGTCATGGACATTGACTGCCCCTATAGTTAACCTTATTATTTCTCCATTTGTTAAATTGAGATAAAAATTGCACCCTGTGTAACAACTGCAGTGCTTTGTTTTTAAAAGATGCTCTTTTAAAGGTTTAAACTCCCTTACTATTTGTCACCTGGACACCAGTTACTGTGATGTATGCACTGTGTTCACATGCATGACCCTGGCTGGAATTTTATATATAGAAGGCTAGAAAATGTAGTCTTTGAAATAAATAGACATGTTAACATCACCCAATGTCCAACGTCACTGCATAAGGAGTAGCTATTGTTGGCCAATTACTGATGCCTTTACAAACCAAGACTCTAAATTATCAATTAGAAACTCTGCTTGCTGAATGTTCTCATCCTTATTTTATGGCCGAAGCTCCCTTACGGAATATACGGTGGGCTGGATTCTAAGAGAGCTAAATTACAAACAGCTATCATCAGGAACAGAGTTCTGAAGTAGGCTTGAAAGAAGACAATCACGGGCAAGAAGTTAATTTGCTTCTCATCTGCCTGGATCCCAGCTCACTTGCAGTTAGTCGCCTCTTCCCATACAGCATTGACTACTCTTCAGGTTACGATAATACTATTTGACATATACAAGTGACAGGAGTGTTTGATATCCTTTGTCGGCTCTAATTCCCACACATGTAGCCTTCCACTGGCCTTGTTAATGGCACTTTAATTTTGTTGAACACCCTTTGTAATCGGTGGAAGGACGAACACACACAGACACACACGGAACATTTGTCCAGTTCTCTGAGATTCATCATTCTGTAACTCCAGAGCCTCGACTTCTCAAATCGTTCCAACACTAAAATCATCGACTTCCAACAAACTACTGTCACATAAGTAATAATCCAAAGTGAGAAATATTAAAGTGTAAGTCTAACACTCGTAACTAAAACATGGTACCCATCTCTTATTGCACTACTTACTCAAGAGTCACTGTTTAATCCTTTCCTTGAGAAGGATTGTGCAGAGAACCCATCAGAACATGCATTGCTACCTTGTGTATCTTCACATACTCAAGTCAAGTGCCTTCAATCCACCGCTTTGAAAGTTCAATGCTTGGGTACTCTATTGAGGGGAGACTCAAGAAAATCCACCTTTATCCTCCCAGGAGGCCCGCTGTCAGAAGCGCTGAATAGCTTTTCCAGGCTGTGCCCAACTATACCGCTTAACCCACCCGCTTAACCCACTGGCCTCCCAGTCGTTGCGTCCCCACTTACTTCACCCTTTCCTTCAACATTCCTGGTCCCCCAAACTATTCACAACCTGTGTCCTTTGGCCCATCTCTCTTAAGCAGCTATCTTCTGAAATGAGTGACATGCAGTGACAGCTCACTTCATATAAATATCCTATTTCATCATATTTAAGAAACCTCAGGTCTTTCTTTCACCCCGAAGAGTTTTCAATGTTCAGGGCTAGGATCCAGTGAGGATCTTGCGGCTTTGATACAGAGCAGCTTTCCAAACCCAACCAGCAAGCGCTGACCTGTACTACTCCTGGCGGGGACACCGCGTTCAATGTGATTGCGGCCGGATTTGACAACTGAGAGTTCTAGAGAAGGGAGAAGAACTGAAGACTGAGAGCTTGTGGGAGACCGGCGGATGACGTAGAATAAAATTACATTAGCACCAGATATTGAAGTAAAAAAACACCTTCTACACAGTGATGTGACATCCCCCAATCATGCACAAGTCCATCAGACTATCCCCCCTTCCTAAAGAACCATGAGGAGGAGAAATTCCTGGAGTGAGCTTAAAGACAAGGGGCACCCAATCTAAGTTGAAAAAGTTCCTTCTCAGGAGCATCTCCAAGTGATGCACTGCCAGCTTGTATGTTAAACACATCACAAGTTCAATAAATTTCCTCCATCTTTATGTGAACTGTGATGAGGGTCTAGGGAAAAAGAGTTGCACTCCCAAGAGGTATTTGATTTTTGGAGGCAGGTGCTGTGGCTAGGTTTCTTGGCTGGCAGTGCAACGTGCAGCTGTTTCCAGAACCTGCCCCCCGGATACTTTGATTTTTCCCCTTTCCACTTGATCACAGTAAGTACAGTCTGAGCCCGCTTCAGCTCTTTGACGGTTTGCTCATTTTTGATTGGTTGGAACTGAACTAAAATGACTCTGATGCTGCCCTGCGACGCCATGTTGTCCAAGCCGGCTTTCAGCTCCAGGAGGGCTTGTGTGCCCTGATGGACATAAGAAGGGCTCATGACAACCAGCAGACGCCGGCTGTTCTTAATGAAGCGCAAAGTCTCATCTGTAAGAACTGAGAAAGAAAAAACCAAGATATTAGCGACAAACGGTTGAGCTGTTGGCATGAAACACCATCAGTCTAATTAACGAAGATGAAAAGGATTCACCCAGGAGGTTGCCAGGAAACTCTTCTCTCAAAAGTGCCTTTAAACATGATCAAAACTTATGAAAGATACAACCTCAAAGTGAGGACAAAGATTACATTTACCAAGGCAAAGCTCCAACTCACAGGACCAAACACATACATACAAGGCTTTGTTCCACCTCTGCACCTCCCACAACATCACAAAGCTCAGGATCAAGCCCTACCATGCAGCTTTAAATAAAATATCAGAAAAAAGCTGTGTTAGGGCTGAGGGGATGCATCTGCTGACCCAAGACCGCTCATTTGGGAGTTACAATGTTGTCACAAACAATGTTCCAGCGGGGTGGTTCGTAAACATACAAGACCTTGCAACCTCTTGTTTTACACTTAAAGGAAAGTTTGGTTGAGAACAGAAAGTGTGGTCTGTAACTAGAGAAATTATGAGTGAATAAAGTAGGAAATGCGAGAGTAAATGAAGCTGTGAATGAGCATCGAAGCTTGATGAAGACTAGTGTGGAGACCAACTTTGTTAAACTTCACCCAGGTGTGATGGGAGTCCCTGACTAAGATTTTGGAGAAAACATGGATTTTGGGTCATGACCACATATCAGGAGTAGGAAAGCAGAATAGTGAGAACTTAATTATACCAAATATTACTCATGTTCTCAGCACTTGCAAACACATCACCAAGTAGCATAGGCACCAGCTGGTAGGGACAGTATAGATGCAAAGCAGACAAGAGGTTAAAACTTATGGAAAAGATTCTGAAATGTTCACAACTGAAAAGTAAATCTACTTCATGAATCCAGTGCTGATTCTCGATTTTTTTAGGACTCATCGGAGGAGGAAAAAACACCATCAGGATCATAGGATCCGGCAGTACCACAACAAACACACCCAGTGAGGTTCACATTCCTTGAACCAACTACTATGCAAAGAATGTCATTACCAACACTCTTCAAATGATGAATTCACAGTATTTTGAAGATGCAAGTAATTCCTTTCAGAAGAAGCACGCCTCCGCGCAGACCAAATTCCCTAATAGTTTGCCTTTTGTCGACATATACAGAAGGTTCAAGATACGCCTGCAGAGGAACGTAGACCAAAGTCTTGGCTCAATCAAATCTGAGGTTTATCCCTTTTTGTTGAACACTGGCAGATCAACTTAGAGCACTGTTACATATTGTTTTCCACATTTAGAGGTTATCCTACCCACTCTCATTCCCAAACAGGTATGGATGTGTCAAAAAGTGTTGGGATGGAATTTTATTTTTCATGTAGCTGCCTTTGCAGTTATCAGATAGAAATTCTGACCCAACCAGAGACACAAGAAAATGTTGTAGATGCCAAAATGACAATGAAGGGTCAAATAGAGGATTTGGGTTGATTGGTACCAAGGGTAGGAGCTACTGGTGCGACCTGAGGATGGAGATTAAAGTGCAAACTACTGCAACTGCATCTCATAAGATGAGACATGAAGAACACCGCTACTTTGGTCCGAACCGAAGCCTCGCCAGGTTAAGCCTGGGCCCTGGCAACATTTCACTCTGGTTGTACGTAGGACGGAGGTAGAGACATGCAGGGTTACCACAGATATTCAAACGGTAGCTTAAAGCACAGTGGGAGAGATCTTCAAAGTTGTACATACAAAGGACATGTTCATGGCTCTAGGTTCCGCAGACACTGGAAGGAGAGGGTTTCTCACTGCCATCAAAGATGTGGGTCGCCACTGTAGTGTGGAAGGCCCCTGAGCTGGGTTGGGTCTGATGCACAGTGAATTGGAAGGAAGGGCAAAACCCAGCTCCTTGGAGCCTGCATGTTCCTTCGCACAATCCATCTACAAGAACAATATACAGCAAACCTTGAGACCAACCTAACCTTAAGGCGTCCCTCGGGGAATCGTTCCGAGAAAAGTATATGGCACAAAAGTGAGGTCACTTCCTGTTGTGAGGTTTGATGGAGCGATCCACATAGACACCACAATCTGGCCGCCACTGGGAAAATTCCCCAATCGCTGTGCCCACTGCCACAGGCGAATTTCCTTCCAACAATAGGTCTAAGACCCCACACCATATATAACAGTTGGTGGTGTTTGCATCCGATAGAATCTAAAAAGTGTTCTCTCGGATAGAAGGGGGAAATGTCTTTATGGCAAGGTGGACTCTTGCATGCAAACGTGCAGGCACTGCTCTGGCACAGACCAGAGGCCTCGCACTATGATTTCACCCAGATGGGCATCGTAGCCCAGCGGGGAGGTATCTGATCTTGATGGAATGGTCTGTAGAGGGCTAAAGAGGCAACCCACCCAAGGGATGAAGGGTCACCCAGCAGTGCAGATCCTGATGGATCTGCACGGAGCTGAGATTCTCTTCTTCATCATCATCAAAACACTTTATTCGATTAATTAAAATCATAAAAGGCAGACAAATTCATACAATTCTCTTCTTGATGAAGCCAGCGTTTTCTCAAGCACTATTGTACGTGCGTATCCATGATCTGGAGCGTGGCACAGACAGCATGCACGAGGCCATAAGGCCCATTAGATGTACAACGTGGAGACCTAGGATCCATGTCTGAGTGAGGAACATCAGAATCATCGCCCAGGTATTGGCAATCCTCGGAGAAGGAAAGTCCTACATGAGGATGTTGTCCAGTACTGCTCCGACGAAGGCCAACCTCTGCCTGGGAAGTCTAGCCACTGAATGTAAAGCCCAAATATTGCGGCAGAGTTTTCATGCCCTGAAGGCATTCTCAGAAGAGCACCAGTGACTTAACGTTCACCTGCCAATCGTCCACGTAAAGAAATTCAAGAACTACTGACCATCGCAGTGAAACCACCACAACTATCAGCTCTTTTGTAAATAGGCACGCGGCAGTCGGCAGTCCAAACGTGATAACCATGCACTGATAGCGCCGAGATCCCACTATAAGTCTCAGTTCACAGCTGTCGGCAGAGAGGATTGGCAGAGGACAGTAGATGTTCTTGAGGTCCAAGGACATCAACCAACCCACAGGGGTAGCACCTTAATCAGTACTGTGAGGTGACCCACCTCTAAAATTGAAATGTGTTGCATGGAACACATGCTGGAGGTCAGTCCAAAGGGGAGGACAAAAAGAGGTTGTTGTCTTTGTTTATTAGTTAGATGCCAGTGATTGACGACAAACTATATCAGACATGTCTAGGGCCTCTGAATCAGACCCAAGCAGTTCTTCAATCTCTGCACACTTCTATAGGCCATGGAAGGGGCTCTCTCAAAGGTACTTCATAAAAAAAAAAAGCTTTGGCCTTTTCCTTTGCCACATCGGCTAATGCCAGCCAACTTTGACGCCTTTAAAGGTGGTTCAGGAATCTGCTTCAAGAACAGTGTTTGCTCATGTGAAAGGTGGTGCTGAGAATGAACAGGTGATGGCAGCTTAAATGCTTCATGGCCCAGAGGGTGCAGGCGACATCATGGACGAATCTAGACTGGTAAGCCATAAGACATTGATTTGTGCATGGTCGGCAAATTGTACAGGATGAGGAATCATGTTCTGAGGCCAACCATAATATGCACAGGTCATGTGGACTCAACCAAGACATTTTCTGGCAGCATCTACTACGTGGCCTACACACTGAAAATGTTGGGGAGGAAATTTGATATGGTCAATGTCAAAATGCTGGGGAATTTATTCAGTGAACCAGCAAGAGACTCTGGGCCACATACATAAGGCATGGATAACCAACAATGGATACCAGTGTGCTCCGGTGACAACCATTTGGGAGGTGGAGGCACGGTTGAAGCTCAATGGTGCCATCGAGAGATACTGATAACCTACTGCTAGGGAAAAGTTTACAGGCTAGTCCGGTGCTTAGAAATCAGTCAATCTTAGGAATGTCACAGGTTTACATTCAGTAACATCTACCAGCAGAATGAAGTACGCTAGAAGCCCAGCCAACAAAAACAGGCAAGATGAGGCATCCTAGCCAAAGATTCCCACACACCTTTCAAGAACACTTAGTTTCACCGACCTGCACCTAAATTAGAGAGAGAGAAAGAGCGAGCAAGAGAACAAAAGAGCGCGACAGAGAGAGAGCACGAGGTACACAAAAGGACTGGAGACCACCATCCGTACTCACTTCCACCAGGTAGGCTGTCTCGGTCGAAGATGCAGAGCTTATATCCAAACTCATTCTCCAGGACACCCCTCAGCGTCAGCAAAACAAATTCTTCTTCCTCCACGTTTCTTGCATACGACACGTAGACATCGTATTCTTTCCCATCTATCAGTGAAAGCAAGACACAGGTTACTCTTTGTTACAAGTCCAATGGTCATCTTTCCCATCTGTGCTTATTAGGGCTGGTGGTGTGGGGTGCCCTGACAGACACAGAGAACCAGGCAGGAAGACCCCTCAGTTAAGTGCCTATGCAGGACTGAGGCCTGAAAGGTTTTTGTGCAAGTGCACATAAAAGCCAGATCTGGTGAGCTACAGAGAAGTGAGAACCACTGTGGCATAACTAAACATAATAATGGGAACAAAAATAACTTCAAAAAGGTTTTCCTTTAATCATCAGTCACTTCCCTGCACAGGCACATCATAATAGATCTGTCAGGTGAGATTATATATTTATAATGTTTTATTTTATCTCCAGGCAGTTAGATTTGATGATATTACCTGCTGCTTTCTCACTGCTTCAATTTCACCTTGAAAGGGATTACGCTCAGACGTGTTTTTCAATCAATTTTTCCATTAATGCATCTTCAGTGCCCTTTAGTCACAAAAAGCTTTAACAGTTCTGCAGAACCCCCGCTACATTACCGCCTCTTACTCCACTATCGGATGGAACACATTATAGGGACAAAAGCCGGTCTAAGCCACATCCATACTCACTCATGTCAATGCATTACACCTCATACAGGACTCAGTCCTGCATTACGATCAGTCTGCAGGCACCTGCGTCAGTGGTGGGCGACACCTTCAGGCTAACCCAGCTTGTGCTCACCATACTAGTACCTTTCATCCCAGGCACCACGAAGGTGACACCAAACCTTACATCTGACCAAGCTTCAAAAGTCATTGCAGCATTATACTTTATGTATTAGTCCAGTTCAGCTAAAATTTAAGTCAATAAGGAGTTCCTACATGGAAGTCTCCATTCAATCAACAGCTTTTGCTTAATCATTGTCCAAGACCTTCTGACTATAAGCATTATACATGATTTAGGAATCGTCCTGTAAATACACTGTCAATTAGTGCAAAAACACACTGGACATTTCAAGACCAATGATCAACCGTGTTCTGGGAAAGCGCCAATGGCTCTAAAGCCTGGATTCCAAGAGTGAGTCCACACCACGGTTCATCTCTGCATTACATTCATGATTATATTGAGGCATGCTGCCTCCATAACAGCCCCAGGCTTCAATTCAGAGGGCGCTTGGTCCTCATGCCCCTTTGTTGGCATCGCTCTGCCCACAGACCTCCATAATACGGTGGGAATACAAAAGCACTTACTATTTAATTGTCTCTACGCCATCAGATTCACTGACATCTTTGGAAGATGGCTTTCTCATGGATAAGCAACATGAGGACCGCTGTAAGCTTCCTGTTCTGTGTTCACACAAGGCACCGGTCCTAAAATGCTTTTATGTGCGCGTTTAAGCCCACACAATGCTGGGTCAGGCAGGGGTGAAGTCAGGGTCAGGCAGGGGTGACGTCAGGGTCAGGCAGGGGTGACGTCAGGGTCAGGCAGGGGTGAACGGAAGAGCTGGGGCTGCTAAGGAATGCTGGAAGATTGCCTCAGACGTTACTTCACTGAAGGCAGGGATGTGCATGGGTGTTTGGGCTCGGAGTTCTAGAAGAGCTGTCTAACCTCTCAGTAGTGTACCAAAAGTCAGCATAAAGGCAGGGGTTTATGCCACATTAGATTACAGCCTTGCTCCTCCCCATCGTCCCCCACTACCCCCATTCTCCACAGAGGCACAGGCAGGTTTGTGTCTTTAGATCAGGATTCTAGGCCTTGGTCGCGTGGGGAGCCGCATTCCTTCATTGATAAAGCTATAATTAAGGCTGCAACAGAGAATCAACATGGTAGGGGCATACCTTCCCTGCGTCGGAGACCGACACACGCCTACAAACCCCTCCACGACCAAGGACCAGCATACCTGAACCACTACATGAACCTCCATCCAGAAACCTTCGCTCCGCCTCCCTTGCCCTCGCATAGACACAGCGCATCCGCCATAGTGGAGGCCGTTCCTTCTCCTACCGCGCCACCAGGCCCATAAATGCCCTCCCCTCCACCTCCAAACATCACCCTCACTGACGGACTTCAGGAAGAGACTCCAGGCTTGGCTTTTCGAGTAACCCCAGCCCCTGGATACCCTCACGGTGATAAGCTGTGCTCTACAAGTACTGATTGATTGACGAGGTGTCTGAGGGTGGGAAGAGGTCACGTTTCATGGAGGAAGACGGGTACGATTTGTGTTCAATTTAATATGTTCACCACAAAATGACTTCTTCATTCCTCGAAATAGACCCCTTCTTCCTTCATCCTTTTCTATAATTGAAAATCTACTGCACGTTGTTTGCGATATTAAACAGAGCTTCCCTAAAAACAAGACCGCCCACTGACGGTCCTCCAAATGAACATTCGCTTGAGGTTTCAAGACCATGGAGGAAAAACCAACGTAATATGTATGTAGGTGCTAATCCATATGGTCATATCAGATGGTGAGGTGGCAGCTATCAACCCAAGTGCAGTAAGCGGTATTCCATGTGATGGATGGGGGTGGGCTTGTGAAACAACCTATGTACTAATTGGTAATGTTGCAAAAAAACAAATTGTAGTGGGTTGCGATTCGACCTAACTTAAGAATATTAATGAGGTAGGTCGCAAATTGCGAGCCACTAGCCACTACTATTCACGGTCATCACAGGTATGGTGGATTGCTGGGGTCAGCAGACCACAATGTTTGGGATAGCTTTTTAATGAGGCTGTATTTTTTTATGCACCCCATTTTCCTTAAATGAAACAGCAAAACAGGACTGCTGCTAAAAAGATACTTTTATTTTTGTTAGTTCATTTAAGAGGAGGCAGTGTTCGGAGCAGCTAGTTACACATGGCCCTGAGGAACGTGGAAAGGCTGCCAGTTTCAAGCAGGACTCAAAATTAGTGCTACTCATAAGATGTCAGGAAAGCATACAGCCTCAGTTGGACTCTAACTCCCAGGTCCCCACACGCCAGGAGGCGGGGAAAGCAGATTACTGTGCCGTGCGGGCGCTTCTTAAGGACGCTGCAGGACCTGGGCAAAGAGTGGGCCCGCCCGCGGCCGGACAAGGCTCGGCACCCATCTGGCCATTTATTCTGTGAATTTACTGGGATCCTCTTGGCTCCTGAATGTCCATGTATTATGGGCGAGAGGAAATCTGTGGCACTACCTCCATCATCCAAGGACCGACCCCTTAATAGCCACAATAACAAGGAGCCCGTGGTTCGGTGGACCAATGCTTACAATTATTTTTTTTTTTTTATTGACCAAAGGGAAGGGCCCGAGGGGACCCCTTCTCTTTTATGAATGGCTTACCACCGCCTTTGAGGCGTTGGTAAAATTTCAATGTTCGTGACCGATTTCGTTAAAAAAACATTGATACATAGCATACCTGCAAAGAAGGAAACTTGCAAGGAAATCATTGCTCACTTGTAACACTCAATTTGCACCTTGTACTGCCACAGATCACATGCTGTGCTCACTTCTAGCATCTAGTGCTGGGCTCGGAACCTTACCAATGTTTAACAAAGACAAGTTTCTTTTTTGACGTGACGTGTAGTACCTTCGGTGACACCCATAACGCCCTAGCACACAGAGTCCACCTTAGACTGTGTTCCTCACACAATCACAAAGGTTGTGTGCCAAAACAAAGAAAAACACTGTTGGTCTACTGAAGAAAGACTGGTCACAAAGTCTTGTCTGTTTTGTGGATTAGGGCCTATAAAGAGTACACTCCTTGTGAGTGTGGACATATTGGCACTATTTAGAAGGTCCTTTCTGGAGAAGGGTGTGCACCTCTTCTGTCAAGCGTTGGAGACCTCAAGCTTTCTCCACTCCAAACATGATGGTGCCTTTTGGCATCAAGTAGGTGGCACGGGCTGCGTAGCCTTTTTCCGAGATATGTTTCATTCACGGAATGGTTGCCCCTTCCATGGAGTTGTGGGTCCTTTTGAAATTGATCCCACGAGGACAGATTCCAGGGTGAAGTGTTACATATTTACAAGGCTGGGGGTATTGTGACCAGTCCTCTGGGTCCAGCTCTGAGACTCGCGGTTCGATCCTTGTTCTGGACTTCAACAGGGCCCTGAAGACGCAGCTTCTTCGGCGTTAGAGTCTTCTGGGACTATAGAAATAGTATTCCGCTTCCTAGGTTCCTCCGTTATGCTGAATGGACATCCCTTATTGTAATTTCATTTATAGAGTGCTCACCACCCCTGACGAAGGGAGTCAAATCGCTTTTTAGGAGAGTAGCAAGCTACTCCGAAACCCATAAAGGATTAGTGGTGAGATAGTATAGTGAAATATGAAAGTAATTTGAGTGGTGAATATGTTAGTCAGTTACTAGGATTGAGGAGGATAGTGCAGGGATAGAAGAGGGAAAAGGTTTTCACTTATATAAATATATCTACGCGTGATGGGGGTTGAAGTGCTTTTTTCGGTGAGTAGCACTGGACTCTGGAACCCATAAAGGATTAGTGGTGAATTAGTATAGTGAAATGTGAAAGTAATTTGAGAGATGTTAGTCAGTTATTTGGATTGATATGCTCCTCAGATTTGAATCCCTTAGATTCCACTGCAGACAGGGACTAACTTTGAGTACAGGGGCTGCATCTTGGAGTAATGCGCCCACCTCCTGCCCAGTTGATACCAGATGGGATTGGACCAAAAGGAGTAACATAACAAATAGGAGGTCTTGTTGCAATCCCACAGTAAACAAAGGTTCCAGACATGGTTCTGGTCCAACCACGCAAAGTTGCCGTTACAAGAGAGGCACAACTTATCCTGAGTATTCTTCATGACCACACCCCACCCTTCCCATCTCATCCCACCCCATCCCAAATGCGTCACTCATTGGACCTACTCCTGGTTGGTTAACTCAGCGGTTTTTGCTGAGCTCCGAGTTCCTTGGGTTGCGCTCCAAGCCAGGTGCATCCTTTCATCTGCAGATGTTCAAGGGCCACATGCTTCTAGTTTTGGTTTGTGAAGATGATGGAGTTGGTGCTCATTGGCAGAGAAATACAATATCAGAGGGTCTGTGCCCTAGTGCATTGTGGGATCCAGATGAGGTAGCCAAAGTCAACTTGAAACAATCTTTTGGTAAAAGATAACAACTTCTGTTTCAAGCCTAACATTAGGTGACGGGAGTGTGCACAGCATCCCTCCGTCTCTTTAGACACTTGCTGCAAACAGACAATTCTGACAGACAGGACCAGGAGTTCTATATATAGGTTGGAAAAGTTTCACAAATATCAAGTTCTTCCACAAGTGTTTGGAGCAGCTCATCTAGGGCCAGATGTAGGAGCTGAAATACCGGTCGGTAACGGCCAATTTCGGCCGTTACCGACCGGTATTTAGTAATTGGCATGTAGGGGCCCTATTTTACAGATTCGGTAAATTTACCGAATCAGTATTTTTACCGATTCTGTAAGTTCCTGATGTAGGTGGGACTCTTCTTAGTCCCAATGGCCTTACAGATTCGGTATTTTACCACCCAATCCAATTGGGTGGTAAAATACCGAATCCAGGTGTGCATGCACATGTGTGCATGCACACCTATGCCATGTGACAGACAGACATGCCCTTAGGGCATGTCTGTGTGCCACATGGCACACATGCCAGTATTTGGGGTGCTAGAGGGTGTCAAAGTGACACCCCCTGCACCCTTGCTGGAATCGGTATTTACCGAATCGGTAAATACCGATTCTGTAATGCCCATTGATTCCTATGGGCTTCAAGGCCCATAGGAATCAATGGGCATTACAGAATCGGTATTTACCGATTCAGTAAATACCGATTTTTACAGAATCGGTAATTCAATTACCGATTTTCCCTACATCTCCCCCATTCTATTTTACCGATTCATAAATACCGAATCGGTAAAATTCGGTATTTATGAATCGGTAAAATATACTTACCTACATCTGGCCCTTTGTGTTTTCTTCATCCGGGAGTTGTAGGGTTAAATTTAATCCTGGAGTTGTAATTGCACTTCTGAAAACGCTGGAATAAAAGTACCAACCTGGAAACAGAAAAGATACCTGCACCTCCCATTGGCTAAATTGTGGTCTGATTTTAAGGGTTGGATTGAAATGTTGTGTTTCTTCCAATGGGCAAGTCTCTGATGGTCTGCCAATTTACAGTGAACGACCTTTACAACGCGGTTGTTACACCGTGATACATTTACATTGCGGTCATTACAACGCAAGTCGTTACAACAACTTGCCCTGAATGGCGCTCTACACTAAGGAATAGTATGAGTTACTATTCCAACACCTTACCTACTGTTACCAAGGCTGGAGTTGGAATAGTAAATCATACTTTTCCCAAGTCCAGCACCTCTAGCGCAAGTTATTGTAACGGCTTGCGTTTTAATAACCGCGATGTAAAGTACTGTGATGTAAATGATCGCGTTGTAACATCACATATTCCCAATTTACATGTCTGATAGAAAAGTAAACTTAAGATCATGTGCTACAATAAGTAGATTAGCTGCATATAAAATATAATTCAGCAAAAAGGCATAGACCAGAGATATGTAGGGCTTTGCTTGCACATTACTTGCTGACACAAGGGCTAACAGTACATATTCAAAGAGCTTACCCCCAACGGTTTCATCGGTTCCAAAGTGCGCCCGGTAAAAGAGAACCATCTCCAACCAGTAGACATGGTAGACCACGATCAGAGCCACCACCAGGAAGAGGGTCACGCCAAGTCCACAGGCCAGCTCGGTGACGTACCTGGCTGGCTGCACTGCAGGCAAAGATGGAGAACTTGTGTAACTACATTGATATGAGATGGACACTATTGCAGCCATTTGTAACACAGAAAAACACTAGTCTGCATAACATCTGCTCACATAAAAGGCACAGTGGACAAAAGAAGAAAACCGCATGCAAGGGTGGTGATACAAATGGGTTTCAAAGCAGTGTCCAGGAAGAGCTAAGCAAGGCAGGACACAGTGAGTGGAGGTCTGCACAGCCAGAAAAGCTCAAAGCCAGACCAAAGAGAAGACGGGGAAGGCTGTGTCTAACCCAACGTCCTTGGATCCTGGCAGCATCTTACACTCTGGTGGGCAAAAGCTTAGATACTCTGCACCTGACTTGTCTTCCCCAACAAACAGTACTTCATTCAGCTGTACTTGGAAACCGAAGACAGTGCCTTGATATTGGGTTTCTTACCGATGGAAAGATCTGATGGTGTGCTCCCATCACAATGTTTTGTGGTCTCGTACACTCAGCTTCTTATCTGGTGTTCGGATACCTTGGACTGAACCAGTCTCGCATCAGGACCAGCGACGCCTGTGGCACAAGACAAGCCAGTGTCCATAGGGGTGTTCAACCTCCCCGGCTGGGCATTGATACACAACCTTTAACAAGCAGCAGCTCTTTGTTGAAGAAGAAGAGGTGGTACAGGGACGAATCTCTCAATCTTTTGCACATTGTTCTGATCTGTGTGTCTTGCTGGTGAATTTGTTTTTTTCCTTCACCTCAAACCCTTGTAAAGCCAATGGCTTGACTGGTGAGGTGACCTAGAGATGGCCCCTTCAGAAATGCTTTCCTTCCTGTGTTACTTTAAACTAATACACCTGCTCGCCCAGGTGAGAAACTGGCAGCCCTTTTCCATGACCTGGGGAAGTCAGTGTTTACTGGGCAATGTCCATGGTGGGCACAGTCATTTGCTGAAGTTGGGCCGGAGCCAAGGGTCCATGTGGTAAAACAGGGAAATAAATATTAGAAACAAAAATAACAGACGTTCCTTTCTGCTGTTGTGGTCGTGATACACATTGAAAGAATGCCAGCGTTTACTCAGTATGGGTTACAGTATGGGTTACACTTGCACGGTTCGGTCGATAGAGCAGAGGTGCACGACAGGACGCTACAACACATCAAGCCTGCAAAAAGAGGCACCCATTGATGGAGCAGAGTTTTCCCAGTTCTTAACTATTCACGTGAAATGCAATGTTATGCCTGTGTAGGATTGTTGTGATGTGGGTCCTACAGGTGTTCTCAAGGCCCAGCAAAAGGCGGACGCCTTGGTCACTTGGAAATGTTTAGAGAGCAGAAGGCAAACTTTGGATACAATTTGGACTAGTAATCTGGAAAACTGTTCACCAGTCTGGGTTTAGGACCCGCACATGACTACAAGCCACAGTGAAAGCCAAAGAGGTTCCCCATTTCCAGGCAGATAACTGCAGAGTAAGCACTAATTCTAGAGTTTTGGATAAAAGTTGAAGCCTGGAGGTCGGGCCCTGGGTACGCAGTCATATTTCTAGTAAGTGTGGTCCAGTAACCGGGTCATCCCCAGACGCTGAGGGAGCTTGGACCTTGTATTGATTACCGTGATGGCTGACTAGTCGGTCTCATAGTTTGAGTCCTAAGCGTCCGAGGGTCAGTATGCACGTTTTAGTTTATTAATAATGCTATTAAATTCTCAGAGACATGTAAAATAAATGATCAAGCAGTATTAAGGGATTGGCTCAAATTGGATCATGATAAGGCGATCCTCTGACTGAGGGATGTAGGTTCCACACTGGCAAAAGTGAGCCTGAGTGAATTATTGGACTTTCCATCAGCTTGTTCTACCGTTCCTGAACCCAGATTGAAGCAGATATTTCTAGGAAATGCAGAAGCCATTAGATGGAAGACAAATAAAAACAAATCTAGGGTAGACGCCTATCACATGTCTGCCATTGGAGGGTGATGTTCAAAATTACCTGACTTTTATTCACAAGCTGCAGCACAGATTCATCCCGACTAGATTTCGGCTAAACTTCATCCCACTTACGATGGGTTTTCTGGTAAATACTTATTCACATAAAAATGTGTCCCGTTGTCCATGTGATGGTGTTTCTGAACAGACAGCCCACCAAATACTGTTCTTTTGCTGGTTTTATACCAACAAAGAAAGAATATTAGCACCTTATTGGCATAGCAGTATTTTTTGATAATATAGGCCAGCACGGTCTGATTTCCAACGGCTTGAGAACCCATCGGTTTATTTTGTTCTGGCCTCAGATCTGTGGGTGGTAGTAAAACGTAGAAAAGTACCCAAGATTCATGAAAGCAGAACGAATATATATCGATTCTTGAACCCAGATTCATTGACATGGGAGGACTTTGTTTTTAGTTAAAAGGGGTAATGCATACTTTACTGGGCACTGATTTTAATCTTATGGATGTTAGATTAATTTGTTTGGAGACGTAGTCAACTATTTATCAGATCTGTAGTTAATGAATGGAGAACGATTCGCATTTATCAGTTTTAATTTGTATGGTATTATTGTGATGTTTTTAGATAATTTTAAAATGAATTATATTTATTGATTGTGCTGTATATTGTTTTGTGCAAAGAAACATTGCAAATAAAGTTCTTTGACCTGTTCAAGGTGGCTGTGCCAAGTGTTGATGCTATGAGATTGTTCCAATTACGACAATCTTGCCCCGGGGGCCCAGAAAGTTGCAATATTACAACTACTGTTGTCGCACACTTTTTGCACTGGTAAAACTGGAGGAAATAGTAATTTATTTATACCATAATTCTTTCAAATAATTAGAAGCATTAGGAATGAGTCTCACAGAGGACCTTGCCCCCAAAATACCTGCTTCATAGCCTTGGTCATGGATGCAACAGAGGTTTATAGACCAGTAGGTGTCACTTCTTCGGGAGCTCTGTTTTTATTTTGTTTTGAGTCTGACATTTTCCAAGAGCCATATTGTTTTGATACACGCTCTTATCAAGAGCGGTCATAGTCATTTGGAAGAGATCATCTAGGATGCGAGATGGGTCAGCCAAAGACATGAAAGATGTATTCTGCTGGCTCTTAGGTAAGGTTTCTTACCCTGGTTGCTAGGTGGGTATTTCATTCGCTCATCTTGACTGATCGCTGCCTTTGCTTCTCAGTGGCTGAGGTTGTAAGTCTGGTCAACTCGCTGGGTATGAATCCAGTTGTCTGCTGTTCTGTTTAGAGCATTGCAAACTAATGGGGTAACCCAAGAAACCCTAGGACCTGGGTAATGTACAGTACACGCAACAGTATGGTCCTACTGGCATACTATTTTAGAAAGACACATATACAATATCTATTTACGTATTGTATTCACAGTGTGAGAGAGGCACAAAAACCAATAACACTTCAAGTTCATGGAAACAACAAAATGAATTAAAATTCTTTTTTTATTGCTATTACATTGAAGAAGAAGATGTAAACTCCTTCACAAAGGTTCATTTTCACGGTTGCTCCAAAAGAAAGTGCATAAGAAAAAGTGTTTGAAGAAGTGCTCAAGTGTGAGGTGATCAAGGAGAGAAGAAATCGATATGATTTATGGAATATACTTTGATATTTTTCACCAATGACTTCTGAGACCTTAGTCAGCCAAGGTGAGAAAAGCCTGTTTCACAGAAAGTAATCTTTCTGCGCAATGGCACATGTCCCTAGTGGCGGCCAAATACTAGCACAGCCTTCTTTGGGGCGTGTATATTCAATCCAGGCTAGAAATAGAAGGATCGACGTTTCGACCAAATTACTGCGCAAGGCGAATTCGTCCCTTTCATGCCGGTCTTCATCAGGACTGTGAAGTGAAAGGAGTAGGGCAACTTAAAATAAAACAAACCAAATTAGAAAGGGATTGGTATTCTGAAAAAAGTGCTTTTATAGAACGTCAATGAAAATATTCAAAACACTGACCTCTAATGGTGCAAACGCACAGTAGGGGTTCCTGTCAGATACAACCACTTATCTTGGATAATGCTCAGTAAAACGGGAGTACTCAAAAGTCGGTTTAAAGTCATGAGTATATAAAATGCCACTGTATTAGTGGAAAAAGTCTTAACTGTCAAAGTAAAACAGGTACTAAATGCCTACAAAGGCTCACCTCATCAAGGAAAGCTGGACATAGCGATTACGCTCGTCACCTCACACTTGATCACGTCTTCAAACCCTTTTTCTTATGCACTTTCTTTAGGAGCAACATAAAAAAAGAACCTTTGTGAAGGATTTTACATATACTACTTCAATACTATATCAATATAAAAAGAAAGTTCAAAATCTACATCTATGTCTGAGTAGAGTATTTGTAGAGCACGATTGTTACTCCTAATACAGAAAGAGCAATCAGTGGGAATAGGAGGTGAAGGCTTAGGGACTGGAAAACATCCAGGTCTTCAGTTTTTTCTGAAACACAGGTGTAGCTTCGATGCATCTAAGTGTCAGCAGGACTTTGTTCCACAGAGAGGGGCCAAGGAAGGAGAGAGATCTGCCCTCTGACCATACCTTCCTAATCAGCGGAACTTTGACAAGACAAAGATTTACAGAGTGAAGGTTTCTCTGGGGGGTATAGAACTTAATTCTATCTTGTAGATAGCCCGGGCCAGTTCTGTGTAGAGCTTTTCGGGGAACAGAGCAGTATCTTAAAGATGATCCTTTTTCTCACTAGGAGCCAGTGAAGACTCTGAAGACATGTGGCACGGGAGTTACGGGGTAGACCGAAAATTGTTCGAGCAGCTGCACTCTGGACCAGCTGCAACCTATCAATTAGGTATTTGGCTAGGCCTAGGTAGAGTCAGTTCCCATAGTCCTACTGTGATGTGATCAGGGCTTGAATCACTTGTTGTTTAGCCATAAAGGACAAAAGATACAGGAACTTTCGCAGCAAGCGAAGCAGGGCAAAACAAGTACCTGCTACCAAAATGACTTGGGTGCGAAAAGGCAGTTGCCCATCAAATTTGAAGCCCAAGTTTTTCACCGAAAGGTTGAGACAGCGGGGGCGGGGTATTGGATAGCCAGAAAGACTGCAAATATACCTCAGCATCTAGACCAAAGAAGAGGAGCTCATTCTTCCCAGCATTATATTTAAGTTGATTTAGGGAGAGCCGTGAGGCAGTTACAGATTTTATCGCCGGGGAATGCCTCGCTATTCTTCCAAGATAAGAGCAATTGCGTGTCATCAATATATGACATGATTTTGGGCCCTAAGGAGTCACTCAGAGTAGCAAAGGAAGTGAGATGTACATTAAACAGAGTAGGGCTCAGAGCCGAGCCCTGTGGCACTCCTACCCTCAGTTTACCCTGAGTTGGCGGAAAAAAGGTGGCACCACACTTCGTGTCCGCTCTTCTCAAGAAGGATGCAGGCCAATTCCGTGCCGGCCCTCTAATTCCCACTGAGCTGAGACGGGCTAGTAGGATATTGTGAGAGATTGTTTCCAACCCAGCCGATAGGTCTAACAGAACCAGTAGCGCCCAATCACCACAATCCAGGCAGAGTCTGATGGAATAGACTACCTTCAACAAACTGTGTCAGTGCTGTAATTGGGGTGAACCTGATTGACTAGCATGTAGCAGGTTATTGCTTTCTAGATGAGAAGATGGCTATTGGTTGACATGTTTCTCCAACACTTTCGAAAGAGCTGGAAGGCGAAAGAATAGTCTGTAATTGGCCGGATCAGTGGAGTCTGACAGAATTTTATTTTTTTTGCGGTACAATTTTTGCCTGTTTTCATTTTTTGGGCAAAGTGGCTGGGGTAATGGCCTATGCCCCGCGAGATAGAATGAAAGTGGGACCAGGATACGAGGGAGAACAGGATTTGAGGCAACTCATTGGTAGAAGCAAGTCTTACTTGGGGATCGTAGAAAAGGATTCATGAATCCTGGCTTTAGCTTTAATCACTGAGACAAATTGAGCAAAATTGGATTAAACATTATATTTTCATTACGGGCAACCACATCTCTGCCGTAGCCCAATTGTCACTTTCAACTCCAAGTGGAGAAAGGCTAGCCTGGACAGTAGCTATTTTCTCATGAAATAAAAAGGCGAGCTGTTCACACCATTCCTCGGAAGGGAGTTTATAGTTTGTATCTACTTCTGCAGAGGTGGAAGATTTAACACTTTTTTTTAAATCCCCTGGAATGGTTCCTGCATTTAAAATTTTAGCCTCAAAATAGAGGTTTTTTTTTGATAATTTAATTTCTTTATGATATTTCCTTAGAGCTGCTGTCTACTCTACTTTAGCTATTGGAAATAAGAGCCCTCCATTGTCTCTCTTTACGTTAACATTCTAACTTGATTCTTTTGATAGAATAGTTGTACCAAGGGCAAGACGCTTTAGTCGGGCGCTGTTGAGTCCTTTCTGGAGCTAGGGCTTGGATGGAGGGCTCAATCCAACTACTTATCAGACTAACATCCTCATCAACTTCCAGAGAGAGAGAGGGATTTCCCTACTACAGAGAGCTTCAGATTAAAATTTATAAAAGGCTCTTTCGTGCCATGCGGGATAAATCGCCATTTTGTTGTATCCATGAATTTTAAGTGTGATCTGTATTTTGTGCCTCTCTCGTGCCGTAAAAACAATATGTAAATCGATGTCGTATGAGTTTCTTTCTAAAATAGTACGACAGTCGGACCATACTGTTGCGTACTAATCTGTCAAGAGCAGGTAGTGACTGAGCACCACACCCGCAGCTCACAACCCAGTCAAAAGGGGGCAAACAGTGCTATTTGTTTGCCACATCTACAGTGGGGAGCACGCCATGTCAACAGAAGTAGAAGACAAGATGCCTTTGCTAATTATTAAAGAAACCATTTTTAGGCCTTGAACCTGCATTTTGGAGGGTCAGGGTCACAGTACAGTGGCTAACCCTCCAGTCCAGGGTGACCACCTATATAGGGCTGGTCAAGTTACAGAAAAGACAGTAACAGCCAATGGCCCAACTCAACCAGTTGTAATCGTGCTTACAATATGGAGCCACAACACCCCAGGCGTGGCACAAAAACACAAAAAAGGCCAGAAGAGAAGCCTTTCAAATGAATAAGTACCAAGGACCAGAACGACCCTGCCTGTCAACTTCTCAAAGAGAAGTCGCTCTTCCAGCAGCCGCGCGTGGTTAATGCCGGATCAATAATGCACTGCAGGCATGAGGTGCCCGCGAGAACAACACTCTTCGGATCACTTTCAGAGGGTTCCCCTCCTGTTTTTTTTATTTAACCCAAATCTTGTCAAGCCCTTGATTTTACAGCACAATTTCATAAATGTAATGGCTGAACACCAGACATTGACTGCGCGTACAGAAGGCAATACAACATATTCAAATAGGGCAGAGTGTGGAACTGGACTCTGAGGATAAACACTACAGCAGCAAATCCTGTTTATCCCTTATTTGGAAGTCGGTGTGAAGCATCCTCTGGGCCGCTGTGGGGCCTTCAAGCGATGGAGGACATTTTGACCAATTTACCCTGGTTGCAGCTCTGTCTTCTTGGCTGCAGGTTGTCTTCCCTCTGTCACATGTGACCAGACCAGTGCTCGCCATCCCTTGAGCTTCTGCCCAGTATCAAATATTTCCCAGCCACGATACAGTGGACTGCATAGAGCTGCAGTCCTTGGCTTACCAACTGGAGGGGAGAAAGGTTGGAACATTGATGTCCGAGTCAAGGCTTTGACCTAATGAAGAAATGAACTTAGGCATTAAAAACCCACCCTTAAGGAGTCGAAAGCCACGGAACGGAAGACGTAGGGAGGGGCCGACCATCGTCAGCACAGTCACGTGCTACAGAAGTAGCCATTCGGTTCTGGCTCGGTTACAATTTACCGAGCCACGCTTTTGAAGGATACCTTATTCGGATTAACCCTTCTGTCCATAATGCATAGGTCTTTGAACCTACAAGTGGAGGAGAAAAGATGGAACCAGAAGCTGCATAAAATGACATTATCCATACCCTACTCCTATCACTTTCTTGCATAGCTTGCTGTTGTCGGCTTACATTAAAAAACAAACCTGTATCAGCTTTTTTTTCTTCAAAAATAATGTAAAGGCTGCCTCATAGATATGGTTACAAGGTCGCTTTCATGTATTAAGAAGCCTGGTTATTTGTCACAAAAGGTTACAAGGTATCTGTGGTTGCTAATTTTTCACTTGGGACACTGAGCACTGTTGATATTTCACCTTTGATACATACAATACTATTTTGTGAAGACAGGATCTGGTTTCTGAAGTAGGTTTTTCCTGCAACATCCTAATTCCAGTGATTGAACGCTATGAGGCTTTGTTCTTATTAATCATTCATACACTGTCAGCAAGAACTGTAGATATAAATCACCTTTTATTTCCCAGCAGTTCCTGCAGTCCTTTCCTTACCTTTAAGTTTCACTGGGATTTGCCAGGAGACCTGTCCCAATTCATTTCTTGCAAAGCAGGTGTAGTTGCGCTTCAAGTCCTCCGCGGTCACGTCTTTGATGGACAGCACACTCCGGATGGTCTTGACTCCCAGGTCCTCCTCGTCAACACTGAGGGCAAGAAAAGGAACAGGTTAGGGAGACAAACTATCCGTTCCTGCACAGGGATGCTTCAAACTGCTAATATACCCTCCTTGTATCATCGGATACCTCTTTCTACTATACCTATTCCCCAAAACAAACCTTTCTAAACTCCTTTCTCTGACTCCTCCCCCCCAAAACTCCCCTTTTTACTCATCAAAAAAGCCTCCTCCTACTACTAAGACCTAAAAATAAAAAAAATCCTTCACTCTTTTAGCCCTCCACTATCCTTTTCAATCAAAATTAACAGACTAACATGTTCACTTCTCAAATTCCATCTTCAACTATACTAATTCACCACTAATCGTTTATGGGTTCCGGGATGGCGTGCTTCAACACCCCATCAGGGGTAACAAGTGCTATATGAATGCAAACCTTTCTTCCCCTTCTATCCCTCCGCTATCCTTCTCACTCCAAATAACTGACTAATATCTACAACTGAGATTACTTTCATATTTCACCATACCAATTCACCACTAATCCTTTATGGGCTTCCGGAGGAGCGTGCTTCAACACCCCATCAGGGGTACAAGCGCTATATAAATACAAACCTTTTTTCCTCCGCTATCCTTCTGCTATCATTCCAAATCCAAATAACTGAACTAACCTATCCACCACTTAAAATGTACTTGCATGTTTCACTATACTAATTCAACATTAATCCTCCGTGGGTCCCGGAGTAGCGTGCTAGTCGCCGAAAAAGAGCTTTGACGCCTCGTCAGGGGTAGTAAGCACTATATAAATGCAATTACCATACAATACAATAGACCAGTGAGGCTTCAAGACTGCCCCTTCCACAGGGATGCTTGAAAACTGCACAGGAGAACAGTCCCAGACTCCCACGCACTATCTGAGCGACAAACCAGGCCGCTCAGACCAATCACAATGGTGCATCATGCCGACAATACTTTTACCAGCATGACTGCAGAGTCGTCATTGGCTTAGGGGAGTCTGGTATCCTGTGTGCTGTCGCGGGTCGACAGGAACTGAAGAGGGCAGAGGAGAGGTGGCGAGCACAAGTTAAGGGATCTTTCCCCTCTGACTCACCACTTCTGTTCCATAGCAGCCGCCACTGCATCCCCCAGGCCCATCTGGCACCCAGTGGGTGCATGGGGAACTTGCACTGGACCTTGTACAATCAACATCTTAGTACCTGGGGTGGAAAGACCCCCGAGTGCTATGAAGAAACATAAGGCGCCAGGCCCAGACCTTGTGCCAAATTATATTTACGGTGAGAAGCCTCATCAGTGGGCCTGTGTTCTCACCAAAGTGTTCAACTCAGCGTTTCCTGGCAACGCCGTTCCTTCCTCCTGACGTTCAGTCATTGTAGTACCAATCTACAAGGAAGGTGATCATGGCCGTCACTCTAATTACTACTTGATCTTCTTTCTAGATGGGGCAGGAAAAGGTCCTACAGGGCTGGGTAGATACCCACAACATTACGACAGAATTGCAAGCTGGCTTTCTTTCATGAAAATGGAACCTTCGATCAGGCTCTTCGACTATACACGATCCCATACAAATTTACAGTTGTTAGAAAGTCTTCACTGTACTTAATATTTGTAGACCTGAAAGCAGCTTTAGTCCTAGATGACAGAGAGAAGCTGTGGAGATCCCTGGTAGATATAGGAGATGACACTACTCCGATAATGGCTTTAAAGGCTCTACGCTCTAGCAACACATGCAGAGTTTGGTACGGTCTGGGTGTGAGCGAACAGAACCCTTTCCGGTACAAAAGGTTGTCTGGCAAGGCTGTGTGTTGGTGCCCCAACTTTTCAGCCTCTTTTTAAATGATGTAGCAGACTACTTGGCGGAGAAACCTCTAGACATCCACTATAGCTGGATGGAGGGTTCCGATACGATTATTTGCAGATGATGCAGTACTGATGGCGCAAAGAAAAAACGACACCCACAGGCTACTAGAGCTCTTTGAGGAATACTGCGTCAAGAAATCACTGACCATTAATGGCAGAAAAACGAAGAGTCTGGTATAGAGGCCGTCCTCCAGCTTCAAGTGGAAGCCTACGATCGATGGCGTGCTCTTGGACACCGTTAAGCAGTTTGATTACTTTGGGATCCGGTTTTCTAAGAACTTGCACTGGGGTAGTCCCATTCAAAAGGCAACCACAGTTCTGAGACAAATGACCGGGCACTTTTGAAGTTCCATTATAAGGCAAGTGTCGCAATCATTAGTGGTATCTTACAAATAAATATACAAAGGGTGATGACGGCAGCACTTTACGGGGTGGAGCTCTGGTGGTACGCGGATGTACGACCATTGCAAGTGGCCAAAAACAACTTAAGGCCTTGCTGAGGCTGGGGCCAGGCACTCCCTTACTAACACTTTATGGGAGCTCAGCTTTACCCCAATATTGGAAACAGCAGCCCTGAGGCCAGCCCTTTCCTGTGTCAAGGTGATAAGAAACTCAAAGGCAGCAATATATTTAAGAACTCTGGAAGAAGCTGCCTCTGGTGGTGTTTGTGGGGGAGCACATGGTCGTCCCATGTACGGAATGTTTTACGTGAACTGCAGATGGAGTCTTTGTGGTTCGATCCCAACCGAGTTAGGCAGGATAAAGCAGCACAGATAAATACCGATATCACGAATGCATGCAGACGAGAAAGCGCCTCACGATGAGCCCAGGATCTACTATACGTAATTATTTTACCAACACTGGTGACTCTTTGCACTGGGTATCTGGACTCGATACACCCTGAATTTAAGCGAACACTGCATGTTAAATTCAGGTTGGATTTCTGCCGACCAGGAACTATTTAATTTGAACCCATAGGCTCGCTGTTGCATCTGATCAATTTGATTATATCTTTGGCGGGATAGACAACTTTATTCATTTCATTCTGTTCTGCAAAAAGTACAATGCAGCAGCGAAGGCTCTGTCCCCTTTTAAAAATTTACAGGGAGAAACGTGTTAAATCGGCACTGGCGCTTTCTATTAAGCGGGATGATATGTATGTCTTCGACTCCGTAGCGTCATTTTTATGGGCTCCTTGAGAGAGCTGGCCACCACCTACTGCTACTGATGCCATCATTCAGTTCTCTGAAGTGTCGCTATTTAATCAATTTCCTGTACATTGTGAGATGGCAAAACGGATAGGAGGACGGCTATGATGTGAAATAGAGTTTAATCACTGCGAGACGAACCACCTCGGCCACATAGTGTGTCCGCTCTACTCCATGCCGTGACAATGCTGGAAACCATGTAGGACCGCCTAAACGAAAGACACGATGAGGATCAGCCAAGATGCACCTTTCTGAGCGGTCCTGCTTGGAGTTTGAGGAGAAATGGTCATCACCTTGGACCCGTGAAGTACATTCCACGGGCTGTGTAAGTATCTTCTAGAATACGCATCGTCTTGGGCAAACCTAGCTCCAGAGCCCATCTATCCTGGACATACAGCCCCTTAAAGACAAATAAATACACACCTCAGAGACACCTTCAAAGGCCAGGAAGGACCATCCCATGGAAGCCCAGCTCTGGAAGATCTCAAACTCCAACCTCAACCAACCCACCCTAAATCTCCCCACGGAGAACAGTCCAACCTCAAGGTGATCTTGACACTGTGTAACGTGTTGTAAATGCAGCCTTTATATACTCACTTGCCCAGGTCCAGTATGGCATTGCTAACCCCTGCAACGAGGATCCTGGAAAAACTGAGTTCTTGCCAGAGAAGGCCACAAGACGGGAAAATGCTCTGAGCAATCAAGGCAGCAGCTTCTTTTTCTTTGCCTTCTCCCTAGACTGGGGTTTCTTGGATTCTGAGTGGTAATGGAATCACGTCAAGACGACGTCAACAGAGCGCATCCAGTGTGGTTATCGAGAATCAAAGTTCAGTACCCTTTGCTCTCCAAAGGTAATACCTGACCGCCTGATAGCATCAGGACGAGGGGGAAGACACAGACCACACCTCAGGTAAATGTCCGGTAGTAAGGCACCACAACCCATGGGAGACCCCCATGTGCAAGCGTCAAAGTGTGCAGTCAGAAATCCAACAGTGCAACACCTTCAGTAGTAGTTCGGGACAAGCTTTTCGAAAAGGTGTTACTGTAGCTCCCAGCTAGGTCAAACCTATATCTGCTCACACAGCACCCTAGCATGCCAAACGCTCAGTACCTTGCACAAGGCCTAGAGCTGGATGAATCCCTGAAAGAGAAGGGGCCCATTGAGAAAGGGCCACCTCACACAGGGATCAGAGATCGAATGACCTTATTTTTCCTACCTGTCCCATACCAATGAAGCAAACTCATGAGAAACCTGTGGAATCTGGAGTGACAGCGAAAGGACGTGCATTGTAGGTCAACAAAGTGCATCTCCAACCCCACTCGCCCCCTACCACCACCTCCACCACCACTCAAAGGGAGAGGAAACTAATGAATAAAGAGGCGGATTTAGACAAAAGAGTAACATCAGGAAAAACTATCCACTCCCAAATCCAAGAAACTAGAGGAGGGACCTCAAGGAGATACAGATCTACGTTCAGCATCTTGGCCAAAACGATCGCCCAAGATCATAACAACCACTCACAAACTACCTTCACCCTTTGCCAGGCTAGGGCGAGATTCTCTTAGGTACAAATCGCTGCCTCCTATGAGCTTGGGGTGAAGGTCTTTCCTGGCTATTTCTATTTTGTGGAGTTAAAGTACCACTCAGACCACTTTCCACAAACGCCGCCATATTGTCTTTAACATACAAAGTTCCAACACTACGCTTCTACAACTTAGGGTTCTAGAATCTCAATCTGCAATCTCAATGAGATATTGTCATCAGAATCAAACTAAACATTTTGTGCCATCTGATTTTACTTTTTTGCATCAGCGGCAAAGTGTCTGTGGCAATCTGAAAATTATTGCTGGATTGTCCGTGTTTGGAATAGACGTGTCTTCTCTTGTGGCCTCATTCAACATTTCATATCACTTCCACACTTGAGGCGTATTTGATTTGTTCATATGCCTCCACCCTACGTGCCATACGCCTTCACCCTACGTCCCATATGCCTCCACCATGCGTCTCAAATGCCTCCTTCAAAAGTCTTCCTAAAGTTAACCTATGTAGGTCTGCTCTTTTTTTTTTTTTTTTTTTACAATGCAGTCGTCCAGAAAACTCGTTGCTGTCCACCCTTCCATCTGCAGCCGTTCCACCCAGATTCCACTTGCCCTGGTACCATCACAATTCATTACTGTGCTTGTCCTCAGGCAGAGTACTATCTTCTCCTTTTCACACAATCTTTGCGGCTTCCCCTGGCCTGGTCTTAGCTTCCTTTCTTACCTGGCCAAAACTCTCCCAACTTAAAGCCTCTTAGTCAGGTTCCCTTTCTTCTGTTTTCCGGTCTTGTTTTCAAATGCATTAATTGTTGACCTCTTCTGTCCTTTTTTTAATAACAATAAAACATACAACCACTTGCGTTCGGGGAGAGAGACTCTACTGGGCGCTGCTTCCCCGGATATCAAATTTCCACTCTTAATAAGGGAACATTTTGCAATCTCTCCCTTGCTCAGTCTCATAACCCATTATATGGAAAGAGCTCTTGAACCAGTATAATTGAAGCACATGAAGTAACTGCAAGGGGGAAGGACTGCACTGACTCAAGACTGCTTTATTCACTCTTGGCTTCAGTCACTGTTTGCACAACTACAAGGAGGAATGAGAGGGAAATAAAGATCAGTAGAATTACCCCCACCCAAGTATTGGTAACAAACTAAGGTAAATGCTATTTCATCATGGTGTACAGGAGATAACCTGAACCTCCTGATGAAGGCCCCATGAATCTACAAGGCTACTAAATATGGGCCGAAACAAATTATCATTGCAAGACGTAGAAGGTTTTCTAACAAACCGAATACTCCATCCAATCTTGTTTCTAACCTTGTCTGAGTGGGCCAGAATAAAAACTAACCCCCACATAATAAAACATTTTAAAGTAAGAAACCTACACAGCACAAGGCAGATTTATCTACTCAAAGGCAGAAGGATAGGACAAGCCCAGTTATCAACATGTTTGCTGGCGTAGAGCGGCTACTATGATGAACTATTTTCTAAAACAACAGTGGTCCCGTGCATAATTCAGTTCACAACCAATAAATATAGACAACATCAATTCTATATTTTAGAATGACATGTCCAGCCGGACAGAGGTCCTTCAAGTTTACTTAATAAACAGAATTCCAGGATAGAGCAAGGATACCTTCCACAATGCCCCTGTGTGGTACACAAGCCTGTGCCCAACACTTGCGGGGTGATTACAGTTGGAGAAAATAGGAAAGGTTTTAAGGCAAACAAGCGTTTTTCTGTTTACATATTCATTGTACAGAAAATATCAAATTGCACCGTTACATCAATTTAAACAATCAAATATTTGTATAGGGTGCATGAGCAAGTCGACGGCGTTTCGGTTCCCCTAAAGGGTCATGGGAACCATCATCAGGACAAACAAATAATTGCCTTTTTTACTAAACCTCAAATTGCCTAAAGGGAAAAATAAGAAAAGTACAAACTGTACTTTTCTTATTTTTCCCTTTAGGCAATTTGAGGTTTAGTAAAAAAGGCAATTATTTGTTTGTCCTGATGATGGTTCCCATGACCCTTTAGGGGAACCGAAACGCCGTCGACTTGCTCATGCACCCTATACAAATATTTGATTGTTTAAATTGATGTAACGGTGCAATTTGATATTTTCTGTACAATGAATATGTAAACAGAAAAACGCTTGTTTGCCTTAAAACCTTTCCTATTTTCTCCAACTGTAATCACCCCGCAAGTGTTGGGCACAGGCTTGTGTACCACACAGGGGCATTGTGGAAGGTATCCTTGCTCTATCCTGGAATTCTGTTTATTAAGTAAACTTGAAGGACCTCTGTCCGGCTGGATATGTCATTCTAAAATATAGAATTGATTTTGTCTATATTTATTGGTTGTGAACTGAATTATGCACGGGACCACTGTTTTAGAAAATTGCTCCCCGAGGTCCCTTGCTGACTGAATTGGGGTCCCTTGTTGTTATAAGAGACTATGATGAACTAGGTCATGGAGGAGGTCTGCATCACTGCGAGTAACATACACACCAGTGTTTCAAATCAAGTGCTCTCTCCCACACGGTTGAACCGCGGAGACCTTGGTTTAGAGGCTGCTTACCTGCTTGTGGTATTAATCCGGGCATCGACCAGTTCCCCAACGTTCCGCCCATCAATGGTCCACCATACATATGTGCCAGAGTCCTTCACAAAGGGGAAGCGGACCTGGCAAGGAAGGGCGGCTACTTCTCCTGGCAATCAAAGAGCAAAACGTGCATTAAAATCAGTATCGCCTTCAAAACCATGTATGTAAGAAGTCCAAACAAAACCGGCCCAGTTCTGATACGCAACTTTTAACCAACCCATGTTATCATGTAAACAGGTACAGGTCGGCTACTATGGTATAGTTTACACAGTTCCCAGGATAGGCTTTGCTGAATGGACAACTTTATCGCAGGGTTTATGGAGTTTGATGAACCTCAAAGTGGCCCCCAACAATTTTTATTTGCACAGATTTAGACAGACATTGCTGTATACACCCACTCACATCACTACAACCATAAAAACATTCAACTGTATGAAAATATAAACTCAAAGATACAAACTTGAAAGTAAAAGCTTGAAAAAATAAAGACCATCGACAATATCTTAGGACCCTGGCAGCTCAAAATATGTGGAAAATAAAGTTTACGGCAGGAAAATCCCAAATGTAGACTATTGAATGTCCTGCATTGTAAATCACTTCCCTAAGACGAGTCCTGCTCTGTTAGTGGTCAGCCCCTACTCCAGTTAGACATGTTGGAGGGATTTAGTTTTGCAGCTACATGTCAACTCTTTCTGCAGCGTATATTTTAAAATTCTGCATAATAAATAGCCATGGATTAGAACAGGGGCCAGGGAACATTAGGACTGGATGGTTAAGGCCCTTAAAAGGAGAAACACTGCCACGCCTCCAAATCGCCCCACCCTCCTAGCCCTGCAAACTCCATGTCCACCCAGCTCTTGCGAACCTTACTTTCCATCATGCAACGTTCTGGCTTACCTGCTTCAAACGAGTAGCCGACCTTGACAGGCGACTGGATAATGGTTGGTGGCCTCGCGTTGGCTGGTGAACCTACCAAGGTGAACAGGACACAGTAAACGAGGCGTCGCAACAAAGCTCGAAGGGCACCCTAACAAAGGTACAGGTCTTAATACTCAGACTCTCAGCAGTTTCAAAGCACAGGGTGAAAGAATCAATGAATTATTGACCTTATTGGGCACACTCTACTTACCAATCTCTCGTAATCAGCGAGTGACTCTGAACCGGAAGGCCTAGACCACAGTCACCCCGGAAGAGATTGGCCCTGGGTTCCTTGGAAGCTTTGTCACTGCAGTAACACAAATACTTCCACCTCCCAGGCTGTTGGCCTGCATCATATTCAGGTCTGTTCATTGCACAAGCAGCCATCTCCGTGGCGATGCAGAGCTTTGTAGAAACCCAGGGGTCCTCAAGTCATTAACATCAAGGGCGGACAAATCACCCTGCACTTTCATGAAAAGTGCTGATGGGTACAAGAAAGCCACGAAAATACTTTAAACACTGGGCATCCCCAGTGAGGTGGGACTATGGCCCAGATACATAGAAAAATATACCATTATGTGTTAATAGCTGCCAACAACTCGAACACACTCAAGAAGACTTCAGGCATCCCTAAAATCATACAAGTAATTCAGCAAGAATTCAGGCTACGAAACCGATTAACACAAATAAAAGAAAAATTAACTCATGCGCTGTCATTTCACACAAGCAGTCTCTAAAACAAGAACCTTGGAGAGGTCAGATGAGACATTTATATAAAAGAAAATAGAAACCAATATAGACATAAATCCTAAAGTAGTTATTTAAAAAAATTCTAACAGTCATCCAAGTTTAGGCACAATAAGTAACCCTGGGCGGGGTTCACGGAGTTGCACTATGCAGAGCTACGCAAAGTGCAAAAAAAACCTCTGTCGCCCTACGCGGAGCTCCGCCAGCGGTGGAGTTCCATAGAAAAATGATGTTCGCGGATGCTTGTCCGCACTGTGCAATCTTTGCGAACAGCACCTTGCACAGCGCAAGTGGTCCCTTCTTTCTCTTTTCTGCACTCGAGTAGATTTTTACTCGAGCAGCAGCTTTCTCAATGCGTACAAGCAGTTTGTCATCGTGAGTAGTCGTGAGCATACGAGACTACTCGCAATGAGAAACCAGACCACACCGCATTGAGAAATCTCACCGGGATGGTTATTTTTTACGCTCGTGCCGCCAACTTGATGATCGCGAACGGGGAAAAATCTCGCCAGGAGGTTAATTTTCCTCACTCGCGCTCGCCAACTTGGCATTGGTGAACACGAGCGAGAAAATAAACTCTGCTCTGCTGCATGAAGCAGAGTTTTTCGTAATTCCGTGAGCTCCGCGTAACGCGTAGTGCAGGATGCTCCGCAAACTCCACGAGCGGAGTTCACCACCCAGGCTTAACAATAAGTGATACATAAAATCGTATTTTCACCCAAATCACATTTTGTTTTTATAAATACACACCCAAACATTACAAAAAATGTCTTTCCTAAACTGAATCTCATCAGATTTATTTCAGGGATTTCTTAAGGTTTTGGGGGCCCAGGGCAAGACTTATTTTGGGAGCCTTTGGGAAAGTGAAATATTATGTGGTGAGGGAGTTAGTCCTTACCATGCAAAATCATCCCAATACCCCAAAGATGGAACATGTGTATGCATTTCAGAGTGCCAATTGGATGATAAGTAATTAACAAGACTCAATAGAAATCCGACACCAGTTTATAAAAATAAAGTGTATTTTTATCTTATTTTAGACACCAATACGAGCAGAGTAGCTTACATATAACAGGAGTTATAGACTTTAGAAGCAATAGCAAATCAGTGCAAAATATTGCATAGAACACAACATTGTGATCAAAGGGAAAAACCACTAGTGACAATCGGCCACTTTGAGGTCGAGTCACATGGAACCCTTGCATGGTTAAGGATGTGCGGGTCCTAGGGCCAGGCCACGACAGTCAGTAGAATTTTACCTAGCCCGGGGTCTCCGGGTGCAGAGTTGCTATGGCGATCGCTGGTGCTGAATGGGAGCTGCGGGTGGTGCTGATTTTACCGCTTACGCAGTGCTGCAAAGACAAAATGCAAACACAAACAGGAGACACAGTTTCTGGTGTCAGGTCCTGGTTGCATAGTGTTCCCTCTTGAGGCAGTGTTGAGTCAGTTGCCGGACTGGCAACAAACAAGCAGTGGCATCAGTGAGCCCAGCAAAAAGGTATAGGCACTTCACAATGGTCGGAGGACAGAGGTAGAAGCCTGAAATATCGGAAAAGGTAGGACTACAACTCCCACAATGCACTGGTCCATCTGGATTTCATCCATCCCTCGGCTGTCCTGCTGGCCGGTGATTCTTAAGATCCTGGATGGGTTTTTACCTGCTGTGTGCAGGGGAACAGTGCCACTAGTCCAGGGGAGTCGGAGGGCGATATGGGCTTGCACCGGGACCCCCAAATCAGGGGATGTCAAGTTTGAAACAAGGTCGCGGTTCGGTCTCACAGTTCCAAAAATGTTGCCACAGGGACAGATTATCTCTTTAGCTTTGGCTGGTGGGCAAATTCCTGCAATCATGGACATGGGTACCTTTTAGGTCCTTGTTCGAGGCAGGTCGATCAGATCTGAGGTTCTAGTGTCGGGGGGGGGGGGGTCTCTTAAATCAGAGTTAGGGGAGCTAGGGGCGTGAAGACTAGACGCCAATGGACAGCTAAATCCTTCAACTAATCTGCCCCTGAGGTGAATCCATCCAGTGTTGTGGGCCAGCTTTTCTACTCAGAACCCTCTATCCTGCCACACCTAATCATGGCAAAAAAACCTAAATGTAGTGTACAGGCAGCGGGTGCTCATCCTGGAGGTTCGGCTAGTCCTCTGGTGCTGTACACGACCTTGCATATCTAATTTCCAATTTGTCCCCGACCAATGTTCCTGGGGCAGGGGGAGGGGTGTTTTCTGCACTGGGAGTCAGCCCTGATGCATATCAGAGGCGGTGACGCCTTTGAAGCTCGCTGCCTTGATGTGCCACTTCACGGGCCTGCATGGGAGGAGGGTGGTGTGACCTCCTTCCTGCCCAAGACTTTGTTCCCGACGCCTTCGAGTGATCACACTGCCTAGCAAGAATCCAGTCTTGGTGGCAGCAGGAGCGGGAAAGTGTGGGCTTGCCAGCCAAAGCAGAGGACAGCGGGGAAAACCAGGGGGGCACAATCCAAGGTTTACACCTGGGTGCCTGCCACACCGCCCTCGACGTGAGAACTGTGTCAAGGCCGAGAAGGCAGTTTTGTTTTATACCAAACATGACATATTTCGGCAGTACCATAATGGAGCTAGTAACCCTGAGAGGGTCTGTGTGCAACACCATGTTATCCTATGGACCACCTTTCACATAGTGTACTTAAATGTTGAAGTCCATTATAGAGACACATAAGCGTGCTCTTACATGCTCTCACCCTTAATATAATATAAGCAGCGCATGGACTTTAACACACCTGGTGAGATTAAAGTCGACATGGGGCAGTTTGCACTGTCCCTACAGTCCGCAACAGCAGGCCTGCTGTCAGTAGTTAGTTTGGGTCACTCAGGGTAGCACAACATCGTGCTGCAGCCCTGGGGACCACATTTCCATCTATGCCTATACTAGGGACTTATTGGGTGCGGGGGCAAAGCCCTTGTCAATTGGGAATGCCAATTGACACATATCAGATTTAGGGAAAGAGCTGTGAGCCTGGAGCTTGGTTAACAGGCTTCAGTGCACTGTCAGAGTTGAAAACCAGCATGTAGAAGTCCAAATGGGGGCAAAAAGTGTTGGGAAATCTGCAAAAAGGCCTGTTTTTTACAGGGCCCCTGTTCAGAAAATCTTTGAATATATGATCGAATTTCAGCTGTGTCATGCCCTCCTTGGCCATGTCTGACAGGGCATAGGCATATTTGCCCAAATACTAAATGAGTTCATATCTAATATTCCCGGATAGTGTGATTTCAATATTGGTACACAGCAGCAGCTCACCCACATTACTGTAAATAATCTCTGTGACACGTCCCCCATTTCACATATGTTCGAAACATAAGCGCAACTTTGCTCTCCAAAATGTCTGTAATAGACTCTCACATCACCCACATTAAAAATCAATTAAAGTAAAACGTTTTTAAATCAACCTGTAAAAGAATTATTCAAGGTCATCAGGGAAAACCTGTCTGCAGAACAGAGCTGGATCTATGGGTGGGGGGGAGGGGTGGGGGGGGGGGGGGTTTGAATGGCTGGTGCCCTGGGCCACAGACAACTCTGCCCATGCATTAAAACGCCTCTGGTTTCAGGTTTTGGAACCACAGAATTTCAAGGGGAAGACAGCAATGCCACCTCTGCAGATGAAGGCTTTTCAAGCAGCTTAAGGTAATAGGGAATGTTTGATGTTTCTTTAAAGACATAGGGACAGATGTATCAAGATACCCTTTAGCGATTCTCAAATAGCGATTTTTTGCGAATCGCTATTTGAGAATTGCTAAATGGTATGTATCTAAAAATTCGCTATTTTTAAGCGATTTCTTAAAATTCCTTAATTGCGATTAGCAAATTGCTAATCGCAATTAAGGAATAATTTCCCATTCATTTCTATGGGCCAGGAGGCCCATAGGAATGAATGGAAAGTTATTCTGAATGTGCAATTCGCTAATCGCAAATTGAGAATAATTTCAAGGGTGCAAGGGTGTCTTAAGGACACCCTGCTGCACCCCTGAAATTTACATATGTGCACATATGGTGCACATACATGCCCTAAGGGCATGTATGAGCGTCACATGGCACCTTTAAAAATGTCAAAAAGTGCATTTTTAAAACAATTCTCAAATTACCACCAACTACAAGTTGGTGGTAATTTGCGATTTCTTAGAGTGAAATTGCAAAACTTTCTTCTTTCTTACATATCATTTAAGGATTCGCTTTTTGCGATTCCATAAATGGTAGCGCAAAATTAAGGAATCGCAAATTTTGCGATTCGATTTTTTTAATACATCGCATTTCCCGTTTTTTTGTCGCAAACGCTGCTATTTTGCGATTCGCGACAAAAAAAAACCGCTCGATACGTCTGCCCCATAGGTCTCAAATATCTTACGCGGAAAAATGGTTTCACATGAAGACAAAAAAAACAACTGTGGAGTTAGGGGTTTTCCTACAAATAAATCCAATTATAACTTCAAAAAACACAATATCCGGTTTCCGAACCGCGCGGATGTCTGGCTTTTCCTCAAGGTTGAGATCGAACAGTCACTGGCCGCCTGCCTCAATAATGAGTACCCATCATTGACCACTGAGGTTCGAACACCTTGGGTACCATCGCTCTGTTCCAGAGATGACCAATCTTCATAACTTGGTCTAGACTCTCCAACGGGTAGAACGGCCGTGCAGACAAGCCTTTCTCTAGGGGAGATGACGGTTCAATACTAGGGAAATATTAACATATAATATAAGGTATGGTCCACTCATCGCTACCTCTTCACAAGAGTTAAGGTCTTTACTTACAGCAGCAACCCCTATAACAGCATAACAAACAGAAGATCTGTGTACCGTTTGGGGCAGAGCTATGACCTTGTCAGCGGGCAGAGCTGTCCTGTAGGTAACCCCGTAACAGACTTTCCCTCTCCTCAACAGGACTGGGCTGGCCCCTTTAATAACTGCTTGACCTACGATGAAGCCAGCTCCGCCCCTGTGACACAGCGTCACGTGCACCTATCAGGACCGGCCTCGCCAGAAAGAAAGGCGGATGCGGAAGACGCCAGTTCGTTCGTGTCCAGGGACTGCAGGAAGACGGATGAAGGAAGGAGTGCAGCAGAAAAGGACCCGGAGGTCGAGACAAGAGGGGGCGGTATCCACGTCAAGGTCCCGGGAGCTGAAGCGGTCTCGCCGAGTGAAGATCCAGAGGTTGGGAGGAGCCACGGCAAGACGGAGAAGGAGGGCGCAGTCGCAGAGCAAGGAGAACGGGAGCGAAAGGACGACCAGGAGAAGCCAGGAGGCCACCGGTATCGCTAATCGCCCAGCCACGCGCAGGACGACGCATGGCTAAGCCAGGTGCGTGAACGGTTGCGTGCCTTGCTCGGGTTTAAGCAGGGAGGGACCGGGTTGGAGGGAGGCAAGGACTCGGTTGCAGCAGTCTATACCACACTTCATTTTCGGGCCCAAATGTAATCTTGGTGGTGGTAGCTGTGAGACTCACAAACGTACACCCTCACAACCCCTTCTGGCTAAGCCAGGTGCATGAACGGTTGCATGCCTTGCTCTGGTTTAAGCGGGGAGGGACCGGGTAGGAGGGAGGCGAGGACTCTGGTGCAGCCGTCTATACCACACTTCACTTTCGGGCCCAAATGTAATCTTGGTGGTGGTAGCTGTGAGACTCACGAACGTACTCCCTCACAACCCCTTCCCATATCAGTTGATACTAAGTGCTGTGCACTAACAGCCACGTTTGTTTCTTTTGTTTTACGGTGGGCAAGCTGAAGGAGTACCCCAGAAGATGAAGGAGGAGGTGCACTGTGACGAACGAAGCTCCCTGGAATACCCACTGTGTTTCTTTGTGTTAAAATATCTGCTCAGTTGTGAATAAACAACATGGACCCTAACATTTAGTCTCGGCTCCGTCCCTCCTTGTAACAAAAGGTTACAGACCCCCAAATAGTTTTTGAGTGCTTACACAGTAGTGTGCTAGAATTTAAAATAGTCCAATAGCACAAGTGTTAAACAATTTCAATAAACCTTTATTTCTTACGTTGTTTTATCCCACATGAGCAGGCCAAGAAACAAATCAGTCCCGGGAGTTCGGTTTGGCCCTAATTAAGAGTGTACACTTTGCGGCTTACCCAATAAGACAACCGGTTCAGTGATAAGGAGAGATATATATCCTCCTTCAACTCACCAATTAAAGGATCAATAATTGGGGAAATTTGTTTAAAGTACTAGTTAGCCTGAAGAAGGTGGTGAACCCTTAGATACCACCGAAACGCGTCACTTCTGTGTCTAAAAGAATACCTTAACAACACCTGGTCTGAATAGAGCTGGTTCGGCTAGAATATTTGAAATAACATCTGGCTTGGACAAAAAGAAAAATATTTCATGTATGCATCAAATGCGATACATTAGCACTTATTTTTCTGTATCTGAAGTGTCCTCAATGTGCAGCAGGTTGTTGTTTTTGTGGCTTCGAAAAAATATTTGTAAGTTCTCCCTTGTTTGTGAAATTAAATTTTTTTAATACGTGTTTTTAACATTGTGCTTTGAGAAAATATCTGTATTTTTTTTTTTTTAATGAGCATAGTTTTTGATATCCAGTAAATAAAATAAAAGTATATGACCTTCTTATATTATGCTCTGGTTTTCTAATTGGTGCTGGTGAACGATTTATGACTGAAGGCAGTGTGATTGTGTTGTATGCTTCAAGAAGAGCCCAAAGGGATAATTTTTTATTATATTATCCCAAGGAATGCCTTCCAACCAGTCAATCAGAATTCATCAATGTATCCAGTGAGATATAAGAGCTCTGCTATTTATTTCAGCTCCTAATAAGGCCTGGAAGCAAAGAAAGTGGGGTGGGTAGGATGGCAGGTCAGTGGGTGTGACCCAGGGAGCATAGAGCATGTCAAAACATTCACACACAAAAAAAACCACAAAGAACCTGAACTTTGTCTCCCAATCAACAAAGTTGAAAGTAAAGAGGAACTGGTTCCACAGTCCAAGTTCAAAGTCTTGGGAGCTTGGGCAAGACGGAAGGAGTGATCATGGAGGGTGACCAGTTACAGCTGCAACTGATCTCTAGGTCAACCGCTGCAGAGACTTTGAGGTCGAAACTTGAAAACAGGCGGTTGCCATGGAATTTCATTTTTAGCGAGCGATAAAAGAATTGCACAAAAATGGGTGGGTGAAGGAGCCCTGCGGGGTTCACAATCGGCATAGTCTTAAAATGACCCGTTTGTGCTCAACAAATGACATCTTTATGGAGTTTAGGAAGAAAGCAACTTCTGATGTGTCTACCAATACGTCTTGCCTCCTCCATTCATGCAACCGGTCTTGGTTCCCACACGTGAAAATACAAGAAACCCTGACTTCTATGAAAGCTTGACTAGATTTAATCAAGTGTACAGGACCTTTTTGTAGCTCTTCTTAACCCGTTGCGTGCTAATGACGAGCTCAGCTCGTCATGAGGCACGGTTGAGCTGCACTCATGACGAGCTGAGCTCGTCACGGCCATTGGAACGTTCGCACGCCGGGATAGTTTCCCCGGTGTGCTGAACGTTCGAAAAACGGGTGTGGTTGTGACGAGCACCGCTCGTCCTGAGTGCAGCTCCACTGTGCCTCATGACGAGCTGAGCTAGTCACTAGCAAGGCGGCGCCGCGCGCGGCCCCCCTCCCCCGCACGGGAGGTGAAAAACCCTCGCAGGGAAGGGGTTAATCACTGTGTGAGCAGGGTGATAGCCACTGCACAGTAGGATTTCCCATCACAATGTTGACCATCAACTTCATAATCCTTTCTTTTGAAGGCTAGTAGTACCTCTTAGAGCGCTCAGTCTCCATTCCTGGTGACGAGTGCTCTTCACTTAGAGCTAGGACTTGGAGATCCGACAGCTGCAGTACAGTCTGGATTTTATACTTTTTTGTAACCTAAATAAAGATCCATCAGGGTGCATTGTGCTCAATCTCTATGACAAAGTTTGAATTTGTACATGGTGAGCAGCTTCCTATGAGTTCAGAGAGTTATTTGAGACCTCAGAAACGTGGATCCCAATACAATATGGTTGGTTAATCCATTTCTTCTACATAGGGCAAAACAAACGCCCCAGTAGTTGCCTATCCGTTCTCAGCGATTAGCTGTAAGCTCAATCAACATTTCCACTTGCTTTATTATTAGTCTCAAAACTGGAACTCATGGGCATTGGCTTTTTGTGTTCAATCCAAAGTTGAGACTTCCAAGAACATAATGCGTACTAAGGTATAAAGAGTGGAAATGGGGCGATAAGTCGATGAATAATGGTATATGTGATTGCAATAAGAGCACCATAGATTTCCTGCCTCATAGGCTGCTTGTGTACCTTGAATTTCATGACTCTAGAAAACGACTTCTATTTGCACTCCTTCGAAAAGGCAGAACCCGCATTCCTCTACTAATGGCGGGAAGACTGATGTGTTACTAATCAATCAGATTTGACTGTGTGGTAAGTACTTGACGGGTAAAGTTGGGATGCATTTGTCTGCATCGACGTTTTTGCCCAATAAAGCTATTTCCTACATGAATTTGAAGGCAAAGGTTTGTAAACACTGCAAAATCCTTAGAGACAAATAAAATGTGACTGATTACACTAGCAGAGGAAAGGAACATTATCTCTTAGGCAGGAATATCCTGTTCCGCCTCTCTCCAAATGCACGTCGTGTCTCAGGACACTATTATGGCGCAGGACGTACAAACATGGTGCTACACAACAGTCCTGATAAATTCCTTATTTACCTCCAGTTAATACCTGCGCTACAAATGACACCTTCCTGACTTAATCATACAGTACAAATACTCTAGTAGTAAAGCAGTGCACTGGACTCCAATTCTTCCCACCTAAAGACACTTCCACTGTCTTCCAAGGATTGCCACTGAAAGACGGATTAATGACCAACAAATCTAAGCGAGACCATGACAGAAGGTCGACTAACTGTATCTGGTTACCGATGATGCATCGAAGGTACCAGCCTGGTAGATCCTTCTTCATTCTGGGGAAGGGACTCTTCCCTGGTTCATTCTGTTCTATCTCCTCGCATCAGCAGAACCCAACAAGCAGAAAGCACTACTCCTTGTACTCTGACCCAACAGAGGCACAATAACTTCCAGGTTGTCCAAATAGGGACATCCATATGTTGGTGGACTTATTAACTTCTATCTAGTCACCTGTGATATTCCATGTTTGCATAAGGTGGGAGAAACTGTGAAAGATCTGTAGTCTACCTTTGGATAGGGATGCAAAACATTTTTGTTCTACACCACCTGAAGAAAGGGTGTATAAATTCCATCAGGAAAGGGATGTCACTTCATCTAAGCCAATATGACTGAATTCAGAATGCCCAGGAAATGCACAAACAAAAAAAATGCTAAACCCTGCCTAAGCATACAAACCTAGGTCTGTCCACTGTCCATGAGGAGCATCAACGCAATTCAGTCATTCGCGCCCACCTCTCTCCCTCCAGCTCTTACAGCGCATTGATTTCCCCCACATCCAAACATATTGTTTACTTTTTTTCAACAAACTCAATCCGCTTCAATCCATTTGTGCCTTCACACATCAATGAAGCCAGTCACCCTGAGCATTGTAGCTGGAAATGTTTGTTATCCAGCGGATTCAAATCTAGGCTTCAAAAACAGAAAACTACCATCAACCGGCAGTGCTCCTGTTACCAGCAACAGGCTCTGAAACCACCTCACCCCCTCCTGATCTCAAACAGGACTGTGTCCCACCACCAGAGACCAAGATGGTCTTCAGAATGGGCATATCTTGGTCACAAGTGGAACAAAGCAAAACACGGCAAGCCATCATTTGCTTCCATAGGTTCATCTTACGCGGAATCAGCATGATGGATCTCAGGTATTAAGCCCCTCAACGGAAATATCCTGCAAGTCTTACCAAACAAAACTATTTACTAATGCACAGACATCTCTTTTTCCAGACCACATCAAGTGAACTCACAGAAGTTCCTCAAAAAATACAGCCTTACCCGTACTCCGTGCACCACCTTCCACGTCTGTGCATCGTACAAACTTAGACTCTTTGCCTCATGAAATGCATTCTATGCAAGAATAAAATAGTGCAACAGTTCAATTCTAGTCTCTCTTTCACTAAAGACACATTTATTATGAATGGAAGATACTTGAAAGACAGTAAACAGCCGTCCTTTAGCCCTCATCAGAAAATGGAAAATCTGCAGCTGGAGACATCCCACACAACCACCACAATGGTCTACAGAACATTCTCCAAAACAGGCATTTGTGCGAGCATAACCAAAGTAGGGTTTCTTACCGATCACCTTCATGGTACTCGTTCGGGTGAGGTTGAATTTTCGCCCGTTGTCGTCGAAGGTCACGATGCAAGTGTAGTTCCCCTCATATCGCATCATCACGTTGGTAAAAGTCAGGTTCACTCCCTGAGGGTACCGCTCATTATAATTGTAAACCACATTGCAATTCTATGAACAAATGGAGGAAGAAGTGTCAAGGTCATATCAGGGGATTGAATCCCTTGAATCAACTAGGCATTTTTTGGCAAAGAGTTACTTGTAACAAGGAGGAACAGTTGTCATGGAGTTTATCAACAACTTAAGGTTAGCCATGGCTAAACACACATCAATTGAGAAGTATTTTTCGATACAGTATAAAGAAGAATCTAAGAAGATACCAACACAAAAAGGATCTTGTTCGATCCTTCAGAGAAGAGGCGTTCACCTTCAGGCTCCTCCTATATGGCGTCAGCACTCTGTTTACATTACTTTGAGGTCTTTACCCGACACCGTTTAGGTCATTCTTAAAGGCACCATCACAAGTTATCTCACGAGGCAAGAAAGAAGGTCTACTGGCGTGACACAATTGACACAAATTCTAAATCTAGTTTTTCTCTCTTGATCACATGAGGTCTATCTGGGAACACATCCCTCGCTCTCTGACCATCCAGCAGCAAATGCTGGGACACATGAGAGCAGAGGAAAGACCAGCATTAAGTGCTAAATAAAATTGGGACAATAAGATACTGCGATGCAGGCTGCAGCTACGAACACTTGGGTTTCTAAGAGGACTACAATTTGGTTGACTTAGCACCTTGAAGCGGCAAAGAGCCAAGCAGCAGCTAAGAGGCGGCTTGACATCACCAGCGGCAGCTCCTTCGCCTCGGCTTCATGGCGAGAGCAGGCTGCAGATGGTTTGTTTTCCGCTCGACTAACGACACATCGGGTTAATGACCACATTTGCAAACACCCAGGGGCTCGTAAGTTATGAATTATGCTTGTGACATCCCAGCTCCATAAAAAAATGAAGATGCGTATAATTTGCATGATCAGTTTGTTTTCAAGTCAGATTAATCGTGCAGCGCAAGTTAAACAAAATGGCCATATAGTCGTTTTATTAGTTATCAAGCAGGCATATGACAGCTAAATAGCCGCTGCCGCGCGCTGCGCTTCGTTTAACTAATTGATCATTTAGACTCCAGTTGATGCAATGATCGCAGCAGCCCAACCAGAAAATTGAAATATTCCTCACTTAGCTGCAATTGATGAATTTTAGAGAAAATACTTTCTTGCAGCCAAAAAATCCCAGTAGATTTTACGCACTCAATTCTCTTATGAGCCTTGCCGCTGGTTCGATGTTGCGGATAATTGCACAATGCAAGGGCATGCTCCAGGAAACCAGGATAAACCCATCATGCACTAGAGCTCAATACCAATTATGCAGCTCAAGAATTACAAACAAAAATTCACAATAACAGAACTCACAGGGTCATGTCCATATGTGGATTGTCACAACCACGGCAAGTAGAATTTGTGCGTTACTTTATCACCCAAGGTGGCGTAGATGCTGCGGGCCATGACTGACCGCACAGCAGATCTGGAATACGCAAGCCAAGAATGCATGTACTAATGTACCCTCATTGTCTATCGGTCACCAAAGGAACAGCTCAAGGTTCTTTCGATACTCTACAAAGTTTCTCATGGCCTCCACATATATAGAAGTATGGGCTGAACCCTGGAGTATGGAAGCAGGCGGCCATCTTGAATAGGATACTTTGCTTCTAGTCCGTTTGCTTGTTTACAGACAGGAATTTGTAATAAGGCCCTCCTACCTTTATATCTTCTGTGGACAACAGCAGCATTCCTCCGAGATTTCAAAGAGCATTCATGAAACTTCACAATCATGGGGATCTCACCGTTCGAAGGGTCATGAAAATTGGAGAGTACGCGAGTACGGAACAGAAGACCGCATTTATTTAACTGTCAGGCTTGATAAAAAGGACCCTAAAAATCAGAGTGGCAAATATGTTTGGGGTAGGGTGATCAGCTCAAGCCTGGACCTCTTGCCTGTTGATAACGTACTCCCTGTGCAGTGTTACCCGGATACTCAACTATCAGTGAGGACAATAAGCCTTGTTGCGCAGGTACACCAGCTGCTGGCTCTTAGTGACAAGTGAGTCTTTCTTCCCTCTGCTACCTAGCTGTTTATCGAACACAATCTCAAAGGTCACTTACCCAGACCCCAGTGTTTAATTTGAGCCGCGGTTTCCGGTGCTGAGAACCTGCACTTAATTGTCAACATTAGCACATACGACAGTCTGCCATTTGGTGGTGCTATTTGTCTAATCTAGAGATGAGTAAAACAAAAGTTTATTATTTCATTACACATTAAAAATGACCCATCACTGAAGCCATACTTTTGTCACACTCGGAGTGCGAGCGTTAGTAGTTGTGGTGGTTCTGGCAGGGCCAATGGTTGGTGCAACCTGAAGTGGCCGCTTGACAAAGGCCCTGGAAAAGATTATTTTTTTAATATACGAATGTAGCACTGCCTGACTCCTCCAAGAAGGCGGTCTTTGATGGAACTTTAGGTGGGGGATTCTTGTGATTGCAAACTCTCGAAAGCCTTTTGCCAAGATTCCACTGCAGGTGTGTTGGAACTTGGGTGCTGCAGTTTGCATACAAGGTACATGACAAATTACATATGGGATCCCACAAAAACTAAACAATACCATCATGCTAAAAGCCAATTTACAGATTTTTATTTTAGGTTCAAGCCTTCCTTGGTATCTTTTTGCAGCTTCTGTAAATGCAAGGAGACAGTGCCCTCTCTCGCAAGCCTTTTGTGAATGCCACTGCTGGAGTTGGATTCTTCCTCCTGAAAACCCTGTGAAAGATTCTCAATTTTTTTGCCAAGACACACCAGAAAAACCATTGTTCACGCATTAATCACGTCTCGACTTGACTATGCCAATGTTCTGCTCCTGGGCTCTCCTCAAGCCTGGACTACAAGGAGCTCATATCGCAGCAGCGAGATTATTTCCGACCATTCCCAAAATAATCTATCCGGGAGGGTTTAAAAAGCCTCCACTGGCTCCCAATGAAACAGAGGATAGATTTGAAAGCCCAGGCAATGACATTTAGGGCTACACAATAGGAAGGTCCTTGATATATATATATGACAAGATCAAAAGAAGCTTTCCTTGTAGAGATACCTACGCAAAGCCAACCAGAGCTTGCTCCGTAAGATCATAAAAAGCAGAGCAGGCGGGCGGACCTTTTTGTTCTTGGCCCCAATGCTCTGGAACCAACTACTGAACCACATTAGAGGTTCTACACCAGAGAACTCCTTTAAGAGTCTTTTAAAGAGCCACCTATGTTCCCGCCTCCTGTCCACTCTCGTAAATGGGTCTTACTCTTACCCAGAACAGGACAGCTGGTTTGCGCTATATAAGTCTTTTTTCATTCATTCATTCATTCAAAGCATCCGCGAACATGAGCTGAATGGACAAGCTCTTTATAACTTCCACAAAAGCATCAAGCATACACATTGAGTGAGTGAGTGAGTGTTCACAAGTAACCACTTCCTAGGACACACTCTGGACGCCTAAACAGTTACTTCTAGTAAAGCATCAACAAGTTCAAAAATGTTTATCCTTTGCGTTCCACGAGAACTCAAACAAAAAAAAAAGACTATAAAACAATTCCTAAGATAATTGTGGTCAGGGGCACTGAGCAACACAGAGGGAAATGTTACACAAACAACCACAATAGCTGTAACACAATTATGGAGAGGACGACAAAGCATCATGGAACTGCAAAAAGAACAATCGATGGACAGAATGCAGAACAATGTCATTCATTCACCCCAGTACAGAGATCTGGGCCTAAATCCATCGTTTTTTTGCTCACCATTCCATTCTAGTTTGGACCCAGCCATATGCAAATCAGTCTTGATCCTGTGCCCCATGGGAACAGTCCAGCCTGAACTGCCAGGCCAGGTCCTCCCTGGACTGGAAACAAGCATCCTAGGACCGGTTTCGGGCTTTCAGCTCACATCAGCCGTAAAAGCTTGACTCCAGTGGCATGGAGATAACAGGACTCACGTCTGAGCATACCCGTCCCACTCAGGTGACAAATGCAAAATGAACAATTGATGGACAGAATGCAGAACAATGACATACATTCACCCCAGTACAGAGATCTGGTCCTAAATCCATCATTTTTTTGCTCAGCATGCCATTCCAGTTTGGACCCAGCCATATGCAAATCAGTCTTGACCCTGTGCCTCATGGGAACAGTACAGCCCGAACTGCCAGGCCAGGTCCTTCCTGGACTGTAAAGAGGCATCCTAGGACCGGTTTTGGAATTTCAACCATCATCAGCCAGGATAGCTTGACTCCAGTGGCATGGAGAGCACGGGACTCACGTCTGAGAATACCAGACATCAGAGAGTCCTTCACTTTCTGCTGCCCACAAGATGATGCTTGGAGGAGGATCTTTAGACCCTTCCTACAGCAGAAGAGGACCTGGAAGGCCCTCCAGACCACAGAGGGTCTAACATCTTGCCTTCTCCATGATTCTAGCCTGAAGCCAATGCTACCAGGCGTCTTGCTCGCCTGCTGGAGGTCTTTCACTTACTGCTAGACAGGCTGAGTTCCAGGACCCTCCTCTGGGTAGAAGATGCAGGAAGCCAGATTGAAGCGAGCCAGAACTGGGAGCCAATGTAGTTCGAAGAGATAGGATGACCCTGTAACATTTTCTGAGATTTGATGAGGAGCGAGGCCCCTGATTGGGTGGACTACAATGAGGTCAAATAGTCTTGTGACCGAATAATCTTGGGCTCCCCAGAAGAAGAGCATCATTGTGCCACAGAACACACCCGGCTGAGTTCGAGAATACGTCCCGTAGTGGGGCAATATGGCCATGATTGTGGCATGGAATATGGCCAGCACCAAACCACAAGGTCACCACTGCGTAACCGAGGAACTACTGCAATGCCGCAGACTTTGAGATGAACTAATGTGCAGATAATTGCATTTAAGATATGGTGCCAAGGAAGGTACCAGCCACTCTTCGCAGGGGCCTGGACTGGAAGCTGCTGCGGATCTTGGGGTCGGATGTGCCACAAGTAGGGGGTAGGTTTTGAAGGAGCCCCAAGATAATAAAGCTGCAGATAGGAGCTTGAGGGTGATAGAGACCCACTGAAACAGCTGGCAGGGTGTAGACTGGGTCCACGAGGAATGCTTGTGAGGGGACCAGTAGGAGAGGGCCTAATGAATCTATGAAAGGAGGCGTGTAGGAAAGTGCTGTGAAATTCCATGTTACTGGTGGGAGCATCACTCTAGTCCTCTGCTTTCATGTAACCAGCAAGATGCATTCTTGAAACTGATCTGGCCTATTTCAAGTGTGCAATAGTGTCCAACAGCTTGGGAAAGGTCTAAAGGCATAGCACATCTGTTGCTTGCATTTTCCAGGTCGTCTGCATACTATCACAAATTCTGGGTCTTTGGTAGGGTCCACTGGGAAAAAGTCATTGCTGTTTAGAACGTGCATGCCGACGGGTGTGGCCACCTACTTTGGCTCCTTGCATGAGAATTCATACCAAAGGACATGATGCCCACAGTTGGCCAGTGCATGGAAGTGCTGGATGTGAGGAGTTGCGAGGGTGAGGGGGAGGGTGGGTCATGTGTAATGATCATATTGTGATGATGTGGAGAGATCTACACCTCTCTGAGGGATAAAAAATAGATTTCCCATGCATTAGGAGTATCTGACCTATATTATGTTAGCATGATGCATCTATATGTACCCTCTTTCACTTACAAATATATATTTATCTATATGCACTTGCAAGGGGTAAAACGTTTATTCGCTCCTTGCGTATATATTGCTAACAGAGTAGGCCGAGAACCATACAGACGCCATTTTCTGAGCCTATGCCCGAACACGGGCTGTGATCACGTGTTAGTCTCCGGCAGTTGTCAGGACCCAGTTCACCTGAATTACTGGGAGCAGCTGAGCGTAGGCTGTCTACTCGGCTGTCCTGAGGCTCAAGGTCGCATCTGGCTTTGGGTGAGATAAGCGCATTCCTGAAGGCTCCGTGCCTACACTCCCGGGCACCAAGAAGAAAGGGAGTCACGACTCCTGCCTTTCTCAGTAATAAATAGTTAAGCTTTGAACTAATCATGTGTGCCGTATATGGTCCTTCCCTGGAGCTCGAGGGCCAACTGGTGTTTTTCCTTTTACAGTGATTATATGTGTGGAACTGAAAAGTATATAACCTCATGTTTGAATGCGCGCCAACAGTCTTCTCCGCGCACCTGATGGGTGAGGGTGGGAGAGGCTCCTCTATAGAGCATTTTGCTTAACCCCTTCAGCGCTGCGCGAATTCCGCTGCGGTGCTGAAGGTTCCAAAAACACAATAGAACCATGACGGAATGGTTCAGTCATAAGCACAGGCCAACCGACGTTCATGACGGAACCGTTCCGTCATGAGCATGGAAGGGGTTAATAAATGATTGAACTTTCTTCACTGCCAACTGACTGATTATGTGGTCATTGGGATTGGGGCTATTGGTAGGTATAGCCCTTTATGTTATTTTTATGGTACTTCCTCTGTGGTTTTCAGCATGCCGGCAGCTTTGAACAGCTCTGCTGGCCCCTTCATGTTATTTCATATGATATAATCTCCATAGCTGGTTACTACTCCGGGTTGTCCAATCTGAGATTTTGTGTATTGTCCTGAGCCATCATGGTTGGCGGGCGATAGAGGTGGAGAGATCTGTTGGGAGAGACATTTTAATGATCCTATACTGGAGTGTATTTATGAGATGTAAAGAAGCAGTCAGATTGTACAGATGTTTGGGGACAGCATTCATTGGACTATATCAAAGACCTCCAAAACTGTCCAGTGATGTGTGACAGAACTCTCCAGTTATTCTATGCCTGTTTATTTGGGGATGTTTGTTTTCTTGGCTGTACAGTGCAAGGTTGCTTGTGCAGAGTTAGTGGTTGCTTGTTCAGAATATATGACTGTGTGTGCATGCCTGCAAGACAAAGCTGAGTGGAGCAGTGCATGCCCGCAAGACAAAGCTGAGTGGAGCAGTGCATGCCAGCAAGACAAGGCTGAGTGGGCAGTGCATGCCGGCAAGACAAGGCTGAGTGGGCAGTGCATGCCGGCAAGACATGGCTGAGTGGGCAGTGCATGCCGGCAAGACATGGCTGAGTGGGCAGTGCATGCCGGCAAGACAAGGATGAGTGGAGCAGTGCATGCCGGCAAGACAAGGCTGAGTGGAGCAGTGCATGCCGGCAAGACAAGGCTGCATGGAGCAGTGCATGTCGGCAAGACAGGGCTGAGTGGGCAGTGCATGCCGGCAAGACAAGGCTGAGTGGGCAGTGCATGCCGGCAAGTCAAGGCAGAATGGAACAGTGCATGTTGTAGGAAGGTAGATACCGGACTATGGTTACCCCCGACTTTTTGCCTGGTGTTTTGCTGGTTTTCCGACTTAGTTGACCTGGGGCCCTGCCAATCAGGACCCCAGGCCTACTGCTCTCTCTAAAATGGATTCCATGTACCTTAGGTACATTTCCAATTGGAACTGGGCCACCTTGTCAGACCCTGTAACTCAGGGCATGGGTGTACCCAGGGCTGCCAGGGGCTGCAGCATGTATTATGCCACCCCTGGCTGGCCTCCTAAATTTGACACAACTGGCTGCATGACAGCTGGGGCAAAGTCGTGTAATCACCCTTTGCTGTAGATATAGGATAACTATATCTAACCCTAAAATGGACACACAGATTCCTATCAGTCACTCCTATGGCAGGCCTTAACAATCCTGAAGGCAGAGTGCTTGGAATCGTGTGAGATGGTGCTCTGGCATGAGCTGAGCCTGTCTGCAGCTTGCGGAACCAAGTCCTAATAGCTGTTCCATGATATCGCATACCATATACTCTTAAGTGCATTATAATCCTCGCGGTTAAATGCTATCTTTGGTATTGCTTTATCAAAACATGTCGAGTAAGGTGTCATACGAATTGGAATACTAACCCCTCGCCAATTCTGGCGACGGGGTTAGCATTCCACCCTTCTAGAGGGACACGACATGTATGTAACTGTGAACCCCGGTTAAAGTTAACTAAAGCCTCAGCTCCACAAAATGGATGCTGCCACCACAGACACGAGTCTGACCTCCTGCTGCTGGGAGTCCTTCCCAGCGAGGAGAGCTTGGACAAAGGGTTTCCTGTCAAGGGCGGTGTTCGCACCGTCCCAGACAGGGTTTGGGTATTCTGGGTAGGTAGGGCTTTGCGAGAAGGTGACTGCGGAGTGGCACCCCGGTGCTCACTACGCATCTGCCGGTCAGAACCAGTTCCAGGGGCGCCAGCCCCTGACCTGGGGACAGTCCGGCAGGGGAGAGAGGGGTGTAACTACCCCCCTTCCTGGTCCCACCCTTAGGGCAGGACCTAGTCATGTACCCACCCCTTTCTTTAGGATAAAGGCCGGAGCGGGGACCCTTCCAAATTAGATCATCTTTGAATCAAGAATACTTTCTACGAAAGGACTTCGAGACTCTTCTCAAGATTTCTCCCTTGTGGCTAAGGAGTAATCACCCCGCACCAGCGGGCACCATCTAAGAACTCTGCGGTTTGCTGCAAGTCCTTCCTCAAGGAATCCGACAGCCCAGCTCGACGAGAACCGGCTTCCCTGGCACCTCTGACCTCTACCCACGTCGTCAGCTCAGCTGAGATCTGTGGGTGCGACGAGACCTCGAGGGACCAGCCATCATCAAAACCTGCAAGCTTTCTTAAACAGCACGACCATCGAAGCAATTCTCTGGTGAGTGCTCTGGGGTCCGAGAAGCCCCGACCCCGAGCAGCTCCAGCACCGAAGTGCAGTCTCCCAGCATCTCCACGATCTGCGTGGGGCCCTTCTGCTCGCTGCTCAGCACGTTGTCTGGTCACCAGCCGCTGGCTTGTGCCCTTCTTTGACGACATCCGACAACCAACGCTGCTGGTCTGGTTGCTCCAGACTGGCCTTTGCTTCCATCTTTGAGAGAAGCACCCCGGACCCTCCTGGTCCACTCAAGACGCCATTTTAGGCCCACCACGTGGCCCTGAAATCTGCCAAGGCTTGTTGCCCCAATCCTGGGCCCAGCGACGCCGACAGCATCAACCTTCGTGGGACAGCTCGCACCTCCATCCTGGTCGCCGACAACGCCTCCTGGTCCGTGAGACTGCAGAGCCTAGCGTCGCCCACTCACCTAGTCGAGGTGACGGCCAACCGGTGCCTTCCTGGTACCCTCTGACTACTGGCTAGTAGTACGAACTTGGTCCCCTCTGCTTTCAGGTATCAACGATCTCTGATCCAGGCTTGGATCTCTACGAACTATTCAGCACTGGTCGCCGGCCAGCAACTCCTTTTCTTCCGGCTCCTGGCTCGTCAGCGAAGACCCCGACGCCTGTAAGACTTGTGCAGCCGCAGCCCTCGTGGCTAGGTAACTTCGGCATTTCGGTGCCTGCATAGCCTCCTTACTCTAGGGTCCCGAGTCCCTCGCTTCCGACTTGCCTTATCGGGTCCGCCCGAGACCACTAAACTTTCCGTGTCCTCGGACACTTGTTTTAATTGTGCACTTGAAGTATTTTCCTAAGAGTTTTGGTTTGTGCTTAGTACCCTGTCCTCATAAAGAGTCCAGGGCTGTTGTGATTCTTAATAAATATTCTGTTTATTTTCATAACACTTGTGTGGTGTCCTTTCACTTGGGGTTCAAGGGGTATGTGATGGTATAACAGCTGGCTTAACACGCCCTCTAGAGTTTAGCCCGAAGACTGCTCGTATCCACGCTACTAGGATAGCTGGTCTAAGGTTCACTTACAACCAATCACCATAAGGGTCGTTTGGAACGATACATAGCGGTCGCTAGAATAGCGAACGCTGCATATCGGGCCAACTTCTCACATTGGTGGCAGCGGTGGGATTTGAGCTTGCTGTTGTTTTACCACGCGTATCCTAAGAACATCTTGTGAAAGATCGCATAAGTACTCCAGGTACATATAACCTAGCTTAGAATACTCTGAGTTCTACTGAACCAGCTGTTGTAGCTCTTCAAGGCTTAGCACACGTTGGCTGCAACTCTTAGCAAGGGCTCAGTAGGTAAACCCATAGTGTAGGTAGGTGCATCACTTACACCACACTAGAAACAGCATGTCGGACAAAGGCGGAAACTCCGAGTCTCCCCTCGTGTCAGTCGACCTTCCACAGGTCACCTCCAGATATGCTGCGCTTAGCTTTCATGAGATGCGACAGATCTGTATGTCTCGAAAGATAAAGCAGGGTGCAAACCCTACCATTCCGTTTCTGATTGGTCTCTTGGAGACTTATGATGCCAGGAAGGCGGGTAACACCGACCATTCTCATCCCGAAATGGAAATGCCTCCCCTCGAGGGAACCCGAGGTGACCCTGACCTTATCCATCTCTCTGCCGAGGGCGAAGAGGAGGACGAGGAACCAGAGACATCTGGGGATGAGGCAGACAATGGTCCAGTCATAGTTAGTCAGCTAACTCAGGACAACTTAAGCCGGCACGAGATTGGTACTAGGAGACCCCTGGGGCCTCTCTCGGGCCAGCTTAACATTGGGAACGGACGAGTTAGGTCTCTGTCGAGAGGCTCTAACAGATCCGCTCGAACCAATGGCTCTCGAGGTTCTGCTCGAAGAGGGATGACATCACCTCAGAGGAGAATGTACGAAGCAAAGGAGCGGGAAGTCAATCTGCGGATCGAAAGGGAAGAACTTGCCCTAGCCAAAGAGAGACTCGCCTTTGCTCGAGAGCAAGAGTTGAGTGGGACGATTCCCACTGGTGGCAGCATTCCCCCACGGGAACCCAGGAGTTTAGACACTAAGCACCTGAATAAGATAGTGCCCCCCTTTAAGCAAGGGGACGACATCCACAAATGGATTACTGCTTTGGAGCGGGCCTGCACTGTACAGTGCGTCCCCCAGAGTCAGTGGGCAGCTATCTTGTGGCTCTCCTTTGAAGGTAAAGGTAGAGATAAGCTCCTCACTACTAGAGTCGAGGATGCTAACAATTACCAGGTCCTGAAGAGCACACTGATTGATGGGTTCGGCTTAACCACTGAGCAGTACAGGTTGCTGTTCAGGGATACCCATAAAACTCAGTCTCAGGACTGGTCTGACTTTGTCGATTGTGCCACTAAGGCTTTTGAAGGCTGGCTACTGGGAAGTAAGGTTACTGATTTTAAAGGATTGTACAATCTAATTATGAGAGAGCAAATCTTAAGTAATTGTCAGAACCAGTTATTACACCAGCACCTGGTAGACTCTGATCTGACCTCTCCACAAGAATTGGGTAAGAGGGCGGACAAATGGGTCAGAACCAGGGTCAGGCCAAAGAACCAGGGTGGTGACCAAAAGAAGGAATCGACCAAGCCTCAAGAGAAGGGTGGGAATAAATCTTCTGATCAAACCACAGGGCCCCAAAATTCCTCTGAAAAGGGTGGGTCCCCAACTTCTCCCAAAACCCAAAAGAAACCTTATTGTCACACCTGCAGACAGGTGGGCCATTACAAAACTGACAGCAGTTGTCCCAAGGCCAACAACAATAAGGAGAACATACCCCCAAATAAAGCTTCCCAGCCTCCTGTTACTACTAGTAGTAATCCCCCAGGTGGTGGGAGTGCCCCCAAGAATCTGGGTGCATTTTCTTTGGGAGTGCCTGGGGACTCTGGCCTAACCAGGTCCCCTGACTTAGATACTCTTGTCTGTGAGACTGGCATGGGGTTTGCCAACTTCACCACCTGTCCCAACACTTTGGGCAGGTACAGACAGGAGCCCCTCATCAATGGTTCAAAAGTTGACGCCTACAGAGACACAGGGGCTAGCATCACCATGGTGGCTGAGAGCCTAGTCCCCTCAAGGCAACTTATGCCTGGTGCCACATACCAGGTAGTGAACATTGATGGAGTGCAGAGAGATCATCCCATAGCAGTGGTAAATCTCAGCTGGGGAGGTGTCACTGGTCACAAGAGAGTGGAAGTGTCACCAAACTTGCCTGTAGATTGCCTACTGGGGAATGATTTAGAGACCTCAGCCTGGGCTGAGGTAGAGCAAGAAACCCATTTTAAAATGGTAAACCTCCATGGTAAGGGTAGTGGGGCAGTGATAGCCACAGCCCCAGTCCAAGATGTCCTCCCTGAACAGGTTGGCAAGGCTGCGATGGTCACAGCCCAAACCCAAACTGAGTCCCTTCCTGAAAAGGTTGGTGGAGTTGTGATGGCCACAGCTCAAACTCAGACCGATAACAGTGTTGTGAAGCCTGAAACTATGGATCACTCCACTCAGACAGAGAGCATTGAGGAGGAAGAAAAGTCTTCCCCCTCCCAGACGCTAGGTGAGAGCCAGCCTCCTCCGGGAACTGACTCTACCCCTGGTGAAGGAACTGCCCCAGAGGTAGTCAGGCCTAGCCTGGCAGAGCCCCTGATGACAGTGGAACCTTCCCAGGTGGGACCCAGTCTGGAGCAGGTAACCTGCCCCTCTCTACCCTGCCTCAGTCAGCCCAGGGCTGTAGAGGTCAGGGAGGCCAGTGGTGGACCCCAAAGGGCCCCCTGTCCAAAAGAATTTCCCAATCAGCAGATTAGGATCACTGAAGCTAGTAACCCTAGCCAAGTGAAAATAAAACACACTCCTGAGGGATCCCCCTTAAACTTAGTTAGGGAACTCCCACAGCTGGACACTGTTGGGCACAGCCAAACCTGGGGCCTAAAAACCCCAAACCTGACCTGTCCCTCCAGTAAGCCAAACAGGGGGACTCAGCCTCCAGCTTTAGGTAGCCAGAGGTTGACCCTGAGAGCTCATAGCAACTCAGTACTGGAAAGAAAGGCACATATGGTGGATAGTGGTTGGAGGAAGTTGAGCCCAACAGTAGTGGAGACTCACTTCAGTACTCCATTCCCACACCAGCCTTTTACTTTGCCAAAGCACGCCACAGGTAGTGATTCCCTATGGTGGAGACCCTCAGATACCCTTAGGGTGAGGGGTTGCTTAGTGGACTATGATACAGGGGGTAACCATGCCAGTGCATGTACCACCTCATATGGCCACTCAGGCAATATAGGCTTACCTGGACAAGGATAGCCTTATCTCCTTTCGTTTGGGGGGGGTTGTGTAGGAAGGTAGATACCGGACTATGGTTACCCCCGACTTTTTGCCTGGTGTTTTGCTGGTTTTCCGACTTAGTTGACCTGGGGCCCTGCCAATCAGGACCCCAGGCCTACTGCTCTCTCTAAAATGGATTCCATGTACCTTAGGTACATTTCCAATTGGAACTGGGCCACCTTGTCAGACCCTGTAACTCAGGACATGGGTGTACCCAGGGCTGCCAGGGGCTGCAGCATGTATTATGCCACCCCTGGCTGGCCTCCTAAATTTGACACAACTGGCTGCATGACAGCTGGGGCAAAGTCGTGTAATCACCCTTTGCTGTAGATATAGTATAACTATATCTAACCCTAAAATGGACACACAGATTCCTATCAGTCACTCCTATGGCAGGCCTTAACAATCCTGAAGGCAGAGTGCTTGGAATCGTGTGAGATGGTGCTCTGGCATGAGCTGAGCCTGTCTGCAGCTTGCGGAACCAAGTCCTAATAGCTGTTCCATGATATCGCATACCATATACTCTTAAGTGCATTATAATCCTCGCGGTTAAATGCTATCTTTGGTATTGCTTTATCAAAACATGTCGAGTAAGGTGTCATACGAATTGGAATACTAACCCCTCGCCAATTCTGGCGACGGGGTTAGCATTCCACCCTTCTAGAGGGACACGACATGTATGTAACTGTGAACCCCGGTTAAAGTTAACTAAAGCCTCAGCTCCACAAAATGGATGCTGCCACCACAGACACGAGTCTGACCTCCTGCTGCTGGGAGTCCTTCCAGCGAGGAGAGCTTGGACAAAGGGTTTCCTGTCAAGGGCGGTGTTCGCACCGTCCCAGACAGGGTTTGTGTATTCTGGGTAGGTAGGGCTTTGCGAGAAGGTGACTGCGGAGTGGCACCCCGGTGCTCACTACGCATCTGCCGGTCAGAACCAGTTCCAGGGGCGCCAGCCCCTGACCTGGGGACAGTCCGGCAGGGGAGAGGGGTGTAACTACCCCCCTTCCTGGTCCCACCCTTAGGGCAGGACCTAGTCATGTACCCACCCCTTTCTTTAGGATAAAGGCCGGAGCGGGGACCTTTCCAAATTAGATCATCTTTGAATCAAGAATACTTTCTACGAAAGGACTTCGAGACTCTTCTCAAGATTTCTCCCTTGTGGCTAAGGAGTAGTCACCCCGCACCAGCGGGCACCATCTAAGAACTCTGCGGTTTGCTGCAAGTCCTTCCTCAAGGAATCCGACAGCCCAGCTCGACGAGAACCGGCTTCCCTGGCACCTCTGACCTCTACCCACGTCGTCAGCTCAGCTGAGATCTGTGGGTGCGACGAGACCTCGAGGGACCGGCCATCATCAAAACCTGCACGCTTTCTTAAACAGCACGACCATCGAAGCAATTCTCTGGTGAGTGCTCTGGGGTCCGAGAAGCCCCGACCCTGAGCACCTCCAGCACCGAAGTGCAGTCTCCCAGCATCTCCACGATCTGCGTGGGGCCCTTCTGCTCGCTGCTCAGCACGTTGTCTGGTCACCAGCCGCTGGCTTGTGCCCTTCTTTGACGACATCCGACAACCAACGCTGCTGGTCTGGTTGCTCCAGACTGGCCTTTGCTTCCATCTTTGAGAGAAGCACCCCGGACCCTCCTGGTCCACTCAAGACGCCATTTTAGGCCCACCACGTGGCCCTGAAATCTGCCAAGGCTTGTTGCCCCAATCCTGGGCCCAGCGACGCCGACAGCATCAACCTTCGTGGGACAGCTCGCACCTCCATCCTGGTCGCCGACAACGCCTCCTGGTCCGTGAGACTGCAGAGCCTAGCGTCGCCCACTCACCTAGTCGAGGTGACGGCCAACCGGTGCCTTCCTGGTACCCTCTGACTACTGGCTAGTAGTACGAACTTGGTCTCCTCTGCTTTCAGGTATCAACGATCTCTGATCCAGGCTTGGATCTCTACGAACTATTCAGCACTGGTCGCCGGCCAGCAACTCCTTTTCTTCCGGCTCCTGGCTCGTCAGCGAAGACCCCGACGCCTGTAAGACTTGTGCAGCCGCAGCCCTCGTGGCTAGGTAACTTCGGCATTTCGGTGCCTGCATAGCCTCCTTACTCTAGGGTCCCGAGTCCCTCGCTTCCGACTTGCCTTATCGGGTTCGCCCGAGACCACTAAACTTTCCGTGTCCTCGGACACTTGTTTTAATTGTGCACTTGAAGTATTTTCCTAAGAGTTTTGGTTTGTGCTTAGTACCCTGTCCTCATAAAGAGTCCAGGGCTGTTGTGATTCTTAATAAATATTCTGTTTATTTTCATAACACTTGTGTGATGTCCTTTCACTTGGGGTTCAAGGGGTATGTGATGGTATAACAGCTGGCTTAACACGCCCTCTAGAGTTTAGTCCGAAGACTGCTCGTATCCACGCTACTAGGATAGCTGGTCTAAGGTTGACTTACAACCAATCACCATAAGGGTCGTTTGGAACGATACATAGCGGTCGCTAGAATAGCGAACGCTGCATATCGGGCCAACTTCTCACACATGTCGGCAAGACAAGGCTGAGTGGAGCAGTGCATGTCAACAAGACAGGGCTGAGTGGAGCAGTGCATGCCGGCAAGACAAGGCTGAGTGGAGCACTGAACTAAAGCTAGAGAAGTCCTCCCAACAGGTGTAGTAGATAGATGTGAGGCTAGAATGAGCTTCCATATTTCAGGAGTACTCAACTGGTGGACTTGAGACATCAAGAGGTCCTGTGGATTTTCAGTGTCTCGATAAACTGAGACGTCACACCTTGGAGGTTGTTACTGGCCACTCTTGACTAGCACTGTACGTGGCTAGGATCATTGCAGTTGGGTGTATTAGTCGAATTGGTTCATCTGAGGCCATTTAAGACTGCAACTCCCAGAACTAATTTGCTTGTCAAATGAAGGCAGACACTGGGGGGACACTGATGGGGAGCCGAAACGGAGGACTGATGGGGCAACATCATCAACGAGAGATGGTAAGTAAGGAGTGTTGTAGTGCCCAGGATGCAAGCTACTGGTCAAGAAATTAGACAAAAGATGAGGAGGAGCATAAGGGAGGGGCAAGGAGGAGCAAGGTGGGGTGGGCAGGAGTGGCAAGGGGGGTGGGAGTGCCAGAGAGGGGGTCTTGTTCATCCCAGGAGTGAAGGTGTAGGAGACAGGAAGAATACAGACTACGTGGAGATGGGGAGAGGTGCTGTCATGAGTTATGGTCCGGCAGCATCATTGGGGGAGGGGTCAAACAGATACATTATAGAATTGATGTACAATAGAGTTGGAATTTCATATCATAGGAGAAGGTTTGCGCGTTATCTTCATGGCAACAGTGGTCTTCAAAGAAAGCAAAGGGTTGGCAAGCAAAGGGTTGGCAAGCAATGTCAGGCTGTCAACCCTATGCAGCACAAGCCTCAACCAAGTGCATACAAATGTAATCGGCGGAAGTGTGGATCCAGCCTCCTTGGATCTGTAATCTCATGAAACACAAATCTACATCAGATTATTTAGCAGTTTTCATTTTGTTACTTCTTACCGCTTAACTTCCAAATAATGACCTGGCTTCATAGCAGAGCCCAAGTATATGTAGTCCGGAGCCTTCGATGGCGTGCTTGGTGCCCCCTGTATCTGTGGTCAAGAGCGTTTGAGGGTGTGCCCTTTGCGGCTAGTGGGAACATCATAGCAATGATGGCCCGTCTCATCGAACACGCTATTGGGCCAAAGCTTACAGCATCAGGAAAGCAGTGAATATGAATTTAATACTAGAGACAAATAACCAACTCGGTGCTCCTAAGGCCACCATGCTTTTCCTGCTTGTTGAAGGCCCCCAAACCTACATCCAAGTCAAGAACAGCGGTTGTGGAGTGCAAAGCTTTGGGGACACTCCCGATCCAGAACAAACATCAGCAGCTCTGGTCTCTGCACAGTGAAGAAGGTCCTCAACAACCAACACTGGTGGCCGGGACCACTTCCAGAGACGGATCTTGATACTTACTGCTACCAAAGTTAGAGGTGGCCCAAATGCACTCCTGATGGGATCACAAGAAGGTATCATGGACCCTTCCAGCTAGCTTCCTGCCAGTTCCCATCACACAATTAAAACTCAAAGGCACTCCCCAACAGATAGCCAGAAATTTGTGGGTGATCTAAGTAGGTCTGAATCTGCAATTCCAGCTGATATCTTCGCATGTGTTCCAAGCAACCACAATGGATTGCTTCAGAATAGGGAATCAACCGCGGGACCTGGAATTAATGTGTGCAAAACCAAAGGTTTTTCCTGAGTTTGAGGACATCTTCCACCTGTCCAGAACTTTTTGAAACTGTCCATGGAAACCTCTAGCTTTGCCAGGTGCATTTCTGCCAGACCTGGCGTTCCCGATGTTGGCACACCGGGCCATTCACAATTGCGTGCAACGGTATTCTCCACAGGAATACCGCTTTGGGCAACTCCAAAGTCCTTCACTTGCATTTCCTTTCGCTCTAGGGTTCTTGTTATCGTGTCCTTTTTTTTTATATATCGGGATAGACATGGCACCGTCTCTACAGACCATTTTTGCAAAGATTGACCAGAACGCCTGAAAGTTTTTACGTGCAATACCCACCCCTCCATAAAAGAATAAGAGATCCTGGTGAGAAATTCTGACTGGTCAGGAGTTCTAGCACATAAGACATTTCACGTCGCGCTTACCAGGTACCATGTGACGCTGGGCGTTACATTCATTGGATAATATCCATCTATATCGGGGCACGTCATTATCTCTAAATGCCCAGATGGGAAGTCGAGCAATTCCGGCTTCGCCCATTGGCTGACGCAGGATCCAGGATCTTTCTGAAGCACCTCCACTGGAAAGGCAACCTTGCTGCAGTATGTGGTGTTCCTGAAAGAGAAGACATCCCTTCAGCACATTTCTTAAAGGGCTGCAGTTCTGACAAGAGAAACTGTTCGACATTTAAAGCACTATTAAAAGAGCAGAGGTGGTCTCCCGACATTGTGCACTCTGTAAATGTTAATAACAAGATGCTGCAGCGAAGGCACGTCACTTCATCTCTATAGATATAAACTGGAACCTTTACTTTAAATGTCAAAGGCAAACGTATGCTGATTCATAGCATCTCTAGTGGTACCCAGCGAGGAATTAACTTGAAAGATTTAAAGTTCTCATGCCAGGCAGCAAGACACATGCTAGGCATGAGGTGTTTTTTATTTTATTTTTTATTTTTAAAGTTCTGTATAGCGCAAACATGACCCAAGCGGGTATCAGAGCGCTTCACAATTTTGGGTAAGTAGGATACACTATTGGGAAGGGAACATTTGTTACATATGCAGGGCGCGTGCATGACCCGTGTGGGTACAGAAGTGCTTCACATTAGTGTAGGACAGGTACAGTAATGGGAAAAGAACATTCAACACATATGTACTTAGCATGATAACCATGTTATGACCAGGTATATAGCCATGGAAAAAGTCAATCAAGACAACCAAATAGAGGACAGTGATGAAGCCCGGAGCCGAGGCCTTTAGGGCAGAAACTTGAACATTAGGATTTTTTTCACTTCCTTTTTGAAAGAAGCGGTGGAGGCGATTCAGTGGACTTCCAGAGGAAGAGAGTCCCAAATCTTCGGGCAACGCCTGAGAAGGCTCAGTTGCTCGTTCTCATTTTGAGGGAAATCTGTGGTTTCAGGAGCAGTGAACTTGCGCTTCATGACGGTCTACAGTCCCCTGACAATTCTAGTTTTTGAGCCAGATAAATGGGGGTCTTGCAATGAAGGGCTTTCAGAGTCATGCAAGCAATTTTTACCTGTATCCTTGCATCGTATGGCAACCAGTTTAGGGATTTTAGGGCTGGGGATATGTGATTATTTCTTTTTGTCCCAGTAATCAATCTGTGGTGTGTACGGGGGGGGAGGGGGTTGCGGGGAGGGTAGAGCCGGTTGTTGCATCCTCAGTTACTCAAGGCAGCAACTTGAATAAGGTCTCCTACTGGTGTGTGGAGAATTGTCCTTCAGAGAACCAGTGGACAGAGGGTCTAACATTCTTGGACAGGAAGGGGCGGGGGGCGAAGTGTGCAGATGCAATTAGTTATTGGGCAGACACCAAGCCATGGTGGAGGGCAGCATCGGGCATGGAGCTCAGGAACTCACGCAGACACAAGGTCGGCGCTGTGACCGGTGTAGGGCATGAATGCCCTGAGGCGTGGAGGACCAAAATAGCAAGTTTTAAAATAGATTTTATGATTTATTCTGTCTGGAGGTCCAGGCTAGGAACTCGGATGCAGAGAGGGTCTAGGCTGTTGACAACAGCTTCATCACCAGCAACGTACACAGCAGGACGATGGTTGCGTTGGAGAAGGAGCAATGCTGGAGCCATGGGACGTTGGATGTGATGCTTGACCCAACAAACGCTGCTTTTAAGAGACTGGGGCATTTGCCAACAGTGCCTGAGGCCTGGCTCTGGTCAAGCTCCACATTCAATATCCTTCCGCGGGACAGTGCTCGTTCAATCTCTCAGGCAAAGAACCAGCACCCTTTGACAGGGCACCACAGTGCAGATGAAAACCGAGATTTATTCAAAATACCCTGAAGAGTAATCGAGTTGCAAAGTGCTGCCTCTAGGCGCTTTTGGTGGAGTATCTGATTGCTTTAAGGAGCAGGCACGGCTCTTCCTTAAGGGCGGAGTGTCCTGCACCCCCCACCATTTGGCAGACGCAACAAGTGTCTGAGACTGATCAAAGCTCAGCCTGACAGACATGTTCGGGTCAGGCAGCCAGGCGCTGAACATGTGATAATCCACAGGTGTCTGAGCTGAACTGGACCGAGCTGAGGATTTCACCGTCTGTCGTGTGACATCCTCAGCCCGGCAAAACGCATCAATGCAGGGTGGGGGGGGGGGGGGGGGGGGGGGGGGTTAATGATTGGATTCTGTGGGCATCAAGGCACCATTTTTTCAGTAATAAACAAGGGGAACCTCATTGCACATTCGTATTTTTTTTTAATTACAAATGCTATGTCAGCAGAGTGACGTCAGGGAGAGTTCGGGACTTTAATATGGGAAACAAGTAGCACGAAGAGGAGCTCTGGTACAAATGTAAGCAAGTACCATCTTGGATCTTTACGTCATGGGATAGGAGGTGTAGGATTGCTGGCCTGACCCTCCGCCTTGCACACCGCCGGTCGCTTCTTCCTATCCCTTGTCCCAGCTGCCACCCTCACTGGGCCAGCCGGCCCCAACATTCATGCCATGGTATCCGAGGCCTGTCAGGCTGAAGTCACATCAGCCAATCAGCTTTAAGCATACACAGACAATGCATTTGTCTCCTATTACTAGAGTAGCCACATCACAATGCCAGGACAACTTGATTCTGTTCCTTTACTTTATTTATTTAGTGCATTTCTACAGCACCCCTTCACCGAGTGGCATTAGAGTGCTGTGCATTACAATAGTTCTACTTTATATAATAGGCTATGTATAGAAATACCATCATATTCAACAACAGCATAGTCGTGTGAGGGGGAAGGGGTTAGGAGGTCATGGGGGAGGAATGACTATATCTATCATGACTCGGTGTAGTCTGATTGGCTGCTCTACATCTGAAAAGTGGGCAGAACTGACAGTCTGAGGTAGGGGTAGTACATTTTAAGTAATGGCACACAAATGTTTTTTGAATAGGAAAGTCTTGAGAGGTTTTCTGGAGCAGGGGATGGCAGTCACCAGTCTTGACTGCCCACGCGAGGAGTTCCCGATCACAAGTGCAGAACCAGAGAAAAGTTGCCTTGGAGCTAGTGGGGTTTTGAATTTTGGAAGTTCTACTTGGTGTGAATCTTTGCTGCTGGATTTTCTGGCACCCCCTGACATTTTCAGCAGCCCACAGAGGTAGCTGGGGCTCCTGTGTGGAGTACTTTAATGGAAATGCATCTAATTTTGAAATTGATTCAGGCTAAGGAAGCCAGTGCAGGTCTTTCATCATGGGCGTAAGGTGATCGAGCTTCTTTGGTCCGCGACTGGACGAGTTGTGGAGTGGAGAATCACTTTAAATGAAAAAGGTTCATTTGAATGAAGAACTAAAGTCCAGTTAGAACAGACAGAAACCTCACTTAGGAAACCATAAACTCCCTCCTTGTTCCACAAAATGAAATATTGAATGCTCACCTTGATTCAAGACCTTATCTAAAACCTATTCAAAGATTATATAAATCGCCGTAGACGATGCATCCCCGATAATTTGGAAACAACCCAGAAACTTGGGTTTTTGTCCCACATTTCACCCTGGGATAGAGTCAGACATTTAACAGTACAGTGCTAATGTTTGTAATCCATGTGTATTTTTTTTTTCTTCCCCCTGCCCTACCCGTTTGCTTCCTTATGTTGTAAATGTATTTTTCATGTCTTTTATTATGTTGGGCAATTTTCTACAATTAGTAAAGGCATGAATCAATATGTCCTGATGATGATCCCATATTAATTAGGGATCGAAACGTCGTCGACAGCTTACACTTGATGATTTAAATGCTTTATTGAAAAATCACACAATGTGTACTCTAATACCAATTGTCTGTTTTAATTTTGAATAATTTGCAGACTGCCCTTCCTTGCCTCTCACTTGTTTGTATGTCATCTGTCTTAACATATGTGGTAGTTGGACACAGGCTGTGTCCCGCTTGGAAATTGTCTAACAACCTGGCTATATCTGAGTATACATGCTATTAAACCTGTCCGGTTGAACAGTTAATATAGATTTCAATCTTGGTCTAGATTTATTTGGCTTCATTCATTCGTGTAGATGTTTAGGACCATTGTCTTTTGAAACATTGGATACTCCCAAGGTCCCAGACCTATTGCTACTTTGGGTTCCCTTGTTCCTTATAACAAAAGGCAGTATAATATAAAGCAGTCGCGGGAGATCCCAACTTCTTGTCAACCAATCCATCGCTGGAATCGAAAAAGCTGAAGCAATTTCCAAAGAAAATGTTTTCTGCAGAGAGTACGGCTCTCACATCTATTATTGCCGGCTACCTGCTGTCTTGGTAGATATGTGCATGCTGTTCGATTCCACACAGGCGGTCATCGCCATTTGTTCCTATGACCTGCAAACACTTCACAGAGCTGATCAGAGACGGTCAGGCTGACGCACAGGAGGTGAAACAATCTGGCCTGGATATTGGGGACTCAGTGGCAAGAGTAATAAAGACCTCCGGTCACGCCTACGTAAGAAATTCAGACTTTTCTCCAGACACAGACCACTCTAATGGACCTTCCGTTCAAAGGATCTTGGCTCTTCGGTGCCAGATCATACTCTGCCCCAGAGAGGTTTAAGTACAGTAAAGCCACGGCCGGATCCCTGGGTCTCCAAACGCAAGCTAGAGACAACTACGTTTCGGAATGGTTATGGCTTCAACAGGGGCTTTTCATTTTGAGACCAACAGTTTGCAACTCCGCAAAAATATCATCAGACGAACTCTCTCTACAAACATAACGAGGATGAGGCAAGGCTGAACATGAGCTTTCCCGCACTGAGGGACGGCAGACCTAGTAACAGCTTACCCGTACACATACAGGCCATTGGAGGATGAGGATCCTCCCTTCCACAAACCTGGAGGGCCATAACTTCAGACATTTGGGTCTTGCAAATATGTGGAAAGGGAGAATGCCCTATCCTTCCAACACCCACCACCTGGTTTACCCCCTGCCCAGATTCACTCCCATCAGACTATAGGCGGACCCTCCAACACTAGGTTCAACCTTATTCCTAAAGGGGGCAGTGGAGTTGGTTTCAGAATGGATCAAGATTGCTACTCACTGTAGTTCTGAGTTTCCAAAAAAGGACAAAGGTCTACACCTGATCTTAGATCTTGGGCTTCTGAACTGGTTCCTCAAAGGAAAAGTTCAAGATGCTGTTTCTAGTTCAGGGTGCACATGCGCATAGACTGGATGGTCTTTGTCAACCTGTAGGATGCCTAGTTCCTCATCCCCAACCTGCAGGCATGCAGGAAGTTTCTTCGCTTCACGGTCGGGTCGGAGCAGTACCAGTTTACGGTTCTCTCTTCCTCTCCTCACGTTTTCACGAAGGTGATGGCAGTGATCCATCTCACATGGGTGGGAAGCCCGGTTTTCCCTTACCTGAACGGCTGACTCATCCAAGTCAGCTCTTTAGAGATGGTGCCTCGCCACTTGCAGGTGACAGCCATGTTTATGTTCGTCCTGGACTTTTTGATCAGCAAGCCAGATCTCACCTGGTGCATCCTCTATGCATCCTGTTCAAAGGGGCAGTACTGGACACCACATCGAGACAAGCCCTCTCTACTCCCCATATGATTCAAGATATTAAGGCTATGATTGTGATGTTTCAGAGTGGAGTGATCTTTCCACTCATGACGGTTTTGCAGCAGCTGCTCGGTCTCCTAGCCTCCTGCATTCTGTTGGTCACCAATGCACGCTGGCACATGAGGGCCCTTCAGTGGTGCCTCTCCAAGCAGTGGATACAACACAACAGAGATCAAAAAAATCTGTATCAAAATCTATAGGGACACTAGAATAGTGGAGTGTGAACAGCAACTTTATGCACGGAAAGCAGTTTCACCCTTTCCCTCCGGAGACAACAGTGGTCACAATTCCCTCAACCCTAGGGAGAAACTGGCGATCAGAGTTCTCTCATCTCCAGTAAACCATTATTGCACATCAACCTGTTGGAATTATGGGCGATGCTTCTGACTCTCAAGGCCTTCCTCCCTTCCATTCACGGTCAGTCTGTCCAGATCTTGACAGACAATGTGACTGTGACGTGATACATCACCAGGCAAGTGGGAATAGGATTGCATCTCCTCTGGCGAGAAGCTTTGCATCTCTGCTGCTGGACACCTCGTAGTAGTATGTCACTGGACTTGAGTGCTCAAAGAGAGAGCAGAGTGTCCCAGCCGTCATATTCTGTCAACAACGAGGGCTCCTCAGATGACCTGTTTGCCGCTCTTTCAAACAGAAGCTTGCAAAGATCTACAACACATTTGACTGACAACATACTGATATGAACTCCCCAATCAGCCAGACATCTTCATTGCCAAACAGAAGCTAAACAACTGGAAGCCCCTCTCAAGCGAGGAAGCCACAGTCCTGATCAATACCATCCACTCAGGAACACCCCCCAATCCCGAGACCCATGCCTCCACTTCAAATACAACCTTGGAAAAACCATCTCCCCAGCACTCTCCGCTATCCAGAACTCCATAACAACCGCCACCTTCCCGTCTTCATGGAACAATAATGAAGTCAACATCCTTTTGAAGAAACACAGAGCGTACCATAACACCCTCAGCAGCTACAGACCCATCTCGCACCTGGCGTTTTGCAGCTAAAGTAATTGAGTAAGCCATCACTACCCAACTCGCAGACCACCTAAGACTCAGTCAACTCCTAGACAGCTCTGAGTCAGGCTTTCACAACAGCCACCGCACATGGAGAGCCCTCTTTACAGACATGAGCAGACAGATTAACGCCGTCGCCCAATCATGCTTCCACTTCCTGTGAATGCTACACAAGATTTTCAATTGGATCCCACTGAACCCCAGACGAATGGTCACCAAGGCTCCTATCACAAGTAGACTGGATTACTGAAACTTCAACTGAATTTCAGCGCTTGTCCTACGCCGATTCCAAACCACCCAGAACGCTGCCGCCAAACTCATACTGAACATCCTGCAAAATAACCACATCTTGCAAAACAACCACATCTCTCCACACCTCAAAAATCTTCACTGGCTCCCAGTCCAGGAAAGCTGTACACATACACCGGTCCAGCTTACCTAAACCACTGCGCCAACTTCTACCAATCCACCAGACACCTGCCATCTGCGTTCCCAGGCGAGTGCACAACTCCCTTGCATCAAGAGAACCCAATGCAGAGGCAGCTCCTTCTCATACCTTGCAGCTAATTCCCGAAACAACCTCTCGAAATACCTCAGAACCTTCCTATTCCTTAGGGACTTCCAAAGAAACATCGAGACCTGGCTCTTCCAGACGAAACAGGCATGATCGCCTCCTCCCCCCCTCAGGCCTGCCCTACTCAGCGTCTGAATATCCTCATGGGTGATTAGCGGTGCTCTACAAATTCACATACATGAGAATGCTTCCTGCCTGAAATTCTGTGCCCTCCAGTATCTGATGTAAGGAGCCACCGGGCATCGCATTTCGCTTGAGGTAGAACACTTTGCTTCACTACGCATTTCCTTCCATAACCTTCATTTCTCATGTTTTGAAGAGGATTAGTCTCAACCAGGCCCAAGTGACCCTAATTGCCTCCAACTGGCCACAAAGGGTGTGGCGCGCAGGCCTCATTCACCTCTCCCTGAGTCCTCTGCTCCATCTCCTTCACAAGGTAGGTGTCCCCTTGCAGTCACAGGGGCTGGGTCTACACTCCAGCCTTCACAGCCTACAGCTGCATGCTCAGAGCTCAAACGGGGCCAACCCGAGGTATACGTCCCTACCTTCAGAAGTGTTGAATGTTATGCTCACGAAGACTATCCATCAAAAAGATCTGTTCAGGCAGATGGACCAAAAATGTCGTATGGTGCTCGGATAACGTCATAGATCTCTTCAGGCCCGAGTATCTGATATTCTACGATTCACACTCTTGCTGGCCGGACAGGGCTGTGTGCTGGGCGCTACTAAGGGTTATTTATCTTTTTGATCTGTATTTCAATGTTTGCCTGATCAGCTGTCCCTCTAAGTCACCTGGTTCTTAGATTTTTAAAGGGGCTCACTAACCAGTTTCACCCTACTCCTCTGTTCTAACATTTCTTATGTGTTCCCCCTTTGAGCCGTTGAACAGTTGTCCTTTAAGACTATTAACTTTTGAACAAATTAATATTCAGAATCAGGTAGGGGTGATCCTATGACATGTAGAGCACTTTTTCAACTGAATATTGTAAAGAAACTAATAAAGTGTTTCTATAAATAATTTTTTTTTACTTAAGATGGCCTTTCTGATCGCTATTACGTCAGTCACACAAGTTACAGGCCTTATATCTGAAACCTCCATTTATTTTCTTTCTTCTCAAACAAGCTGGCATTGAGAACCAGGGCTGCCTTCCTGCCTTGTTCCACCTAGTCCAGTCCACTACCCTTCCAGCTTTCTATCCCCCTCCACATCCAGCAAAGGAGGAGAAAAACTTGACCATCTTGACCCCTGGAGCCGTCGGCTTAACCATGAACAGCACCCAGTGAATTCAGGCTGGACAAGGCACCGCAATAAAGGACATTATTGCAATGTCTTAACACAGACTACAAAACCTCACAAACCACACCTATACACCCTTCTACCGCAACTACCGCACAATGGCATCTTCACTCGCACTCAAAATACCACTCTATCCTAAAAAACTGACTAATCTCAACACAACCCAAATCCACACCATACATAACTATATGCCATCCAGATACACTCCCTGCTCAAATTAATCCGAACAGACCCTTTCTGTCACCAACAAACCTATACTTAGCCTTCAATCTTTTCATCCACCAGCACCCTCCTCTTCTTTTTACCAAAAAAACACAACCACACAACCCTAACGCTCGTCTGTACCAAACATAACTTTTAGCAATCAAATCTAACACAAACACTTGTTCATCCCCTCTCAAACACCACAAACTATTTTCCAAAACACATCACTATCCCCTTTACCTTTGCATTTTCCACTCAAACAATACTTTACATACAAATACTTCTCCGAAAACAAATACATGAACTCCTCTCAATACTCCTCTAAAACATAAAACACACACCAGCACAACAAAATCTCACACACACACTACCTCATAATACTTTCTGTAACAAACTAAAAACATACACCCACTCCGACCCTCCAGACTACACAAGTAATACACAGCCTAAACCATCTTTAGTGCTGAGTTTTCGCTCTTCCCTCACACCTATCACAAATATGCCAACACAACAACTCACATTCAATCGCCTCTCATCCATTAGACAATTTAGAACCTTACTACATTACCCACTTGCTGCACCACCACCCGCAACTCATACACCTTCTACCCTAAACAAACGCAAACAAAATAAGTAACACACCACTCTTCACAACTTTGCATCTCCAGGTCTACTGCACAACAAGGATACTCTACAAAAACACAGCTCACCAACTCACTCTCAACCACCATCTCGACTACCTACACACGCCGTCCCAACAAAATGCCTTCTTAGCCTGCTGGACGAGGAATACAATACAGAACCACTACACACTATTGCTATCTTTATACAGCTAATACCAGCACTACGGACACACCTGCTTCAAGTTCACAAAATACCGCTTACTCCTACAAAACAAAATCACACCACCACCAAAACACAATCTCTAAACTGCCTACTAATAAATGCTTGAATGCTCCCTAAAAACAAACATCCCATCTACGACCTTCTCACTGACACAAAACCAGACATACTATTCGTAACAAATCATGGTTGGGGGATGATGTGGTTCCAGTATTGCATGAAGCTGTGCCTCTAGACTATCAAATATCACACAAAATTATATAGGTAGAAGTGGAGGTGTCCTAGCTGTTGTAATCAAGCAAACATAAAGCGGATGATGTCTCCAAACAAGATTTTGAGGCCCTCTTCAGCAGATGCAATCCTACAACGTCTTCCTCTTGTGACTTCCTGCTCCTTTACAGACCTCCACCTAGCAAGGCGACATTCCCAGACACACTACACTCCAAACTTTGCATTCTTGGTGACCTAAACAACTGGTTTGACAAACTCAATATCCCCCATCCAAATACAATCATCGCTGGCCTAGATGCACTGAACCTACATCCGATCGTCCACAAACACACATTGCTGGACACATCCTAGATGTCATTTTGCAAATTCAGAACTAGTTACCTTTCAAACAATTACTCCAGTGCCGCAGTCAGACCACCATTAAAACACCACAAGGCAACACAACTAAAACCACCTTACATGCATCCACCAATCGACAGTGGAACAAACTCAATTTTTAACACTTAGATACACAACTAACATCCAGTACAGATCTGAACACAATAAATTCCATTCAAAACCTATGAGTGGCTACAGGAAACTTTTGCTAGCCTAATACCACTAAGGACACAACAGAAGAAAAGAAAGAGGGCACCTTGGAGAAATACAGAGCTAAAAGTGATAAAACGCCAAATTAGAAAGCAGCAATGCACCAGGCTCAAACCAAACACCATTCAAGACAAACTTCACCTACAAAAACTTGCAAGATTATACAAGCCAGCAATCTTACTAGCTAAGAAAAAATACTATCAGACAGAATTCAAAATGCTAAATGTACAAATAAAAGAATTCTAAAACATTCTCACTGAATTTCATGAATCAAATTGCCTAGAAGGAACTTATTCTATTACTCAATAATTCACAGAAACTGGTAAATTATTACATGACCAAAGCAGAGTCCTAATTAAAACAAAGAAAAAACACCAGCACCGAGCCTTTTCCCAAAAATTCCTCCAAGAGTAGGCAAACCCAGCCTCTGCATTCCTTCCAACAAATATATCACAATGGATTTATGGACCTTGACTAAGCAAGCCGGCCTGCTGCAAGCTCTTCTGACCCATGTCCACCACAAACCTTCAAGAAAATTCTTCTAAATACCTCTGTTGCCACACCAGTATGAAGAATCAACAATCCTTTAACCATAGGAATATTTCCAGAAGATCTTTTAATAAGTCGTTTATATGCCTATTACTAAAGAAAACAAACCTGGATCCACTTAACTACAGACCAATTGCAAATGGATCTTTCCTGGGCAAACTGATAGAAAGAGCAGAATTTGCCCAGATGTGACAATCCATTGAAGAAAATTCCACACTTTCTGACTTCCAAACAGGATTCCGTCCAGAAAGAGGGACAAAATCTGCCCTCGTTCCTATCTGGGATTACCTTAAGAACACAGTGGACTGGAACGGGATTGCTGCTCTACCTCTCTTGGACCTCTCAGCTGCCTTTGACATGGTTGAACATGACACTCTAATACAAAGATTCTACGAAGCCGGCTTAGAGGGGAATGCTCTCAACTAGATCACATCCTACCTTCAAAATACAAAAATGTCATCCATACTCCCCTTTTCTCATCCAAACCGTACTTCACAAAAGCAGGGGTCCCTCACGGCTCTGTCATCTCACCCATGCCTTTCAACATCTACATGAAGTCAATACCGGCACTGATCAATCAATTTCACCTCACGTGTTATAACTATGCCGAAGAAACACACAAATACTCCTTGAAATGGAAAGACCCAAAGACATTAGAAACTCAAATTTTCAGTAGCCTCACAGCCGTGGATCAGTGAGTGACATATAGCTATCTCAAACTGAATGCTTCCAAAACAGAAATACTTACATGTGGCGACTGGAAAAATTATGACCGACTCGCCGCTTGGCCTGACAATCTGGGGACACAGCCTAAAGTATCTAAGAAAGTAGAAGACCTCGGAATTACCATGGACTCTAAGCTTTCAATGAATGCCCAAGTGGACAAACTAGATCAAGCTTCATTACTATAAACACTCTGTGACGCATCTTGCCCCACCTGGGATTTCCACACAAGGCACAGGCTACCATCTCTCTTGTTCGGTCTAAACTCAATTACACCAATAGCCTCTACCACGGATCACCTTTAACAAGTATGAAAAGACTACATCGGATTCAGAACTCTATTGCCAGACTACTCTTACATATCAAACCACGAGACCACATCTCCCCTGCCTTAAAGGCCCTGCATTGCTTACCGGTTGCCAGAAGATCCACATTAAAGATGCTTTGTATCACCCACGAAGCAATACAGGGAACAGGACCATTCTTCATCAGGAATAAAAATCAACAAATACTTTCAACTAAGGAACCTCCACTCTAGATTGGCACCTCGCCTCAAAATCCCACCATAAAAGAAAAAAACATAGGTGGCACATCCTTCTATGCTCATGCAGCCAAACCATGGAACTCTTTACTCCCAAACATAAGATCCACAGAGAACTACCTTATCTTCAGAAGACTACTCAAGAGTTGGCTCGTCCCCATATAACTACCATACTCAAACAAATATACAGCATATCCCTGTGTATATACACATTTATTTTGACTATAGATGTGTACCTACATGTGTATTCCTTTGTATGAATGTGTATAATAATTATGCTTAAAAATATACAGACCCTCGTTAGCACTGCTTTACAAATTTACATATTACCTACGGTTATACTATTCTATGTTTAACATGTTTATAGGGCACTGGACAAACAAGTACATTTTTATCATAACTATCTACAATTACTTCACTATTGAATTACAAAAAAAGTATTACAAAATTATAAAAACAAAAATACATTTGTGTAAAGTACAGTGACATTTGAATGCCTGCATTTATTAAATACAACTTAAATCTACATATATTACCTTCTTTATACATATTTACTTTCCATGTAGTTATAAATATAAAGACGCATTACTTTATTTCAAATTCAGCATCTCCAATGCACTGCCCTATTTCTCACCCTATACCTCTCTCAATATATCCTCCACCTCCACTCTCCGACACATCTCAAACCCCGTTCTACTACTATGAACTCAAAATAATCCTTTCTAGAATCTTACCTCCTCTGTCCCTCCTTGTATCATCTCATACAACTTTCACCATTCAGATCTCCTAAACAAGCATTTCTATACCCTTCCCTCTGACACGTACCCCTCCACCTCCCCTTTAATCCAACTAACAGACTCGCATGTCTACTACTCAAATTAATTTCATAATTAAATTTAGTAATTCCCCACTATTCCTGTTTGGGCTCCAGAGTAGCGTGCTATCCGCCGAAAAGTGCTACAACACCTAATTAGGAAAAGCTAGAACCATATAAATGCAAACCCTTCCCCTCTTCTAACCCTCCACTATCTTTTTCAATCCAAATAACGAACTCACATGTCCACCACTCCAATTAATTTCATACCTCCTTATTCTAGTTCACCACTAATCCTCTTTGGGCTCCAGAGTAGCGTGCTACTCACCAAAAAGTGCTAGACGCCTCGTCAGGGGTAGGAAGCACTACATAAATGCAATTACAATATGTTGTGGGGGTGGTTTCACTTTAACCTACAGCCCCCCCCCCCCCCCTTCAATGTATATTTTTATGTGATGTTAGCTCACGGACCCGCTTTTTCCAGCTTTCGCCGTTGACAGCCAGGCCCAACTCCGAACCCAAGCTCTGTGGATATTCATCGACATGCATCAGAGGCATTAATGAGAATTTCCATAATCACATCTCCACTGTCTGAAGGCACATTCTGGAAGGGATGTAAATTGGAAAGATGATTCGATACGAAGGGATCTCTTGAAATCCCTGACACAGGGTCATGGGTTATAATGTTCGGGGATCAGATTCAATTTAAGACACAATAATAGTGTACTGTTTTATTTGATTCTGGGGCACTTCACTCTGTGTCAGTGTGTAACAACCCCCTTTGTAGCCTGAATCAGTCACTATTTATGTACATAGACTGTAGAGCACCAGAGCAGTTTAAACTCACTTATTTCACTTGCACTGCGCCGTTGCCCATTTGGGATCACCTTTTTACTTTCAAATTGCTCGAGTATATATTTGCAATGATTTTTCCTGTTGAACAAATTGAATAAAGCTTTCTTGTTTAGAAATGGAACCAATCTGTTGATGGTTAACACAAAACTTTCCAAGGAAGTTGATCTTCACACTTAACCCCCCCCTTGAGGGACCACGGTTTTTCTTTATTACTTGATTTCCCAGGGTTACCCCTTGTTCATATATACACATACATTTAACAGATTTGCAGAATACAAAATGCTCAAAGTGCAAAAAGACCATATACAAATCTTGACCATCCAAAGAAATCTGGCCTGCTGAAGAAACGTTAGATGTTAAAATTACACTGGGATACTAAACAGTGAAACATTTGCATTAAATTTCCGGGCACAAATGGTAAAATCTGAAACAATTGGGATGCTCCAAATTAAAACTTATTTAAATAAAAAATTTTAGGTCTCGCCTAGGTAATGCTTGCAATGTCTCTTCGAGACATGCTGTATTCAGGATATGGGCATTAAGCGCCACCCATGTCTTTTATTGCCTCATTTTTGTCTCTTTTCAAATTGTTGGTATCTGATTGGTTCATTTGTTTTCCAGTCCCGCCTTGCCCCTCTTTAATCCCTCCCTTTCTACTACTGTAACCTCTCATAAGGGCTGCTCCTGTTACATTAAACGTACTCTGCATGTTTTATTTGCTTTTTGGGAGCACTCTTTTGTTAATCACTTGTTGGTTTTGCTTTAGCAAATTTTTTAATTATTTGCCTTTCCAATCGCCTTCCCACAAGGCATTTTTTTATTTTTTTTTAAACTGCACCGTGCTCGCTTCACCGACACGATGTGTCTTGTTTAATATCCATTTTTTTGCTTCTAACATGGAGTGCCCCCCCTCCCCCCGTTATGCAGCTGCAGGTTTGCACATCACACACCGCTTTTATAAAGCAGCAACGCCCACTTCACAAATGCCATGTGTCTGGTTTAAACCTTTTTGGGGGTCCCGCCTTGCAGCTGCCAAATAATTTTCATCCTTCTTCCCTAAATTTAAAAGTCTCTCTTCCCTTTCTTAGAGCGCATGCCGACAGGGCATCAACGTCCCTTCCCATCCTCAAAATCTTTACAAGTTCCCCTCCCAGTGTGCAGTGCACAAAAGGGTGCAGTACCGCAGGCTGTTACTAGGTGATCCTGTGGAGTTTTAAAGGGAACTCCATTAGCTACGTAAGGTACTGCAGCCTTGATGCAATCTTTCTCTTTATAACTGCATTAAGGGTGCAGGACCTTATAGGGCTGATAGCCATGCCTTGACACCTCCACAGGGACACCTAGTAACAGTCTATGGTATTGCACCCTTTTGTTGCTTCATGCTTTTCCATTTATTACTTTTGCTATTAGTAGTATATTTAGTTGACAAAAAAACGTAACATTTGCAAGGCCAATAGCTCAAACCTTCACTAAGACCTACTGCATTGCAAATGTTTGTTTGAATATGACACTTGAATGGGTTGAAAATTGTGTGTTTAATTATCTAGGCAAATGGAGCGGACGTATAATTCAGAGCAGAGTGTGCAGGGCAATCCCTTGGTATTAGCGGCAATAAGGTTATCTCAGGACAAGGATACTATCCAAGCTGGGCTCCGTAGACGCAAACAGAGCCTCACTCCACGAGATGTCCAAGATGGTAAGTTCCCTTAACATTTGACACAAGGCTTCCACCAAGAGAGTTCCCTGAAGGGTGCCACACAAATGACCCCCCCCCTCCCCATCCATCACCCGGGCATTGCATAGTTCCAGTACCACATATTAGTTTCCAAAGCACTTGGCCGCTTGCCCCGTCTGACTTCATGAGCCTGCCCAGTAGGTCTTCCACCTGCAGAATCCACAATCTGAGTCAAAGGGATTGATCCATGATTTTCAGATGTTGCTGCTGCACCTCATTTGAGGGGTAGGGGCCGAGTAGTGGGGAAGGAGGGTTGAAACACCCATAGTCCAGCTGGACCCTCAATCACAGCCATAAGGAAACTGAAGGCAGGTGACCTTCTCTTCTACGTGCACAGGCCATTTAGCTGTTCCCCTAACAGAGAAGCTGGGTACATGCACCCCTTTTCTGTTAGGCCAATGCTTCTGCTCAAGAACCTAACCTGACCTCCCTACGTCTATGCTGTAGAGGGCAACACAAAGCAATGGGAATTTCTTCCTTAGATCTGACCAGCTTCTCCCAGGAATATGCCAAGTTACCATGTGGTGGCCGCCCACCGGACTTGCAAACACTGATATAGAAAGAGACCAGATCAAAAGGTTCCCAATCACATCTGATAACTGCCCACCCCCGTTCGGGGTCCCAACAGAATATTAATGCCCAATGCCCTCAATGTGGTTTTACTGGAGAGGCAGAACGGCGGAGCCCTAGAATAGAGTTTTATCATATCTATGCCGAAGCAGGTGCGCTCACCTCCCTTTTTTTATTTTTTATAATGCCTTACTTTCATATCTGTAAATAAATAACTATTCCTTTTTTGAAGATGGACACGCCTTGTGTGTTGTTGCTACGGACGGGCCCGTAACACCCCGTAAAACAAGAAGATCCTTACCTCAGACTCTGGATGTATGGGTTCCAATGCGGCAGTGCTATAAGCGAGAACCTCAGAGTGTTATCACCCTGTGGAGCATCACTACTCCAAGCGCCATACAGAACCGATACTACACCGCAGGCACTGGCGACCTAGTGGTGGTTTCGGCTATAGTGTTACTGGACTTATCCGCGGCCATTGATGCGGCTGATCATAACATCGTGGTGGTCCTTGTGAAGGCTGCGGGGTTTCAGGATCCTGCTCTCAATTAGAAAAAATCTTTTGGGAAGAGAGTCCAAGCAGTTCGGCTTACCCCAAGTGTGAATTGAAGAGTCACTCAGGGATCCTATCCATCACCTCATTTATTTACCATCTTAATTAGACCTTTAATATAGTGATTAACAGCAAGAGGATGCAGATTGTACCAAAACGCAGATGATTCTCAATTGCTCCGCTGAGTAGACGGCACAAAGGCTGATCAGCAAGAGTTCCAAAAATATTACGAGTTACATCTGGGACTGGTGTCAGCAACAACCAGCTGAAATTTAATCCAGACAAAATGGAGGTAACAATTTTGAACAAGAGATTGAACCTCTGGCACAACTTTGACTGGCCTTCGGAAATGGGAGCGCTATCAAAACGCAGAACAGCATCAAACAGCCTTCGGGTTACTGCGGATGACCACCTTTGGAGCTCTTGACTCTAAATGTAGATATCACCTAAAACGATAAACAAGATACCTTCCTACCAGCGGAAGCATTACAACTGCTCATTACTAAGGGTGGGCGTAACTTGCGGAATTCTGTGCAGTAGAATTTCCTCAATGTTCTGCAAGATTATGCAGAAATATGCAAGAAGATTAATTCGGCATTTACCAATACTTTCTTAGCACAAAAATCCCCCCCCTCCCCCCCCCCATGTCCAAAATGGACGTAAGGATGAATTTGTTGATACAAAACAGTGCTAAATGCAACAGAACACTTATAGCAGACGAGCAGACGCACGGTAAGTGTGCTCTTGGGATAGTATTTTCCACAACTTACTCCAGGCATTTAGCACTAGTTTCTTAACGCAAAATGCACCCTTGTGTCCAAAATGGATGCAAGAATGCATTTTACACTAGAAAATGGCTGTAAATGCAAAAACATTAACAGCAGCGCGAGCAGCTGCTCGCTAAATTTGTAATTTGTGCTAATTTCCCCTATCTCAATTTACCTTTAATTATGCAAGCAGTAATTAATTAATAACTATCCTATGTCAAAGAGTAACGCAGAATTACCAAAATTACTCTGATCACGCTGGCGTGATTCAAATTATGTCCAGGCCTAGTTATAATGGTGACCATCACCTCAAGACTCGATGATGCAAATGTATTCTAGTAAGGTCTGTCTAATAATGCCATTCGTAAACTACAAGTCGTGAAAAATGAAGCCGCACATCGCATTTATACACTCCCAAGGAAAGTGCGTGTAACATCTACATAAAAGCAGCCTACAAGACATATGATGCAGTTTAAGATCGGCGGTCCCACCTTTAAAGCGCTGAACCGAATGGATCTCCATTTTGTGTCGAAGAGGATCTAGAAATACATCCCTATTCGAGTCTAAAGATCCTTTAAATCGCATTACCTGATAATTCCGAAATAGAACAAGAAATATGTGGGAGGTGGAAGCTTCTCTGCGCAAGCACCGGCATTGTGGAACTACCTTCCAGATCACTTGTGCTACGAAAATTCTTTAAGAAACATCCGAAAACCTGGCTTTTTAGAAACACCTATTGTGCTGGTGTCTGTCAGTCTGTCAAACCAGACAGATGGCTATTCATTCACACTGCAAGCTAAGGAAGTAACATCAACCGGCCACATTGCAACCAGGGGACACCAAACCTCCACAATGCACGTAAGTTGGGGACAAACACACACGGCAGAGCAATGTGGCCAAGGGACACATCAGCCTCTGCCATGTCCTAGAGTCTCTAATCCACTGCACTGTGGCGTAGGCAGCACGCTTAGAGCATTGCACTCTGGGAATGCTGACCCGCCACGTAACAGCCTAGGCCCAGCCCTCCGAATACTGTATTCTGGGAACGCTGACCCACCACATTATAGCCTTGGCCGAGCCCTCAGAGCACTGCATTTTGGAAACGCAGACCCACCACGCCACAGCCTAGTCAGCGCCCTCAGAGCATGGCACTCTGGAAATACTGCCCGCCACGCTACAGCCTAGACAGCGCCCTCAGAGCACTGCACTCTGGGAACGTTGACCCACCACGCCACAGCCTAGACAGCGCCCTCAGAGCACGGCACTCTGGGAACACTGACCCACCACGCCACAGCCTAGTCAGCGCCCTCAGAGCACTGCACTCTGGGAACGTTGACCCACCACGCCTCAGCCTAGACAGCGCCCTCAGAGCACGGCACTCTGGGAACACTGACCCACCACGCCACAGCCTAGTCAGCGCCCTCAGAGCACTGCACTCTGGGAACGTTGACCCACCCCGCCACAGCCTAGTCAGCGCCCTCAGAGCACTGCACTCTGGGAACGTTGACCCACCACGCCACAGCCTAGTCAGCGCCCTCAGAGCACTGCACTCTGGGAACGTTGATCCACCACGCCACAGCCTAGTCAGCGCCCTCAGAGCACGGCACTCTGGGAATACTGACCCACCACGCCACAGCCTAGTCAGCGCCCTCAGAGCACTGCACTCTGGGAACACTGACCCACCACGCCACAGCCTAGTCAGCGCCTTCAGAGCACTGCACTCTGGGAACGTTGACCCACCACGCCACAGCCTAGTCAGCGCCCTCAGAGCACTGCACTCGGGGAACGTTGACCCACCACGCCACAGCCTAGTCAGCGCCTTCAGAGAACTGCACTTTGGGAACGTTGACCCACCACGCCACAGCCTAGTCAGCGCCTTCAGAGAACTGCACTTTGGGAACACTGACCCACCACTCCACAGACTAGTCAGTACCCTCAGAGCACTGCACTCTGGGAACTCTGAGAAATCTGACCCACCATGCCACAGTCCAGTCAGGGCCCCCGGAGCACTGCATTCTGGGAACACTGACGTCACACGGCAGCCCTTTCTCCAAAGACCAGCAGTTAAACCACAAGCTGTGCAAGTGAAGATATTCATAAGCAGATCAGGGATGTACCGCGCCGTGTGGGATCATGGAGAGGTGTGAGACGTGACCGGGTAGAAGGCATCTTTTTTGTTGGATTTATTTTGCAAACACATCTGGGCGCAGCCTAAGTATGGAACACAAAGATGAAGATAGGGAAATTTAAAGATTTATTCGCAAACGCTTACGTACATTTTACATCACCTGCATGGGTACCGTAGTGCTGTTTCTGCAACATGTATGGAGTTGTACTGATCTTGAGTGTGTCATGCCACAGCCTTCGAGACCACCTCCACCATGCGCGCACTTGCTACAGAGCAGTACAGTGGTCTGTGATATTCCACACAAAAAAATCAACCCTTTTCACAGGACTCCGGTAAGATTTTATTTTTTAAGAAAAAATGTTCTTTTGTTAACTATTACTTGCAACTCTCCTAGTAGACCTCCCTCTCAGGGATTAGTGGAGAGATGCTAGACTACCCCGGCTGTAGAATTCCAGCTGGTCTTGAACTCTTTGGTGACGTAGGGTTTAAAGAAAAGGGCTTATTCCACAAGGCTCACTGGTCAGAGAAGAGAAGAGCTAAGATTGCACAGAACGCCAACTACCAAATCTGTGCCTAAAAAACCTAGGTAGGGTAATTCCTCTTAAACTGCATTGTATTTTTTCTTTTGAAGTGTCATTCACTAGTGGTAGTGAAAGTGGAAGCTGTCTGGGAGGAAATCCTAGAAGGTCAGGAGGATGTCTCCAAATGTAAACTAAAAAGAACAATGGGTCTCTGTCAGGGTGTGGAATTCTTGTAGCCCGACAAAAAAAGTAATGGATTTGGATCAAGGACAACAAGTCTTCAATTCTATTTCACCTACTAGACAAGTAGGCTGCACCTACCTGTTATACTGCACAATGCTACTGGGTCCTGTGCCATACTACTGAAGATAAAAACAAGCCCTCTGTTGCTACAGTGAGATGCACCCGGAAGTGCTCCAACTTGAATATAATGCTCGTAAACTGATCTGTCTGTGGGCAAGCGGAAATTTCAAAGGTTGAGCCTGCCTTGAACTTTTCATTCCCCACACCTTCCCTGGGATTTACGCCACACTTAGTATTACATTCTCATGGGGGAATCTAATGTTGGAGTAAATGGATTTACGATTGCGTGGACAGCTTTTCCTAGCAGTAATATTTCCAGCCAACTGCACTCAAACTTAAAAGCGAAAATTGCTTTGTGAATTGGGGCCTCTTTTCTTTGCTTAGAAGCTAGATTTACTCCGCTGTGATTTAGGGCGCATGCGGTAAGAGAGTCCCAATTCTCCCATCGGGTCAATGTTCCTGCGCTCTGATAACTAGGCCTCGCTTCCGTCTTTGCTCCCGAGGAATGACAGTCATTCTACATTCGCTGCTCTCCCTAAAGGTTACCAAGCTGATGCTTTTGTCGATGTTGCTTGTTAAGAGGCTGGTCTGCGTGTCCCTCATTCAGTCCTCTCTTATCTTGCTGTGTGCTTACCACCCTTCAATAAGCATGCATGGTGGAGGGGGGGGGGGGGGGAGATCCTAACCTTTGTGCTGATGGAAAAGATGCACCTTAGCTGTCCATATCACCTTTTTTGGTCTCCGGCTCTATTGTTGTCCTCTTGAAGGCCACTCCACTACCATGAGGTAAGGTGAGGAGGGCTGTGAGAGAACTCCAAGCCACCTTTGTGCAAATGTTGCTGAGCTCTGATAACAAAACTGAGTTCTGTTCTTACAGCAGGACAGCTTCCCTCTCACAGGTTATATGTTGCAAGTTCCCTGTGTTTCACAGGATACACAGGGAGGTCCCATGATCCGTGGAATCTGGACCATAGCAACGCAATTTACAGATCTTTCTTTTCTCCGTAAGTAATATTTTGTGAATTCTGTGATCCCCCTAGGCGCTCTGGCTGCACGTCATGCCAGTGCCCTCTGACAGACTTGGATTATTAACCCCCAGCCTTGGCTTTGTGCTCTCCTTTAGATCTATGGTAACACCGTGCACAGATGTCGGAGCAATGCGGCAGCTGATCCTCGACTCTCCATCTTCCAAAGTTTCCTCTTCGTATTTTCTGCCATGAATAGGTTTTATGTTTTGTTCTCCGAGGACCGGCATCCCCCTGCTGCTTGGTGTGGACCATGGAGACAACACTTTATTCTGTAGCTGTCTTCCTTTCCTTCTGCAACTGTCACTTTCAGTAGTTTTTTGTGACATCTTAGGTTTCGCTTTGAGTGGCTGCTGCTGGGCTCTGGCATGTGACCTCAGACGTCGGTTCATCTCCCGCTCTGCTCTTATGCTCCTCCCTAGTGAAGAGCAGAATTATGAGCTATTAGAGCCCTTCAGGCCACACCTCTAGCGGCTCACGTTTTACTGTTTTGCCTCCAGCTCTGTGTCTTCTCACGGCGTGGTCACTCCTGGGTGAAGAGTTTCATGTTGCATGGTTGGTGAGATCTCATTCTCATGGAGGTCTCTGGGCTCTGCCAGCATTGGTGCTCCTCTCTTCGCTGGTCAAGATTACTTGGCTCAAAGATCTTTTCCCTGATATGAGGCGTCTGCTTCTCTGGTGCTCCGGGTTCACATAGCTGTCCTTCTCTGTCAGAGTCACCGGGCAGCAGGGTACCAAGGACACAAAGTGCTAGTCCGTGGTCAGCTCTCACCTAGCCCAACCATCACCCCCACTCTACTCTCACTTTACCAGGCAGTGAAGGGGAGGAGGAGGGGGCCTTGCAATCTCCTTTCACAGACAGGAGGGACACAGAAGATGCACCCGCGGGTCTCTGATCTTACACAGATGCAGATTCAGAAGTTTCAAAAACTCTAAAAGTTGGTATTCTACAACAGTGCCCTTTTTAAAAATAATCCTCTCAAACTTTTGGTCATTTTTGCATAAGCACACTCACTGGTATATCGGTGTTGTGAACATATACTGGGCAAATACAGTGGCAAACATTTTTTTATCCTCAGGAAAAATATTGGTTTCCTGTGAAGGACCCTCTTCCCCATCACCCCCACCCTTTTCAGGCGCGTTCTTTTCTCGATGGACAAGGATTTACATTAGCCTTGTTAGGAGTGATGCATACGAAGGACCATAAACATGGTAGGTGTGCTCAACGCTAATGTCATTCCAGCCCTGGAAGACTCACTCCCTGCGGTGCATTTATACACCTGAAAATATCTGAATTAAATCTTGCATAAGTTCAAAACCAACTGGCCCGGCTCAATCCTAAAAAGAATGGGGCACATAGTAGTTGATTTTGACAAGATCTTGTCGGGTTCATCTAGCTGTAAAATAGAATTGCTCAGCCATTGGCATGCACGAGATACGTCCTCTGAAACTAAGGGCATTATAAGAATACTGGCATAATCACAACTGCCATAGTCAGAACTCTTGACAAAGTGCTGGCACAGAAGAGTCCTACTGTGACCGGAAATAAGGCATTCACACAACTAATATACAGAGCCTCTGATTTGCGGAGAGGGCAAATATCCAAAGAGTTGACATAAGTCGAACTCTTAAGTAGTCAGAGTCCTGCAAGATTACATACAATGATATAACATGACTGGGTGTTATCAAAGCTAGAATATAATCACGGCACGACCTTGTCACATCAAATGCAGCACATAGATATGTTGAAGGGATAGCCAGACTTTTGAAGCATCTTGTCACTTGGACAAGTAGATTTTGTTTAAATTCCACACCCTTGCTCAGGGGTTAAATACAAATGTTGGGCGTGTGTGGAGGGGTGAGGACAGAGCTTAAGAGTTTAAGAGGGATATAGGAGGCGAGCTCCTGCTCAATGTTTTGGCATCCTTCAGACTAACAGGAATCTGGCACTTTTCACGGTTGTGTACTTTCTGCTCGAGTTGCCAGCCTGGATTGCTCCTCCACCTTCATCCTCGTTTACGGCTGAATGTGCTCAGCAGAAGGCAGTATCCTTCCCAAAAAAAGAAAGTGCATGCCACCAATTCTCATTCTTGCCTTTTTATCCTCCTTTTAGTCACTTGCCACCATCTCCACTTGAAGCATGTTGGTATATGGATGCCAGGCTCTTAGGTTACTGCCTCTCCACTTATTCTTGGTGTACATGTAAACCGCTTCCTGCTAACCCTGTGGGTAGGTTGGTGCTGTGTAGCTATATAGGAGTTTTATTCTGCATTACAATTATAATTTGTGTGTCTGTCTTTCCCATACAATCGCCTATAACTACATCAGAAGCAGATGCTTTGTCCCACCACAAGAAAAACCACGCCTCAGTGGTCAACACACATGACGTGAACAATTCCCAACATAAATCAACACGATTTCAACCACACACCCTACATAGTGCCTCGTGCCATCCATGTGGGTAAGGCTATCAACTCCCCACACAGGAGCAGTAAAGTACTGGGGGTACCAGATTGGACAGTGAAGAGTTGCCATGGCTTGAAGCAATGTGAACACATTACTGTCTCAACCAATATTGCTCCGTTGTAGAAGAGAAATATAAATTCAAACTCGCAATGCTCTCTGCCATGAACCGAGCCTGCAGGTCAAATACAGGCTGTGGCTACCACAGCCTCTCACCCACTACACTCCCCGCAGGGTCTGGGCCACCTGAAAGACCTCCACTGGCTTCCCGTCAACAAGAGAATAACGTTCCGTCTTCTCACCCACGCACACAAGGCCCTCTACAAACTAGGACCCGAATGCCTCAACACTCTACTATCCTTCTACACACCCTCCCGCCAACTAAGATCCTCCAATCAAGGCCTCGTCGCAGTTCCACGTATCCAAAGATCCACCATGGGAGGTAGATCCTTCTCCTACTTGGCGGTTGGCGGCCAGGACCTGGAACTCACTCCCCACTCATCTCCGCCTCACACAGAACCACATCTCCTTCAGAAAAGAACTGAAAACCTGGCTTTTCGATAAATAATGAACCCCCTCCCCAAGCGCCTTGAGACCCTCTGGGTGAGTAGTGCGCTATATAAATTCTTGAACTTGAACTTGAGTAAAGCGCAGCCTGGTACCCCCTGGGACACAAGGGATGGGACGAATGTGGGCAGCCAACACGCAAACCCAACCACGCTGGGATGACCACACCCTCCATGCAAAGCTCAACAACAGACAACCGAGAGACCATTGAACACGAGGGCAACTCACCTGGTCCAAGGACCAGTACAGAGGATAATGCATTAACATGCAGCCCACCGCCACCTACCACACAGGGAAAGGCACACCAGAACAACTCCACAGAGAGCAATGGAGAGAGTCCAGACCGCCTGCAGAAAGCCACAGTCTACAAGATCCCAGAAGTGTTTCATTGGTGACGAGGTCATCATGGAGGAAAATAAATCCACTGTCAGCCTTCAATGTGGCGGCAAACTGTCCATCCTTCTGGTAATGAAACATGTACCTAATGCGTAATTTGTATTGCCTAAAGATCGCGTTAGATGTGTGAACGTCACATAAAGTGGTATTTGTACTCCCACCGCTTATTTGAAGTGTTAGGTAAGGACCATATAATCAAATACTTTACAAAAAGGCAAATCAAGAAATGCAGAGAAGGCCTCCGTGAACGGCGCAGTACCACATATAGCATCCAGGTCAACTCCGTCCACGTCATAGATGCTTCTTTCTCCACAGCCGGGGGACAAGTTGTGGACGCCGAGTGACGGACTCATAGCGACAGCATGAGCAGCGCTAAAACGGCGACAACAAGCAGCCGGGCAATTAATGCCTCCATTACTGCGATTCCCACTGCCTCGTCTGAGTCTCATGACAAAATTATATAGCCTGCAGCGGAGTACCCAGCTATCTTGCGTAGCCCATTAACAAATATCTATCTATCTGTCTATCTATCTATCTATGAATGAAATGTTATTTTCTTTTGCTGGGGGGGCTGGCCATTTTTATCCTCTCAGGACACTTTTATTGACAGTATTTCTGCAGGGCCCCCTATGGGCAGCGATGGAGCCCACCAGGATGATTAAACCAGACAGGGTAACACCGGTTCTTCGGTCCCTTTGAGAGTTTCACGGTGCTGAGATCGTCAATCTCAAGATCAGCCCGGCGATCCAGCGTGCTGCTTCCCCCACCACCATCCAGCCTTCTACCCCTATGGTCATCTCCAACTCGGGGGTCCCTCCAGACAAAAGACCACCACCCTTGAGTGCAACACCACCTGAACACCTGGCTGAACGATGGCAAGAATTCCCAGCTCTGTAAATATATAATATAGAATTGTCCAAGCCTAATCGCTGTTGAAATGTAATCCCGAGTGAATTGGCAATGTGTATATATGAGATATATATATATATATATATATATATATATATATATATATATATATATATATCCACTAGTATATGTAGTAGACTTTTGTACTCACTACCATTCCTATGTGATTTTAGAATATCTGTTTCTATCTCTTCCTTGTGTGACTTTACAACTTGTTCATTTGCATTTTTTTCTATTTGTATCTCTTATGTAACTCATGTTATCCAAAGTCCGTCTGTATTGCAACTGGTTCTTTTGTTAAGCGCTCTGACACCTTCGGGTAATGTTTGCGCTATATAACATTGCATTAAATAAATACATAAATAAAACAGTCCTTATATTTCATGAGCACAAACTCATCACCAGCGGTTTATGGGCACCATACCTCTGGGGTCTGCACTGTTCCTTCCTGTTGCTTTATTTGCTTTATTTTGTGATCATTCTGAAATATGATCCTGTCATGGGTCAAACCACCACCCCTGGGTGGAGGTTCCATCTGCAGGACTGCTGAGAGGACAGGAGGCCTGCTGAGGCACGTCCACCCACCTCCCCGACTGGAGAGCCCCCTGGGGTCTTGCTCTAGAATGGACCAATCCCCTGCTGGATCATGCTTGCCTCCATGGCTCGGTGGTCCACACAGAGGCACTCACCTCCGCCGGAGCTGCAGCCGAGGCTCTTCAGGGCTCGAAACACGTCTGATGGCAGCTGCAGTGCAAGGAGGGCTCACATCTTTCATTGAAGGGTCGCACCACCTGTATCGTGACACATCTGTGGGCCCGGAGCACAAGGTACTTTCCATCCGACCCAGAATCGCACCACCACTATTGTGACATCTGTGGTCCAGGATCACAAGGCACTTTCATTCCTACACAGGGTTGCACCGCTTCTATCGGGACACATCTGTGGATCATGAGCACAAGACACTTTACAACTGAGAGAGGGTTGCACCGCCTTTATCGTGACACATCTGGGGTCCAGGAGCACAAGGCACCTTCCATCTGACCCGGGGTCGCACAGCCTTTATCGTGACACATCTGTGGTCCAGGATCACAAGGCACCTTCCATCTGACCCGGGGTCGCACCGCCTCTATCGTGACACATCTGTGGTCCAGGATCACAAGGCACCTTCCATCTGACCCGGGGTCGCACCGCCTCTATCGTGACACAGCTGTGGTCCAGGAGCACAAGGCACGTTCCATCTGACCCGGGGTCGCACAGCCTTTATCGTGACACATCTGTGGTCCAGGATCACAAGGCACCTTCCATCTGACCCGGGGTCGCACCGCCTCTATCGTGACACAGCTGTGGTCCAGGAGCACAAGGCACGTTCCATCTGACCCGGGGTCGCACCGCCTCTATCGTGACGCATCTGTGGTCCAGGAGCACAAGGCACTTTCCATCTGACCCGGGTCGCACCGCCTCTATCGTGACACATCTGTGGTCCAGGATCACAAGGCACCTTCCATCTGACCCGGGGTCGCACCGCCTCTATCGTGACACAGCTGTGGTCCAGGAGCACAAGGCACGTTCCATCTGACCCGGGGTCGCACAGCCTTTATCGTGACACATCTGTGGTCCAGGATCACAAGGCACCTTCCATCTGACCCGGGGGCGCACCGCCTCTATCGTGACACAGCTGTGGTCCAGGAGCACAAGGCACGTTCCATCTGACCCGGGGTCGCACCGCCTCTATCATGACGCATCTGTGGTCCAGGAGCACAAGGCACTTTCCATCTGACCCGGGGTTGCACCGCCTCTATCGTGACACATATGTGGTCAAGGAGCACAAGGCACTTTCCATCTGACCCGGGGTAGCACCGCCTCTATCGTGACACATCTGTGGTCCAGGAGCACAAGGCACGTTCCATCTGACCCGGGGTCGCACCACCTCTATCGTGACGCATCTGTGGTCCAGGAGCACAAGGCACCTTCCATCTGACCCAGGGTTGCACCGCCTCTATCGTGACACATCTGTGGTCCAGGATCACAAGGCACCTTTCATCTGACCCGGGGTCGCACCACCTCTATCGCGACATCTGTGGTCCAGGAGCACAAGGCACTTTCCATCTGACCCGGGGTCGCACCACCTCTATCGTGACATCTGTGGTCCAGGAGCACAAGGCACTTTCCATCCGACCTACCACCACAAGTCCCCAAACGCCAAACCAAGACGTCCAGTACCCGGCACCACTGCAGATTGTTCCACATCTGGCCTGACTCTGCGGTCTGAGCCTCAATGGTGAGAGTCGAGACACAGAAATGTAAGACATACTGGACCACAGGCATGGCCACTGCTCGTGGTCAAAGTGCCCTAGTGAACTGTACCCACCAGGATAGCTCCCTTGACATAACTTCCAGGCGCTCACCAGGTCTCCTGCCGTGAGGAGGAGGAAGGGAGGGAGGGAGGCAGGAGAAGGAAGGGAGGAAGGAGAGGAAGGGAGGGCGGAGAGGGAGGGCGGAGAGGGAGGAGAGGGAGGGGAGGGAGGGGAGGGGGGGATGGGGGAGGGATGGGAGGGAGGGAGGGAGGGAGGAGGAGGAGGAGAAGGAAGGCAGTCAGATCATCCTGAACCCCTGGCCAAGGACCTCAAGGTGGGGCTGGACCCAGGTGTGCTCTGAAAGGCTTTAGAGAAGCTGTGCACCCCAGGGATTGGTCCTTCCTTCAGGTCCGCCACTGACCCGAGTGTGGGCAGAGACTCTACTGGTCATACTGGGGGGAGGGGGTGGAATAAATTCAATGCATTATACAGATAGACCGGTTTCAGCGCTTTCTGGTGCTCAGACCCCACGCGTCGCCTTGTAGTCAAAGATTCAGAGCAGCCCTCAAGGCATTGATGGTTGAAAGGCGGCAGCAGTCAGCAATTCTCTTTAGACTAAAATTAAATTGCATGGCCGGAGTGCTTCTTGTACGTTATTTCCAACATCGGGTCCTTTATGGATGTATTTAATATTTTGTGTGTAAAGTTGGCCGCCTGCAGGGAGATAGGTTTTGCAGGCGAAGGCACATCACAGATAGTTTTATTTTAATTGAATATTTGTATTGCGTGCATTTGCTGCCCATGTCTCGGTGGAACAGGGTCAAGACTCATTTACATATGGCTGGGTCTGAACTGAGGTGGCGAAGTGAGCTAAAGAACAATGATGGATTCAACCCAGATCTGTGACGGGACAGTGGGGGGGGGGGGGGGGGGGGGGGTATGGAGTGTTTGCAAAGTTTCAGCACACCGTCCATCATCTCCTTGTGTTTGCTTTGTTCACCCTAAGTTGGCAGGGTATGCCCAGACGTGGGTCCCTTGCTCACTTTGACACTGAATTCAAGCTAGCCTGGCTGATGAGGGGTGTTAACCTAAAACCGGTCCCAGGATTCTTGTTTCCGGTCCACGGAAGACGTGGCTTGGCAGTTCGGGCTGGACTGTTCCCATGAGGCACAGGGTCAGACTCATCTGCATATGGCCATGTCTGAACCGAGGTGGTGAAGTGAGCTAAAGAACGATGATGGATTCAACCCAGATCTGTGACTGGGGGTGAGTGTCTGAAAAGTTTCATCGCCCCGTCCATCATCTCCTTGTGTTTACCATGCCTCGGAAATGGCATAGGATTTTCCTATCTATTTTTGTGGCATATGCTGTCGATAATTTTTTTTTTTTTAAATACAGTAACCATAGGATTTACTGGCTTTGCCAATGCTTCTTCATTTCTGAGGCTGCACTTCAGCCTTGATACAGAGAAGATGAGAGCGCAAACCTTCATTGATGGACTGGTTAACAAGTCTGGTTAGGACTAGTTAGTGAGCGGCCTTTATCCAATACATCTTTCAAGAAACAGCCTCGCTTCTAAGCAGCCGAGGGGTGGCGACTCCCGCATCCTTCGTGGCATCCGCGGCGCGCGCTCAGCATGACAGGCCGCGGGACAGCGGCGAACACCGGGCCTCTAAGCGCTTCAGAAAGAGTTCAGCACAACTGGGGGTCACTGTAGAATTAATACAGGGGGCATGAACATAACTCAAGGTGTCTTCAAAGTGATGTAAAGAGAGGCGGATGCAGCGGCGGAGCCCACGTGACCTGCGCGAATCATATACTGTCAACGTCACCTCCGATGAAGGGAGGAGGGGGGGATAAAAACTGGGTAAATAAACACGAGCCTGGTGATAAAGCCGTGGCTCACATCCTAACTTCACCTCGGGGCGGGCCGGCAGCAGAATGTTGTTTCACTCCTGGGGTCTCCCCGGGCCTTTCTGGATCAGAACTAAGCCCCAGAGAATCAATGCTGCCAGTGAAGACACACAGGAGCCCCCTCCAGGGCCCTCCCCTGAGCCTGGCCAAGCCGCGAATTCAACCTCTGTAGGCTCTTGGGTGACCTTGGACTGAACTAGGGCTCTGGCGCCAGGATTAGCTCGGCCAAATACTGCCCCCCCCCCCCCCCCCCCTCCTTCCACCTCCCTATTAATGCACCCCGAGGGAGTCTCAGGACTCGGGGGCGCCCGGCCAGCCCGTGCCCGCATCCACACGTCACCAGGGTGGCGCATATAGCAGGTGTGTGCGGCGCACCAATGGCCTGCCCGAAGCTCGGTGTGTTCCTCGGCGAAAAGGACCAGCGGTATATTATACGCGTGCTGTGTGCTCTGCTGCACAGAGGAGCGGGCTGGACCCTGGGAGAGGTGGGTGTCCTGGCAGAGTCCAGGCTCAGAGGCGCTGGCATGTACACGGAGGAGCCGCGGTGTGCCACGGATCACAAGAAGCCTGCGTCAACATGTTTCAACATGTGCTGGGCATGAGCAGGCCCCTCCACTCCATGTATGTGTAGAGGTGCTAATGACAGGTCAGTTTCACACGAGCTCATGATGACACTGCCAGGGCGCGGCCTGTCCAACCCTTTTCTGAATCAACCTTGGACCATGGCCGCTTTCCACCGGTCGCCTCGTGAAGGGCCAGTGTGCGGCAGAACCCTGTGTGCCAGCTGCAGTGCCACCCTGACCTGCCTCGATGTGCCAGGGCGTGGCACAGAGGAGGAAAAGAATCAGACCTCTGCGCCTCAGCTCCTGCCCTTGCTGGACAGGAAACCCAGGTGGAGAAAACAGAGTGACAGTGACGTGTGCGCACAGGAGACACCGCCGACCGGCCATAGCGACCAACAGCCAATCTCAGACACAGGAGGGCCACTCCTGGTGGGAGCCCACAACAGTGTGCCAAGGACCCCCGGGGTCTTAAGCGCCATGGAGCATGTATCGACCAATCAGAGGCTGCGCAGCCCTTCACACCGGCCTGTGTGGACAAGGAGCTACGCACACCCTGTGACCCTGGGCAGACCAGAAGGGCAAACATCTGTACTGGAGGCGGAGCGGGGAGTCAGCCCCTGGCGCAAAACCAGGGATTAACCCCATGAGGCAGGGGCAGAGTTCAGAGAGCTGCTCCCAGGAGGTGAAGTACTATCTTGTGGTAGGGTCGAAAGTCCACAGCTCTGACGCCTTGCTCCACATCTCACCTATCCTGACAGATAGCACACCCATCCCAAGTCCACAGCTCTGGCGCCTTGCTCCACATCTCACCTATCCTGACAGATAGCACACCCATTCCAAGTTCACAGCTCTGGCGCCTTGCTCCACATCTCACCTATCCTGACAGACAGACAGCACAACCATCCCAAGTCCACAGCTCTGATGCCTTGCTCCACATCTCACCTATCCTAACAGACAGACACACACATCACAAATCTACAGCTCTGACGCCTTGCTCCACATCTCACCTATCATGACAGACAGACAGCTTACCCATCACAAGCCCACAGCTCTGGCGCCTTGCTCCACATACCACCTATCCTGACAGATAGACAGCTCACCTATCCCAAGTCCACAGCTCTGATGCCTTGCTCCACATCTCACCTATCCTAACAGACAGACACACCTATCACAAGTCCACAGCTCTGACGCCTTGCTCCACATCTCATCTATCCTAACAGATAGACACACCCATCACAAGTCCACAGCTCTGATACCTTGCTCCACATCTCACCTATCCTGACAGACAGACAGCACAAGTCCATTGTGAAGAGCTCGAATGTTTCGAGACTCTTTTCTCCAGAGCAGGGTGAAACACTCTGCTAGAAACTGGGGTCCAGGACTAATGTCAAATGCCCCGTTAATGTTTTGGCCAAGTGCCTGGAAGGCCGGGATGGCATAGCGGTGCCCGGGGCCTGCTTGGTGATACGCCTATAAATTGGGCATGGGAATCGTATGGTTCACTGCAATGGTTGGCACGTCTGCCAGGGACCCAGACTGATGGATACGGGCATTTGAATTTGACATGGCTCCGAGCCGGTGGATCGATGGAACTTGCTGGTTCAGGTGTGGTCTGGTGGTGGGGAGGGCGAGGGGCGGTTGGCCCTGGTCGCCCTTGTGGCGGTAAGGAGGCCACATGAATTGCCTTGCATTGTTAAGGCGAGTCCGCTGCATACTCCCTAGGCCAGCACTGAGGGGGGAGATACGGTAAGCTCACCCGAGAGAGAATGGAGACACCGGCTGGGGGCAAGGGCGCCAGTTTACAATCTAGGGCATGGGGCATCCGCCCCTGGTTATTCCCTACGAGCCCCAATGAGCAGCCTGGTGGTGGAGGGGTGGGCCCCCCAGGTGGCAGACAAGAACCAGATGGCAGGGGCTCACCTCTCAAGGAGGCAGGTGGGTTGCGCCTTGCGTGGTTCTTCGTTGGGGGTGCGAGCCTGAAGGCCCCTTGGTGGAGTGATGGAGAACATTCTTTGTCGATAAATTAAGTTCTGTCATTTCTGCTGATAGATTATGAAGTTATGATCAACATAAATAAAATATCGTTCAGTGACCAAAGTTGATAAAATCTATGTTGTATGAAATTTGAATCTTGTTGAGGATAAATTGTCATGTTTATATGTGATGGTTTATAATAAACATGGCCTCTTATCCACAGCTCTGGTCCTCAAGTCTGGATTTGTGAGTTCTGATAGGGGGGGGGGGGGGGGGGAGGGGGGGCTGGGGGGGGGGGGGGGGATGGGCGCCGGGAACAACCTGGGGGGTCCGGGCCCGATGGAAACAAACCTATTTTTGCAGCGGCCCCAGTGCGGTGCACGTGTGTGTCCTGTAGATGAGATCTACATGAGCGTGGGAGGGGGTGTCCCCCACCTGAAGTCACTACGGTTAATTCACGGATGTCTGTACCTCGTATAGATTAGCCCCCACCCTCCGCCTATCTTCTTCCCGGCGCTCGTGGCCAGGGTGGGCTGTGTGGATCGAATCAAAGCTTCACTGGAGCATGAAGCCTGTTTTGTGTTCACTCTACTGGAAGAAGCCTGTGTAGGAGTCAACTTGTGACCTGATAGTAAAGACCCCATGGGGGCTGTGAAGTAGGGCATGGCACACTGCCATAAGCCCCCTGCCCCCCCCCCCCCCCCCATTCCCCATCAGCAGTCACAGGTTGCCTGAGGAATGGTCTAGGAGGATGAACGAAGTCAGGCAAGCTTAAAGGGGTCTGTGTGAGCGCTACGACAATCTGTGTTGTTGTGCTTGCTTTAAAGGTCTGTGAGAGCGCTAACACAATCTGTGTTGTTGTACTAGCTTTAAAGGTCTGTGAGAGCGCTACCACAATCTGTGTTGTTGTACTAGCTTTAAAGGTCTGTGAGAGCGCTACCACAATCTGTGTTGTTGTGCTTGCTTTAGAGGTTTGTGGGAGCGCTACCACAATCTGTGTTGTTGTGCTTGCTTTAAAGGTCTGTGAGAGCGCTACCACAATCTGTGTTGTTGTACTAGCTTTAAAGGTCTGTGAGAGCGCTACCACAATCTGTGTTGTTGTGCTTGCTTTAGAGGTCCGTTGGAGCGCTACCACAATCTGTGTTGTGCTAGCTTTAGAGGTCTGTGTGAGCGCTACCACAATCTGTGTTGTGCTAGCTTTAGAGGTCTGTGTGAGCGCTACCACAATCTGTGTTGTTGTGCTTGCTTTAGAGGTTTGTGTGAGCGCTACCACAATCTGTGTTGTTGTGCTTGCTTTAGAGGTCTGTGTGAACGCTACCACAATCTGTGTTGTTGTGATTGCTTTAGAGGTCCGTGGGAGCGCTACCACAATCTGTGTTGTGCTAGCTTTAGAGGTCTGTGAGAGCGCTACCACAATCTGTGTTGTTGTGATTGCTTTAGAGGTCCGTGGGAGCGCTACCACAATCTGTGTTGTGCTTGCTTTAGAGGTCTGTGTGAACGCTACCACAATCTGTGTTGTTGTGCTTGCTTTAGAGGTCTGTGGGAGCGCTACCACAATCTGTGTTGTTGTGCTTGCTTTAGAGGTCTGTGAGAGCGCTACCACAATCTGTGTTGTTGTGATTGCTTTAGAGGTCCGTGGGAGCACTACCACAATCTGTGTTGTGCTAGCTTTAGAGGTCTGTGTGAGCGCTACCACAATCTGTGTTGTTGTGCTTGCTTTAGAGGTCTGTGTGAGCGCTACCACAATCTGTGTTGTTGTGCTTGCTTTAGAGGTCTGTGTGAGCGCTACCACAATCTGTGTTGTTGTGCTTGCTTTAGAGGTTTGTGGGAGCGCTACCACAATCTGTGTTGTTGTGCTTGCTTTAAAGGTCTGTGAGAGCGCTACCACAATCTGTGTTGTTGTGCTTGCTTTAAAGGTCTGTGAGAGCGCTACCACAATCTGTGTTGTTGTACTAGCTTTAAAGGTCTGTGAGAGCGCTACCACAATCTGTGTTGTTGTGCTTGCTTTAGAGGTCCGTGGGAGCGCTACCACAATCTGTGTTGTGCTAGCTTTAGAGGTCTGTGTGAGCGCTACCACAATCTGTGTTGTTGTGCTTGCTTTAGAGGTCTGTGAGAGCGCTACCACAATCTGTGTTGTTGTGATTGCTTTAGAGGTCCGTGGGAGCGCTAACACAATCTGTGTTGTGCTAGCTTTAGAGGTCTGTGTGAGCGCTACCACAATCTGTGTTGTTGTGCTTGCTTTAGAGGTCTGTGTGAGCGCTACCACAATCTGTGTTGTTGTGCTTGCTTTAGAGGTCTGTGTGAGCGCTATCACAATCTGTGTTGTTGTGCTTGCTTTAGAGGTCTGTGTGAGCGCTACCACAATCTGTGTTGTTGTGCTTGCTTTAGAGGTCTGTGTGAGCGCTACCACAATCTGTGTTGTTGTGCTTGCTTTAGAGGTTTGTGGGAGCGCTACCACAATCTGTGTTGTTGTGCTTGCTTTAGAGGTCTGTGTGAGCGCTACCACAATCTGTGTTGTTGTGCTAGCTTTAGAGGTCTGTGTGAGCGCTACCACAATCTGTGTTGTTGTGCTTGCTTTAGAGGTTTGTGGGAGCGCTACCACAATCTGTGTTGTTGTGCTTGCTTTAGAGGTGTGTGTGTTTCCCACAATCTGTGTTGTTGTGCCTGCTTTAGAGGTCTGTGTGTTTCCCACAATCTGTGTTGTTGTGCTTGCTTTAGAGGTGTGTGTGTGTGTGTTTTCCCACAATCTGTGTTGTTGTGCTTGCTTTAGAGGTGTGTGTGGTGTGTTTTCCCACAATCTTTGTTGTTGTGCTTGCTTTAGAGGTGTGTGTGTGTGTGTGTGTGTGTTTTCCCACAATCTGTGTTGTTGTGCTTGCTGTAGAGGTGTGTGTGTGTGTGTGTTTTCCCACAATCTGTGTTGTCGTACTAGATTTAGGAGTCCGTCTGTGTGAGAGCTACTATAATGTGTCGTGCTAGCTTTAGGGGACTGTGTGAGCGCTACCACAATCTGTGTTTGTGTTGTTGAAACGGGGGCTCCCATTGCCACCGGTCTGTGCCCCCTTGCTGCAGGAGGTGTCCGTGTACTTTACCCGTTGAATTGCTCTGCAGCGTTCAAAGTCAGCATCACCTGAGGGGGGAGGGGTGGTCCTGTGACGAGATCCAATGGGAGCTGAGCATCATGGTATCAGGGAAGCACAAGAGAAAACGGAACTGTTTGAATGACAGGACATCGCCCCATTCAAACAAGCTTTTGCAATGCAATGCAATAGGTCTTGCATTAGGGAAGTTTGAGCTATTGGTCTTGTTTATTTATGTGTTGGTTTTGAAAATCGCGAATTTAATAGCTTTGTCATTTACAATGCCAATACTTTTAACTTTCGCAAATGTGACACCTATAGCATTTGTAATGTAATATGTGTTGTATTTACGTGACTTAGATGTATTGATATTACAAATAACAATAGCTTTACATTTTTTTAATAATTAATACTCAAATAAAAGTTATTGTAAATTATAATGACAATAGCTTAAACTTTTGTGAATAACTTTTGTGAAGATTATGTACAGTGTATTTTATTGTGACGAAAATCCAGGAACAGAAGTGAAATATTAACATCTTTTTGTGACATTTGTAATAAAGCTTGAAACACTGAGAGAACATATTTGAACCAGTTGTTGTTGAATTGTTGCACAGATTGATGCCGTGGTGGCGCTGACTGATGTTGTGGTGGCGACGAGTGATGCTGTGGCATTCAGTGATGCCGTGGTAGCGCATAGTGATGTTGTGGTGCACCTGAGTGATGCTGTGGTGGTGCCGAGTGATGCTGTGGTGATGCAATAGATAGATAGATAGATAGAATCAGTGCGATAGATTGATAGAGTGAGGGCGATAGAGGGAGGGCGATAGATAGATAGACAGATAGAGTGTATTTATGTTGCATTGAGTAGAGTGTAAGTATGAGGTGTGTAATTATATGGCACTGAGTGGTATTATGCGGAGTGTATTTACGTTGCATTGAGAAGAGTAATTATGTGCTGTGTAATTAGGTGGCACTGAGTGGCATTTGGAGTGTATGTTGCATTGAGTGCAGTGTAATTATGTGGGATTGTGTGTGGGGGGGGGTGGGGGGCAGTGTGAGGTGTGTGTGTGTGGGGGGTGTGGGGTGTGTGTGTGGGGGTGTGTGTGAAGGGTGTGGGTGGGGTGTAGGGGTGTGTGTGTGGGGGCTGTGTGTGTGGGGTGTGTGTGAGGTGTGTGTGTGAGGTGTGTGTTTGTGGGGGGGTGAGGGGGTTGTGTGTGGGGGGGATTGTGGGCCATTCTCTCAAGAAAAAACAGATGTAAGTGAATGTGTGAACATTAGTTGAAACAACAGTAAACAACACTGCGAAAAATACAAGCATGAAAGATGTGGAATCCATGAAGTTGCATAAAAAGGACGAGATAGCTACATTCCCTAAATGTGTTGTACTCGTGGCTGCTATCAGATGAGGTATGTTGACGGATGGATTGCCTCCTGTTACTTCCCCTTATGATGAGCAGGCGTGGAGAGCAACTTGCAGCAGAGCAAAAGGCCAGAGGTTGGGGAGAAGACATTTTTAAAAATCTAAAGAAAGCCAAGGACGAAGAAGCACTGGGCTGGAGGAAGGAGCAACAGAGAGCAGGTCTGGGCGAGTGGAATAAAATGCAGCACACGAAGGAGAGAGCAAATGGGGTGAGGGGAGCAACATTAAGCGCTCAAGGCGAGGGGTGCAGGACTTTAGTGGAAAGAAACCTGCACACGAGCCCTCGTGTTTAGCGAACATGAAAAACTCCCTACACAAGAAACATTAAAGCACCTTTCTTTAAAACTGTATTTATTTGTTTTTTTCCTTTTTTTAATATATGTATTTAATGGCAGCATCTTCTTTATGGAGCCGTCTAAAGAGCAGACGGGCTGCACTGACCCGTGGAACTTCAGGAACGCTGAGCTTCACTATGAGGGTAGACCGCCCATGCTGTAAACTGTCGGCAATGGAAAACAAGCTGCCTTTGAAGAAGGGCAGGCAGCGCTGGGAGGGGGCTGATTCACAAGCAGATGGGCCTGTTTATGACCTGCGGAGCGCGTGAAGTGGCTGTTGGGAAATGTCTTACTTTGTGGGAGGGGTAGGGGGAGTGGGGCGCGCATTAAGTGGCTGGTGGTTTGAAGTATGATGCCGAGGCACAGACAAATGGTTTGCGATGTGCACGCGGGGGCGGGGGAGTGTGGGGGGGTTGTGTGTGTGTGTGGGGTTGTGGGTCAATTCTCTCAAGAAACAAGAAGTGAAATATGGGGGCTGTTCAAGCGCCGTTTTAGAAAGTTATGAGCTGTACGTGGCACTATACAAACATGCAAATACTGGCAGCTCCTCGGCAAGCGCCTCATTGTACTTCTAATGGCAAGAGTTAGCAGTGTCAGCAGTGTTAATGCAGGCCCTTGGGATGGGGGGGCAGGACAGGCAGAGCTCTGTTGCCCGGGGGGGCGGCAGTTTGCGGGGTGGCAATGAGAGAGGCGTGATGGGGTACGGGCTGAGCCTCTCCGGAGGAAGAACGTCCAGGGGAGACCTTAAAAAGAGACCGCCAGGAGCAAAGGTAGAGAAACCGGGGAGACACAGAGAGAACAGAAGAGTGCAGGGCGGGGAGGGGGAGAGCAGTGAGAGGAGGGGAGACCGGATAACTCAGGAGAAAGAGGATAGGACAGAGGTAAGGAACAGAAAGAAGAAGAGAATGGAAATGGCGGAAATAGATAAACGGGAGAAAGAAAACAGTGAGAGGGAAAGTAGAGTGAAGAGAGTGAGGCAGGGTAAAGTAGGAGAAATGGTGGAATCGAGAGAGTAAAAGAGATGACAAGGCAGGGGGAAGGGGGAGATAAAGATGTAAAACAGGGGGAGAGGGAGAGGAAAGACAAATGGAAGAGAAATTGCAGCAGAAAAGACGGGAAAAAAGAAAGGTGGAGCTATGAAGGCGGATGTACACCGGGAGGGAAATAAGCTCATGTATTCAATAAATAGCGAGTGAGGGAAGGGGCGAGTGAAACAAGGAAGAGAAGAACGTGAGAGGTGTGGGACAAAAGGTACAGCGGAAAACAAGCTCTTAGCATTGCTGTGGCGGGGGTGGGCTGGGGAGAGGCAGCCTTTGAAGTCTGATGCAGAGGCACAGACAAATGGTTGTGCGTGATGTGCACGCGGGGGAGCGGGGGAGAGGCAGACTTTGATGTCTGATGCGAGGCACAGACAAATGGTGGTGTGACGTGGCTGGCGATGGCGTGCACGCACGAAGCTCACATGAACTGTACGCGATCCGCAAGTTTGGTAGAGTTTTTGAACTGCCTACTATAATTTCGCTTATCTATCCCTGTAGGGTAGAATAGTCGAGACCTAAAAACGATCAGTAACTTACAGTTAAAGAAAGACAGAAAACTAAACGAAAGATACAAAAACTACATCTACCAGAATGCTTGGGTGTTTACTGAAGACAGCCTTCCTGAAGGCAAACACCTGAGAGAAGTTCTGTGCTGCTTTGTTTGGGCGCTGCCACACTCTGCGGGTTGCATTAAGGGCTGTCTGCCCATGGCCCGGTTTTTTATTTGTTTGTTTTTTATAGAGCCTAGTAATGCCACAGACATCCTTTGAATGTGACAAGCAAAAATGATAGAGTTCTTGAATGAATGTGAGGCTCTGACAATCACACGTCAGCATTCCAATCTATCGTTTTTCATGCACTGTTCCACCGAAGGCACAAACCAGCCATACGCAAATCAGCACTGGTCCTGCTACAATAGGAAGAGTCCACCTGGTCCCCTCCTGATGGGGGATACAAGCAACCCCAGACCAGGTGCCGCTTGGTTGGACCCAACCAGTGCAGCTTGAGACCAAGTCACAGTGAGCACAGGACAGGCACCTGGGCCTCGCCAAAGCACCAGCGGCATCTAATGCAACAAACAACAAAACGATGGAAGGAATGCTTCAAGCAATCTCAGCTATCGGCGCTCATCTGGAAGATGAAAAATGGCGAGGAGGTCTAGACAGGTGAAAGTTAATGTTATCGAGACTTATAAAGCGCACTGTGACCCTACAGGTATCCTGGCGCTGAGATCCATGTGACTGCTGAGCCTAAATGCTAAAGGAAAGACAGTATACCAGTAAAAATGGGCAAGATTGAAGTTAGAATAGAAAGAAAGATGGGGCAAGAGGCTGACCCAAACTCTGGAGCTCAGGAAATGACCTTTACCTGAACTGCCTGATGTCACGTGGATCTTGAAAGGGAACATGGCCGGCCTGAAATACCACTTGCAGAAGGAGCTTTAACCAACACTAGGAAGAACACTTCTAAAAGCCACTATTTAATGCCGGGAGACCCAGACAGAGTGGATCTTCTTGCTAGGAAGTAGTTTGGGGCAAGCCAGGGAGCAAGGTGTATGTTGTGTTACAGTAAGTTATTTTATGACCGTCCATGCACACACTGGGTCGTTACAGAAGGAACTTTGAGGCAGACTGGATGTGGCTACCTAGTAAGCCTGGCTGGATTTTGTGGATTTGCGCAACGCAGAACTCCGCAAGAGGCAGAGTTCCATAGAAATATGGCGTTCGCAGTGATTGCACAGTGCAGATGCTTGTCCGCACTGTGCAATCATCGCAAACGGCACCTTGCACAGCGCAAGCGGTCCTTTCTTTCCCTTTTTTGCCGCTCGCATAGATTTTAACCCGAGCACCAGCTTTCTCAATGCGAACAAGTAGTTTCTCATCACGAGCAGTCGGGAGCATACGTGACAACTCGCAATGAGAAACCTGACCATCCCACGTTGATAAATCTCGCCGAGATGATTATTTTCCACGCTTGCGCGCCAATTTGATGATGATCGCGAACGAGGAAAAATCTCGTCAGGAGGTTGATTTTCCTCGCTCATGGTCGCCAACTTGACATTAACGATCGCCAGCGAGAAAAAAAAAACCCGATACACGGAGCAGAGTTTTTCAGAACTCCGCGAGCTCCGCTTAATGCCGAGTGCGGAAAACTCCATGGGTGAGCGTAGTTCACTGCCCAGGGTTACTACCTAGTGAGATGCGCAATCCCAAGAGAAGATACAATGGAGAAGGGACTTGAAGAGGCGAGAACCAAGGAAACATCCACAACGCAGAACAGATGAAAGAGAAAGCAACAGGGCAGTCTCTGGAGATAAAACGGTGAACACAAGGTTGCAAATGAACACCTTACAATTCTGGCCTCTCAACTCAAACCTAGAAAAATGTATATTATTACACATTCTCAAAATGTAATGAAACAAAGTACAACAAAATATTTTTTTTAAAACCCAGGAAAGAAAGGGGACGGTCCTACCTCAACATGCAGGTGTAGTTCCCAGTGTCGTTCAGCGTAGCGGGCTTGAACCAGAGCATCTCTTTCTCCTTGGTGATGCGGTTGTCTGGCAGGCGGAAGTTGATTGGCTCCTCCAGATCCCGGTCCTGCCTGGTCCAGTACCACATGAGCGTCAGCCCAGCTGAGTGAGCGGTGCTGTAGTTGTGCTTCAAGAAGTCCTGGAAGAGCGGGCACTTGACTAGCGCGGGCTCCCCATCATACACCTGCTTCAGTTTCATGGGGACCAGACCCCAGTCATCGCAGCGCTCTGAAAACACAAAGAGCGAGGCAACACATTAGGGCTCATTCTACTGAACAATGGAGCAAGTCAGTCTGCGCATTGATTACTGAGAACAACCCAGCTTATTCGAATGCCCAAGGCCTGTTCAGCATCACTAGACCTCTGCAGCTGCTCAGCAAGTTGTTTTCTCCATTTAGCTCACCAGATGTGCAGGTACAATTACATTACCTTTTCTCTGCCTGCGCCTAATGAACCTTTGGCCAACTCGGATCACATGCTTTGTACGCGACCCGCTGTTCAGGCTTTGACAGCTGGTGTTTCCGTGGTTGTGCACTCTATATATAAAGGATATTTAATCTTAAAGAAAGCAGGCTACTCCCCAGAGGACATAGGCAGGTGACACATAATTTGATTTAAATACAATGTTGCAATTATATAAACGTACATATTTAAGCTTCAGGGGGAAGGAATGTGCAGGAGACACGGACTGCTTACTACTGATCCAGCAGCGGTGGTCTGAGTGCTGCCCTGTGTTGCCATGGAGGCAACACAACGCGCCTCCTAGGATGGACATCAAGAACGTTTTAGGATACACCCGGCATCCTTGTTTTACTGAGAAGGCAGTTATTTAACATGGACAGTTATCTTTTCATACCTAAGATGCCCACACTAGAAACACAATGAGGTCATTCCAAGAAGATTAATTTCATTATACATGTTCAGTGTGTATCATTCCACAGTCAAATGACAGGTACGTCAGTACAGGAAACATTCACTCATCATATGTTGAACATTCACTCATCATATGTTGAACAAAAAACAAAGTGAAAGAGAGTAGCCACCTCCAGTGACAAAGTAGGCTTGTGTCGGAACCCTTTCCAGAGGGCCACAGGGCAAGCAGGAGCTGCTGGGCACTACAGTTCCATTGAGGGCTTTTACTCGTGATGTCCCGGGGCCTGAGCTACTATGGACTGAGCAACTGGGTTAAGTACCCCCTCAGAATAGCGCTTGGGTTCGGAGTGAATATCAGTCGGCCCTAAAATGACTTATCTGTGTAGAGAATTACAAGGGACCTCACCTGGTCAAAGAGAAGGCTAAGGCTTGGGGGTCAGAAGAAGTACCAGGGGTCTTCATGTCTTTTCTTGGTGCAGTAAATGAGGAAAAGAGGGTACGGCAACTAAGGCTTGTGGGTCGGAGAATGCATCACCTGGCCCTCACATGTTCTATCAGGTTAAGAACCCATAAGGCAGTCTGGACTCGGCCGGGTCAGTTCTCTTCTAAATGAACTGATCTGCGCAGGGAGGTTCAAGTAATTCAGTTACCGTCACATTTTGTCATGGTGTCAGACTTGGACAATGTTTGGGGTTCTAGGTATGCAATGTAATTTCCTCAGCTGGTGGGGTAGAACAGAAATTGTATCTACTCCAAGGAGGGAGGGGAGTAGTCTACAGGGCAGGTTCTTAAGCAATCCCAATCAAGATCATCGCAATGGTAGGACCGGAATCCAGTCTAACGCCCCCTATGGACACTCTAACCAAGACCTCCTACCAGCTCACACTTCTAAAGGTCGCAATGAAGGCTTTCCGATTTTACATCTTCCACCAGCCGCTGCTCCTCTGGTGGCGGTCTTAAAGAATGTTCCGCTGCTACTGGAGGGGCAAACAGAATCTATTGAGCAGTTAATGTCTAAAACCATGCACTGGCTAGGCGCTCAACTGAAGGATGTGGGGGCACCGAGGTGGGATATCTGTAACCAAATGATTATGGCTAGACGTGTATCGTGGGTTGGTCACGCCACTAAGGATGGGTGGGGTGACTGTAGTTGCCAATTTTAATGATCCCCATGTTGTCAGATTTGTATTGGGTTATTTGGGGAGCAGGAACCAATGGCGCCCACCTGGGAACATTTCTTTACTGCCTCTGGGTTCTTTTTATAGATCGAGTCATCTTTCTTTGCAAGGGGGCACTGGTAGACTTGCACCGCAAAGACCCATAGGTGGCCCCTTTAATCTCAACCTTGCTAACAGATTTGCTCCCTTGTCTGGCTTAGATTTGTGCGATTGACTGTCTTCCGCAGTCCTACCTGTGATAGAGGCCCAAATTACCCAACCTGTACCCTCCCCTACGACTGCCTTAAGCTTTCAGCAGGATATCCCCGGGGGGTCTGTGTATGCCGAGGTCCCGTTATTGTCAGATCAGGGTGATGGTAATGTCATGAGTATATTCAGTTTGCTTTCATGAAATACTACTGGCCTTCTAACAAAGACCAGCTGCTCTGATTGGTCTATTTTCATCGAGACTTATGATATTATCGCCTTCCAGGAGACCTGGTCCCCGAGTACTGTTTTTCAACCAGGTTATCTGGCCTTTGTTAAAACCGCTATCCCAAACCCCAAGGGGCGTCCATCTGGAGGACTGTTAGTTTGGGTAAGACAGCAGGTGGGTCTCCAGGTTGAAGAACTTGGTATTATTAACGCAGATATCCAGGTCTTAAAAATAGGTTTTGAACATAGTCCTGGTTTTATACTTGTCAATGTCTATGCTAGAGGCATGGCAGGAGGGAAGGCACCTCCGACCATCTCTAGCCTAGATTGCTTTATTAAGTCAATGGAAGGGACAGGTAATAGGGTTATCGTGGGGGATTTTAATTGTACGTTTGAGCCTTTGGGACTAGAAGATGCTGGCCTCGCTAGTGATGAGGATATGAGCTGGGGTGTTCCTACCTTAATGCTCCCCTGATCAATAAATGGACCGAGGCAGTATTACTACTTAAGAGCTTGACAATGGAGGGTGGGCTTCGGGCTGTCAACGGGTGAACTAAATCGGACGGTAAAGGTAATCCTACCTTCAATAACGGGAGAAGAAGTAGTAGGATTGACTATTTTCTTATCAACCTAGAACAGTGGTCCAGACTAAACGATATGGAGGTTGTAAACTGACCAGAGAGTGACCACACCCCACTGTTGCTGACTCTAGAGGTTAAGGGTCGACCAGTGGGGAGGGATGGCACTGAGTTTGTCACGGCAGATGTTGTAATGTCACTTGACAGCCGTAGACTAAAATGGGCACGGGTATCTGAGAATGAAGGCACCATGACGCAGATAAGGGTCACTCTCGAAGAGTCTCTTGTAGTCTTATCTCAGCTAGACTTCGATGAGGCTAGTCTGACAACCCTCACCGAAGTACAGGAGTCCCTGTTTATTAAGCTAAAAAGCTACTTCATTAAGAAACTAAAAAGATCAACTGTGCCCCCCTCCCAAAAAGCCGCTAAATGGTATGATGGGGCGTGTAGGCTCACTTTTAGACAATTGTCACAAGCAATAAGGGCTGGATCTATGATGGAGATGAGGGAACTTAGGTCAGTATACAAGGCCACTCAACTGAGGGCAAAAAAGGAGTTTGACGAAAATAGATGGAGGAACCTCCTTGAGGCAACTAATGGGGAAAACTGGTGCCGGTTTTGGCATTTAATTGAACGGGGCAATGGTAGTGTTGGCCCGGCCCCTACTAATAATGTTCCCCCAGAAGTGTGGGTTGCATACTATCAGGCCCAATTCTCAGTGCCCGGGATAAGTCCTGGCCATCAGCCTTGTGTAGAGTCGGACTTAGCACTATTCTTTACCATAGGCAGAGCTCCGGGACTGGATTGTATTCCAGCGGATATATATAAATCAGATCGGGAGAACTGGCTAAAATATATCCAAAACCTTGTAAATGGCTTGGCCAAAAGCGCCCCCATTCCAGAAACCTGGCGTGAGGCAGAAATAATCCCCATCTATAAAAAGGGGGATTGTGCCTGTCCATCTAACTATAGGCCCATAAGCCTTATAGATACTCTTCAGAAAATTGTGGTGAGACTAGTGCTAGGCAGGGTAAACAGGTGGATTGATGAGAACAATATACTATCTCACTTCAAAGTCAGATTTCGTTCCCATGTTAGCACTATCAATCACGTTTTAAGATTCATGATGATTTACTGGAATATTGTGGTCTTGGCAGGGGGGACTCTTTATGCAGCATTCGTAGATCTTAAATCTGCTTTTGATCTAGTCCCCCGATCTAAGATGTGGGAAACCCTGAGGGAAGCAGGAATGCCTACTGAGATACTATCCTTTATAGTAAAACTACATGAATCAACATATGCCCAAGTACGCTGGGGTTAGCAAGGTGAGCTAACAGACCGCTTCCCCGTGAACTGGGGAGTAAGGCAGGGGTGTGTGCTGACCCGACTCTTTTCTTATCGTTCATAAATAAGGTCATCACATATTACATGACATTCCTCTTTTTAGATTTCAAGATGGAGTACAAGTATGAGGCTTATTGGGATATTATCACATGTCCTGCTAATAGGAAACTTTCCCACCAATTTAGAGTGGGTACACTCCCCTTAAAATTCTTTACCAACAAGTGGGGGGAAGCCCGGGACACAAAATGTGATATTTGTCCATTAGAGGATGGGACTGTCACACGTCTTGTTTGTGTGCCCTGCTTATAGGGGACCTCGTCAGAAATGGCTCAAGCCGGTTTGTAGATTGCTTGGTATAAGATCCTGCCAAACAGCTTTGTGCATTCTTAAAACCGGAACCTCTGAAGTCATAGTTGTTGCCATGGCTAAGAAGAAAGAAAGAACCAGCGAGGCATCACGTAACCTGTCTGGTCTTTTTGTGGGCTGTTTTTTTTTTTTCAGTCCCCATCCCCCCCAAAAAAATAGTCAACTAATTATGTTTTTTTAATTGCCTCTGTATCTCTGCCCTGATATCCCTTGATTATGTACTCTCCTTCTTATATTAAATCTGTTTTTTAAATTTTGGGGGCGTTTTAAATGACATGTCTTTTTTTAAACAACATTTTTTAATGTGATTTTATGTTTTTTATATTAGACTAGCAGCCCGTCCCGACGTTGTCCTGGTATGAATTGCTGCCGGCCCGTAGTATATTGTTTTGTAGGATTTCGTTTTGATAGCATTTCTTATCTGGGACAGGCCTGTGAAACGCTCCGATTCACAGTGCACTGCTGATGCACTTAAGAGTGCGCGTTCAGTAGTGTGTGAACTCGAGTTTTCATACTTTATTTTTCCTTGCAATGTTATATAGCGCAAACTCGACAACATGGCATGAGCACAATTTACATTACAGAAGAACACATTCATTTGTGGTAGGCACGGGGAGACAAAGCAATTTGCCTAGAATCACAGGATGTTGAGCTGATGCCGAGATTCGAACGTAGCTCCCCAGCTCTAAAGTTCGCAATTCTAGAACTTGTGGGGGGAGGTGTGTCTAAAAGTGTATGTCGGTGCTGGCCATCAATGAGAGAGACTCGTGCATTTTTCAAATGGGTGGTGAAAAAATATGAGTATGTTGCTGGAGATGTGGGTCGCCGTGCCACCAATGTACTTACCGGGGAGGGTAAACACCCATTATTCCGCAGCGTTATTTCCGCATACCATCACTCCGCATACTTTCATTACGAAAGTACCATGACTCCGCAATGCAATTATAACGCATGGCATTACATTTTATATGCTTTTACCACGCATACATTTACAACGAAATTCGTTGTAAATGCATGAATGGTAAAAGCATGTTTTTTTTTCTTCATGTTTGGATAAGGTAAGTATGGGTTTAGGGGCATATGTTTTGGGGTACAGAGGTATATGTTTTGGGGTGTTTGGGTATTTTAAGGGTTCAGATATAGTTTTGGGTTATGGGGTACAGGGGTAGTTTTAGGGTTTAGGGATAGGTATGGGTTTTGGGGTACAGGGGTATTTTAAGGGTTCAGGGCTAGGTTTGGGTTTTGGGGTATAGGGGTATTTTTAGGGTTCAGGGGTAGGTTTGGGTTCTGGGGTACAGGGGTATTTTAAGGATTCAGGGCTAGGTTTGGGTTTTGGGGTACAGGGGTATTTATAGGGTTCAGGGCTAGGTTTAGGTTATGGGGTACATGGGTATTTTAAGGGTTCAGGGCTAGGTTTGGGTTTTGGGGTACAGGGGTATTTTAGGGTTCAGGGGTAGGTTTGGGTTTTGGGGTACAGGGGTATTTTAGGGTTCAGGGGTAGGTTTGGGTTTTGGGGTACAGTGGTATTTTTAGGGTCCAGGGCTAGGTTTGGGTTTTGGGGTACAGGGGTATTTTTAGGGTTCAGGGGTAGGTTTGGGTTTTGGGGTACAGGGGTATTTGTAGGGTTTAGGGATAGGTTTGGGTTTTGGGGTACAGGGTATATTTATAGTGTTAAGATGGGTTAGTGTTTAAGGGTGTTGGGGTATTTTAAGGAGTAAGGGTGGGTTATGATTATGGGGTGCAGGGGTATTTAAAGGGAACAGGGTGGGATTAGCACACGATATGAGACATGGTATGAAGGGTGGAATGTACCACACGCCCCCAGAGTTTGTCACGCCCACAGCACACGCCCACAGCACAACGCAGACACGCCCACAAGGGACTACTTTGCTGGCATGGTTCTTTTACCTTTTAAATGTATATGGTGGGCGTCTGCATAGCCTATGTCCTTCTGCTGCAACTATCCTCTCCAACACTGTATTGGGTGTTGTGATTGGTGCTGTGGTTCCTGAGATTACCCGCCTCAAAGGTTTGGGCTCTCTCTTTATTATATTAGTATAGATATAGATTGTACTGTTTTTATGTGTCTTTTATGATTGACTGTGATCGAATAAAGACGAAATCGAAGAATGAAATTTTATCTAGATATTGACTCTTGGTTCCAGGGTCAGTTCCTCATGACCCTTGCTTGTTATGTAGAGAAAAAGCTCTTGGCCTGTCGATGGCCTCGGTAGTCGGAGTAGGCTCAACACACAGTCCTCTTCCCCCCCCCTCTCACCTCCCCCCTAATCTTCAGCTGCCCACCCCTTCTCTTGGACAGACTGGGCAAGAGAGATCATTCATAAATATGCAGAGCAGCTTAATCTTTCACAAAATGCCTCCATCCAAGGACCTATGCCCCAGGACTATTGAACTGCGCCTTGGCCACGGAGGGCTTTTTGGGGGCACACAGCGTCACAAGGAGAGAGGTTCATTTGGACACCATCCACTACTCCGCACAAAGGTCTAACCCATTAAGCCCCTAAAAAAACAAACCGAGGTACCCTAAGAAAAGAAGCCACGCCCACAGGTGAAACCCAATGCTATAGGGCAGCTTGCAACGATGCCCCACCTACCCCAGAGGGGCAGAGATCGTAGACACATTTCAGGTGCCCACGAACAGCCGCTGCCAGCTGCAGGCCAGCAGGAAACAACGTTCAATAAATGAAGGGCCGTCAGGTAATTGCAGCCCTGTCAATAAACAGCGTTTAATGAAGGCTGCCCGCTCCCTGGCACAGTTCAGAAGTTGGGAGCGGCCGATAAGCGCCGCACCACGCAGGGCTTCGTTAGGCAATCAATAATTGTCCGTGTGGGAGTCCATTGTGTGCAGAGAGTAAATGACTTGTAGGCCCTGATGACGTGCAGCGCACAGCCCAAACCTTACCCCCCCAAAAGAGGACTTTCTCTCAACCCGCAGCAGGGATCAGTGTTAAGCAACAGGCAACCCACGACAACCAGCTACTCGCTGCCTCCCAATCCAGCTTCCACAGCAACCACAGCACCAAGATTGCCCTGATCGCAGCCACCGACGACGCCCGAACCCTCCTTGATGGAGGAGAAATGGTAGCTCTGATCCTCCTTGACCTCTCTGCAGCCTTCGACACCGTATCCCACACCACGCTCATCAAAAGACTCCACCACATTGACATCCAAGGGGACGCACTCGGTTGGGTCACATTCTTCCTCAATGGTAGGACACAGAGGGTCCACCTACCACCTTTTATCTCCAATCCAAAGGATATCCTTGGGTGCGGTGTCCCCCAAGGCTCATACCTGAGCCCTACGCTCTTCAACACATACATGACCCTACTAGCCAACATAGTCATATCTGGTCTCAACATAATATCCCACACAGGTGTCACCCAACATATCCTTTCCCTCACCGATTACCCTACCACCGCCAGGATCAATTTCTACAGATGCATGACAAGCGTCGCCGACTGGGACCCCGCTCTCATGTCCCTGACCACATTTTTTTTCTTTCCCTTTTTCCTTCTCTCCTTTTTCTTTCCCTTTCTTCCTTTTTTTCACTATTACTCTCATCTCATCCATCGTGTATGTATTTTGTCGGGTCTTACACTTGTGTTGCTCTTGTGACTGAATATCTTTTTTGTTTTGTTTTTACCGGAGTGGACAAACAGTGCTGGGCACTTTGCATTTTCCCCGCCAGGCTTGCTTTACGCAGCCTGGAGAGGAACATGCAGAGACTCCCAGGCCCTGTCTGAGTGCCCTACCTGTCTGAGCGCCAATCCATGTCGCTCATACCAATCACAACACTGCATTGCAGCGTTATCATTGGCTATGGAGAGCCTGGGGTCCCGTGTGCGGGTGCTTCCTGCTGCCGGTGGAGACAGGAGGAAGGAGACAGGGGCCGGCTGGTCCAGGTAAGTGTTTTCCCCCCTCCCCATTTTCTACCCAGCCCGCCACAATGCAGCCCTGCCCAGCCAGCCACAATGCTGACCCACCAGCTGCCCCCATGCAGCACAATCCAGCCAGTGGCAATGCAACTAGGGTGACCAACTGGTATTGGTGCAAATTCAGGACAGGGAGTGTAAAAATTCAGGACAAAGGGTCAAAATTCAGGACACAAATTCAAGACAGGAGGCCAAAATTCAGGACAACTGAATAAGTTTTACAGACACATCATAGGTCGCGCAATAGTATATAAGTAAACCCAGCCATATCCAAACATATTAAACCATTTGCAAACCTATCCACCATATATCCTTCCATTTATCATTTCACTCATCCATCCATTATCCATCCACCCTTTCAATCTATGCATCTGTACACTCGTCCATCCACTCTTCTACCCATACATCCATTCAGCCATTTCCCTTTTCACCCATCCAGCCATCCTTTCACTTACTCATCCTTCCACCCAGTCACTCATTCTTCCACCCATCCACCCTTTCAGTCATCCATCCATCTATCCTTCCTTCCTTTCTCTCTCCATCGACCCTTTCACATAGCCATCCTTCCTTCATTCCACCCATCCATCCACCCACCCATCTACTCATCCACTCATGAATCCCTCCATCCATTGACCCCATCACTCATCCATCCTTTCTCTCATCCATTTATCCTTTCACTCCTTCACTCATTTATTCATCCTTTTGTCCATCTACCCTCCCTTTCACTCACTCATCCATCCTTACATCCACCCTTTCACTCATCCGTCCATCCAGTCACCCTTTCACTTATTCATTCAGCCATCCACCCATCCCTTCACTTACTCACTCGCCCACCATGTCATATTCATTTTTAGCTGAGCCTTTTTGAGAAGAGGCCCATCAAGAACTTCACCCTCGCTGCAGGGGCCGTTGCAGGACTGGGACAGAAGCCCACCCAGGGCGGAGACAGGATCCACCACGGGGGGGACAGGAGCCATCACAGGTGGGGGTGGACTGGAGCCACCACATGGGGGGACAAGAGCCATCACTGGAGGGGGGACAGGATCCACCAGGGTGGGCACAGGGGTGGACATGCAGTATTCTTGGTCTCTTCCAGGGTGGGGTAGGGCTCCTCACCCCCTCCTGGACTAGACAACGAGAAGACAGGCTCTTTCCAAAATGTTAGTTGTGCCATCCCCCGCTGTGATGTACAGTACTTAGAGGAGATACTCTAAGAGAACTGATTGTCCTCCATACTTTGTTAATCAGTGTGGGTGCGATTGTGCCATTTCTTTTTTTATTACTTCATGTTTGAAGAACCGAGGTTTGTTTACGATTTAGTGACAGTAATTAAGCTCTGTGAAGAGAACCACGTGCTGCCTCGGTGTAATCAGGGCCGGTTCTAGGATGTTTGCACGGCCAGGGGTTGGTGGGAGGCTCCATAGCTTGGCCACCCACTGCTAGCACCTTCTGACTCTCTAAATATTGCTGCTCCAACCACTCCGCGGTGTTCGTCTGCAATTTATGAAAGCTACGAGTGACTTCAGCATGAAGAGGAGAGAGAGAGTACATGATCATCAGGGCTGCCTACGGACACACATTTGTACCAGCACCAGTAGCCGAAGAGGATTCCGAATATGCGTGACCAGTCTGTGCCTGGAGACGGATATGGTGCTGTGTTCTTTCATGACTAAGGGAGAGGTGCATCTTCTTACCTCAAATGCTCCCTGTTACATGCACGAGGGCCGCAGTGGTGGGACAGCGCATGCCCTGGCATTTGGTTTCTAGATCTGTGGATGCAAGGAGGCTATTTTTACAAGTAGCAAGCCTCAGCGAAGATCCTGGGTTTTCACTTCTTCTCACCCGTTATACATTTGGTTCAGTTTGTGACTGTGATTTAATGTTAGGGAAGCCTCAGCTTTAAAGGAGTAGTCAGGGTTTCTCCCCTCCTTCTGTATTACTTTTCTCATTTCCTGCCAAGAAAACTCACATTGTGGATGAGGCTGTGCTAAACAGGAGGCCACGAGGCATCTCAATGTTAGCCCTGCAAAATCAATAAAAATCAGGCCTACTGCAGTCACAGCCAGACCAAACCTGTGCAAAATGATTGAGCTATTTCAAAGAATTACAGCATTTAATCTAGGGGCAACCACAATCTTCTGTCGAAAAACCCACAGACTTTGCCTATTTTCTTCATAGGAAGGGAATGTGTGAGGCCCCCTCTAAATTGCAGAGACATGACACATTCAGGGCTGTTTGCACCTGAATATATGCCCCTGCTCCTGAAGCTGCAGCCCCTCCCTCTCAGTCACCTTCAAGCACCTCTTAACAGCTCATCAATGGCTGGGGGTGTGAGGGTTGCCATCCCGCTGTGCCTCTCCAATGCTGCTGGGTATCTGAGCTTTGGAACAGCCTCGGAGTCAAGAAGCGAGGTGGGTGGAAGCTGTGCCGGCTTTAGGGTGATGGGACCGGTGCCCGGTTAAAATTATGGACAAATGGCTTCCGTTAAACAATCCTTCACGGACAGCGGACGGACGGACGAAATTACTGACTGTCCGTGAAATTCACCTAAATGTAATGCAGCCCTCCCCTCCCTAATGCAGACCACGGCTCTGCCCCAATCTGCCCGGCCCCAATTCTGTGCCACTTTTCTTCCTCTTGAGCTGGTGGTTGAAGCTACCAGCACTCATTTTTGGGGACATGCAGTTATATTTTTAAATTAGACTTAGACCAAGAAAAAGCAAGAGAAAGTCATGAAAGGGGGGAGGAAAAGGAAGAGCAAGAGACAGACTGAAAACTGGTGACAAAGGGAGAAAGCAGGGATGAAAAAGAACCTGAAAGAGTGGATAAGAGGTCAGCGAGTGTCGGTGGTGGACGGGAGAGGCCTGCAATAGAATCGAGATAAGAGACCTTGGTGTTCGGTACCACCGCCCACGGGCTTCACAGTAAAACACTGGTGGGTTCCGGCAGGGCCGGCGCTAGGCATGGGCAGCGTGGGCAGCTGCCCAATGCCTCGCACTCAGCCCACCAGCATGGGGCCACCAGATGTGTCCTGTCGGTTCCCCGGCGATCCATTTCAAAGAAAGGTGTCACCTTTCTTTGAAATGGAGGGCCCCCCTCCCATGGCCTCTCAGGGATGGTGTCTGGATACATAAGGGAGGGAGACGCTCCCTTTAATTGAAAGGAGACCCATTCACAGACACTGTGGGAGGCCCATTGTCCATCATTTTGGCGCCCCCATAGTTTTAACTTTTAGCCCACAAGCAATTCTCACACCTATTGGAATGAAGGTGTGAGAAATGCTTGTGGGCTCAAAGTTAAAACTGTGGGGGGCGACAAAATGCTGGACAATAGGCCTCCCACAGTGTCTGTGAATGGTCTCCTTGCAAGGGGCCACTTATCGACATTAGAGGGGCCTCGCACATTCCCTTTTAGCCCAGGGCCTCGCAAATCCTAGAACCTGCCCTTATTCTTACAAATTAAGCAGGGGGTAAGTCCATCCCAATAGAATAGAAAGGGTCACATTCTACCCTCAGTGTCATGAAAAGCCGGTGACGTGCACCCCTAAAAGATGGGGCAGGTTTGCTTGATACGGTTTTTTTTTAGCTAAGCAAACTACCACGCCTGGTTTGTTGAAAGTGCCAGATGGAAAATTACCAGAGCACAGCAGGCCGCCACCCTGTCCACCTGCACTCTCTTGTCTGTGCCCCCCTGTGGATGGGTTTATGAGAAAATGCATAATTAAACAAAGTAGAGAACATTAATTACATCTGACATCAATAAGAGATTGGATGTCAGTTTAAAATAGCCTCCATGTCTCATCTCAGAGATGTGAAGTGACAAGACAAGTGCACCCTGGGAAGGCGGGCTGCAATAGGAGGGCGCCAATGAATAATGAATACACAATGAGATAGCTCAGGCGGTCCCGCGGAAGCAGCAGACGTGCCACAGCCGAGTGAAATTGGGTTACATAAAAATATGACCGTCTTAAATCTATTAAAATCAAATGCAGAAGTTGTTTAATGAAAGCAGCGACAACTAAGAAATCAGAACTCAATATGGCTGTGGTAACGTGATCCTACATTAATATAAGACACAGAAAGCAAGAAAGGTGCTTCTTTTTCCTCATATGCCCATAGTTTGAGAAGAACAAGCACTGGCAAGGCCAACTGGTGTGACTTCTGTGCAGTGCATGCACATGGAGGCACAAAGACAATCTCCTAACGTGCAACACATACGCAAGCACTCGTGCACACGTACAGGTGTGAAGACAGGTGTGTGCAGCGGGACGCGATATGTGATGCGCCTTAGCGCAGCACTCAGATATTAAGTTTATCACCAGAGCAGAGGGGTGCCATTTGGCGCCCCGCCTCGAGGCGCTACTTGCACTGCTCCTCAGGCAGATGACTGAGCGCTGCACCGCAGGGAAGACACTCTGTGATGAGTAGTTTATGCTCTAAAGAAATGAGGTGGGGGCAGTGGGTCACATAGGGAAGGACCACCGGGAAAACTCATGCACCTGTGGACTCTTTGAATTTTAAGGACCTCTGATAAACGAAGAACTACAAGTCCCAACATGCAAAGCTGTTGGCGGAAACCCTGAAACGGCTAAAAGTGCTGCGCAGGATGTGGCTATTTGCATCTGAGCAAATGTAAGGCTTGACTGACGCAGGTATGTTTTGTAACCCTGGGCGTAGTTCGTGTAGTTGCGCTACGTGAAGTGCACTTTGTACTACGTGAGAAACGCATAGTGCTACGTGAACTGCGTAGTGTGCTGTTCGCAATGATTGCACAATGCCGGATGCTTGTCTGCACTGTGCAATCATTGAAAACGGCATCTCACACATTGCGAGCTGTAGTTTCTGCTGTAGTTTCTGCTGCTCGAGTAGATTTTTCTTCGAGCGGCAGCTTTCTCAACGTGGACTTGTAATCTCTCATTGCGAGCGGTCGCGAGCATACGCGACCACTCGCAATGAGAAACCCGACTTCCCCACATTGAGAATCTCGCTGGGAAGTTTATTTTCCTCGTTCGCGATCGCCAACTTGATGCTGCTGATCTCGAACTAAGAAAAAGTCATACTGGGATGTCATTTTGCTCGCTCACAGTCGCGAACTTGACGTTGAGGACCGTGAGCAAGCAAAAAAATGCCAACTACGCTACGCGATTTTGCACTGTGCTACAAGCAATTTGCATAGTGCGAAGTAGCACAAACTACGCAAACTACGCGAGCGTAGCGTAGTTGGCTGCCCAGGGTTAATGTTTTGCCGTCTATGAAGGGCAGCATTTCTCATCTTTGTTTTGCTTAAATTTACCAACTTTTTTTCTGCACCACGAATTCTGCAACAACAAAAAAATAATGTGCATCAAATTCATACATTTGCATCTACTTAACTCCGCTCAAACAATGCCATTATTAGTTCTGAGAAGCAATAAAATAAAAGTATCAAGCGCTCCTGCAGTCCTCCTATTAGAATATGAAACTGCGTCATTTCTCGAGGCTCGCCAGAATTGTAATTAGTTTGCGTTGTTATTTAAGTTCATGTCGTGCACCCAAGAAACAACTGTGGGAGAGTCCGGGCGGGCTTGAAGTTTCCTTACATTAAACCCAGGAGCAGCCATACCATGGGTGAGGCAAGGACTTCAAGATGCGATACCCTGAAGACAGAATCAATCCCTACCTCGGAAAGTGCAGTCAATACAGCGCAGATGCTGTTTGGAGAACACAGGGATGGAGGAAGGCTCCGGTCCTGGAGCAGGATGCTGGCGGCTCGACCAATCACAAGGCAGCAGCATCAGTGCTACGAGTCCCGCTGTTGGTAACCTCATACAGTTTTGCCACAAGAACGTTAGACACACAACTTGTCCCAAGGACGGTCCCATGGCCCCAGGAGCCCTGGCTGCTTGAATGAACAATCACCTCGAAGCAGCGCTCTCAGCGCCTTGAGACCCTCACGGGTGATTTGACGCGCTCTATAAATCCCTGATTGATTGATTGACAAGCCACACTTTCATGTATGCTAATGAAGAGTGACAGACTTCCGGGGCACCGCTAAGAGCTTCCTGGGTGAAGAGGTCACGCAATGAATTTCAGAGCAGTGCGCTCCGTTATATTGCTACAGTGAAGCGCTTGCCTTGGCAGCAGATCCGAGTCTGGGCGCTTGATTTGCAGAGCTTTGACCATACATTATGCCTCTGTATTACTCTCCCTGATTTGTTTGTCTGGGAATTATGTGATCATTCCTGTTGTGTATTCTTACTTGATGTCGATGTTGGATTTATGTCCTTCCTTCTATTCTTGTGTAAAGCGCTCTAATATCCTTCGGGATCATGTTAGCGCTATAGAAAACGTTATCAATAAATAAATAAATACATTGAGCAGCATCAGGCTGTAGCCATGGTTTCCAAGCTTTGACAACAGTGCAAACGTGTGTCTCTTCTTCCGCTTTCCGTAATCCGGTTCTAGTGCCTAGAATCATTCGGTCTCCTTCTCTAATCTGGCCCGAAGCTCCGGAGTCTTTTACCGAACCATATTAGCTGCGCCACCTCCGATTCCATTCAAGAGTATTTAAAAACCCACCTTTTTAGAGAGAGCTGATTTGATCGGCCCTACCTCTGCCAGTACCTAGCGCCTGGACTCTCCTTTTTGGAGCAGCTGTTTGCGCTTTGTAAAACATTCATTCATTCATCAATCTACATTTAGTGATCAGTTTCTTCAAACTATTTGATATTATGAGGGAAACATATTGTGGATGGGTTGCCAAGGTGGGACAGGCAAGGATGCAGTGGCGTAGCAAGTGGGGTGGGTGGGGGGGGGCGGTCCGCCCAGTCTGCCGCGGCCCGTGCAGGTAAGACCAGTGGAAGGCAGATTTCAACAGAAGATGACGAGGGAAAATTAACCTCTTCTGTGTGTCTGATGTCACGGTGGGCATGTGCGTCAGAAGGCTGGGGGCCGTCAGATTTGCGCACACGTGGAATTCGCCCGGGAAATGTGCGCTGCATCAAAGCGGTTAACCAATTTCCCCTCGTCATTGTCCGGCAAAATCTTCCCCCACCGCCCTCACCGGCAGCGTCCCTGGCATGGCGTCACAATAGGACCCGGATCCCCCAGCATGCTACCCGCTCCCTCCTGATAACATGATACCCACATTAAATCATCAACAGAGATTTGTGTGGGTGTAAAACAGCCATGTTTATTATTAGACATTTCATAAACATGACAATGCATTTCAAATTCATTATTCACAGTTATATCAACATAATTTTATTATTTATATCAACATAATTTTATCCTTGACTTTCCCTATCTTCTTCAGCTAGATTCTAATCCTCCAGCACTAAGGGGCCATCCAGCTCGCATCTTCCCTGACGAGCATCCACGCAAGGTGCACCGCACCTGCGCCAACGAGGATTGGGCCCCAAACCTCTGATCCTTGTCCGTTCTCACCAGGGGCCCGCCCTCAGACCACCAGGCTGCCCAGGGACCCAGGAGGCTCGTAACCTATCGCCCTAGCCTCCCCAGCCGGGGTCATATTTTCAACCGGAGAGCTTACCGTCTCCCCCCCCTCAGTGCTGGCGTAGGGAGTACGCAAGGCGGACTTCCGTCCATTCAGTCGGTCAATTTTACTGTTCCAAGGTCTTTCTACCGCAATACGCCCCTCTAAACTACTGAGCTAAAGGGACGGGTGGGTGGGAGTTAAACTGAAAGGCGGAAAGTGGAGGGGACGCTTCCGCGACCAGCAACCGGTCCGGTGTCACAGAGGGCGAAGAGGCAGAGGTCACTGCCCCAGGGACCTAAATAGGTCCCAAGTCCCCGCCCTCTGCCCCACCGGAAACGCGTCACCGGATACTCCGGAAGGACTTACACCGCCGGCCACCCCAATGGTTGGGCTGACCGGCCGCCAGGAACTCTAGGCAAGGTGGGGGCGGGGGCCGGGGGGCCGGGTCCTAAGTGCGCGCTCGTTTAGACTTGCGCTTGTCATAGGACCCGGATCCCCCAGCATGCTCCCCGCTCCCTCCTGATAACATGATACCCACATTAAATCATCAACAGAGATTTGTGTGGGTGTAAAACGGCCATGTTTATTATTAGACATTTCATAAACATGACAATGCATTTCAAATTCATTATTCACAGTTATATCAACATAATTTTATTATTTATATCAACATAATTTTATCCTTGACTTTCCCTATCTTCTTCAGCAAGATTCTAATCCTCCAGCACTAAGGGGCCATCCAGCTCGCATCTTCCCTGCCGAGCATCCACGCAAGGTGCACCGCACCTGCGCCAACGAGGATTGGGCCCCAAACCTCTGATCCTTGTCCGTTCTCACCAGGGGCCCGCCCTCAGACCACCAGGCTGCCCAGGGACCCAGGAGGCTCGTAACCTGTCGCCCTAGCCTCCCCAGCCGGGGTCATATTTTCCACCGGAGAGCTTACCGTCTCCCCCCGCTCAGTGCTGGCGTAGGGAGTACGCAAGGCGGACTTCCGTCCATTCAGTCGGTCAATTTTACTGTTCCAAGGTCTTTCTACCGCCACAAAGGTGACCAGGGCCCACAGGTCCGTCACCTTCCCCACCAGCGCTCCAAATGAAAGACCTACAGTCTCTAATCCCAGTATACATAGAAATGCATGCTAACTGTACTCCATCTTTGTGATAAATTACCTAACTGTAAACCATTGGGTGTGGAATATGGCTTCACTGAGCACAACCCGGCCCATTCCCCCTTGAGCCGCCTCCCTCGAGACATTCCAGGCTCTTGGCCGCGCTCCGGGCCCTTCCTTGTGATACCTCAACTCACCAACATTCATTCGGTGCGAATGCGACGCAAGCGGCCCTTCTCTGAGCTCGACTTGGCCCATCCCCATGGGTCGGATCAACGAGACCCTCCTGGCTCCTGGCTGCATATGGGGCCCTCTGCCCTGCGTGGTCTCTTGCCCGACCATGACATTCCGCCCATGGGAAAGACCCTTGCCCGACAAGCATACTCTTTCAGCAGCGCCTCCTTGACCGCCAGGCTCTCCAGTGACTCTTTCACCTCGACAGGGCACACTAATGCATAGGGGAAAAATAGCAAATTCAGGCATAGTCATGACGAAATCGTAACCATTGTGCACCAGTCACCCAGACTCGACATGTGGCAAAACAAGCTGACCACCCGCACCCCAGTTTCATCCCGGTGCCAGATGCTGTTCCCGCCCTGCCGCCAGAGCAGCTGCCCCAATTCTAAAAGAACGCCCTGAGGCTGTCGGTTCGTTAGCGCAAAATTTTTTGTGCGGCCCCTGCAAACTGAAGCACCTGCTGGAGTAGAGTGCCAGGGTTCTCCCGACCCTTAAATGGCGAGGCCTGGCCTGTGTCACGCAAACATAAAGGATGCGCTACTATAATCGCACCGCTGGTTGTCAAGTTCTAGGTATACACACGCAGTGCTATCATACCTGACTCCACCAGACAACGTCTAATCATGCCGGCCTGCACCGGCCAGTGAGGCAGAGTTGTCACGCCGGACCCCAAGGGGCACTAAGGCATAGTTTTCATACACCGGTCCCTATCTGGTACGCAGGCGTGTTGGCAACATACTGGACTTTGCCAAGCACAATAGTATCCCACAGGACTCCGCCTGACAGTGAGGCGCAGTGCTATCATACAGCACTCCTCCCAGGCACAATGTTAATACACATGGTTCTGTCCGTACAGCACGGAAATACAGGGTTCAAACGCAATTCGACCCTGGGTACGCCTAGTAAAGATATTGGTAGACGTGGTCCAAAGCCGTGAACTGACGCCCCCAGGCACAGTGTTATCATACAGCCTCAGTATTCCACCAGGCACAGTGTGAGTTGTACGGCTTTGTCGTGCAGAAATACCACCCACACGTTCAGTCGGACACAGTATTGTGTTAAAATCATTACCATTGTGAGTCATGACCCCCCAGTGTCCAAACTATGATCCCAGCGGGTTCCGCCAGGTACCGTAGTAATGTGATACATGGCTTCTCCATGGTAATTATGACCTCCCGGGTTCGGGCTGACCCAGCCTGCCATGATTGCATGGGGCTCAGTCAAGCAAAGCCACGCAGTGCACACGCATAGATAAGGGGATCTATTGGTAACCCTTTTATTGTGAAACAGGGGGCTTTATTATTAAACACGACTCTACTGTCACTGGAGTTCCTTGCCGTGCCACCTAAGTCCCTAGAACTGCGAGTTTCGCTCCCCCATTAAGTTACTAAATACGAACAGATAGTGTATTATGTTCGTGCGAAATAACCACTGCCACGCCACATTGTGACATTTGCCTGAAAACAGGGGGGGCTCGTATTATGTTTGAAGACATCTGTACAACTTGTGTGAGGTAGCCTTAGAACTCAAAAAGCCACAGACATGCAATCCAAGAAATGGGCATTTGATCATAATCTTTATTCTAAAGGGTATTCTGGACAAGGAGTTTTTAACCTAAATCTTAAAGCCCTTTCTTACAAGTATGCAGCACAAATCTCTCCATATTTTCAAGGACCCTATTCCTACCAGAGTTCATTTTGGGGCACCAAGGCTCGAATGTTTTAGGGAATTCACCCAAATTGTAGTTTTCTGATTCTTCCCAAGATGGGCACAAGGAGTAGTTTCCTTGATTATATTGTGACCAACAATAACCTTGAGCAATTGTTAGGACTTCTTTACTCCCTCTTAGCTGGTCATTCACTCTCACTGCTCTGTTTGAGGACGGAAAATATATTGAGAACTCTTTTTACCACACATTAGACCACTCTTTCCAGCCAATCAGGGACCATGCTCTGTTTCAAACATCTTTGAAATCATATTTCAGAAGTTGAAGCACTCAATAACAACACATCAAAATATAAAATCCCTGCGCTTGTCAAAATGGACCTCGGCATTGGGAAATCAGTGGCTTTTACCACCATGATGTCACTGCTTCCTTTTGTGAGCCGGGCTCTGTTTCTCGACATTCTGGTCTAAAGTGCTTTCCAAGTGCTAATCTGGACGCAGATTGACATGTTGTTTGTTGTGTGTAAAATCTACCAAAGCTATGCTCATCGCAACAATTCGTGGTGGTAACATTTTCAATAAAAAACATTGCATTTTGCTCTAATAATATGCCGTAATACCCATATACCCATTTTTGTTTTCACAAATGCATCTTCATGTGCTTCTTTTTGTAATTTTAACTTGGTCGATTGTTTTGATGTTTTATGTACCCTGGTAGTTCGCCCACCCTTTTATGATTTTTAAAGAAGTCAAATAAAAGTATTTTTCATTCATACCCATATTCTGACGATACCAAGGACTGTAAAGAGAATATTTTATGGTCAATTAACGGTATTTAAGGTAGAAACATGCATGAAGGACTTACACCGCCGGCCACCCCAATGGTTGGGCTGACCGGCCGCCAGGAACTCTAGGCAAGGTGGGGGCGGGGGCCGGGGGGCCGGGTCCTAAGTGCGCGCTCGTTTAGACTTGCGCTTGTCAGTTTCGGGGGCGGTCCTCCCCTTACCTGTGGCCGTGGCGTGGGCCGCCGCCACAATTATCGCCATACCACCCCCCCCCCGCTCTTTCGCAAGGCCGCCGTGGGCAGCAAAGACAGGGGCCACCACGGGTGCCCGAAAAGCCTAGCAACGCCACTGCAAGGCGCAGCGAGAATTCAAACCCAGCTGTGGTTGGTCCTTGGTAGAAGAGGGGTTCGCCACTGAGCATGAGGAAATGCCACTGTTAGAGAGAGGAAGACAGACAGAAACACACTGACACAAATAAATACAAGAAAGAAGGAAAGCAACTGCACATCCCTCCCAACCTCCATCCAAGGGAAAGTGATGGGGGGAGGGGGTTGTGTATCCACACAAACTTGAGAATTTGTTTATCTTTGCTAGCACAGAGTTAGTCACCAACGCCAATATCCTTTAAATGTGCTCCAGAAACCCACCCCTACTCCTTACTAATGGGTTTTTGTAAGGATTTTGAAAACTTTAAGGGAAACCGCATAAGATGCCTTGAAGCCAGGCAGCTCTTCAAATGCAGCAGGTGTGCAATTCTGAACCCAAAGCAGTGTGGAGAGGTTTATAGAGGCGCACGTGAGCGCAATCATGCTTGGCAGATTTGGCGGCAGCGGTGGGATTTCAGGATCAAAGGGACGTATGGGTTTGAGCACTCTTGCTCTGCTGCCACCTCACACCACCTCAACCCCCCCCCCCCAGGGCATCCTACATGCCACAGCAAGCCTTATCAAGGGCCTGGAGAAACATGACCACATCATCCTACTCTCCCCAGCCATGAAACTCCAGCCTCTCCTGGCCACCACCTTCAAAGCCAGCCACATCCTCTTCACAGCCATCACAAGCAGAGCCGGTCACCATCGCCAGGGGCTATCGACTCACTCGCAGCCAGGGCACCATAAGGTGGCAGACCAAGAAAAGACAATGCAACGGCCGTCTCTATACACGCACCTGTAGTCTGGAACCATATGCCGTATCCATCAGGACCCCTGCAGCCTTCTTCAATTTAGGAAAGAGCGGAGGACATTTCTTTACATAGCACACATCATGACGCAGTAGATCCGGGTTATGCAACGTTTTCAGTAACAGAAGCGATCCTTGGCCTGCGGTAAGGTCTTGATTGCTAGGTCAAATTTTACATCTCAGTATGCATCTCATTGTTTAATGGGGATGCCGAAGGGGGGGAGGGGTGCAGTGGTCCCTCAACACACTCCAGGGGGGCACTTACGGCTGGAAGGCTGAAGGGTGCAGGGGTAGGAAGTTCCGCTTCCGGCCTGCACAGGCGCATGGGCGCCAACGTGGCAGAACATCAGTCCCTGGGAGGTCGTATGGAAGGGCGTAGGGGGCGCCGACGTAATGGAATCTGGTGAGAAAACTGGCCTCCTGTGCACGGTCACTCCATTGGACCTGGCAAGTATTTGGGAATGTTGTATATTTATACTTACTTCAATATGACTACTTGGTGTCTGTAGTCCATTCTTAGTGTTCTTATCTTGCCAGTCTCCCTTACTACCTAAGAGTGTTCCATCTGTGATGTGAAAATTCCAGCCTTGGCAGTTGATGGTCTGGTCCGCTGTGAGGTTCACTGCTCTGCTGTCTTATTCTACGTAACTTAATAAATATATCTCAATAACCTGAAGACGTGTCCTGCTGCCTACCTAATCTACGTACAACAGTGAACAGTCATGACCTTGCAAATAGGCTAATCCGGAATACGCAGAAAACAGAGTACATATTCCAGTTTTAGGTTGGGTATGGCTATGCATTAGACTCATGTTAAGGTTAGCCATAAAAGATGTGTAAATATGTGTATTTGAAATGTTATGGAATATGTTTGAGTTTTCGGTGTATAAAAGTTGTGTAATTAATTTTTAATTGTGATTTATTGATTTTAATAAAAATACGGTCGGGTTATCCAGTCCTCAATCCAAGTTCTGTGTTTGGATGAGTTATTATCAATGCCTCCCATCCCATGTCTGGAGGGGAGTGTTGGGGGTGAGGGGGGTGTAGGGGGGGGTCAACAAATCAACACATGGGAGGGGACTTGGCAATACCAGGCCATATAACACTATTAGTGCTCAACACACCTGACAGGATTCCGTTAGTGGCCACCCTATGCAAGATTACCAGCCATGCTCACCCTTGTGCAGGGTTGCCAGCAGCAACGCAAACCGGGATCTTCATCAGGACATAGGGAGACACCTTATATCCACCGTAACAATGGGTGGAAAAGTTACATCAATGGGCCCGTAGGCTCCTATGCCAGAGGGGCGGGTAACATCAGCCTAGTCCCTTGGTAGACGGCATGGGTGTGAATGGATTCTTCCAACAACGTTCTGTGAGGACTCAGTAAATTGTGTAGCTGTAAACCTGTGCCGGAGTAATTAATCCGGAAAGATCTTCAAGCGTGAACGATTGCAGACGCGTAGCTTAGAAGAGTCCTCACAGGAGAACTTCCTTGCGCACGCTTCCCCCTTGGAGCACCTGTATATAAATGTACAGTTCATTTGCAGGACTAATATGTAACCCTGGGTGTAGTTTGCGTAGTAGCGCTACGCGTAGCTATGCAAAGTGCACTGTGCACTACGCACGCTACGCGAACTGCGTAATGCCATAGGGAAATGCTGTTCACACTGATTGCACAGTTCCAGATGCTTGTCCGCACTGTGCAATCATTGCAAATGGCATCTTGCACAGTGCAAGCGGTCGTTTTCTGCCGCTCGAGAAGATTTGTATTCGAGCGGCAGCTTTCTCAACGCAGACTGGTAGTTTCTCATCGCAAGCTGTCACGAGCATAAGCGACCACTCGCAATGAGAAACCTGATCTCCCCGTGTTGCGAATCTCGCCGGGAGGTTTATTTTCCATGCTCGCGATCGGCAACTTGAAGTTGATGATCGCGAACGAGGAAAAAGTCTTGCCCCGATGTTGATTTTGCTTGCTCGCTGTCGCCAACTTGACGCGGAGGACCGCGAGCAAGCAAAAAAATGCCCGCTACGTGTTTTTGCAATGTGCTACGTGCAATTTGCATAGTGCGTAGTAGCGCAAACTACGCACACTCCGCGAGCGTAGCATAGTACTACGCCCAGGGTTACTAATATGCCGAAAGAAAATACTTGAATTTGCAAAATTGGCGGTTTAACATTTTTTGAATATGGGTTTTGTGATTGTTCTATTGGGCTTTCCACTGTGACTGCCTTGGGTTTTATACTATGCAGTTCTAGGGTGCACATCTGATCATCCGTTCACTTTTAGGGACACGTTTCCTGTATCGCGTGCAGCTGTAGCATCCCTTGAGCCTGAAAGCCAACTTGGCTATTGGAGGTTGGTAGTGCTTGTGCAACCGGAGCAGTGGTGCAGCTTCCAGGCACTTTACTTCACTGCTGCTGGAGGTAGTACTGCTCTATAATGCACATCTGTAACATCTGCATCACCCAAGAAACAGGTAGCTCTAGTCCTCGATTACATCAGGTGATATGAGAGATCACAAACAAGGAGATGGACGGAGTGCTTAAACTTTTCAGACACTCACCCCCAGTCACAGATCTGGGTTTAATCCATCACCGTTCTTTTGCTCACTTCGCCACCTCAGTTCAGACCCAGCTATATGCAAATCAGTCTGACCCTGTGCCTCATGGGAACAGTCCAGCCCGAACTGCCAAGCCATGTCTTCCCTGGACCGGAAACAAGCATCCTGGGACCCTGACTGGTGCCCTGAACATGCGAGGGCGAGACGGGCTCAAGTCCTACCCAGACGGAAGCCCTGAACATGTGACGGTGTGATGGCTCAGGTCCTACCCAGTCTGGTGCCCTGAACATACAATGGTGATACGGCTCAGGTCCTACCCAGGCTGATTACCTGAACATGCGAGGGTGAGGCGGCACAGGTCCTACCCAGACCGGTGCCCCGAACATGCGAGGGCGAGAAGGGCTCCGGTCCTACCCAGACTGAAGTCCTGGACATGTGACTGTGTGATGGCTCAGGTTCTACCCAGACTGGTGCCGCAAACATACGAGGGTGACACGGCTCAGGTCCTACCCAGCCTGGTGCCCTGAACATGTGACGGTGCAATTACTCAGGTCCTACCCAGATTGGTGCCCTGAACATATGAGGGTGACACAGCTCAGGTCCTACCCAGACTGGTGCCCTGAACATATGAGGGTGACACAGCTCAGGTCCTACCCAGACTGGTGCCCTGAACATACGAGGGTGACATGGATCAGGTCCTACCCAGACTGGTACCCCAAACATGCAAGGGTGGGACGGCTCAGGAACTACCCAGACTGGTGCCCTGATCATGCGAGGGTGAGACGGCTCAGGTCCTACCCAGACTGAAGCCCTGAACATGCAAGGGTGAGATGCGAAGCACTTGATCGGTTGCTGTCCCGCTAGCACGAGTATATCGGCCACCCCTTGTCCCCTTCTGATCTCACCCTTCCATGGAAGCTCAATTCTTTTCTTAGGTCCCACAGACTTTTGTTCCTTCTAGTTTACATCAGGATTCCTCCACCTGCTGCTCGTCTGGTACTAAATGTTCCCAAACAACTTTCAGCGAGGGGGGGAATGCCCTCCCTTCATTGTCTTCAGTTTCAAGGCGCTCTGCATGGCATTTCTGGCTCTCCAAAAAGGTCGTCAGAGGCCATAAGCCTACTGTGCACGTCCGACAGCCTTTGTTTTTATTGACTGCCTGGGGCCCACCATTAAAACAGTCTTTGGGACACCCAGGACAGTATTTTAAACCTCACTCAGAGCACACTCACAGCACCCTCACGAACCAAAAAAACCCGCATCACAGTAATCTGGCATCGAAGCACACCTGAGGTACACTTGGTATCTCGGGTGGGGCCCGATGATGAAGCATGCCACCAACTAGGTTGGTGGGTGAGGGCCTTCATAAAACCTAATTGTTTTCCTACACCCGCAGACATACAAACAATTTAAACCAGAGCTAGTTCTAATTGATTGCTAACATATAAACTGGGGAAACGGACTAGCCTCTAGTTCTCCTCTCTCTTTTTGATTACAACATTTCTGGCTCTCCAACAGCAAGGGTGCGTGTCTCTGAGAAAAGGTTTTCACTGGTACACTCAAAAAAGGGATGTATGATGATACATCGCAAACACTTACATCGTGTGCCATAACATCGCAATTGTTACATCGCACGTCCCCTTAGATCGCGAGTAATCACAACGCCTACCATTACGTCGCATTTGTATAGCAATGCATGCGCAAAACATTTACATCTCATACAGACACCCCGCATGCTTTTACATTGCAATTTTTACCCGTATGTGCAATTCCCTTCACCCGACCCTAAACCCTAATCCTATAAACAGAAAACAGTACCCTACAATATGGCACGATAACACTTCCCTAAACCCTCCGCACTAAACAGTAAAGCAAGCGTACACTACGACCTCAGCCCTAAGCCCTAATCCCCAAAAACCAAAACATTACCTATACTGCAACTAGCCCTAAACCCTAACACAACCCCAAAACAGCACCTACACTACAAGAAGCCCTAACACCACCCCAAAACAGCACCTATTCTCCTAGTAGCCCTAACACAACCCCAAAACAGCACCTATTCTCTTTGTAGCCCTAACGCAACCCCAAAACAGCACCTATTCTCCTAGTAGCCCTAACACAACCCCAAAACTGCAACTATTAGAATAGTAGCCCTAAACCCTAATCCCCAAGCCCAAAACAGTACCTATACTACAACTAGCCCTAAGCCCAATACGAGCGGCCTCCTTACTTGTCTTTGTCGTTGTTCCAGCGTTGTCTCCCTGTCATCTGTGTCCCCCGGAGCCCGTCTCGATGCCCCCGTAACCCCTCTCGGTGCACGTCCATTACATCCCATGTGTTGGAAATGCATGCGTTCTGAAAGCACATGCGACGTAATGGCATGCGGAGACAACGCATGCGTCGTAACGTCGCGTGCGCTGTAAGGGCACGCCATTTCAACACGTGTCGTAACGCATGCGTTGAGATGGTTGTCTCCCCCCAAAAAAGACATCTTCGATCATCTTCCCTTCGGAAGAGGATATTCCAAGATTTGGAAAGCCAGATGGGGCGGACACTCTTTCGGTTATTCCTTCCAAATGGTGGAACCCTCCGTCCACTAATATTGGGAATCTGGAACCTTGCACAGCCTTTCGAAAGCAATTGAAAACATGGTTCTTTTCTCTTCCGAAAAGGTATTTCTTTTGGAATTAGCGGGTGTTCCTTTCCTTCTGCGTTTTAGCGCTTTGACGCCTTGGCATAATGCACGTTATAAGTTTCCCTTCCATTTCCTTCAAGAACTTCCTCAGAAACAACTTCCAATTTCATTATAAGTAAGGAATTACATTCCAGGGGAAAGAGGCCATATAATGAAAAGACCCTTACACAGTTTCCCATTTTTCAGCCAGGGCTGCACATGTTGCCTCACAGCCCTCGGTCAACCCCACTTACCTGCTTACAGTGAACAACAATTAACATAAGTCCCCTAGGAAGCAGGGAAACGCTTCTCATTGGTCCGGCTTGTGGGACTCCTCTATTCTCATTCAGTACAGGCGACGTAGACAAGCCAGGGGGCCCATCAACGGATGCAATACTTTGTTTGGAAATGTCTCTAGGTACTGACCATGTTTATTTAGCATCTCACCTAGGGCCAGATGTAGGTAATCCCAATTTACCTATTCTTAAATACCGAATTTTACCGATTCGGTATTTAAGAATAGGTAAATAGGATGTTGATACATTTTCGGTAAAAATTACAGAATCGGTAAGATTCGGTATTTACAGAATCAGTATTTACAGATTCGGTAATTGCCATTCATTCCTGTGGGCCTGGAGGCCCATAGGAATGAACGGCAATTACCGAATCTGTAAATACAGATTCGGTAAAATGGGGGAACATTCAAGGGTGCCAAGGTGTCACTTTGACACCCTCCTGCACCGCTGAATCATGCTTGTGTGCAGATGTGGCACACATACATGCCCTAAGGGCATGTATGTCTGTCACATGGCACAGTTGAAAATGCACAGATTTGCATTTTCGAAGGTATTCCTTATTTACCACCAACTTATAGTTGGTGGTAAATAACGCATCATAAAATGGGAAAAGCACTCATTTGAGTGCTCCCTACATTGCAAATTTGGTAATTTACTGATTCGGTATTTTAAGGAATTGGTAATTTACTGATTCCTTACAATACCGAATCGTTAAATTCCCAAATTTGTAATTTAGGCCACCTACATCCCAAATGCCCAATACCTGTCGGTAACGGCCGAAATTCGGTAATTTCGGCCGTTACCGACCAGTATTGGGCCACCTACATATGACCGTAAATCTCCACCAATCGGGTTGAAGAATGTGTGTGTGCCCTGCAGCACACACATTCGAAGATTGCGAAGATTGCGAGAGGGGACATAGGGATGAATGAGGGAAGAGATGAAGGTAGGACCTAGGCCGGCCAGTGATTTAAAAACAAGGCAGCCCAGCTTGAATTTGCAGCGTTCAGAAACAGGGAGCCAGTGCAGAGATCTTAGCAGGGGGCGGACGTGATGGTGCCTCGGTTGATGGAAGATGAGGCGTACCGCCTGATTCTGGACAAGCTGCAAACGTTTGAGTTGATAATCTTGGATGCCTATGTACAAGGAATTGGCGTAGTCAATCCTAGAGACGACTAACGCCAAGAGGGCTAAGGTAAGAGCCTCAGTGGTAAGAAACCGCGCGATTTTCGGAATTTTGCGCAGTTGGAAAAAACAAGGAGACAGTGGCATTTATCTGGGGCTTCCTCGAAAGATCTTTACTGATGATAACCCCCAGACTTTTGGCTGAGTCAACTGGACGAGGGGGAAGACCCAAGCTAGCAGGCCAGAAATTGGAATTCCAAGGGTTGGAAGGCCCCCCGACAAGAACCAATTCGGTCTTGTCGAGGTTAAGCTTAAGGTGATTTTCCCCCATCCAGTTGCTGATGTGACAAAGGGTGGCTTGAAAATCTAAGACCGACTGGTCCGAGGGGTCAATGTTGAAGACCAGCTGGATGTCATCCCCGTAATTAAACACAGTGACATTCCTATCTCGAAGAGACCGGATCAGGGGGGTAAGGTATAAATTAAAAAGGAGCGGGGATAAAGAAGAGCCCTGCGGCACACCACAGGTCAACCCCACCCTGTCAGCGGAGAACTGGGAAAGCCGGACCGCTTGTTGGCAGCTGGTGAGAAACGAGCGAACCCAGTCCAGGGCAGTGCCCCTGATGCCAGCCTGCCTGACACGGTCGACCAAGATGACATGGTCGACCGTGTCAAAGGCGGCCGACTAATCCAGGAGCACTAGGGCCTGAGTGATGTTAGAGTCGGCCCCCCTACGCAGTTCTTCCATGACAGAGAGTATGACCATCTCTGTAAAATGGGCGGGTCTAAACCCGGCCTGTTGAGTCGAGAAAATGAGACTGCTCAACAAACGAGCTCAAGATGTTAGTGACGTGAGACTCGAGCACCTTGCTGAGGTAGGGAAGGAGGGAGATAGGGCGGAAGTTGCTCATGATCGTGGGATCGGCTGTAGGTTTTTTTAAGATAGGCACTACCTCGGCTGCCTTAAAAGAGCTAGGGACTAGGTCAAGAGTGAGGGAATTATTCAGGAGTGCCAAGTGGGGGGCTGGGCAAGCAATGAAGGCCTCACGTAGGATCTTGGGAGGGCAGCAATCAGTGGGAGACCCTGAGGTGACTTTGCTTAGAAGAGCAGAGAAGTCCGCCTCCAGAATGAGGGGGATCTGAGTGAGAGAGTGGGGGTTGAGGGAGTCAGAGAGGGACCCGGGAGAGTCAAATAAGGGCGACACCGAAATGCTGTTTTTGATTTTTTCAATCTTTTCAACAAAAAAGTGATTGAGAGAATCACAAAGCCCCTGTGAAGGGAGAGGTTTAATGGAGACCCTGTCTGGGTGAGACAGTTCCTCCACAATCGAGAAAATGTCTTTAGCTTTGTTAGCTGACTCCACAATTTTGTTGGAAAAATATAGGGTTTTGGCTAACACAATGGAAGGCTTGTACCCTTTAAGTAAAGTTGAGAACTCTAGCCTAGCTTCAGGGGCATAATTTCTACGCCAACGGCGCTCAGCTTGTCGAAGTCTGAGTTTTAAAACTTTAAGGTCCTCGGTAAACCATTTCTGAGCGTCATGAGGGCGCCTAACTTTGACCCGTTTAAGGGGGGCAACTGCATCGCTGGCCGATTCGAGACTGCGGATTAAGTCAGAAGCTTGATGGCAACACAAATTAAAAGACACACAAAAGTCATATTCATCTTACTAAAATGATTCTCCATTTGATCCCACCAAGTTATGAAATATGAAGGGTAGTACAAAAAAGAAAGACAAAATGCACAAATGCAAGAAGACTTTCTACACAAAGACTTTCTTTGTTCTAGAATTCAGCACCATTGTACTATTAAGAAGAATTTCAAATCTACATAGATGCAAAGACTTTAAGCACTTCTAGAGGTCTTTTAAAATCACACACTCCTGCTTGGCACTCCCCTGTATCATATTACCTTATAAATCACAGGTGGGCTCTGACCTGAACCAATGTCATACAGCCGCGGACACGCGGTTTGGTAAAGATGGCCGCCGCTGTGTGGCTGACATACTCATCAGTAAAATTAACAGTATACCTTGGAAATGAATAAAGTATCGCAATGCTTTGAAAAATGTTGAAATACGACTCAGTAAATGTACCCTGGCACACTGCAGTACCACCTCCAGCCATAGCAAGAAGGAAAGCACATGACATTTCAGAACAAGAATTGACATTTTTTTGTAGATAAAATAGTAATGCTCAAAAGCAGCATTTAAAAAAAAATTAAGCATCTTGTGAGTAGGCTCTGCCAGGGATTTTCCACCCTGAGGATGTGAAGCAGGTGTGTCCCTCTTCTACACCTGTGCAGGTCTCTCCTGCCCCCACACACCTCACTGATCCACCTACCAGAGCATGTAAAAGCATTTCAAGTTTGTCTCCATCTCAATACAGTTTCTTCCACACCCAACACACCAAGGCTTCAACTGCAACACAACCAGATCCCAACAAGATCCAACCAGGAGAACGGGGGACAATTCTACCATTGACTGTCGCCCCCGGTTCAACAATTTATGAGCAGACCCTTTCAATCCAACACTGCTGATCCCAGACACTGCTGATCTTCCTGCACCCGGGACAGTGAGTTGTGAAGGCTTCAGACACCGACACCATCGTAAGTCACATTATCTGCGGTGCACAGCAACTTGGTGATTCATTACACTAAATGACGCGATCGATTGGCCCCGGATGTAAATAAAAAGGTGCAAATTCCATACAGTAAGAAGTTGATTAAATAAAAAAAAAAAGCCCCCACTCATTTGTTGCGGAAACTGCTGAGGTTTCCTTGCAGAAGCGTGGTGGATCTTTTTCCAATAACCAATAGATAATGAATTTAAAATCTGTGACTAAGACGTATTGCTGTAGAGGCTGGCGATGAACTAAAAAAGCAAAAACACAGGTTCTGGTGGAACACAGCCTTGGGTTCACTGCATGCCACGCCACGTCACCAGGGCTGCTAGTAAAAGAATGGACGCCATAGTAAACGACGCAACCCTGCAAGGAAAATTGACCTCAATTATCGTAGACGGACATCTGGCCTTCTGAGGATTCATTACACCGCTTATTTTTCAATTTATTTGATAGATGCGTCTGAGCAATTGAAAGCAATCTCTCATGTGCATGTACTACAAACTGTCCTGTAATGCATAAATAAAAGAAAGTTGTGACAGATTCACTGTCCAAGCAAAGATCGCAGTAAATTTTCCGCCTAGCAGCTATGAATGCTCCTGCTGAGGTCCTCATGAGCCCAGGACAGGACCGCAGGGGGCGGAGCCCTCTTAGGAAGGATGAAACACTAAATCCATCCAGGTGAAGTGGAAACCACAGTGTGGTAATCACATGCACCTGCTGTTCATCAGTGGCACACTGAACGGCACCCTAATGAGACATTACCAGTACAACACAAAAACACAAAAATACCAGTACAACACAAAAATACTAGTACAACACAAAAATACTAGTACAACACAAAAACACAAAAATACCAGTACAACAACAACAACAACAAAAAAATACCAGTAACACAAAAACACAAAATACCAGTACAACACAAAGGTCGGGTCCTTGGCAAACTGGCAGTGATAGATCCAACTTCTTTTGTCGTCTGGAATATTTTTTTTAAGTAGATTATACATAAATTGTCGACTTTGGCACGGCCATTCTTGGCCATTAGCTTCTTTGGGTCAAGAAACGTCAGCAATTGGCTTGAGAAATAGTCAATCACATCTGCGATCAGTTCACTTGAGTATTTTAGTCTCACTGACTTTCTATTGGCTGTTTGGGTATATCCTTCCACCTCCACTAGGATGCTTGAGGACCTATTTGAGATTTGGAAAGTACAGCCACTTATCACATACACATATTTAGTACACAATGTTACTCTCCCTTGCTGCTGGGCGCTGTTTTTTTCTGTATGCCTTACATTTACTCATGCTTAGTGGCTCCTTACCCAGTAGCCGCTGGCATGGCTTGTGGGTAGGGGGGGGGGGGGGGGGGGGGGGCATAATAATGAAATAAATAAATAAATACACCTACCATTTCGCCGGCCCGGGTCCTGCATCTTTACCGCTCCTGCCTCCAACAGGAACAGAAAGCAGGCAGACAGGCTCTCTGCCCTAAGCCAATCACAACGCTCCAGTTGAGCGTTGTGATTGCCGTAAGATCCTCCCACTTAGATACTACGGACAGTACACACTCGTCACCAGCTGCTCCACACTTTGATAGTGGTCAGCACTACACTTGACAGTATACACTACAAGGTACTACAGAGTAGTAGGTGCAACTCTTAGCTAAACCCTACACACTCCTCAACACCAAAGCAACAACCATCTTTCAACCGCTGAAAAGAAAGTTATTTTAAACAGAACACGCCATTACAACCTAGTGATTTACCTGGCTAATAATGCGGTCTAGAAAACCATCTTCGAACCCCAACCTCCACTGAATGCCAGAGGCACTTGGATTCACTTTGGACGCCAACCTCACTCCCAGGAACACATCGCATAAAAAAACAAAAAAAAACAGGCGGACTGGCGCCAGCTCTCTCTTCTGAAGACTGAGGCAGTGTCTTCAAAAAGGTATTTACAACAAGGGGTGGTGAGGGACAGAGTCTCTGAATTAAGCAGAAAGCTCTCACCCAGTCAAGAGATCAGGGCTAGATCCAACACCGTTTTTTAGCTCACTGCACCATCCCAGTTTCAGAACCTGGCTGTATGCAAATTAGTCTGTTCCTGTCCCAGTGCATGATGGGAACAGGGCAAACCAAACTACAAAAGCCAATTCTTACACTGGGAAGGAAACAAGCTCCCGGGGACCGGTTTCTGGCATTACAGCCGTCTTCGGCCCGGTTTGCTTGAATCCTGATGGTGCAATGAGCAAGGGTCTCACATCTGAGAATACCCTTCCACGCTTGGGGTGGACAAAAATATTTACAACAAGGGGTGGTGAGGGACAGAGTCTCTGAATTAAGCAGAAAGCTCTCACCCAGTCAAGAGATCAGGGCTAGATCCAACACCGTTTTTTAGCTCACTGCACCATCCCAGTTTCAGAACCTGGCTGTATGCAAATTAGTCTGTTCCTGTCCCAGTGCATGATGGGAACAGGGCAAACCAAACTACAAAAGCCAATTCTTACACTGGGAAGGAAACAAGCTCCGGGAGACCGGTTTCTGGCATTACAGCCGTCTTCGGCCCGGTTTGCTTGAATCCTGATGGTGCAATGAGCAAGGGTCTCACATCTGAGAATACCCTTCCACGCTTAGGGTGGACAAAAATATTTACAACAAGGGGTGGTGAGGGACAGAGTCTCTGAATTAAGCAGAAAGCTCTCACCCAGTCAAGAGATCAGGGCTAGATCCAACACTGTTTTTTAGCTCACTGCACCATCCCAGTTTCAGAACCTGGCTGTATGCAAATTAGTCTGTTCCTGTCCCAGTGCATGATGATGGATCAAGCCCTGATCTTTGGACTGGGTAAGAGTGGTCTGCTTATTTCAGACACTCTGTTCATCACCACCCCCTTTTCTGAATCGTTTTTGGCCACTATAGGTGTGGCAGGGTATACTCAGACATGAGTCCCTTTCTCACTGCACCATCAGGATTCAAGCAAGCCGGGCCGAAGAAGGCTGAAATGCCAGAAACCGGTCCCCGGTAGCTTGTCTCCTTTCTGGTGAAGAATTGGCTTGGTAGTTTAGTCTGCCCTGTTCCCATGATGCACTGGGCCAGGGACAGACTGATTTGCATATAGCCAGGTTCTGAGCTGGGATGGTGCAGTGAGATAAATAACGGTGATGGATCAAGCCCTGATCTTTGGACTGGGTAAGAGTGGTCTGCTTAATTCAGACACTCTGTTCATCACCACCCCCTTTTCAAAAAGGTGACTTCAGGACTGCGGCTCAAGACTGCTACACTTCCACCCGGGTGGGGGTAATGCCCTGCTCAGTGGAAGATGATGGTAACGCCCTGCTCGGTGGCCTCCAAGACTCAACACTGGCACCTCAAGTGTGTCTCGCACGCCTCAGCATGTCCTGATTGCACCCCATTACATCCCCTGCCAGCCAAGCCATCTTCAAAACCAGCGGCATCATTTACAAAGCAAAGCCACACAAATGGGAGAGAACTGGGCTGGCAGTTCGGGCTGGACTGTTCCCATGGGGCACAGGGTCAAGACTGATTTGCATATGGCTGGGTTCAAACTGGAATGGCATGGGGAGCAAAATAACGATGGATTTAGGGCCAGATCTCTGTACTGGGGTGAATGTACGACATTGTTCTGCATTCTGCCCATCAATTGTTCTTTTTGCATTTGTCACCCCAAGTGGGACAGGTATGCACAGACATGGGTCCCGTGATCTCCATGCCACTGGATTCAAGCTATCATGGCTGATGAGGGCTGAAAGCCCGAAACCGGTCCTAGGATGCTTGTTTCCAGTCCAGGGAGGACCTGGCATGGCAGTTCGGGCTGGACTGTTCCCATGGAACACATCGTCAAGACTGATTTGCATATGACTGGGTTCAAACTTCAATGCCATGCGGAGCAAAAAAACGCTGTATTTAGGACCAGATCTCTGTACTGGGGTGAATTTATGACATTGTTCTGAATTCTGTCCATCTATTGTTCTTTTTGCATTTGTCACCCCGAGTCGGACGGGTTGGATCCCGTTTGGTACACTGTAAATGAAAAGCAGGGACGCAGGTGGGTTGCGCCTTGCGTGGGGTGCTCAGATTTGGAGATGCAAGCCAGAGAGCTGGGGGAAAAGTAACTAGTATAATAATTGAACATTTAGAATGTCAATATTAAAAATGTGTTATTGATTTTATCAATTTTAATATGTATTGTTTAGTCCTGTTTATGAATGTTGACAATTAAACACGGCCGTTTACAGCCACTCTTTCTCCGATGTTTGAATTTGATCGCGGGTTGTATCATCTGACTTGGCGGGCGGGGCAGGGGAGCATGCTGGGGGGTCCGGGCCCTATGTTCAAAGCCCTCGCAAAGATCTTCAGCACGGTCAAAAACATACTGTCACTTTACCACCAACATCCTCTGCGATACGAAGCATTTCACAAATCTCTTGGGGGTCAAAACAACCGAAAATTCTATAATTTGTATGTTTTTAGCTCCTTACTAAGGCCAGAAAGCGCTATACAGATGCAGACAACGTTAACGTTCGCAGCATAGGCCCCAGTAGTGTAACTTGTGCTCCGTACGGGGCGGCCCCAGGCTGAAGCGCATGCCTGTCACATCCGCGCCACTCTCCCGAGCGAAATGAAAAAACAAATAATTCAGTTAGAGACAGGAAAGCACTGTGAATTATGGGGTGCCATATTTCAGCCCCGCATGAAGTACGACGCAAGCAGGAAAATCAATACGTCGCTTATGTTCTTTTCGGAAGCGCCGGAGAGAAGACAAATGTTATGGAAGAGGCAGAGTGCTGGCAGCGCAGGGAGGAGCCCGGAGCCCGGCTGCGGGGCGATGCCCACCGCGCTGGGCACACACTGGCAAAGCTGCTCACCCGCAGGCCCGTCTGCGAACAGGGGGGCTGCTGAAGACGAGCGAAATGAGCCCGAACCGCACGCTGTTCAAGAAAACCAATGTGGCGATCTGTAGTGGTGCGTTTTCTCTCTCTCCTGTGCCAACCGATGCTTCAGAGTTAACCATGTGAAGGAAATGATGCTGATCAGTCAATCAATCAATCAGGAGTTTTAAAGCACACTACTCACCCATGAGGGTCTCAAGGCGCTGGGGGGGGGGGGGGGGGGGCTGCGGGTAGCTCCGTAGGTCATTCGAAGAGCCAGGTCTTGAGGTCCTTTCTGAATTGGTGCAGTGTCGGGTAACCGTGCGTCACCCTCGCACTCAAAGACCCCGGTAACAGTGCATCACCCTTGTATCCAAGGACCGCTGTAACCGGGCCCGGACTGGCCATAGCGGGCACCGGGCAATCCCCCGGTGCACCGCATGGGTGGGGGCCAGTTTTGTGCCCCCGGGGGCCGTTTTTGTTACAGGGCCGTTTTTGCAGTCCCTGTAACAAAATCGGCCGAAAACCGACCCTGGCAAAGAGCTCGGCGGCACCCCCCCCCCTCCACTGAGTGGGGAAGGCGGGGGGGGGGGGGGCGGCCGGGCACTTTGCATGGGCCGGTTGTGGTTCCCAGTCCGGCCCTGGCTGTAACCGTCTGTCACCCTCGCACAGAAGGACCTTGCACACTTAGGCTCCAACAGAAAATCAAAGCAATTCTCCGCCCTTTATAGACATAAACCCCTTTTAGAAGCACATGACGAGTGCTGGGATGGTTCCTTGGTCCGGTAGCCATTATTCAGCCAGATCTGAGGTCCATCTGGCCCCGGTGAAATTTGCTGAATTGGTGCCGGTGTAATCTGCCAGCACTGGGTCACAATTCAGAGCACCAGCACGTTGTCCGCTTTCTGTTTGCAGCTGCAACCAGGCGATGAGGGGAGAGTTATTAATTTTCGCCTCCAGCTTGAGCCCAAAACAAAGGGGGAATTTAAAGGGCCACCAGCCCTCCTTTTGTTCGGAGTATAATCCTGAGTGGGAGCTACAGGCAGCACAGCACCTAAATGCCAGTACTAAGGAGAAGCAAAGACACAGCTTGTTATCACTTCACAAGTACTGAAGAGTACCTACGATTTGGAGGCAGGTTAGGACTTTGTCCGACCACTGTTAAGAGACATACATGCACTGGACGAATGTCAGCGGTATCAGTAAGGAGGAGTATTTACACCAATAAAAAACTTGCTAAAAATGTTTGATTATCTTTATAGTGCTACTCATACCACTGTAGGGTTTAAGAGCACTTTTCTTCACATGCACACATTATATATTGAGATTAAATCATAAAAGAGTGTAGTGTGAATAAATGTACACGATGGTACGTGGCGGGCGGATTCAAAACCATCGAGATGATGGCGTCACCGCTGGTGAACGTCCTATCGAGCTGGTTACCCACCCGTCTTTACCTAGAGTTAATTTGCAATATTGAAAGGCCATCTCACTCTTCCTCTGAGATAACAAAAAAAACATGAATTAGCCTCAAGAAATTGAGAATGCCCAAGAATGCCGAAGGTTCATGTTGCCAGACTAGGCTTCCTTACCAAACGGCTTACTGGGCCTCCTAGGGCACTCGGGGGGTTGAACCTAATCCTCTACTTCAACCCATCTGGCTCGACCCCGAGTCTGCTACATGCCACCGCTTTCCACTCTCATCCACACTGACAATGTCACAGTACCCCAACTCCCAGTCAAGCACAATCTTTAGAGATCCTGTGGCCACAAAACTCTCCATCGATTCAGTATAAAACACCAGCATCCCCAACTCAACTATGGCATCTTTATGGTACAATAAGAAACTAAGCTGAAAATGAAGGAACGTGCAGTTCCTTAGGTTGAGGAGAATTGAGGAGACTTCCGGTCTCTTACGGATTGCCGTCACACACCCCGGAGGATGCCAGGCGTCATCATAGGGCTTCTGCTCCTCGTCTTATTTCGGACAGCACTAGACGTATTTTAATTCACATCACTCACTCACTACCCTGACCACATACCCTCACACACCCAACGGCTTCATCAGAAAAGATCTCCGGCAAAGAGCCCCTTTGGGCTGCCCGTCGGGCATTACAGCACCGGCCCGACGAGGAGCAGGACATCTTCCGGGGTGTGTGAGGGCAATCCGTAAGAGACCTGAACTCTCCTCAATACTCCGTCACTTTAGGAACTGCACATTCATTTATTTTCGGCATACCTTCATTGGGAGTATTTGTGCAGGACCTGGGTAAAAAAACTCCTGGGTCCTCATTTGAGAAACAAATGATAAATAACTACTCACTCATAACTCATGAGATCGGACCTGAGTGGGCTGCCGAAGGGACAGCAAAGATTTCAGACCTAAACAATAACTCTGGTTCTTTACCCTTCTCTTCCTTACAACATAAACATAACCTGTGATTTTCTCAAAATTAAGGCAGAGATCTTTAAATTGGGCCCTCTCTTCAACTCTCAACTTGTACGGACATTTTAACGGTTTCCCTTACGAGGTCATACTGCCGCACACTTCCATAAACTGCTCTCGCCTCAAAATGTCCACATCATTCGCCTCTAGGACAGAAATGATCTCATTTCTCATCCAATAACCTTGTCCCGCCAGACCCGGACACCTGGTCCAAGGTAGGATCTCAAACAATTCAACAAACTGATCCAGTCGCTAGCCCAGACGACATCTTTTGCAGCCGGCTGCATGTATAGGATCCCAGCAAAACCGTTCCGCTTAAAGTTGAAGGACGCGAATACATGCTGGGCCTGCGACGCGGACTGCGCTCATCTACAACCCTACTGGCGAGAGGCGACCTCACCGCTTCAGAGGGTCTTTGGAACGCCTATCCCACTATCCCTTTCGATCATACTCCTAGGACCACAGATAGCAGACCCCCCAATTAACCTTTCTGCCATGGGCCTTTCACTCCTTGATATTTTGTTCACCATCGCGATTAAGGTTATACTACCTGATTGGAAATTCACCATCAACGTATCCCAGCATCCCTTGTGGGCCTGGGTAACCTATCTACGGAGTGATGGAATGAAAATGGTTTTGCGATTATGCCTGTGCACGGTTTCATGTAAGTTAGCAATCGCAGCACCGTTTTATGTTTATTTGCCATTTTGAATCATGCGACTGGCTGCTTATGGTCTTATGGTAAAGCAGGCGGTGGAAAGTTCTGTTTCTCCAAGGTTAGGTCTTACTCTGCTAATGAATTCACTGTTCTTGTTAGCACATACCTTTCCCACCGGATACAGGTTTTCTCCGCCCAGTCTAGCAGCAGGCACGGACAGGGTGACTTTGGCCGAAAGATACGGTGTGCCCGGCCTCAGAATCGACACTCATCCCGCTGCACTTCCTAGTGTTAGCCGCACCTGCTCGGAAGACTCCATTATGGGCGGGACATCCTTGGTTCTGAAATGTACATCATGCATTGCTATGTTTGCTGAGGTCAGTCCTCTCTGGGCAGACGGGGCTCCACTCAAGGCATGAAAGGCTGAGAGGTGGTCGCGAGTGACCCTAATCTGCTCCCTTCCTTCAGAAGCATGCACATGAAACAATCTCATAGAAGAGGCCGCCCCGCCCCCTCTCAGGGTATACAGAATACGCTTGACCTTTTTATCCAAGAGACACCCTCTGAAAGGGTCATTCTTTAACCACCTACTGACCATTATTCCTATTCTTACTGCCATACTTAAACCCACCCCAAAACTTCCCGTACACAGCATCACATGACTCCCCTCTCTTCCCTGCCCTCCTACCCCCCCCCCTCTTTGTTACCACATCAGAACCCACATGAAAGATATACACCTGGTAGTGGCACTTGCTTCGCCTCATTCAGTTCTATTCATGACTCAGTGCCAAATGCCTCTGTTACATCCGGAGTACTTGACTTACACCTGTTATTTCATGTACTAACGTCAACAATTGTATGTCATCACATTTACGTACACATCATGCACCCATCAGGTGTCAAGTTCTCTTCTCCCTGCTCATTTCTTATATATTGATTTTCATTATTAAAAAAACAAAGTTTCTTGAGGGGGGAAATGCAAGCAGCATAATCACTACTCAGCTGAGACCACAACTACTTCCTGAAGCCACAAGGTTATGAGTACATTGACTTGGGGGAAGTTATGAGAGTTGAATCAAAAGGGGTACACCTTTCCTCGATTTCTAGGCAAGCTGGACCCTCTAGCTGCAAACATGCCCTGGAACAGGACACAAAATAACATCTTCTACAAACAGATCTATACTATCTACTTCCCCTGGTAGCTTCAAACCAAAGCATGTACGAAGACGAAAAACAACTGCCCCAACTCCAGACATTCGTACCCAAAGAAGCACCCTTTGACAGCTTCCACAAAGCCGCAACAAGTAACAGTCCCAAAAGTCCTACTGTGCGCACACACACACACACATATATATATATATATATATATATATACATACACACACATGCACACACATGCACACGGAAAGAGAGCGACTGGTGGGGTGAGCAAATGTCCAGGCACAGAATGGGCAATCTCTGCCTCAGGGTGGAATCGTGGCTTCAGACTGGTGCGCCTAAACACCGCTGTAAAGTCAAGTACAGCACTAAATAAATATTCACGGCATCAGTTAATTAAAACAGTATACAATATTGTGATTAAAAGAAAGCTATCCACCGTTAAAATGATGCATTACAACTTTGTAAAAACAAAAAAGATGAATGCATGCAGACTTTAATAAAAGGGCCCTCTCTGATGCATTTATAAATATTGAGTTTGCAGTGCAGTCTTATTTCTCTCCCTGACAAACACGTCCTTTCACAGCCTGCTCTCAATGACAGAACTTTAAAGCACCATTAGTCACAGCAGGCACAAGCGTCTACAGAGAATACCTTTATGTTGGAAATGTTGGCCAAAACCCACTCTAATAAATAGATCCATTAAATGGAAGCTTTAGGAGCCAAAGTGGAGGGTCTTCCGCATCATGTGCCCCCCCCCCCACACCTCCGAGGACATCACTTTTTGCAATAACAGAGGCTCCCCAGTCTAGGGGAAGCCATGCCTATGTTGGAGGCGCCGGGGCCCAAACCGGGGGTCATGGCACAAGTCCCTGCGACCTTTGGGAAGGGGTCAGGTGTGGGATGGGTTGGCTGGGGCGTGACCCCCAGGTCTCTTTTCTGCTCCCACCACAGGCACAAAATGATCCCGTAGCCATGCTGCATTGGGCGGCTCTCATTGGCTAGAGCTGTGATGCCAATCCTTGTATTGAAATGAGGTAGTGTCAACATTTAATGTGAAGTCAAATGTTCTTAATCAGCCCCACAACCACCACCCAAAGCAACATCAGTGTCCTCCCGTCCTGAGCTAGGGCGAGGCTCTATGGGCATCGGGGATCCAATCACAGGGGCCGGATGTCTTGGTACAGTTTACTGGAGTCCCACTAGTCCAGTAGCCACCGGCTAGCTTTAAGAGGATAGTGGCTGGCAAGAGTGCCAGTACAAACAGGTACCCCCAGATAGAACAAAATAAAAGGTGGGGGGCTGTACGATCGGACACCCTTCGCCAGTTACAGGCTGCATCTGGAAGTTCCACACAGGCTCCCACAGCACAGGGGAGGGTACCGGGCAAAGCGATCTCACCTCCAGGACTGGAATCAAGCTTCCCCGTTCCCTCTGTCTCCGTTGACGTGCTGCACGCTTCCTTGTGCAGCTGTTGACGTGCTGCAAGCTTCCTTGCGCAGCTGTCTGTAATTTCCTCGTTCAGAGCACCAGCTCGACAAGCCTCACAGAAACAGCTGGAACTCTGGGCGATGCAGCTGCTTCTTGTCAAACTGGCAAAATCATTTGCAGCATAATCCATCCATCACAGAGAAAACGTCCTCAAGTTAACCCCCATCTAGGGGGTGCAGAGATGCGGTGAGCAAACCTCTAATCTTGCCTTCACACTACGGGCCGTGAAGGACTTCCTCAGAGGCACCGCTTGTAGGGTCGCCTCTTCAGAGAAGTAGATCAGTCTTGAACCACAACTGACTTCCATGGCCAGACTTTTATCACCTCTGATTGAAAGGCTGATCCAATCAAAGGGTCTGATACTTTTAAACCCTGGGTGCCCCTCCAATCACAAGGCATATATATGGCGTGTTCACTGCGTGACCAAAGCATGCAAAGGATGACCTACTGTCTTCCCTCGTACCACCCTAAGCCCTAAAATCCCCCCCCCCACCCTGAGGTCTAAAACGTACCCCACCCTGCCCTTACAACTACCCCTTCCCCCACCCGGAGGCATAAAACCCTGCCCCTTTCCAACATTTGCCCTGACCCAAGCACCTACATTAACCCTGCCCTAAAAGTTACCCCTGTGCTGTCCTAAAAACTACCCCTACCCCTTTCACTGGCCAAAGGCCTAAAACCCTGCCACCTATTAAATTAACTACTCCGACCCCCTCCTGAAAGATCCCTAAAACTGACCCCGCCCCTAAACCCCCTCCAACGCAGCCCCAGCCCTTAAAATTACCCCAGCCCTAAAAGCAACCCCGCCCCAGAAAACAACCCCACCCCCCCAAACCGGGCCCCAGACCCACTCCTCTGTCCGCATTCCAAAGCTTCCTCTTCTCCCCGCCCATCTGAACACTAGACCGCTACCTGCCTTAATCACACCTATGCGTAGTTAAGGCAGATGCGTGGTTACACTTGCGGGGAAACAGAAGACGTGGCTAAGCCCAAGTTGTAAAGGCCGTTTCCCCCGTTTTAATCATGCATTAATACTTTACATATGCCCTCCAACTTAACCCGGCCTGCTCTTTGCCACAGCTACCAGGGGGCTGTTCTCCAGTTTATTTACTGACTTAAGTTGTTCACCGTGACAAGGGTTATGATTATTACTTGTGGTGGGTACTTCACCCCCCCCACACACACACACAGACAACTGGTACCCCAATTTCTTACTTAACTAATGTCAAAAGTGAAGAGACTCTTTAAGAAGCGATGCTGTGCAGGCAAGGTCCAATATCTATTGCACAAACAACCCACTGAACAAAGAAGGGGAGAAAGGGCATATTCAGGCGGCGCCGCATAACTCCGCGCCGCATAACTCCGCGCCGCATTCAACGCAGTGTGCTTTATTTAAAACGTCTAATGGGTGGTAAGAGCACGACGGGTCCAGCAATCAACGCCTACAGATAACTTGAAGGTACCGGAAGTACTTTGGGGAAAAAAACAACAATAAAACACAATAGTGCCAAAAAAAATGCTCGCCTCTTGGCGAGCGGTCACCAGTACTCCGCCACGTAACTAAGCCCGATTCAGGAAGAGTCGGTGCACTAGATTTTGCACTTTTAGACTGTAGATACACATTGATTTTATTATTTGGAAATGGAAATGGAAATGGAAAAAGAACTTGATAAAGCGCGCTGCGGCCAAGCGGCTTCCTGGCGCTGGGGATTTGACCAGACTCACAAAGGGAAACCGGGAAGGCTAACCAGGAAATGCCTGTGAAAACAAGAAAGTTTTAAGAGCTTTATTAAGCTCGATAATATTCTTTTTAGCCACTGCAGTAGGATGAAAAGCTAGAAGGCCCCACAATGGATTCAAGCCTGTAGCCTGCAGATGGCAATGCATTATCCCACGCACCCACGCGTGCGCATCTCATTAACACGTGCGTGGAGTAGATGCGAGGTCTCTTTTGTTCATTTTATTCAGCTCCATCCGGCAGCACATGCCAGGCGTGGCCTCGCAGCAGTGATAAAATGATCTAGTAATAACATTTATGTGATAATCGGATAAAGGGGCCTGTTTACATTTTTCTCGGGGATGCAGCAATCTTCACAGATTGTCAAGTCGCCATCTGCCCCTGCCTCTCACAGTCTGTCGTGCGTGGGGTGGGAGCGTCAGATGGCGGCCCTGCTGCTCACTTGCGGAAGTGGGCGGGGCTTGTGTCATCACCTTGCACCACTGCCAGCCTCACACTTGCCCCAGAGACACGGGAAGTGCACGGGGCGTGGGTGGGTCTCACGAGAGCAAAGTCAAGGCACCGAAGCAATGCATTGAAAACAAAATACCTCCGCAGTGCACAAAGTGTTTAGTGGCGGTAATGCAGCTCAGAAGGGTAGTAGTGTTGGCGGTATTAAGGTCTGTGGTCACAGTATAGCTGGTGATGACGCAACTGAGGCGGTAATGTCGGTGAAGGTGGTAATGGCGGTAGCAAAGGGCCGAGGGAGCATTACAGTGTGGTTTGCAGAAATAAAAGAGTGCCTCTTGCATTGCAACGCAAGTGCTCAGCGGGAGGCGGAGTAATACATCAAACGGCAAATAATTGGCATGAGGGGAGCGGGCATCAGGCCCGGTTCTAGAGGGTGGGCCGGGTGGGCCAGGCCCACCCAAACATGAGCCTGGCCCACCCAAACATGATGTGAGCCGTTTTTTTACCCCCATCTGTGTTCAGGCTGGCTCTCCTGATCCGATTCAAGAGGCCGCTGCAGCCTCTGCGCAGCCCAGCACAGATTATCGCGGCCCATTGTCACATATAGAATGATAATGGGCCAAAGCCAGCAGTCACAGCATGTGATGGGAGCTCCGGCCCTGGCCTTAGGGCGGAGGTCTTCAAACTGTGGGTCAGTGGCGGCAGTCCCAGGAGGGTGCAAATGCCTCTTTAAGTACTGAAGAATGAAGATGGCCTGGAAGAGCAACTTTTTTTTTTGCATTTCTAGACTGTCTTCATTTAAAGTCAACAGCTTTGCTAAAAACAACACAATATTTGATAAGTATTTTGTTGTATTTTCACGTTCAGCAACTGCACTTAAAATAATGCTCACGCCTACAAGTGAGTAAAGAGGTGTTAAATAAATGCACATTAAACTAATTGATGGGACACACACATCATGAAACTTGGTTAATGTGATACCCGAAGATGACTGTATGAGAACAGTCACAAAATTGAATCCAGGATGGTGCAGTGCATAATAGTGACGTGTATTTATATAGTTTTGCGGTCCCAGCATGTAACAGAAAGCAATGTGAATATGCAGGGCATTATTCAAGAATTGTAATAAACACTATATGACATAGGTTGCCACACAATGATTATGTGACCAGGGCCAATGGAATTATGTGGAAGGGGAGCACCATAGACAAATTATGCAGTATAATGCAGCACATTGTTTACTAGTATAAGTTAATTATTTTGATTTTTTTTTTTACTTGGTAGAACCATCTGGGTAAAGATTTCACCCCATTAGTACCAATTTAACAGCCAAATGCAGAAATAAGCTACTGAAAGTTGGCAAGTTACCCTTTGAAAAGGGCTTCCAATGCGCGCAAACACGCCCCCATGTTTTGTAGTAACTTTTGATCCATTTGAGCTTCAATTGTTTTTTAAATCTGCATGTTATACTGCACGTGGTGGATTATGTGGCAAATACATAATGATGTGAAAAATGTCACAGATGCAGAATCGCATAATTCCAGCAGCCCTGTATCAGATAAAACAAGTGCTTTAGCAGCAGTAATAGCTAACCAGACTGTACCTATTGCAGAAATTTTTTATGACCATTAAAAGTACACGTTTTAGAACTCAACAACCTTACATTGCCTCTAAAAAAAAATATGTTTTTGTCATCATGATGCTTCAAGTTATTCCATAAATGAAATCACATTACACCCCCTCCTTGAACTCACACACACCGGTACCTCCCGGTACCCAGTAACACATCTGGGATGGTTGTTTTTTCCAAAGGGTATGGGAAGTCTTTGTAAAATGGGCGCCTTAGTCCCCATACCGCAGCCAACTTGGCCTCTGTTTACATGCAGATGTCCTTTCAGGTGAGTTGAGAGGGTACACGGGAAGAGACCCTGCATTCAGAAGTTTGTGGGTTGAGTGGTGCTGTACGCGGTGGGGATTGAGTGGCGCTGTAGGCATTGTGGGTTGAGTGGTGATGTAGGCGTTGTGGGTTGAGTGGTGCTGTACGCGGTGAGGATTGAGTGACGCTGTAGGCATTGTGGGTTGAGTGGTGATGTAGGCGTTGTGGGTTGAGTGGTGCTGTACGCGGTGAGGATTGAGTGACGCTGTAGGCATTGCGGGTTGAGTGGTGATGTAGGCGTTGCAGGTTGAGTGGTGCTGTACGCGGTGGCGGTTGAGCAGTGCTGTAGGCGTTGGGAGTTGAGCGGTGCTGTACGCGGTGGGGATTGAGTGGTGATGTAGGCGTTGGGGGTTGAGTGGTGCTGTAGGAGGTGCACGTTTTCAACAGGCACACTCCTTCAGCCGTCAGTGCACACTTTCACCAGGCACACACCACTATCCGTCACTGCACACTATCACCAGACATACACACCACCAGTTGTCAGTGCACGCTTTCACTGGGCACAAACACCACCAGCCGTCAGTGCACGCTTTCACTGGGCACAAACCTCACCACACCTCAGTGCACGCTTCCACCAGGCACACACACCACCAGCCGACAGTGCACGCTTCCACCAGGCACACTTCCACCAGCCAGCAGTACACACTTCCACCAGGTACACACACCACCAGCCGTCAGTGCACGCTTCCACCAGGCACACACACCACCAGACGTCACTGCACGCTTTTACCAGGCACACACACACTACCAGCCATCAGTGCACAATTTCTACAGGCACACACACCACCAGCCGTTAGTGCACACATAATTTGTTAACGCATCCACAATTAACTATTGTAGCAATCGCAGTATGGCGCACTTTACTTTTAAACATATTCATCTAAAGCGCAGCATGCCACCATTGCTACAAAAATACATACACATTTTTTTGGCCTTCAATTTATTGACTTTTGTTGCAATTGGTGTTGCAATATTTAGCAATGCTAATAGCTCAAATTTAAAATATTTCGAGACCTATTGCATTGTAAATGCTTGTTATTATTATATTGACCATGGATGCAAGGCAACAATAAAAATGTCCAGATAACTGATGATTACTGATCCTGCTGGAGAGCAATCCTTTGTTGGTAGTTTTGAAATGCAGATCAACTGTATTTTATGTGGATAGCTCAGTGGGTTACTGTCTTTGTCACAGGGATTCTTGTTTTACTTGCAGCTCAGAAGTTACAATCCTAACATAGAATAGTGACCCATGAACTATCATCAAAGAGCTGCATACAAACCTGAATGGTTTAGTTAGAAGTTCACATTTTGTTTGTGTTGAGATATAGTTAGAACTTCCTCAGTCTTTCATTATTCTAATGTTGCTAAAAAGAGTTAGCTTGGGCAGATATACATTTTTACTAGTATAGCCAACCCACCAACCATTAGGGTATGCTTTAAATCCTGAGTTTGTGCTTCTCCAGACCATACCCTCTTAGAATATATTGCCCACCAGTATGGATGACACGAGTCCTACACTTTCTAATCCTCATTGGCTTATGCGACATTCCCTACAGACGGATTTACCTACTTGCATCATTCATTATCTCTATATAATGTGTGTGTGATGTGAAGTACTGTGACACCCTACACTGATATGAGTAGCGCTATACAACAAATGAAATGCATATGAGAGAGGGGCTACAGAGGGATCAAGGGCACTGTTGAAGGGTGGTAGTAATGGTATCTACGGATGAAGAGGTCATTGGTGGGGCGCCAAACAAGACTTTCGCATTAGTGCTAAAGCCGGCCCTGTCATGCCCTTTCGGTTTTTGTTTATTTAATTAGCTGTCAGGTCATGAGTGCACAAAGACTGTTTGGTCGGCCCTCTGGGGCTGCCCAAACTAGTCATGCCCACTCTGTCTTTCTCCATAGAGGCTGCATTGGCTGCAATGCAGCCTGCATAGAGAACATGGCCTCCACATAAGGCCCTGGCTGGGCAGTGTCCCGACCAATCACAACACTGCTTGCAGCGTTGTGTTTGGCTTTGGGGAGGGAGCCAGGCTGCCTGCATCTTGTTCCTACCAGAGGCAGGAGAGCAGGAGCCGAGAAGACGTGGGTCCCAGCCAACGGAAACGTAAGCTATATTTTTTAATAATAATTATTATTAAATTAAACACCACCCCACGTGCCCCCACCCCGCATGAATCCCCTGCCCCGTCTCCCTTGCCCCGCGAGTCATGCCGGCCGCGAGTGCCGCAGTGGCCCACCCTAATGCACCATTGGCCCACCCAAATAAAAATTCCTGGAGCCGGGCCTGGCGGGCATGCATTCCTCTGGGTGTGCCACGGATATTTGTGTAACAAGGTCAACCAGAGACAAAGAGTTGAGGTTGCTCCGGAGTCCCGGCCTGCCCTGCGAGCGCCTTTCGGGGTACAGCAGGCTAGGGGGCCGTGTGTGCACTGCATGTACTGTTTGAGGACCCCAACGAACATTTGTGTTGTGAAATAGGATTTCTCAGCAGGCCCAGGGAGGACCCGCCTCAAGATAAGGCCTTGTATTTTGCCACACGTGCCTCCTGTAAGGGTCAGTCCTAAAACGTCAGACACAGGTCCCATCTGGGAGATGCAACGAGACAGAAACAGACTCACCTGAGGCGTTCACCTGCCAGTCACCGCCGACCCACAGAACAGTCAGGAGACAGACCCACCGCATCCTGGAAAGAAACAAGAGGGGGCGTTAATGATGAATGTCAGGACCCCCAAACCAGCAGTCGCCACCCCTCCCCCCTCTTTTAATCACCAGCACCGACGGCTCCCAACATCCCCTCGTGCACCGTCTCCCGGCCTGCGCCTGTCCATTACTCAAGCTCTAGATCTATAGCTCCTCTACACATCACCAAAGTTCAGCAGCGCTATTTGGAACGTATGCCGGAGCACGTCTGGGTGTCAATCTGTCAGCGGGAGGATGAGTGCTTGGGCACCTTTCAGCAGCAAGGTAAGTTATAAAGCGCCTAAACAAGGGTGTCAAAGCACTGGAAGAGACTGGCCTAAAATAGTGGGGGGGGGGGGGGGAGGGTTGTAGTCTTCTAAATCTGGCAGCTCCTGGTAAGATATAAAGCTGTGGGGAGAGGGGGCATGTCTCCACAGGATCTTAAACAACCACAGATGGATAGAAAGGTTCCCACCGACCCTCAGGGTGGAGAGATAATGGAATATCCGAGATAAAGTGCCCCTCGTGACGTCACCAGGTAGCAGGACTGAGCAGGGCCAGCTCTCGCTCGGTTGCACAGACCATGTCTAGCTGCCGTGGAAAGGGATAGGGTGGGCGGGGGTGGGGGTTGGGGGGTGGGGGCTGTGGGAGCGGAAAATATGTGCACAGCTCAATGATAAGCCATAGGGGCAGCGGATGTATATATTCCTTGGAAGGCCTCTGGGGACAGCAGTTGTTATCCAACACGTCTCCAAAAACCGAAAACATTTTTCCAGACCTGCTGGCCTTCTGACTTGAATATTCCACACGACCCATCCATCAACGTGTCTCAAATTGTGTGATCCTAGGCAAATATTTTATTTCACCAAAACACCTCTTTCTTCATCTCCACATAAAACAGCGCCTTCAGATATCGGAGCTCAGCGCGTCTGCAGTACAAGAAACTCCCGTGCTTGGTTCAATAGGCTAAAGTTTTGCTCTACGTGTATTAAAAACAGTGGCGTCACTAGGGTTGGTGTCACCCGGTGCGGGTAACTCATGGTGTCACCCCCTCACAACTTACCGGATGGACCATCGCACCCTCTGCCTGCACCATCTCACCCCCTGCCTGCACCATCTCTCCCGTAGCCTGCACCATCTCACCCTCTGCCTGCACCATCCCTCCCTCTGCCTGCACCATCTCACCCTTTGCCTGCACCATCTCCCCCTCTGCCTGCCCCATCTCCCCTCTGCCTGCATCATCTTTCCCTCTGCCTGCACCATCTCATCCTCTGTCTGCACCATCTCACCCTCTGCCTGCACCATCTCACCCTCTGCCTGCACCATCTCTCCCCTCCGCCTGCACCCTCTCCCTCTCTGCCTGCACCATCCCTCCCCCTCCGCCTGCACCCCCTTCCCCCTCCTGCAGCTCTTTTAACCCTTTCCTCATCGCCTTCTCCCCCCAACCCCCCATGGTTTACCCCTCACAGTTCTTGGCTCTTCAGAAAGTGACTAAAATAAACTTATTAAATGTGCTTTGCATTCGTGCACTGGCAGCAAAACAATATGAAACTGCTGCCTACGTTCTCACAGGCAGAACGGACAAGATTGCCCTTACAAGTTACCAGTCTTGACTCATTGGCAGTGGAGTGAATGTTAAAAACGAATATCACTTTGCCTGACGCGCAAAATATATTTTGCACCCTCAACTTTCATATATTAAAATTTTTCCGTCAACATGGCAGTTACTTTGGGGACTTTTTATTGTATATAAGATAATAAAGCAGACTTACAGAATGCGTCCTACACTAATCCTTAGCCAACACACCGACATCAATAATTTATACCAGTGAGCGTTGGTTCTGCGCTCCGCTTTGCTTATGAGGTCAGGCTTAGTGGGTTGTGGCACTTATGAACCATTTATTTAGCAGAGAGTGCCTTTTTTTGCCGAATAAAATCCATGCTCTGTTGCGCTATATTAAAATTTTCCAAATATTTCTTACTCCTTCTGCCCACGTTCCCTTGCACGCAGATAACAAATGGTGGGTCATTCCGTCATTTTATATGCTCATTTATGCATTTCTAAGATGCCAAAAAGGTGTTGCAGTTTTAATAGGAGACATGTGTTCCTGAGTATGAACGCATGATTAGTGCGTGCGACACTTAGAGGATACATTTAAATACACACACACATAGCTGCCAAGGTTTCAGAGCGCGATGTGTGACATTTTCATAATTTAAGTGTAATTATGAGTGACATTTCAATGACTATGAGTGACACTTTCTACTGAGCAAAATCAAGCAATGAATGATATACATATCAAAAATTACACCCATTTGAGTATAGCTGCTAATGTTTCAGATTGTGTATGTGTGGCATTTTTATAGATTCAGTAGATTTATGAGAGACATTCAACAACTAAATGTGTGGCACTGTCGTGCGATCAAAATCATGCAATGAACTCCATGGAAATAGACACATATCAGAAATCACAGCAGGTGATTTTAAAGCTGTTATTTAAGTTCTAAATAATCAGCACACTCCACTCCCTGCTCCAGTTAGCAGCTGAAACATATGTAACATAGGAATATCTGTGACCCACTGAGTTATCCACATACAATACAGTTCAATACAATATGCTGGGAGACCTTCTTTGCAGTAGGCATATTAACCCTCTACCTTACCTAATGGTGAGAGTGAAAACTGCCAGTAGACAAATCTCTGTCCTCTCTCCAGCGGTAAACATTAATCACCTGCCTTATCTCTGACTTAGCAAGTTCACCGCGTTGGGAAAATAAAGGCTCTGCTGCTTCGAAGTGTCACTGTCCAGCGAGGATGTTAAACACTTTGCACTACTAAGAAATCAGCAAAACTGCTAGTTTAGATAAAACTTCCTCCTAAGATAGCCCTGCATTCACAGTACGGACAGACAGCATTAGTTTGCCCATTTCCAAGGAGCTATGTTGAGCTGAAGCCCCCTCCCCATTCTCGTAACAAACATTTATAATGTCAGCAGTAGCAGATTAATAAATTCATATCTGACTCGCCTGTATCTCTTTACAGCTGTCAGAATGATTGATCCACGGAGAGGAGCTGGTGGTGTGGCACAGCGGAGATCGCTTGCCTGCTTCTTTTTCAGAGAGTCAGAGAGCGAGCCCTGATGCACTGCCTTAGCCCCTGCTCTCACTATGAGACTTATGCTGGCCTAGTGACTGAGTCTGGGACAGAAGTTGGGTTCTGCCAGGGTAGGCAGGGGCACAGCAACAGCAACAGCACAGGTCCAGGTCTGGAGGAAGTGAGCAGGTGGTCAATCCTCTAAATCTAGGTGATGCAGCAGGGGATTTCCTGGGTGCCCTGGGGCCCGGCTGGCAGCAGGAAGTTCGACATCCCGCCACAGCACGCGCGCCAACCGTACATGCCTCCTCCGCAACAATGTGTCAATGTGGGACCTGCCGTGACCCGGTGAAAAGCAACGGAAAGCAGCTTGGCGGCGCAAGTTTAAAGAGCTTCTTGTTATAGTAAATAAAGTATTTTATGCCACAAAAAACAGACCGGCTAATTGATGCATTTCGGTAGGAAGATAGGTGCCGCTGCAGACAGCACTTACACACGAGCAGCAAGCGTCTCTTCCATGGCACCGACACTCCGGTGGAGAGAAAGTATGGGAAGGTGTGAATCCTCAATCCACCACCCTTGCTTGTCCCTTATAACATTTCTACGATGGAAATCATAAAAGCAATACGCTGCACTGACTGTCTACTACTTGGAAGTGCTGCGCTTTTTCCAACCACCGGAGCACACTATATAGCAGGCACAATTCATGTTATCAGAGGAGCAGTTTTAACACTGTGACAAGGGATCTCTGTCACTATATTCGCACAGTAGCCGCCCGCAAACTAGTTGCGCTGCACAGCGTCTTGAAAGTGGTCATTAATTATGCTGCAGCGCGTTTCAGGTACATTTCTGTTAAACTGTAAGCAGTGAGACACACAGAAGACACACTCGCCCTCACCTTTGAGCAGAGCTGTGTTACACAGCGTAACGTAACCAGATGGTGTCACCCCATGTGAGGGGTGTCACCCGGTGCGGTCCGCACCCCCCGCACCCCCCTAGTGACGCCACTGATTAAAAAAACTAGCCCACATATAGGGTACACATGACCCCGGGCTTGCCTCCTAGTCCGCTAATATCATAGTCATCAGGGTGGGGGCGGGAAAGTTTCTCAGTTCATATTTAAAAACTCACTTTTAATAAATATATTACTAGAGTATTGTGTGGTAGCGCACCTTCATTTACAGACAGCATAGTTTCAAATGAAATGCAGTTTTACCGATAAAACTATATAGGTACAAACTGTGGAAATCTAATTTCATTACATATTTATCATTTACTCATCACCAAGTATTCAGATTTGTGTTGATCATTAAAATATTTGTTTCCACCTCACTTCACAATTACAAAAAAGCGCTCTCATATCTAGTGACATATTTTGAAATATTTGCCAGTTCATTTACAAGCTCTTTGAAGGTTGCGCAGCCAGCACAGACCCTCAGACAGGCTGCTTTTCTTTCTCTGAATGCAAAGCTAGAGGATTTTGCAAAGTAAACACCAATCTCCAGAATAAAATAAAGGCAGTAATTTGTCAGAAGAGCCAGCATGACATTTGACCTCTGTCTCTGAAACCACAGCCAATGTGACGAGCTAAAAAACAAGATGTAAAGGCCTCGTTGTCGGTCATTCACCGTCTGAATGAGCAGAGCCCCTGCTGTGTCCAGCTCCCCAGACGGACCCTAAAAATAGCTCCACCCGGTGAAATCTGTACTCCAGGCCTGGACACCCGTCGCATCAATCCAGTGTTACACCTGAGAGTTCTGCAACAACAAAAAAAGAGACGAGCAAATCATACAGAATAAACTGCAGGTTCGACTTCGAGCAGCACTCATCCTTCCGAGGTCGGTAGTTGGGCGGTGCTACATTGGAAGGATGGGGCTGCTAGGATCCTAGCCTGTGGGGTGCAGGCCACACGGGAGCCAGTACAGCGCCCATTGCATCTTTCAATACATTCCTAGGTTTCACAGTTTACAGCATGGTCAGGTTAGAGTAATTGTACGTTTTCAAAGCTGAAAAGCGTTTTTATTCAGAATGCAGGGCACAAAGTGGACATCCATCCATCCATCCATCCATCCATCCATCCATCCATCCATCCATCCACTCTGCCATCCATCCATCCTCTCTGCCATCCATCCATCCATCCATCCACTCTGCCATCCATCCATCCTCTCTGCCATCCATCCATCCATCCTCTCTGCCATCCATCCATCCATCCTCTCTGCCATCCATCCATCCATCCTCTCTGCCATCCATCCATCCATCCTCTCTGCCATCCATACATCCATCCTCTCTGCCATCCATACATCCATCCATCCTCTCTGCCATCCATACATCCATTCTCTCTGCCATCCATCCATTCATCCTCCTTCCCACCCTCACATCCATCCATCCATCCATCCATCCATCCTCTCTGCCATCCATCCCTCCTCCTTCTCACCCTCACATCCTCCATCCACCCTCTCTGCCATCCATCCATCCTTCCTCTCTGCCATCCATCCCTCCTCCTTCTCCTTCTCACCCGCCATCCATCCATTCATTCATCCATCCATCCATCCATCCATCCATCCTCTCTGCCATCCATCCCTCCTCCTTCTCACCCTCACTTCCTCCATCCATCCATCCTCTCTGGCATCCATCCATCCATGTATGTATGTATGTATGTATGTATGTATGTATGTATGTATGTATGTATGTATGTATGTATAGGCATTTATATAGCGCACTACTTACCCGTAGGGTCCCAAGGCGCTTCGACCGCTTCAAAACCCTTCCTGGCTTCCCTGAGAGATGGTCCCTTAATGGGTATCTCCAGGGTGAGACCAGGCATCCCCGGCGGTCTGGTGGGGCCGTTAGTGAAGATGAGGCAAGCTAATGCCCAGAGTTGCCGAGTGTGATCGCTGATCAGAGTGGGCACCGAGGCGAGAGAATTATCGAGTCCGCTGACCCTGGTCCAGAAACCTGCCGCGCCGGGAATCGAACCCTGGTCCCGGGCCGTCCTCTGCTCTCGGGTCTGCCGCCTCTAACCAGTGAGCATCCATCCATCCATCCTCTCTGCCATCCATCCATTCTCTCTGCCATCCATCCATTCTCCTTCCCACCCTCACTTCCTCCATCCATCCTTCCTCTCTGCCATCCATCCATCCATCCATCCTTCCTCTCTGCCATCCATCCATTCTCTCTGCCATCCATCCATTCTCTCTGCCATCCATCCATTCTCCTTCCCACCCTCACTTCCTCCATCCATCCTTCCTCTCTGCCATCCATCCATCCATCCATCCTTCCTCTCTGCCATCCATCCCTCCTCCTTCTCACCCGCCATCCATCCCTCCTCCTTCCCGCCATCCATCCATCCATCACTCACTCACTCACTCATCTACCCGATGGGCGCCCCTCCGTGCAGGAGGTCTGTGTACATGTGTGTGGTTGCGGCGTCTGCACACGTGTGGCTAGCGTGCACTGGGTGCCAGTTCCATGCATGCGCGGGCACTGCGTGCGTCATTGTGCACCTGCACACACGACCACAAGCCCGTGTCTTGGCGAAGACTTTAATTCAAAGCTGGGCCCCCGGCAGACATTTTAATGACAGCGCGTGATTTTACTGGGGCAATCAGCAATGCAACACAGCAACCCCTGGAAAAACAAAAACAAAAATAATGTGAATTCCTAGAACGCGCCCCAAATCCTTCCTTCCGACCAGCATTGAAATGGCTTCAGGCGACGTCAACGAGAGCGCTCGAGGCGCTTCCTGGAACCCGCGGGGCTTCTCGGCACCCTTTGTTCAGCGCAGCCTCGTTGACAGCAGAGTCGGTGTAATGAGTCGCGCGCGGCGCTACGGGGGTCTCAAGGACTCCAGCGCGCTAAGGGGGAGGGGGGGGGGGGGGTCTCCAGGAGCCCGGCAGAGACGCAGCTCATTATTATGCCACCCAGGCTCTCTCAGAGCGGGCCTTTCTCAGCTTCTCTTTCTGGTTCTCACAGGCGGCAGCTGGTGCATTAACCAGCTCCGCTATCCTACAGGATCTCATGTCTAACTTAGGACAGGGCCTGCATTACATATAGGGCGCACCGGGCCAGCCTGCACCGTGGTGCAAGGGTGCACGGGGGCAGCCACGGTCAGGGCTCGGATCCCAGCGCAGCCACAGATTCGAACGTGCCCTGGGGCATTGGTGAAAGGCAACTCACTGTGCAAGCAACAACCGGGCCTGCATTTTACAAGGTGGCAGCTTTACCCCCAAAAGGCCTGCGGAGGCTCTTGGGACCCCTTATACCCACTTTCAAGGGGGCACCGAGGGTGAGTTAAAGAGACAGGCAGTGCAGGGTGGTAGAAGAAAGAGGCGAGAGGTGGATCCAGACCAGGCAGCCTCGGTACTCATGAGATACAGACAGGAAGTGAGAGAGGTGGAAGAAAGAGGCGTGGGGTGGAACCCAGGCGGTGATGGGGCCTGGGCATTCAGTGACCCTGGCATCCTCGGTCCCAAAGCCCTGGCCTCAGATGCATCAAACAGACAGGACCTCATCCAGGGGGACGTGTGCACCAGGCCAGGAATCTCACACACCCAAGAGTGATGCCGATGCGCCCCTTGCGCACATCTGACCCTCGGGGCGGACACAGCTCCTAGAAGTCCCTGGACAGAGGGAGGTGGTGAGGGCTGCCCCCAGCAGAAGCCACGAGGGAAGGGACAGGAGCTTACTCCACAGCTTCCATGCTCAGATTTGGGGTCTTATTATAACACATTGTTCTACATGGTATTTGGACCCCACATCTGCAGATTCTAAGGGCTGGTATACGATGACGTCACTACACAGTTTACAGCCCTCACTGCACCCACATCGGCAGGCGGAAGTCTGTGTCTACGTAACGAGATTCCAGTGCCTGACCTCACATCACCAAGCTTCAACTCACCGAGCCATCCTCCCGGCATGCTGCAGTTCACCCAGTTCACGGTGTATTTACTCTGTGCATTCTGGGAGCTGTAGTCCTGTTTAGGACATTATGAATGCAGCAATGCAAGGTACAGAATGAAGTTCACGCATGGAGGAGTACAAATTACCCAACAGGCCAGTCCCTGAATGGACGCCACAAGAGACAGGAGTCTGAGTGACAACCCCGGAGCAGGGGGTGAAACGAGGGTCATCAACTTCCAAAAATATTTGCTGACCTTTTTTTGTTTTAGGAGATGATATATCGCTGAAATTGTGCTTGGAAATGCATGTCCTGCGGCTCTGCATACTGTGACCAACTCAACTGTTTCTAATGCACGCTAGCTTTTGTAGCGGGTTGATGTAGGTGTAAAATTGCGAGGCGCTAAGACCCAGTGATTGCAAATGTATGCAAATATTACCTTTCTAATACAAGAAGTTGCGCCATTTCGGCCAAACTTAAATTACAGAGGGTGGTGGCCCTGCGGATAAAGTGATGCCAACTGCGATTATGTGCCAAGTTCGGGTGTCTGGACCACCCACAGGAAAGTGCCAAGGCTACCTGTGACGTCACTGATGACGTGAGGTATGACCCTAAAGGACTCTGGCGGTCATCACTTACGTAATCAGGGCGGACTCTAGGGCGGTACGACCGGTGCCACCGCACCGGGCACTGACTTCGGGTAGGGCGCCGTGCTTGCAAGTATATTATGGTTTTAAAACCACCTGCTGAACTCTTTGCCTCCCGCAATTTTCAGGCAACAGTAAAAATGTCAAGATAACTCGGACCATGAATGTTCTCTGAGAGAGATCGGAGAAAGATAGCGCAGAGGGTTAATAGACCTGGTGCAAATAACAGCAGAGGATTAATGTACCTGCTGCAAAGAATGTGCACCATGCAGATCACAAAGTGCATATAATTAAATAGGTCAGTGGGCTACTGCTTTTGTAAGAGATCAATTTGGCAATTGCAGTTTAGAAATTAAAATCCTAATGTAGAACTGCGAGTTATTAACTGTCAAAGAGCTGCATGCAAACTGCAGGAGTATACATTAGGGGCTATGATTTTTTTCCGGTCTTTCATTATCCTAATGTTGCCAAAAGAGTTCATTTGGGTGGAAATCCATCATTATTATTAAAGAGAACCCTGAATCATGGCTTTATGTTTTAAATTCAAGGTTTCTGCTTCCCAAGACAAAGCACTCTCAAACTATCCTGCCTACCAGTATGGATGACATGCGACTCCTACACCTTGTAGTCCTCTGTCTTACGTAACATTCCTATACACTGATTTACACACCTATGATGGTCTTTGTGCAATGTGCGGCTGATGTAAAGTGCTCCGACACCCTACACTGGTATGAATGGCGCTATAAGACTAATTAAATGCATCTGAGACAGAGTGGTTATGGAGACTTTAGGGGCACTGTTAAAGGGTGGCAGTGAAGGAATCCGGTGGGGTGGTGCCAACATTGTCGCACCAGGTGCCTCCAGTGCTAAAGCCGGCCCTGTACGTAGAGGGCGCCACCGACTCCCACTCTATTTAGACACTTTAAATCAACAAGCGCTATGAAGCCCAGACACTCCTCAGTTCTCAGCACATTTTGCAGCCCTCCTGGGAGTTTGATATTTAATTCTCAACAGTGGCACAGAAGTGTAATAACAGTATTCAGAGTATACACCTACTCAATTCTGATGGGCTGGCGGGGCCTTGGCAGGTCGACAGCTATTTACGAACAGTTCCTTCTCTGCAGGTTCCACACACAAAGAGCTTCAACAGAATGACACTCAGACTGACTCCAAACTGGACTGAAATCTAGTGCTGTGTGGGCACAAACGGTTTGGTGCATTTCATTAAGTGTCATTTCATTAAGTGTCCAAGGCACTGCATAATGAAACCGCTTGCAGTATTTTGCCTTGGTCGAGGAGGGTGTGGATGTCGTCTGTAGCAGCGAGGGGCGCTCTCTTGGTGCTGCCGATGGCTGTAGCAGCGAGGAGCGCTCTCTTGGTGCTGCCGATGGCTGTAGCAGCGAGGAGCGCTCTCTTGGTGCTGCAGTGGCTTCTGAAGCCTGATTGGGCGAGGGTTCAGGATGTTGTTCATTTCAATTAACTCGGAGTTGTGCGTTGATAGCTTTCTCAATGACTGGCTAGGAGGGGGAGCAAGGGGAACAAGTCTGCCGTTCTTGAGGTACGTCGGATCGGCAGAGGGTTTCTTCAGCAGGGGGTTGATCTCTGCGTGCTTCCGGTCTTCTGGGAAGGTGGCGGATTAAATGGAGCAGTTGATGGTGCAGCAGAGTTCGGGTGCGAAGGAGGTGCTGGCTTTGTTGAAGATATGGTGAGGGCAGGTGTCCGAGGGGCCTCCTGAGTGGATGTTATTAATGATGCGCTCTGGACCGCCCTGTATTCTGCAGTAACGTCACTCTGTTGTCACCGGGCCGCCTCTGACACACCACCGCGGGTTATGTGCATGGCAGTGCAAGGATGCGTGAAGAGCACGCCCCCCGCCAAGGGAATGGACACAAAGCGCGTTGCGCTTGAGCGCTCACTTGCTGCGCTCATCAAAACAGTCATGGGAAGAAGAAAGATGCACGCTTAATACACTAACGCGGGCAGTCCATGCATCAATCCGAGCCCCCAGTGTCACTGGGGGGGGGGGGGTAATGTATGCATGGACCTCCGGTCTACAATGATGGGCCCTCCCTCTCCAGAGGACAGGGTCCCTTCCCGCAGGCTTCCCGCGCCCTCCTCCTGGAGGCGCTGCGAGGCCTCTGGGGGTCCCTCCCGCTCCGAGGCACCCACGGTGGCCGCCTGGCTGGTCCCAGTGATTTATGGAGGTGATTTACGCGCCAGGTTTGAGCAGCTCAAGTGGCGGATTAACCTCCATTACAGGGCTAATGTGGGGGACAAGCGCCGCGGCGAGCATTAAGCGCCATTAGGCGCCCGCCTGTCGATATTCCATATGAAATATCAACAGCAGATTTATGGGGCTGCGCCTGTCGGAGGTCGCGCGCCTCAGGTCATTACTCCTCGTTTATCCGTTCGCTGCAGTGTTTGGGGCTTGGCGCAATGTTTACGCTTCGAGACCCTCTGCAATGCAGCCACTGACCAGCACACACCGCAGAGTTTTATCCCCCACAGTACAATTAATGACTCTGGATTATAATGACCACTTCAACTGGCAGGAGTGCCAATTTATCCTAAAGGTTACACAGCAGTACATGGTTATTGGCACTTAAGGTAAGCGCTTAGAAGAGGGTGGTTCTTCGGCGCTTTCTCCTGGTGTCAAAGGTCATCCCCTTGGACGTTCGGTCACACGGCCACGGCCCGCCCCCACGGTGCATCTCCTGTGAAAGGCCTCTTCGACCCAGCTCTTCTACTAGTGGTCTGTCCCTGAAGGACTCGGAGCCCCCCCCCTTTCCCCCAACATTACAAAATGTGAAGTTTTACAGGACTCACGAGGAAAAAAAATACCAGTTTTCAGAATCTGCAAGACATCTCTTCTGTCGGCTGACGTCACTGTGGTTTAAGGCCTACAGTCTGTACTGTACGGGAAACAGTTTACGTTGCATGCGATACATCTCATGCCGTTACAACGTGATCGTTACAACGACTTGCTGTAGGGGGCAGAAGGTGTTGAATATAAAATCCAACATCTTCCCTACAGTTGCACAGACTGGAGGTGGAATAGTAAATTATACTATTCCAACAACCATCGCCCCCTACAGCAAGTCAGGAGTATGACTTGCGTTGTAATAGTATGTGATGTAACAACACAGTTGTTGTAACGGCATGCGATGTATTGCATACGTTGCAACGTGGCCTATTCGTACTGTACTCCGGCCTACTGCCCCCACCCGCTGGTGCACCGTACCGTGGCGATGCCCTTCGAGTGTCTGAATGTACACCGTGCACACCCTCCCTGCAATAAGAGCTTATCGCCAAAAAAGCGCTTCAACTCCTCGTCAGGGGTCGCAAGCGCTCTCAAGAAATCTGTACAGTTCATAATCCGGCTCTTTGACTGGCTCTCCCAATCTCCAGTCGGCAGCCATAACACATGATGGGTCCTCGGAACCCGCCACACCTGCAGCTCTGGCCACTGCCCCCCCTATGCTGTAGGGTAGCTGGGGCGGCCTTCTCTTGACCAGGTTACCGATTACTACTGAAGGGAGCCCCCACCTTCAATACGTCAACACCTTACGGGAGGACCCCCAACTTCACGCTGCCTCACCGGGAGCTCTTGTGCAGGGGTCTTGCAACACTTACGATACCTATCCTGGGCACCGCCTGCACCCTACTTCTTCGCCCCTCCCCCAAAGGGCCTGTGCTAGCTCACGCCAAACTGCACCTGCGTGGGAGGTGGACAGGTAAGGACCACAAGTGAGCGACGGCCCCAGTCTCCCTCCCCCGCATGCCACTGCAACCTCCTTATGACTGGCCGCCAACACCCTTTGAGGGTACAGTGACGCGGATGTTTGAGCCAATGCTTTGCTATAAAAGGATGCCCCGCATTCACCTCCCCTGAGGCCGACCTCGCTGACCCGTGGGACACGTACCCAGGCATGCTGCATGGCCACCCTCAGGCCTGGGTACATCGGTCTCCCGCCCTCAGGCCTGGGTACACCGGGCACCCGCCCTCAGGCCTGGGTACACCGGGCACCCGCCCTCAGGCCTGGGTACACCGGGCACCCGCCCTCAGGCCTGGGCACACCAACCACATCCTCAGGGCTGGGCACACCAACCACCCCCTCAGGGCTGAGTAGACCAACCACCCCCCTCAGGGCTGGGTACACCAACCACCCCCCCTCAGGGCTGGGTACACCATGTACCCCCCCTCAGGGCTGAGTACACCAACCCCTCCCCCCTCAGGGCTGGGTACACCAACCCCCCCCCCCCCCTCAGGGCTGGGTACACCATGCACCCCCTCAGGGCTGGGTACACCATGCACCCCCCCTCAGGGCTGGGTACACCATGCACCCCCCCTCAGGGCTGGGTACACCTCGCCCCCCCCCCCCCCCCCAGGGCTGGGTACCCCAGGGCACCCGCCCTCAGGCCTGGGTACCCCAGGGCACCCGCCCTCAGGGCTGAGTACACCAACCACCCCCCTCAGGACTGAGTACACCAACCACCCCCCCCTCAGGACTGAGTACACCAACCACCCCCCCCTCAGGGCTGGGTACACCAACCACCCCCCCTCCCCTCAGGGCTGGGTAAACCAACCACCCCCCCCCCTCAGGGCTGGGTAAACCAACCCCCCCCCCCTCAGGGCTGGGTAAACCAACCACCCCCCCTCAGGGCTGGGTACACCAACCACCCCCCCTCAGGGCTGGGTACACCAGGGCACCCGCCCTCAAGCCTGGGTACACCGGGCACCCGCCCTCAGGCCTAGGCACATCGGGCACATGCCCTCAGGCCTGGATACACCAACCACCCCCCCCCCCCTCAGGGCTGAGTACACCAACCACCCCCCCTCAGGGCTGAGTACTCCAATCACCCCCCTCAGGGATGAGTACACCAACCACCCCCCCTCAGGGCTGAGTACACCAACCACCCCCCCTCAGGGCTGAGTACACCAACCACCCCCCCTCAGGGCTGAGTACACCATGCGCCCCGCCTCAGACCTGGGTACCCCAGGGCACCCTCCCTCAGGCCTGGGTACCCCAGGGCACCCGCCCTCAGACCTGGGTACCCCAGGGCACCCGCCCTCAGACCTGGGTATCCCAGGGCACCCGCCCTCAGACCTGGGTACCCAGGGCACCCGCCCTCAGACCTGGGTACCCCAGGGCACCCGCCCTCAGACCTGGGTACCCCAGGGCACCCGCTCTCAGACCTGGGTACCCCAGGGCACCCGCCCTCAGACCTGGGTACCCCAGGGCACCCGCCCTCAGGCCTAGGCACACCGGGCACATGCCCTCAGGCCTGGATACACCAACCACCCCCCCTCAGGGCTGAGTACACCATGCGCCCCCCCTCAGGGCTGGGTACACCAACCACCCCCCCTCAGGGCTGAGTACACCATGCGCCCCCCCCTCAGGCCTGGGTACCGCAGGGCACCCGCCCTCAGGCCTGGGTACCGCAGGGCACCCGCCCTCAGGCCTGGGCAGATTGTGCACCTGCCTCAAGACCCTGGTTTACCAGGCACCTGCCGGCTGCCAGCAGAGCACCAGCACCAGGGTAACCGAGAATAAAAACAGAACAATCACGGAGCATTAATGGCAGCGCAGTCACACAAAGAGGAGACCAAAGACAGACAATACACGGATAACGAGCTGAGAAGACCCAATTAAAGTCTTTGTGATGGTGAAGAGGACGGTGCGATGGACCAATGAAGCCGCTGCTGAGAATCCTCTTCAGGACCGACTAAAGCGAGGCGGGCGGGAATCATGGGAGGTGAGTTCTGCATTGTCTGTACATCGATAGATATGCACAAGCTAACCCAAGAGAACCAGGCAAACTCAACATGTCACAGGCAACAAAAGAAAGTGAAGACCCCTCAATGGCTGCTGAAGGCTCTGGGTCCACTCAGCGGCCGAATGACCTCTTCATATCAAACAATAAGTGGGGAAATCTGTATAACGTCCCTATACAAATCAAGTCTCAATGGTTTATAGGAATTTTCAACTGCATTTGTATCGTTCTCTGCCATCACCAAGGAGGAAAGACCGAAATTAAGAAAAAGCTCCCACCAGTGGCGTACCAAGGTCAGGTGGTAACCGGGTGCCGAAAATTTCTTGTTACCCCCGGCTTGACAAAATGGCAAAAATATGTGCTTAAATCACAGTGATGACACCCGGGGCGGCCTGCACCCACCGCACCCCCTTCCTACACCCCTGGGTCCCGCCCTTCTAAAGCCGCGGGCTCCAATGGGATACCGACAGATCTGTTCAAACGAGATGCAACTTTCTAGAGTTCATACCTGGAACATCTGTTCTTCAACGCCACCATGACCGGGCAAGTCCCCACTTCATGGAAAGGTGCAGTGGATCATCCCATCTATAAAAGGCGTCCCAAAAAAGATCAGCCAGGTATGGGTTAACAGCCCCCCTAGATTTTGAAGGGAAACTATTTGCCGAGCATTTACTAAACAATTTGGCAAATAGTGCTACGAAACAACATTTAATGCCATTAACACAAACCAGATGGCTTAAAGAAGGTTGCCTTCTTGCCCCCTTATTATTCTCTCTGTAGATCACTGATCTGACGTACTCCTTTGATTCAGACCTTGGTATCCCACCAAAGCAGGGAGGCACAAGAAGATCACATTTGGCCTACGCCAACAAACTGGTGACACCGTTGCAAACTCCAAAAGGCCTCTAGTACCTCCTAAATCGTTTCAATCTGGAAAACGGACGAATTGCCAACCTGTCAAAAACCAAAGTTATGATCTTTGAAAGAAAATGAAGTCCACATTGTGGGTCTTCGGAGAGGTCTCGATCGAAACAGTCAATCAATACGATTATCTTGGAACTACATTCGACAGTAAGCGATCATGGGCTAACCCCCTATCCACCAGAAAGCTCAAGTCCGCTACGATCACAAAATATATTGAAAGATGTTCCAACCTGTGGAGCAGCAGAGCTATCAAACGGTCACTGAAAGCCACAAATACGAAACTTCTCCCATACTTACTGTATGCACCACCTGAGTTACACAACAAGGCTATAGCCACTACGGATAAAAACGGATGCAGTGTGTACGTAATCTTCTGCAGCATCGACTCCGCACAGTCACTACGCACTCATCAGGCTCGTCCTTAATTTAAAATATTTCACGTCAAAGTACTACAGAAGCAGCTTGAATTATTTTCAAGGGCGGATCCGTTAACCTTTAAAACCCGTAATCCATCAGGAACTAAAAAGACCATATAAGGAAATGGAACTGGATTTTATATCGTCAGATACCAGTCTAGGAATTACAATTTACCAAACCTAGAGTCACTGGCAAAGTTAAACAGACCGCCCAATAAAGTCTACTCTGAGGAACTTTAACTGAGACCGAGGGATAAGGACTTGGCCAAGTCACAAACTAGACATGGACTTAGTATCCGCTACCTTCGCCTCTCAGAGCCAAGAATGTTTAGGGTCTGCCTGGCCATGTTGAAATGAGATCCCCAAGATCTAGACTAGTTTACATCCTGATCTAAAAATTTGAGGGGAAATTGAACCCGATCTTGATCGAAAAACGAACTACCCGTCAACTCTGCGGACATTAAATCGAAAACAAACTGCATATTGTATGCATCTGCCCCAAACATCTGCATTTAAGAAAAATGTACTTTATCAAAGCAAAAATAAGATTGACTGCTGAGGCGGTTAGATATCCTTTTAGTGTCAGGGATAATAGTGGAATTATAAGGATGACATTTTAGATTTATTTATTTAGAAGTTTTCCATAGCGCTAACAAGACCCGAAGGTAGCAGAGCGCTTTACAGTAAAGGGAATGAAAAAGAGAACAACATGACACAAACCCAATAAAAGCGATCAGCGAGCTACAATTTGGAATGAGGAAAAGTTCGGACAGCAGGACTTCTTGGTAACAGGATTCAATGTTACTGCATGGATTCTGGGGACGCTTGCTGATCCAAGTTACCCACAACCAGATGAAATTTACAACGCGTTAGTCTCTTGAGATAGCAACGGTGTCCATCATTGATCTTAACTTACACATGTCTAGACAAACCATCAACTGAGATTTGCAACAATTGTGATATTTTTTGTTTGTCATCCTTGATTAATACAACAAATCTCCTAATCCCTCAAAACCCTCAATCCTGGGACCTCAAAAAATTGGAGTAGAAATAAAAAGACCTCTGAGTGAGTTTCTTCAGTGGTAGCGCCCATGTAATATCTGAAGGAGACCCACCGGGTGGTCTGTGCAGGCCTCGAGGCGTGGTAGGGCTTCCCACACATTACACCTCTGAGCCTACTTCCAAGATCTCATACGTCAGGGACCCGGACCACGAGACCCTTGCACCTGAAGTGACCCCTTGGCACATAAACCAGACTCCTTCCAAACACCCCCAGAATATTAGGGTATTTCCCAACACACCGGACCACATAAACGCCTCAGAAACGCAGACCTGCAGCCCCATGGGACGCCATACACAGCCGAAGCAGAGCCCTGCTGTGCCTCCATGAATGAGCGACAAGTGACCCTCAGGGCGCCCATCCATCGACCAACCCACTATTTAGGAACCTTCTGACCCGCTCATATCCAGGGTGGTATGATGCAGTCTCAGGCGGGCACCACCGCGCATGCGCAGCCAGGGCCGGCTTTAGCACTGGTGGCGCCCAGTGCGTTGATGTCTGTTGGCGCCCCAATGACCACCTCCACCACGGATTCTCTCACTAGCACCCTTTAACAGTGACCAAGTCTCCATAGCCACTCTCTCTCAGACGGATGCATTGGATTCGTTATATAGCGCTACTCATACCAGTAAAGTATGTCAGAGCACTTTGCATCACACATACATTGCACAGACAGTCAATCATACATTTGTAAATCAGTGTATAGGAAATGTTACATAAGCCAAAGGACGGAAAATGTAGGAGTCGCACGTCATCCATACTGGTAGGCCGTATAGTTTAGGAGTGCTTGATGTGGAGAAGCACAAACCCAGAGTCGAAAAAGAAACCGCATATTTGGGAGTTTTCTTTAATAATAAGAATCCATTTTTACCCAAATTAACCCTTTTTGCAACATTAATCAATGTTCTATACTTAGCAGAGTGTATGCACTTCTAGGATGAAAGGTAACTTGTACCTCCCTATTCTAGATTAGGACTTTGTTATAAATTGCAAGTAACAAAAGGATGGCTTTTTTAAAAGCAGTAACCTGCTGATCTATTTACATTAAATGGACTCTAATCTACTTGGTACACATTCTTTGCAGTAGGCACATTAACCCTCTATACTACCTTCACATGTCAAAAACCTCAACTATACAAAACTGATCTCTGGCCAGGAAGAACATTAATCACAGGAGTGATCTTGACATTTTTGTGAGGCCCTGTAATTGCAAGAGGAAAGGAACGCGCAGCAGGTGCTTTTAAAATCATTATTAAGTTGTAAACACGGTGCCCCCAGGAAGCCAGCACCCGGTGAGATGGCACCGGTCGCACCGCCCTAGAGCCGGCCCTGTGCGCAGCTCTCCATGCCGGGGAAGATGCTGCTACAATAAAAATGTCCTGGGCTCCTCGCGGGGTGTAGGTCGATGCCGTGGCAGGTACGTAACGTGCGCACGGTAAAAGTATCTAATGTGTTTTTAAAGAGCCCGGTGCGCTAAGACCGGTCACCAATATTTAGAGAACGGTTCTTTATTTTATTTATCGGGTTCTGGAGGATGAAAGTCGAGGCGTGCCGTTCCCATTGATGCATTCAGAAACGGCCCTCCACACTGACGAGCCAGGGGCGGAACGCAGCCCTAAAAGGAGGGGGGGGGGGCTCTCTTCAGCCCAATGCTCCATATCTTTCATAATAATCAGCCCCCCTCACATTCCACGGGGGCGTCATTCTGCACGTGCTGCTGAAGGCCGTGCCAGCTGGCTCTGCGCACATCTGTGCGCTGCCAGCCACCAGCGCGCCCCCCGTAGGGTAAAGCAGGGGTCACGGCGGTGCCAGCGCACGCATCCTGCGGGCGTCAACGCGCTTCAGTAATGGCATTAGAGGGTCAAAGAGGAGCACGAGGGCACGAGGCAGAGACCACGGAGGATCGCCGTAAGCCGATAGTTTGTCTAATATTGTTAAGGGAATTATGGTTTCGTTCAAAATAGCTCTAAAGATGTGGCGTAACTGCCAAAGCTGCAGACTTTGGAGCTGGGAAACAAGCATCCTGGCCTGGGACCAGTTTCTTTGGTATCGCTTTGTTCGCCCTACGTTGGCAGGGTATGCCCAGACGTGGGCCCCTTGCTCACTTTGCCACTGGATTCAAGCTATCCTGGCTGATGACGGCTGATTAGCCAGAAACCGGTCCTAGGATGCTTGTTTCCGGTCCAGGGAAGACATGGCTTGGCAGTTCGGGCTGGACTGTTCCCATGAGGCACAGGGTCATGCTGATTTGCATATGGCCATGTCTGAACTGTGGTGGCGGAGTGAGCTAAAGAATGGTGATGGATTAAACCCAGATCAGTTGACTGGGGTGAGTGTTCGATTTACTCAAGCGCTCCGTCCATCATCCCCTTTGGTATCGCGCTGGTCCCATCTGAGGCATCTCCCCATCTGCATCGCTGCAACACCATCTTTACACAGCACCCCCTGGAAAGGGCTGTGTGAACTGCAAAGGGATCTGGGACATGTAGACAGACCTACACCAGCCATGACCAGACCAGCCCACATCTCCTCACCACCAAACATCAAACATCTGTAAAACTCTATAACCCCCAGAGAGGTTTCTTGCTGCTGTTTAACAGGTTATTGTTTCCAAAATTCATGGACCTCATTCCATCCATCTTCGGATGGTGAAGTGGACCTGCCAAGATGTGAACCCGTAACCATGGCGACAAACATGCATGGGATGGATACATGAGTCCTCCGATCCGTCAGACCCACGGCACGTGGTCAGGTTAAAGCAAAGTAATGTACTCTGACCCTTCCCAGCCTTCAGGACGTTGCAGACCACGAGCAAGCGATGGCTCAGCAGGGATCCTTAACCTATTTCATATTTACGTCCAAGAATAAGTGGCGTGAATGTGATCACTTCACATACAGGGACCACCACTCTTGCATCTCCTCAGACTGGACGAAATGACCACAAAGGATGAATAGTCCCCCTTTAACTTGGTTTACAGCCTCGCCAGTACCCTGCAGATTCCCCCGGCCTTCATATGGCCTTTTCACCAGACACGACCCGTGTCCTCGTCCCTCAAGTGACACAAACCTCACCCATCCTAGACTATGCACGGTACCAAAGATGGACAAGCATTGTACAAAATATCCCAAAAGAAGCATAAAGTCCTCTGCCTCAGTGACCTAACTGGTTTCGACAGGGGCTGCCGACAGGAGGCCTCCTTGTCAGAAGGTCTTCGCCTTCGAATCCAACCAAGTTATGGATAATGAAGTCCAGAGACACCAACGCATCCTTTCGTGGCTGGACGATGAAACCAGAGGTCAACAATCAGAGACCAGGATGAGCTGCAGTAGGGTCAACAAACCCACCTAGATCCACCATGGTCTACCAGCAGATGCTCATTGACCTTTAGATCCCCTCTCACTATATACATTGTTTATATAGTGTTTACTAGCACAATGGTCCAGCAGGCAATAGAAAGGATGACATGTAGAGGGCCTGGAACATATGCTTCGCTACAGCAGTGTTTTTGTGGCATTTCCCTTCATATTGTAGCGGTGCCTCCCGAGCCGAGTGTGCTGTATGTGCACAAAGACTAGTTCATGACACCTCCTAGCTAGTCAGGTGCGATGTTCACCAAGATCTTGGATTTTACTGAAATTATACATGTAATACACTCACTGATCGGGGCTTTCAGATGAAACTCTTCCTCCATTGCTCTCTTGTGAAAAGACGCCAATTCAAGATGCTGACACACGCCTACAAAGCCCTCCACGACCAAGGACCAGCACGCATTAACCACCACCTGAACTTCCACCAACGCTACAGAAACCGGCGATCCGCTTCCCTCGCCCTTGCACAACCCCGCATCAACCGAGGTTGCAGTGGAGGACGATCCTTCTCCTGCCAAGTCCTGGAACGAACTCCCGCTGCACCTGCGAACATCATCCTCCCTCCCAGAATTCTGAAAGCGACTCAAGAACTGGCTTTTCGACTCATCCCAGCAAGACCCTAGCTGGATATGTTCGCAGGTGATAAGCCGCGCTCTACAAATCCGAGTTGATTGATTGTGTCATTCACATTTTTCTTGTTAGGTTAAGGATTTTGTGAAGTACAGCACATCTCCTAAGGCACCGAGATGCCATTAGAGAAAAGAGGATGGAATGAAGCAGCGGAGAGAAGCGGGATCCGGAGACCAAGTTTTACAGACACAGGTAAACTAAGGCGGCTTTTCTTGAGCGCGGAGGGACACTCGACAGATTTGAGTGGAAGGGGAAGATTGTTTCTGGCTTGCCTGTCAGACTCTGAAACAGACGCCCCTCACCCCCCATTCGAGATTACGAAATGTGAGAAACTACTAGTCGCTAGGCATAGGTGACGAGAACGAGAAAGGTTGTAAGGATGCGCTTCGGCTTCAAGTAGACAGCACCCAAGATGTTCACGACTTTGTGGACCGCGCAGAGGGTCTTGAATATAGCACACCTCGATGGGAAATCAGTAGAGCGACTGAAGGCGTTGAGCCCTAAATGAGCAGGGCGGCGGAATTCTGGATGACTTGAAGTCTATAAGTAAGGTAGTCTGAAAATCCCTAGGTAGATAACATTTCAAAACTCAAGGCAAGAAAACATGATGAATACAATTTCTAAGGGTGTGTGAGAGGAATGGGACAATCCGATTGAGTGTTTTGAGAAGCGAGCCGCATACTCTGGATACTGGATTGATCTGTTTTCTAAAAGGTGAACTAACTGTTAATGATAAAGCCCAGATCTTTGGCCAAAGAGACCGGGGCAGGTAGATATCCCAACTCTGTGGCCACCCAGAAGGAAACCAGGATGAGGAGTTGTGGCCAAAGAGAAGAATTTGTGCCCAAGACACGCCTTGCTCATAAAAAAGGAACACAGAGGCACTCTAGCCGCCTTCATGTAGCCCAGAATCCCTTAGTACATATGAGTGAACACCGAGAATAGAAGGAACACATGAACATGTAGCAAACGCCACAAGCCACCGTACAGCCCAGAATCTCCTAGTACATTAGAGTGGACATGTACTGAACACCTTCAGCGGCCACCTTGAGGCAATCTCAAATCACATGTTCGAGCCAACTATTTACACTACGCCTTGGTTCTCCCTCAAACTTAGCACAATAAAAACCAGATTCATAGGAAGACGGGGCCCGCGTCCATGAAACAAGGTCTTCCCATCGCATGTTGGAAATGCACACATCACAGGAGGATTGGGTTGGACCAGGGGCCATGACATGTTTCATATACACATATGTACAGTTCCAAACACCACATTCACAAAACAGTCATCACAAAAACACCAAGGGCAAGGTCTGAAAGAAGATTCATCCAAAAACTTAAATCATCTAGGAAGGTTTCTTGTGTCATCAAAGAAGATTTAATTGACGGGATTCAATCTGAGAAACTTTTGCTGAGAACATCAAATGTGGTAAAGTAATTTCCTTCATTCACGTCATTGAACTCCACTCAGGACATTGTATGCACTTTGCAAGAAATACATTAATACTGAAAGAATATTAGTCATTTTTGTAGGAATGAAGGATTTTCCTTTCAATTTGCTTCCAAATCTCTTTCCAGGAGTGCTGGCGAGGCAGATCTGCCCATTCTCCATCGAAGACGCGTACAGTTTGTGCCTCGCTGCAGGTCTGTCTAATTTAATATTAGTTAATGAACACTTAGTGCTACTCTACATAGATACTTAAGGCTGGAAGATGCTCGCTCTTCGAGGCCTACTGGGAGAAGCCGGCTGACAGCCCAACCTAGGGAGCCAATAAATTTGCTCAGATCGCCTGCTTGGATTCCGACAGCGCGTCAATCATGACATGAATTAAGCAGCAATATTGACTGGCTTAAATATGGAATCAATATTTCCAGCCCAACATTTAATCATGGGCGGGCGAGCTTGGTTTCTGCCAAATCAGGTTCCCGGGGACATTTTAATGCGGACCCTGACAGATCGCCGCAGACGTCAATTCATATCAAAATCTCTATTAGTGGAGAAGAAAAAGTGTCATCATGTCTCCATGTGATTGACATGCTTACAAAGAAATAGACAGCGGGCAAGGAGGCGTGAAGAGTCCCAGTGGGTTGGGCCATTATTTCGCCCATCACTCAAATATACTGCTTCTGCGCACCGACCACCACCACAGAACAGAGCGCAGAATAACGGCGAAACTCATATCTAAACGTATTGATCAAGGAAAAGAATAAAGATGTATTACTTTAGTGAATGCATCAAAATCAATTGAGGTACTTATTGGGAATATTCTGCTTTAACAAGTTATAAATTCTTCAAATTATCTTTTGTTCAGCAACAACAATCAAATCTCAGGGCTCCACAGTTAAAAGTTCCAATTAATAAATTCTTTGAGCAGGTATCGGGGTATTAAAAATAGGTCCAATGGAAGTTGGTTAGATTGGTTGAAAGGAGTTTACTTTTTCAATCTTTGGAGATCTCCTGGGGCAAAGTTTTACTATATATTATGGTGTGAAGAGTGGTGTTCTTGGCATGCAGTCCTGCAGGATGACAGACAAACGGTATGGAACAACACATCACGGACTGCCGTCCTGACCACAGTTCTAACTAAGGTGACGGGGAAACCAGGAAGCAAACTAGGTTCAACGAAGGACCACAAATTTATGAAGAAGTTAGAGGAGTCCCCGCTTCCAGGCTCACAAGAATGCCAAGTGACCAGCTGAGTGGACACAAAACTGGTGCATTGGTCGTTCAATTAAGTCAGCTGTGTGCCGCTGCGGAGACGGCAACTGGGAAACTTAGTTCTTAAGGATGGCGAGTCCCAGATGATGCCTTTTTATGCGTTAGTCAGAATGTAAATTATTGTCCAAGACAACCATTCTCGTCGTGGTGCCTTACCCAAGTAAGCTTTGCATGCCTGCTGGGTAGTACGTCCTTCAGGAGAAGAGACCTGTATTTTGTGTCACATGGCTGGTGGTACTACACGTGCACGTAAGAGGCGAGCCATTACGAAGGAGAGTAAGACAGCCAAGAAGTAGGCTGCGCGATGATCCAGAGAAAGAATCCATGCACCAGGTTGTGGACGGTGTGAGGGGAATACCATGTAGCACAAAGAAGTGACAAGATGCGCCCAGGCTCTGCAATGCTCGCCAGACTGAGTGATGCTCTGAGAATGGGGGATTGCCCACAAGCTTCCGTGTGGATACAGAAGACGGCGCACTGGTTGAAGGCACAACACAACCTCACTGTTCCTGGGCCTGTAAATGAACACAACAATTTGCAGGTATCAGAAAACACAACAAGGGTGTCTGTGTAGGTTTCAGAGAAGCCTGCGTTCAGCAGAAAACACACAAGTGCGCCATGGTTAGGATGGGTCAAACAAGCCTTGGACCCTGAATTAAGTTGGCGTGGGTTTAAAAGGATGCTGAGGAGCGAGGTTGGGGTTTACTGGTCAGGGCGAGTTCTGCGCCACCATCAATGTTCCTCCCGACACCCAGAGAATGGCACAATCATCGAAAGTCTTGGGTTGGCCGACTGGACGCCTACACGGAGAGTATGGATGGGTGAAGTGTTCATTGATTGATAAAATACAAAACCCAAGGTCTAGGCACACAGGGTAATGAGGTTTCTGATCCTTCGAGCCCTGTGACTGGGGTCCGGACACCCATCGGGTGGATATACAGCTAAAGGACTAAAGCGAAGCACAAAAACAATAATATTGGAGAGACATTGACACGTTTCAAGGGACTGAACGAGTCAACAGAAGTGTGCTGTGAACCCCGAGAAGGTGGACCCCGAGGAGGTGGACCCCGAGGAGGTGGACCCCGAGGAGGTGGGGTATTTAGAGGCGAGCTCTGGAAAGGACTCGATGTCATTGCTTAGTTAGTACACAGACAAATTGGACCCCAACAGCAACCACCGGTTCAAATTAAGCACTAATCCAGTCAAAGGCTAAAGAGACTTGGATGTTGCAATGCATGAAAGCTGTGAAAACCAAAATCTAGAGAATAGAGATTAGAAGATGACCCAAAGTATGGGATACGTCACAGTGGAACGTAGTGAGGTCCATTTCATGAGATCACTAGTGAAGGAGGAGGGACGGAAGAACCCAATACCAGGAGCAAAGAAATGAAAAGCACAGATAAAACCCAAAAGGGGGAAGAAATTGAGGAACTTTATTCAATTAACGGTAACAATCAGGTAATAGCGAAAGTAGGATAATAAAACAGAAAAGAAAATTGGATGGTAAAGCGAGGAACCCTTTAAGATATGAAACGGAGTTCCTCCCAGTCATCTCCAGAATTGACTAAGCCAACTCCTTGTACGTAGGCATCCCAGATTATCAACTCAAATGCTTGCAGCTTGTCCAGAATCATTTTCCATCAACCGAGGCACCACCAGGTCCGCCACCTGCTGAAATCTCTGCACTGGCTCCCTGTCTCCGAACGCTGCAAATTCAAGCTGGGCTGCCTTGTCTTTAAATCTCTGGCAGGCCTAGGTCCTACTTTCATCTCCTCCCTCATCCATCCCTATGTCCCCTCTCGCAATCTTCGCTCGGCTCTACTCAAAGTCCCGAGAGTCAAGCGTAAGAAATGGGGAGGTTTAAGATTCTCATTCCTTGCTCCATCTCTCTGGAATACCCTCCCATTGGACATCAGGCTTGCTTCTCCCTATACCCATTTCAGATCCCTCCTTAAGACTCATCTGTTTCGCATTGCGTACAATTAAAAATGTTTTCTTCTTCCCAGGTTCCCTTTATCTTTCTCTTTTTCCCCTGTTGCTGCTACGCACTCCCTTGCCCTGTCCGGGCAGTTGCCTACTGTCCTTTACCCCAGCGCCAAGAAACTGTATAGTGTATGTTGCGCTTTATAAATGCCTTTCACATTACTTCTCTTGGTCGGAGAAGTTTCCCAGTGATCCAATTAGCTTCCAGGAATCCAGAGAAAGGTCAGGTCCGGCTGGAGAATTAATGAGGTGAAATGACCGGCTTTCAGTCGCAGCTCTCCGAGGAGAAAGAGAAGAAAGAGGCAGAGCTCGGCCATGCCTGGTACCTACAGCGGGCGGCCAATTACCATGCTGGAAAAGGAACGATATTTTGAGGTGCAGTGATGAATTTCAAAGACTGCGGAGTATTGACGGGGGGCACAGGAAATGCCCGTTGTGTGTGCTTTAGATGTGTTCTGTAAACCGAGCATTGCTAGGGATTTAAAGATGACGCATTTACAGGTACAATGTACCCCCCCCCCCCCCGGCCCCCGATTACCAAGAAGACGTCTTCCCAGGAATAGACGGATGCTCAAAGCCCGAACACATACCTTAGTGTCTTCTCACCTGTGGACAGACCAGGAATCCATCCTGTGTGTGTTTATCTGTGGACAGACCTGGAATCCATGGGAAAAGAAACTTGCGGAGACTGCAACGTGGCCCCCAAGGTTGACTTTCAGAGAAGTCCTACTCATCTGCACTGTGCAGTAGCCCTCAGTCACTCCGGTAGAGCTCTTTCTTGTACTAATCAACAAAGGGGAACTCTGAAGAAGAGAAACGAGCACACCCCACCGGGCAAGCGTCTACAGGTATCCCGCAGAAAGTGTCCGGCGAGCCCTTCATGAATACAGCAAGGCAAGCAATGGTGCAAGACAGTTTAGAAAGAAGTATGATACCCAGGGTCACTGGAGATACGCAACTCTGCGGCCACAATGATTTTTTCAAAGTTACAGATTTGCCGCAGAATCTACAGATTTTACCACAAACAAGCTTGTTTGTAGCTCAAATGGTTCAAAAGTTACCGAAAATGCAGTGAAACGGGTTGCCGTGCAGCCCTTTGAAAAGCCGGACTGGTCACCGTCGTTACTCATTGCTATGTTTGGATGTTTAACTGGTACAGCCAATGCTAAGAAAGAGTTACCAAGTTTAAAAATAACAAAATAATTAATAATATTACAAAATGAGCTGCACTGTGCCGCATAATTTGTCTTTTCTTGCTGCATAAATTGGCCCTCTCTTGCCGCGTAATTCTAGTGGATCAGATTATACCCGCTGCAGCAATCGGTTTGTAACAGCTAGCTACAACACTCCACTTTCAGAATTAAGATCAGAAAAATCAACTGGCTCAACTGTAGTAGAGCAAAGCTAAGACCCTTCTCTTCATGAAGAGTGCTATTCAGTGCTTAATAAACTTCTCAGACTGTATATTAGCTTATCACAAATGGTCATACATATTTTTGCACTTTAAAAAAATTATTTTTACTGCATGTTTTGTATGCTCGCTGCCATCTGGTGTACAAACATATCCTTTACGATCCCTGGCTCCAGGTGTGGTTTGGTTTCAACCATCTCAAACCAACAAGCCCAGTCCCAGACGTAAGCTCCCTCAGATCCCACTGGCGTCCACACCCCACAGTCTCCTTTCAGAAATGAGAAACCAAGAAGAGGATTCCGCGTGGCATTTCACCAAACTACTCACGACAGGACCTTTTTCAACTATGGAAGTCATTTACCATCACACTTATAGGCACTGGAGTATTGACAATGTCAAAAAGTGCTATCATCTTAATGTAATTTAGGCATGGAATTTGTCTTCTGTTCCACAAAAACTTACTTACAACTCTGATCCAGGCATCACAGGTGTGCTGACAAATCTCACCCCAAAATGGTACTAATGAAAGAGTGAGACTTAATGCATCTTCCCTGACACAGACCAAGACTCCCTTCGGCGGATGAAGAAGAGGGTCAAGAGCCCCATCGGTGGGTCGAGAGCCCCATCGGCGGATCGATGGGGCTCGGTCAGGAGCCCCATCGGTCGCTCAAGAGCCCCATCGGTCGCTCAAGAGCCCCATCGGCCGGTCAAATGTAAATGTAAATGTACAGGAATTTATATAGCGCAAATCACTGAGCGGTTTCTAAGCGCTTGCTTAGGGAACCCGTCCTGGTATTCCCCTGTGAGATAACCCCGGCAGGGTATCCGCAAGGTGAAAGCCAGGCATCCCGCCGCGAGGGGCCGTTGTGGAGATTAAGCAAGCTATTGCCCAGAGTCGCAGAGTGTGAACCCGTGAATCGAATAGGCACCGGAGCGAGAATTGTCGAGTCCATGGACATTTTAGGACTCAAGACCCCGCCGCACGGGAATTGAACCCTGGTCCCGGGCTGACCTCTGCTTCCAGGTCTGCCTCCTCTAACCAGTGAGCCACACTTCTCCACAAGAGCCCCATCTGCGGGTCAAGAGCCCCCTCGGCGGGTCAAGAGCCCCCTCGGCGGGTCAAGAGCCCCCTCGGCGGGTCAAGAGCCCCCTCGGCGGGACAAGAGCCCCCTCGGCGGGTCAAGAGCCCCCTCGGCGGGACAAGAGCCCCCTCGGCGGGACAAGAGCCCCATCGGCGGGTCAAGAGCCCCATCGGCGGGTCAAGAGCCCCATCGGCGGGTCAAGAGCCCCATCGGCGGGTCAAGAGCCCCATCGGTGGGTCAAGAGTCCCATCGGTGGGTCAAGAGTCCCATCGGTGGGTCAAGAGCCGCATCTGCGGATCATGAGCGCTTCTTATGGGCCAGCTGACACTGTCCACAGCCAGCTATTAAGGTAGCAGCCGTTTGGGAAGGAAGGCATGTTATATCAGATGTTAGATGGAAATCAAGTGTTAACTCTAAATTTTAACGTTTCCTACACAAAATCATATAGATCCTATTTTTTTATATATTTTTTAAATAATTTTTATTGGTATAACAATAAAGTACCAAAGTTAACAGAAAAACATAAGATGGAACAGTAGAGTGATAAAACGTATATCATCAAAAGATAATATAGCCAGGAACTATCCGATACAGAGATCCTATTTTAACAAATAGAGTCTCAAACATGGCACTGGAGGGAAGGGGTCACTGTAGTAATGAACATGGGCATCTGAGAAGCCTCCTTAGAAGACAGGCTGTGTTCACAGCTGTCAGTCTGGTCTTCCAGCATCAAAAGCCAATGTTCGCCCAAGTGGAGAGAATGAATTTCGAGTCCCATTTAGAAACAGATGAAATGAAGCCTCATATTCACTGGTTATTTTTTGCTAATGGGCTGAAACCTTTCTCCCATAAGGGCCGCCACAAAGGGCAGTCGCATCACTCAAAGGTCAAAGAAAAATTAATTTGATCACATTTACCAGCTGCAAGCGGAAGAGTCTAAAAAAGGGAATGCTCCAGTGGGTTGTCTAGGAAACCAGAGTGTCCAGAGGACTTGGCAGCCACTCAAGACGCGGCTCATGGCAGCTGGCGCGCGGTTCATTCTGGGGTTACCATGAACACAAAGGGCCACACAGACCTCATTGAAGCCTCCTTCCAGGCTGCCCTCCATCACACGGCACAAGAACACGGCGGAAGAGCGAAGAAGGAGTTACTAGAGCGGTAAGCAGGCATGGCGGCGGTCTCTTCCCATGCAAGCATCCTTTGGATACGGCCATCATTCGGTTCAGTTTCGCGAAACTGCAAGGACCCTTGTTAGATCAGTCCCAGCCTTGAACATTCACTCTGCCGTCCCTCAAGCCTGGCCTTGCAGTTTCTGAAGGAGCATTGGTACTCACAGATTTATTGCAACTTACATGGGTGATTCCATCTCCACCTAGAGGTTCTACAAGGACATCCCAGAAGGTTTACAGTTCTTCCAGATGTGCTGGGATGCAATAAGTGACCATCTACAATACGTCTTCGTACACAAGGTATTTCATAAGCTCAAGCCCCGCTGTTCAAAGTCGATTCGATTTCCTGCCACACAAAATTCAAGAAATACAAAATGTTTCCACGTGTGTGCATTTGGTGAACCATTGAGTGCACACCACTGTTTCTAGAACCCTGGAGTAGCAACCACGATATTTTGCTAAAGTAACTCTAGGGGTGGGCGGAATGTGCATTGTCGCGCTACGCAAAGCTCCACGAAACGGTAAAAAATCTCAGCGAACACGCAGAATTACTTGTTCCACCTGTTCGCGATGCTTTCTTTCCTGTTTGTGAACGCCGTTTGCGTCCTCGGGGGGAAATATCTTGTGAACACACATTTTGAAAGCGTATACAAGCAAAAAATCCTGCGAAGTCGTGGATCGCAGAATTTTGGGCAATTCCACGTTCTTTGCGGAACGCAAAATTACCTTCATTCCGCAAATTGCGCAAGCGGAACAGAATTTACCGCCCAGGCCTAGTAAAGACACCTGTGAATTTTTTTTTTTGTCAGGTTGAGAGTACCAGAGCGTTAGGTATCATAGTGTTTCTGTAGCATTTAGTCCTTCTGACACACGGGTCGGGGTTTAGCAGAAAAGCTAGGCGCGTGTTCGAGAATAAACAGAGTGAACAGAATGCAAACCCCTTGACTTGAGTGAGCAGTATCCCCTTTAGGCACCGAGCGGGCTGGGGGTCACAGGCTCATGTGAGTAAAGTAAATCCCCTCCATCAGTGTTAGCCCAACACTATACTCTACGCATTGATGTTCCGAGAGTCCACTCAGACCTTCTGCACCCACTGAGCAGACGATACTGTTAGTAACTTGACATTTTGGACTTTATTGGGGTCCTTTAATGAAACTTGGAGGACTTCCCGATGTTCGCTCCTTTCCTCAGCGCTCTCCGCCCTCACAGCCTCTTACGCAATGTCCCTCCGGGGATGCTTTCGCTGTCGATCAGTCCCAAACTGCACTCCCACAAAGATGGA